>NC_081840.1:178460571-179060571 GCF_963259705.1 Myotis daubentonii
CTTTAGACTTTTAGAACTTCTATTCTGAAACTCTGATTTTATAAAATGTTTAATAATAATTCAGTATTCAAGGAAAGAGTATCTTCAAATACTTTGTTCATCCTAGAAACATAAATTGACTGTTCATTACAGCATTGGTACTAATCTAGTCCTGTATTCCTTTTTCATCTCATGCCTTGAATTGTTAAGATTGGTAAGGTAACTAAGCAAAATATTTGTAATGATGTTCTGGGATCTACCTCACTTTCAAAAGATCAAAATTTGCAAAGGTTTCAAACTGAATAATAAAAAGAAAAGAGCTAAACTTCATCAATGATATAAGTAAGGCAACTACTACATAAATCTCTTTTTAAGGTATTCTTGTTCTGCTCAATTGAGGTTTATGATATCTGGAGTTCAGAGGAAAAGAAAGTTTGGTTCTTTAGAAGTCACTAGTTATAAATAAATTTTTTATTTAAAAAAATAAAAAACTAGAACATGACCAGACAGCTAATTAATACCTGTTTTTCAAATTAAATAAAATAAGCATTGATCAGGAGAGGGGAATTGAGATGACTAAGGATCTAAAACCATACCTTCTCAAGGGGGCTTTGAAGAACTGTAACAACCTGCCCTGAGGACCCAGGCATATGCATATCTTGTGAACTGTCTCTTTTAAAACTAGCATGAGGAAAAGGATGTGCTGGGAAATAAATAGCGTGAGACAAAAAGAAATCACAGGAGACTAGAACTCCTCCAGATCTAAAAAGAGTGGAGAATTGTGGATAATGTTGTTTCAAAGAAAAGTAATGGTGCCAGAAAGAAATATTAAGTGTTTAAGTAAAAGCCTACAATAACTTCCTCCAGGAAACTATCTTTGACAACCTATCCCTACCCCTTTTGAGTCTTTTATAAGCTCAGGTGGCATCTGTGCTCACCTTGTCTAATGTTCACTCCACTGACTCCCAATCCTGGTATGTCTGTCTCCCTAAAGATTATAAACCCAATGAGAGCATGAACAGGGTCTAATTTATACCCCATGTAGTCCAGCATAGTACCTGATACAAACCACGGGATCAACAAATTTTAAGTGAATCAAGTCTTCCAGATGCTAGAATATGCTCACAGGCCCAAAGTCTGTGTACCTACTTCCTAAGAATTCTCTGAGGGAACATTCAAGATTTAATGATCCAAGATATTGATCCACTAAGATTCTTATTTTCAATTTAATTCTACTCAACTTAAAAAGTTTTCATATACATATTTCTTTTGATACAATAGATTTTTTAAAAATTTAATCAAATCTTCTACTTTTAGTTTTTAAAAAACACCCATGATATTGGAATATATGCTAATAAATGCTCATTCCATTTTCACACTGGAGAGCCTAAAAGTGAACCTCTCCTCTCAGGCCCAAGATCTCGCTATGCATTGTAACAGTTACTCAAATTACCCAGGAGGAAATATTATCTCTCAGGGAAGAGGCCTGGGTATGTAAACCCAAGCCAACAAGTGATTCAAACCATTGTTGTTATTGTTTCTCCTTCTTCTTGTGCAAGTCTTATTTAGGCACCAGGTACTTCAGCAAAGAAGAGAATTAAAGTCCCATCTTGGATTTTTTAAATGTTTGTCTACAATGGAACTAAATAAGATTTCCCATGTAACATTATTCTTAATTCCAGGAGAATTATTCCATATATCTCTATTCACTCAGAAAATTCATCAACATACATAGTTTAGACATTTTGACAACATGAAACTTAATAAACCAATTTACAAGCAATTTTTTCCAATGGTACACTTTTATGTCAACAGTGTGACATTCAGAATGTATTTATAATAGGATGTAGAAGTTAGATTAAATGTTTTAACTCATACCCATAACGCTACAGAAATTCTACCATGATATAAAACAGTTTTCCTATTAGAAACTGTGTTCAGAAATTTATGACAGACATTCTTGGTTGACTCAAGAGTTATTCACAAAAACTTTCGCTCTTTCCATTCACTATAATAGAGTGAACTACATACTTGCTTCTCAGTCTTCTTTCCACCTAGAGATCACCATGTGACATGGTTCTAGTCAATTACAAGTAAGTTCAAGCCCATTGGGTCTTCAGAGAATCTTTCTTCCTCATAACCAAGAAAGACACAAGAGGAAAGTGTCTTCACTGCCACTTCCCCCCTCTTGTTTTGGATTCAGACATGATACCCGGAGCCATGGTAACCTGCTTGTGACTGGGAGACAAAAAGCCCAAGGCCAAGAATATCCAAGAATGGCAGAGCAAAAGAATGAAAAGAACGAGGGTTCATGATAACACTGGAGAAGAGCCAAACCAATATCAGCAACCAAATGCCTCCGGTCTTCTTTTTAAGCATGTTAATAAATGGCTGTATGAAAATAGTTGGTGTGAATCAGCTTTTCTGTTACATGCATCTAAAAGCATTCCTAAGTGAGACAATGGCTAACTAGGATTCTACATGACTCTCTCGCTGTAGTTAAGCTGTGGGTTCCCCATTTCCTTCTGTCTGCTGGGGAATGAAAGTCAAAATTACTACTTTGATCTTCTTAAGTTTTAAGACAACCTCAATTTTTCCCCCTCACTTTGCAAGAATTCCTCTCAATTCTCTACCCTAATTGTGTTTCTTACCTTCCTTAACCTACTCCAACAAGGAGTCCAATCTGTTTTTCCCCCTGCCTCCTGTTTCTGAAGCAAGTACACAGCTCTTGAAATTTACTAAGAGTGTATACCGCTGATACTGCAATGAACCAGATGAAGGAAAAGTGCTTCCCTTTCAGTGTAAAATGATATGACCTTTCCAAGTAAGCAATTAAGCCTATGGAGCGAAATCCTTAAGAATATTAACATGCGGTTAGAAATCTAGCTGGGTTTTGGTCTAACTGTGCTCTTACCTCAGCCAGTTGATTGGGACTGAACGTCCTATGAATTTAAAATATCCCTAGCAGAGAATGACAATTCCACTCCAAAACAGAATGCCACCTGACAGCATGCTTTAGCATTGTGCTTTTCTTCCCTCTCACTCAAAACCCTAACATATGCTGGGACAATCAAACACTTTTTCTGTTCCTTTCATTATTTTCCTTTGGCTTGGCTAGCTGTGTTTCCTTTATAGTATTGTAACCTTGACTAGACGGCTGCTAAGGGGCTGCCTGGAGTGACACCCAGTGGTGATAATGAGACTTGACGGCAGCTCCTTGTTTCCCAAGGGCAGTTAACTCAAAGAGCCTTTCCCATGAATGTCTCCCTCAAAATTCCCTTACAGAACTGTTTTCACGTCTTTATAAGCAATGCTTTTATCCACAAAGAATACCCATTTGTTAGCTTCCAAATCATTGTTTTCTGTTCAAGGGTCTTTACAAACCATTGATCAAGCATCTATTATATGGAAGCTCCTAGAGAAAACCTATCACTAGCAAAGGGCCAAGACTTTTCTATTAATAAAATAACAAGGTGAAAGGCATCTTCTCCATGACAGAGTGGTGTCAAATGTCTTCTACACTGATATGCTGTCAACTCAAATTTTTCTTTGCAGAAACTCCTTCACTTATGAATAAACTCCTTCACCTTTATAAACAGAAACATAACTACATGCCGGGGAGGAGCAATGAGTCAGCAATATCTACCACCAACAAATAGCAGTTACAGTCACTCGGTACCTCTGAATATCCTTTGGGAACTTAACCTGTTAATAGGCAAAGGAATTAACAGGAACCCAGAGAAAGAGCAAAAGCAAATTGTGACATAAAACTAAGCAGCCAAAGTTTATA
Organism: Myotis daubentonii; assembly: GCF_963259705.1. Taxonomy (NCBI): domain Eukaryota; kingdom Metazoa; phylum Chordata; class Mammalia; order Chiroptera; family Vespertilionidae; genus Myotis; species Myotis daubentonii. The sequence goes on from NC_081840.1 coordinate 178,464,341, forward strand.
TTCCAACCCTGGTAATATTTCACAAAGGTCTTTCATAATTAATCTCATTTTCAAATGTCCTTCCAGTGACCTTCAGTGGGTCGCCTCCTTAGGTGTTATATCCACATTCAGTTTCCTAAATTCTGTCTGTGTAGTGCCTCATCACATGTTTTGAAAGCAAAGAGTTATTTCTGGCGAGTTAGAGAAATAAGTAAGATCAAATCAACCAAAAGAAATTCAATCATTAAGCATTGTCAGAAATGAGCAATAGAATAGTTATAAATGAGAAACTTCATGGACCTCAACCCTTGAGGGGTAAAGATCTGTACCTTTTTGTGAGGCAGAGGTATTTAAAAAGCAGACATGGTAGTTACTACTCAAAACTCCTGTATGATGAATATTCCAAAATGAAGTTGTGAGATCAAGTTTTGCCAGATCTTTCACTGCATCACTTAGCCACTTTTGGATTGGCATAAGCTTAGAACAAGGCTTAATGTTGTCCCTTCTGATTAGAATTCTTGATGTAAAAAAAAAAGCAGAAACCCCCTAGGAAGAATCAATAAATAAATTTTTGCTATTCCCAGAATACAGTGTTCATCTAGATTAAAACACCCACCTGAGCCAGAACACTCCTGAAAATCACCTCACTCGGAGAAGGTGACAACAAACATTAGAGTCGGATTTGTATTTGAGTTGGATTTGAATCCACATCCACCACTTACTAGGCAGTTGACCTTGAGCCAGGTATTTAATCTCCCCAAGCCTCAGTAGACATCTGTAAAATGTAAAATATTATCTCCCACTGATCCTATCAGGTTGTTGGGACAACTAAGTGAGGCAGCATATGTAACATACTTCACTTATAGTAACTGCACACTAATGTTGGCTATTATTAGTAAAAGAAAATCTAGGCTGCTTAAATCTTTAAAGAAGTGAATTTGGAGCAGACATTGACATGTTTCACTTAAGGAACAAATGTTTTCTAGGTCTGGGGAATTCCCTTCTAATTTGGTTGCAGAATGAGAATGAGAAAAAGAACTTTATATGGTCATCAAACAAAATAAATTATTTTCTCTCCAATGTCAGCCAGAAATGTAAGTTTTCACCTCCTCCTGAAAATATGTCCCATGGAGCAAGCTGTAAGGAGGGGTGTGTGCAGAGAATGTCCCACTCATCAGTGTCTGCATCAGGGTCTCTTATCAATGAGAACCGAAAGTCACAAGATTCCATTAGCCCAGAGCTATCAAGGTATTGATGAGGCTGTGAGAAGACTTGTCCTTTATTGTAAGCTGCCTCGACACGCTTTCCTGATGGGGAAAGGGGCCTGCAGTGTCCTCTGCATGCTTAAGTATCTTCAGCAATACAAGGAGGGGGGAAGGATCCCATTAAACCAATTTTATCTTAGCCAAGGACTGAATCACATGTCTGAGATCAATATGACTCACAAGACATATAGGTGGTTGATAGAGAGTAAGTTATCTTTAGTAAATTAAGGTAGGAGGTGATGCGACTGGGGGTGGGAAGGAGGCACACTCTCTTTTGAAAGATTAAACTAGAAACTTCCCCACATAATTTGACACATCTCCAAAAAAAAAAAATGTTTCCTGCAACTGAATCTAAAACAGGTATCATTCCCTAAGGTTCCATTTGTTGTGTAGCCCAGCTAAATAAATGAGGGCTGCCACTTGTAAGTCTAATATTAAATTTTTTTCAAAAGGAGCCATCCCCTAATAAATACTTACAAGCTGTACATGACAGGTCTCAAAAGCCAGTATATTGGCATTATTGCTCTGGAATTATTTTCCAAAGTACATAAAAGGGGCACTTCATTTTACAACAGAGCTGATCACAAATTGTTAGGAAAATCAGCATATTAATACAGTATTGTATATTTATATACTTTATAGTATTAGTTTCAATTATATAATATGGAATTATATTGCATTATATCCTATGTATCATATAATTTTAAATATAAATTATATTTAATTTAAAAGGGAACTCTGATTTAAATCTTTTAGAAAGCAAAATGTTCTTGTAATTCAATCATGCAAATTTGCATTTGTTTTTTCTTAAACAGAATGCTTTTATATTGATAGATACAAATGCACATGCACGCATACATACAGATACACAAAATAATTATACTACTTATGTTTCCCTCAAGGTCTAGCATTTTGAAATATGAGTAACTAGAATAAAATTTAGAATTGTTATAAGGTATGGGATGGAAAGCTCTACTGAGAGAATTACAGAGGTAGAAGAAGATGTAGGAATGTGAGGGAGCACAGGGTGTGAAGTGAATAAACACATCTGCACAGAATGAGACTCTGGCTTATCACTCCACAGCCATTATGAAGGGGATACTGAAATAACAAGAGATCTGAGTATTTTAAAAGCATTCTTGGGGTTCGAAGTCAAATGGGTCCTTTTTCTGATGACTCATATCTAGATTTGTGAAGAGAGTGCTATAAATCAGAAAGGAATTTTATATCTGGCTATGTAGCATCCGCAACCTTTGTCTCCATCATCATAGAGGATAATTAAGAAGCGCCTTTTCCTATCAGGGAGTGCTTGATGACACAGGTCAGGTATGCCCTTGACATCCCACCCTTCCAGACTGACCTTCGATCTCTCCCTTGCACCCCATTAAGCATTAAAAACCCAGGGTCTCCACATCGCCAAGTCATGCATGTCCATTTCCATGCCTTTCTTGCTTACCCACCAGCAGAAAAGCAGAGAAACAAGTTAGACAACGGTGATGCCAAAGGTCTTCAGGATGCAAAAGTTTCTTTTATATGTCCAAAGGGCAAGGGATAAGTACATCTCCTAACACACCCAACAATGGGTGTTATAACTACTGAAGCAGACAAATAACTTAAACAGTTGGTACAATAGTTATCCTCAAGAGTCATCCCTAAGAAGTGGCTAGAGTTAGGGTTTGGGGTGATTTCATAAACTATTTGTATGCACCCAAAATTCTTATGTTGAAATCCTCACCCCCAGTGTGCTGATATTTGGAGGTGGGACTTTGAGAGGTGCTTAGATCATGAGAACAAATTAATGCCCTTATACAAGTGACCCCAGAGAGCTTTCTTAGACTTTTGCCACATGAAGACACAAAGGAGAAAGGACATCTGTCTCTGAACCAGGAAGCAGTCCCTCACTGGATGAATATTTCCCCGTGCCTTGATCTCAAACTTCCAGCCTCCAGAACTGTGAGAAATAAACGTTTGTTGTTTATAAGCCATCCAGTCTACAGTGCTTTGTTACAGCAGCCCAAATGGACTAAGACAGGTGATGAATGGAGAAGGGAGAACTTCAATACCATTTTGCTGGAACCTCTGTCATGGAAGCTTAGCAGATTTGTCTTGGCTAAGAATTTATTTATATGGATAGTCAATCTTTAGTACTGAACTGGAAACACCCTAAGTATAAGACACGATATTTTATTTATCTTTGAACCTTCACCAGGCACAGCTCTGTGGATTCTATCCTATATTCATGCAACGCAAAGATTTGTTCAAATGTTCCCTCTTCCAAGAGGCCTTTCTAGACCACACCCCAATCTAAAATCACCCAACTCCAAGTGGGAAGGGGCCCTGTCATGTTGCTGCTCTATCCTCTTCACCTGAAGCAGCAGGTAGAGTGACAGTAAGTGTTTGTTGGATAAATAAATGAAGTATCTTATAAAATAATTCTAAAAGAAAATCTGAAAATAATCCAAAAGAATGGAAAATAGGCTATTGGGGGGAAAGGTAAACAACCTTTTTAATCCAGAAATTTGACGAGAGGACATCAGAGTCATGTCTAAGTAGAGGTTCATAGTATTCAAGTGGAGAAGAGTTTGACTGCTTTAATTTAGAGGTGTGTGGCCAGGGTCTAAGCCCTCTTTGTCATTGATATACTTGACTGGCAGGCATGGATCTGCCCTGTCACAATATCTGAGAAGCTAAGTAATGACTGGCGCCACTTGAGTGGAAATTCTGCACACTGTCAATACAATGGGTGTCAGAAGCACATTGTTACTCATCCTAATCAGAGTAATTGTACACAGGGATGGCCCAGGGAAAGAAAAGGAAATGAATGCCTGTCTGTGAGCAACAATGCAACTTCATTTAACCTTAACAGACCAGGCGGCTGATATCATTTCTCCCTGGCACCCGCAGAGATTCTAGTGTCAAAACAGCTTCTCATTTGCAATGTATGACAATTTCCTCACATCTGAAAAGACACTGCCACAAGTCAATAGACTATAAATTGCACTTGGAAATAGGATCATCTTAACTAAAGCCTGCCTGCTTTCCCCAGGAGGCCAATGGCTGCTCCCCCTCCTTTTAATAATTTGTATGTTTAGGTGTTCGGTCAATTTACTCTACACTTGTAATGTCTTATAGCCAAGACCATCAATCAGATTCGGTGTGACAAAAATATCCTGCTACAATATTACAGGTTATTAAAGGGATGATGGGAATGGGCTGCATGCATTTACTGGGCCCTTTTTTCTCATTTCAGAAAAGCTGTCATGGGCCTAACCTGGTGATTCATCTTCTATTCACTATCAACAGGTGGCTGCTAAAAGTGGACTTTGATGAGCTACTTTCATGCATTTCTTTTATCTTTCCAAACACCTCCATCCAAGGTTCTTCCTCCCCTACCCTTTGCTCTTGCCCAGAAAACTGGATAATCATTGTAGCGAGATCTATGTGGATCACTGTGGAAATCTAGCCTGGGTCACTTGGGGATATATGCTTAAACGAAAAATGACATTCCAAGGAATTGCTCAGGCTACTCAGGTTCCTATTATTCACCTACAGAGGAGGCCACAAGAAGACTTTTATTTCATGCCTGAAGTTTGGACCACATGCAAAAATTATTCATAAATGAGAGTCTAATTTTTTAATTACATATATATATAGAACTCAAGGTACTTGTATTGCTGGTGTTTTGTGTTTTTTTGTTTTGTTTTGTTTTGTTTTAGATAACCAGACAGAATTAGAATAATTATTTGGATTTACAGCACTTTATTTTTCTGAGTTTGGGGTCTACAAAGCATTAACAACAAAGATATCATAAAAGAAAATAGATGGCATTATGACATTAATAGTTCCTTATTTCAAAGATCATTTACTAGTCTTCAACAATCATTTATGTTCTTAACAGAAAACTTTAATGTCCTCTCTCACTACACTTAATTCAAAAGTTTTAAATTTCTACTAAGACATTACACAACTTACAATACGCTCTCAAGGAAAAAGTTAAGGATTCCTTTTACAATATTACAAATGCTCAATATGGCACTTATGGACAAAGCCATCAAGTTATCTCTAAGGAGCTCCAGGTTCATATGACCACAGGCTAGCTGTGAAACTTGACATTACTGAATGACAGATCTCAAGCATACGGCATCATGCTTTGAAAGCCACACGTATTGCAAAGTATTGCAAAATGGATTTTTGCTTGTTTTTCTAATGTCAGTGAAAGTGTTTAAACACTGTCTTTCTCTTATTTGTTATTCTAGTGGCAAAAGTATCTGAGCAACTATGTGATCAGAAGTAAACAATACACTATCATGTTTACTTAAAAATTTATTATGAGGGCTCCAGTCAAGATGGCAGAGTACATAAATGTGGTACTGGCATCTTCCCACAACCACATCAAAATTAAAAGTAAAATACAAAACAACCATCATTGAGAAATGCCTGAAATCTAGCTGAACAGAAGTCCTACAATGAAGGATGCACAGAAGAAGCCACTTTGAGAGGGGTAGAGACGGGAATGGGCTGCCACCACACCCAACTGTGGAGGTTAAAAATCGGGAGGACTACCTCGGCTGCAGGGGACCTCCTGAGAAGCTAGGGGGTCCAAGCCTCACACCAAGCTCTCCAGCCCAGGGTTCCAGTGCCAGGAAAAGAAATCCTTATAACTTCCAGCTATGAAAAACGAGCAGAGATTGTGGCTGAGTGAGACTGAGGTCTTCTGGAGTCCCAGGCATTCCTCTTAAAGGACCGATGCCACAGATGTACTCAGACTCACTCACTTTGAGCTCTAGCACTGAGGCAGCAGTTCAAAAGGCACCGAAAGCCTGGTGGTGTTGCTCAGTGGTTGAGCATTGAACTATGAACCAGGAGGTCATGGTTCAATTCCTGGTCAGGGCACGTGCCTGAGTTGTAAGATTGATCCCCAGTGGGGGGCATGTAGGAGGGAACCAATCAGTGATTTCCTCTCATCATTGTTATTTCTATCTCTCCTTCTCCTTTCCTCTTTAAAATCAATTTAAAAAATTTTTTAAGGCACCAAGAACATACTGTGAGGAACTGAATTGTCTAGCTTTGAGGCAAGGGCTGGGGAGAAATACTGGCCAAAACTATTATTCCTTTGCTGAGCTCTCTCTCTCTGAAGAAACAGGCAGGCACAATATCTGACTCTCCATCAACCTGACTAATACTGTTTGCCCGGCCCTGGTGATTCCCAGAGACACTGCCCCACCCAACTTGCAAGCCCACCCAATCTATTTCCAGTGGCTTTTCTTGGCTCATGCTTCAGTCTTTCCTAAAACCTCTCAAAGGTTCACAAACTCCAAACAAGCAGCCTCTGGCCTTCACATACCCTGTACCTCTTGCTAAGTGGATCCAGGCCCAGCACTAGTAGCAGTCAGATTCTGTTCACTTCTTAGCCTCTCCTGGGCACCTCCAAGCCCAACATAAGTAATGGCCAACTGCAGACTACTTTGTAGCTCATGCTGGGTGCCCCTGGCAGGGCACAGGTAGCAGTTGTGCTTGGCTTGCACCTCCTGGGAGGCCCTAGAGCCAGCACAACTGGTGGCCAGCTTCAGACCATGCTAAAGCACACCCAACCACTTCCATGAGCAATACACTCAAGGGACAAACTCAGCAGGAACCAGAGTCCCACTGAAGTGTGTTCTGCTCTGTGAAGTTGGCCCTTACACAGCTGATCCTCTGCTGTAGTCATGGCCAGTCTTTATAGCCTATCAGCATGGGGGTCAATCCCTCCCAGGGGCATGCCAACAGCAATCAAAGATCAACTACAACAGAAAGGTGCACACAGCCCATATGGGGTGTGGGGAGCACACTTAGAGCACCCAGCTCAGATGACAGAGGAGGCTGCACCACTGGGCCCTATAGGACACCTACTACATAAGGCTACCATACCAAGACTGGGTCTACCTAAATACATAGAAACAAACACAGAGAGCAAGGAATTAATAACCTATTTGAAAAAATAATGACTGAAAACTGCCCTAACCTGGTAAAGAAAAAAGACACACAAGTCCAAGTAGCACAGAGCATCCCAAACAAGATTAACTCAAAGAGGTCCACACGGAGACACATCATAATTAAAATGGCAAATGTTAAAGACAAAGAGAGAATTTTAAAAGTAGTAAGAGAAAATCAACTAGTTACCTACAAAGAAGCTCTCATAAAACTGCTAGCTGATTTCTCAACAGAAACTTTGCAGGCCAGAAGGGAATGACAAGATAGATTCAAAGTAATGAAAAGCAAGGACCTAGAACCAAAATTACTCTACCCAGTAAAGCTATCATTTAGAATCAAAGGACAGATAAAGCACTTGCCAGGCAAGAAAAAGAAGCTCATCACCACCAAACCACTATTACAAGATATGTTAAGTGTCTTCTTTAAAAAAAAGAAGAAGAAAAAAAGATAAAAAATATGAATAAGAAAATGGCAATAAATACATATCTATCAACAATTACTTTAAATGCAAATGGATTAAGTACTCCGATCAAGATATATAGGGTGACTGAATAGATAAGAAAACAAGACCTTTACATATGCTGTCTATAATAGACTCACTTCAGATCGAAAGACAGCCTAAAAGTAAAAGGAGGCAAAAAAGATATTTCATGAAAATGGAAACCAAAACAAAACCACTGGAATAGCAATATTTATACCAGACAAAATAGACTTTAAAGCAAAGGCTATAACAAGAGACAAAGAAGGACTCGACAGTTCTACTTGTGCATATTTATCCAAATAAACACAAAACACTAAATTGAAAAGACATATACATCCATATATTCATTGAAGCATTATTTATAATACCCAAGATATGGAAGCAACTGAAGTGTCTATAAGTAGAAGGATAGAACAGATGAATAAAGAAGATGTGGTACATATATAAATGGAATATAACTCAGCCATAAAAAATAGAATGAAGTCTTGCCATCTGCAACAACATGGATGGACCTAGAGAGTATTGTGCTGGTGAAATAGACAAAGACAATTGCCATGTGATTTCACTTATATGTGGAATCTAAAAAACAAAATAAATGAATATGAAGAATAGAAACATTCTCATAGATAAAAAAAAAAAAAACAAACATATTGATAGTTGCCAGATTGGAGAGGGGGTTGCAGGACTAGGTGAAAAAGTTGAAGGGATTGGGAAGTACAAATTGGCAGTTACAGAACAGACATGGGGATGTAAAGTATAGCATAGGGAATATAGTCAATAAAATTGTAATAGCTAGGTACAGGGCCAGGCGCATACTAGATTTATCAGTGTGCTCACTTTGTAAGTTATAGAAATGTCTAATCACAGGGTTGTACACCTGCAACTAAAATAAAATGGTATGTCAACTGCAATTAAAAATAAAAAATTATTTTTAAAAATTAAGAAAATGAACAGTTTAGTTCCAAAAAATCCTTAAAATAGGTACAAATATAACAATAGCTGTAAGGTCTATTGAGACCTTTTATCAGTAGTCTGAGTTTATCTAAAGTGATGCATGAGTGTTTGTGTGTGTATGCATTACTGTCACTCTATGCTAAAAATTAATTTCAGAAATATACATAAGAGTATGACTCCTAATTAGGTAAATGTGTTGGTTTTCTTTAAAAATAACAAATTCATATCAGTAGAAATCACAAAGAGGTATGTGTGCCAACTGTTGCTACTCTGATGCTTTTTACAATGAAAGGATTGTGTGGCTAAGTTTACTGAAGAGAAACAGTCCCATGTGAACCTAGAGCAGTGATGGCGAACCTTTTGAGCTCGGCATGTCAGCATTTTGAAAAACCCTAACTTAACTCTGGTGCCGTGTCACATGTAGAAATTTTTTTATATTTGCAACCACAGTAAAACAAAGATTTATATTTTTGATATTTATTTTACATATTTAAATGCCATTTAACAAAGAAAAATCAACCAAAAAAATGAGTTCACATGTCACCTCTGACACACGTGTCATAGGTTCGCCATCACTGACCTAGAGAAACCTCCAACACATTTTCCCAATATACAGGGTGAGAGAGCTTCACATCTTCTCAGGAAAACTCATGCTAAGATAAGCAAATTGCGACAAAGACCTCTATGATGGTCCTTCCTACCTCTCCCCGCCCTCCTAAATGTCTTATTGTCACCGTTATAGATATCCAGATACTAAATGCAATCAAAATATCAAAACTGAGGTGACCTCACTCATTTTTAACTAATGATAAAAATTCTATTCTTAAGCTGTAATTATTTTAGAGACCTATTCCAAGTTACTTAATTTTGCAGTTACAAAGTGATGCACTGAATCCAATAGTTGATCAAGATATGAATATGGGATTAAGCAGGAAAGGTAATTTCTTTGTCAGAAATCCTAATCATCATCTAAGGAAGTAGATTTTCTGGGCACACTAATGTAATGACCTTTGTTGAGAAGGAGAGTCTTCTCTTTTGCCTTGGCAGATCCACTTAAAAAAACAGGAACACAGGTCACTACTATCTTGGTTAACTCATAGGGAGAAAAAGAACGACAGCACTTCTACTTCTGGTTCTTGACTCCAGGGGCGGGGCCCCCAGCAAATGGCATGACAACGCTCACCACTCTCCCACACATTTTCTGAGGAACAGTCAAGCAGAGGGAGAAGAGTCCATGAGAATGCCCCTTCTCATAGTGGCCTGTATAAGGTGTACATGACCTCAATTCAGTATGTGTGACATAAATACAAAATGAGAGTTTGGAGCCTGGAATGCCATTTTCAAATTTGAGCCCTTATCCAAGCGCATAGGTCCTATCTTTCCCCACTGTTTGTGGGGGGTTTCCATTTAACTATCTGTACCCTGGGGCCACGGCCTTGACAAATGTCTTTCATCCGGAGTTAGCCAAGCTGAAAGGTATGAGGCCTAGTCCTTCACAAGACCATCCTCACTTCTAAACCAGCTTCCAGTTCGAAGGGTTCCCAAAAACCACACCCAGTTTTGATAATTTTCTAGGACACCAAACTCACTGAAAGCTATTATACTAACAGTTACCCTTTATTATTGGGAAAGGATGCAAATTAAAATCATCCAAGGAAAAAGACACATGAGGCAGAGACCGGGAGAGTTCCAGGCACTAAGCTTCCATTGTCCTCTGGATGTGTTCCCTGTCGGCATTGACATGTGACAATACACAGAATATTGCCAACCAAGGGAGTTCACTGGATCCTTGGTGTCCAAAGTTTTTATTGGGGCTCCATTACATAGGCATGATTGATTACTAGTGGTTCTCAACCTTCCTAATGCCTCGACCTTTTTTTTTTTTAATGTTGTTTTATTGCTTAAAGTATTACAAAGAGTATTACATATGTCTCCTTTTTTTTAATTTTCCCCTTGACATTCCCCTGGCCTCCCCTACCCCCCAGTGTCTTGTGTCCATTGGTTATGCTTATATGCATGCATACAAGTCCTTCGGTTGATCTCTTACCCCCCCTCCCACCCCCCAACACTCCCCAGCCTTCCCCCTGTAATTTGACAGTCTGTTTGATGCTGCTCTGCCTCTGTATCTATTTTTGTTCATCAGTTTATAATGGTCTTTATTATCCATAAATGAGTGAGATCATGTGGTATTTTTCCTTCATTGACTGGCTTATTTCACTTAGCATAATGCTCTCCAGTTCCATCCATGCAGTTGCAAATGGTAAGAATTCCTTCTTTTTTACAGCAGCATAGTATTCCATTGTGTAGGTATACCACAGTTTTCTAATCCAATCATTTGCTGATGGGCACTTAGGCTGTTTCCAGATCTTAGCTATGGTGAATTGTGCTTCTATGAACATAGGGATGCATATATCCTTTCTGATTGGTGTTTCTGGTTTCTTGGGATATATTCCTAGAAGTGGGATCACTGGGTCAAATGGGAGTTCCATTTTTAGTTTTTTGAGGAAGCTCCATACTGTTCTCCACAGTGGCTGCACCAGTCTGCATTCCCACCAGCAGTGCACGAGTGTTCCCTTTTCTCCGCATCCTCTCCAGCACTTGTCGTTTGTTGATTTGTTGACGATAGCCATTCTGACAGGTGTGAGATGGTACCTCATTATTGTTTTGATTTGCATCTCTTGTATGATTAGTGACTTGGAGCATGTTTTCATATGTCTCTTGGCTTTCTGAATGTCCTCTTTCAGAAAGTGTTTATTTAGGTCCTTTGCCCATTTTTTGATTGGATTGTTTATCTTCCTTTTGTTAAATTGTATGAGTTCCCTATAAATGATGGTGATTAAACCCTTATCGGTGAAAACATTGGCAAATATGTTCTTCCATGCAGTGGAATGCCGTGACCTTTTAATACAGTTCCTCATGTTGTGGTGTCCCCCAACCATAAAATTATTTTCGTTGAGGATCATTAACGGATTGTCCACATGGCCAATCTCAGGTCAATTGATATGAGTAACCCAAAACCCCACCCTAAATCACACTGCAGTCTTCCTGGCATGGCCTGCCCCACTTAAGATTATCCAGTGTGGCCAACTCTCCCTAAGGCCTAGACTGACTAGCACTCTAAACAAAAGCACTCCTGTCAGGTATGACATTGATTTCATTCCCTCCCAGAAGCCAAAGGTAAAGGCCAGATCTCTCTTACATTTTTAGCTAATGCTCTTCACTATAAGGCAATTTTAAAAGTAATTTTTATTAACTTATTTACTCTAGTAGATTTGAAATATTATGATATTACATTTTAACAGTGTGCTTCATTTTCTTCTTTAGCTCCTATAAACTTTCTTAATAACTCCCCTTGCCACTGGGTACTAACAGAAAGGGCATTGGGAGATGTGGGTGGTGATTAAACTTGCCAATTACACTCAGTCCCTCAGTAAGTTCTTTCCCATATGGATACTGCATTAGTTTCCCTGGGCTGTTCTACCGAATTACCACAGATCTGGTGACTTAAAACAACAGAAATTTATTCTCCCATAGTTCTGGAGAACAGAAGTCTGAAATCAAAGTGTCTACGGAACACAATCCTTTGAAAGGAAGAATCCCTTCTCCCCTTTTCCAGCTTCTGGTGGTTCCCAGCGTTTCTTGGCTTCTCTGATTGTATGACTCCAATGTGTACCTCTATGATCATACCTCCTCCTCTCCCAGTGTCTATGTCTTCTCTTCTTGTCTCTTATAAGGACACCTGCCATTGTATTTAGGGCCCACCCTGGTAATCCAGGATCATCACATCTCAAGATCCTTAACTCAGTTACATTGCAAAGACCCTCTGTCCAAATAAGGCCAAATTCACAGGTTTCAGGGGTTACGGTGTGGACATACCTTTTTATGGCCCACCACTTAACACACTACAGACACCAATTGGTATCAAGGAACAAGCACATGACTTGGAGTAAGAAGATCTGAATTCTAATCTGGGTCCCCAAATCCAACACTCTCTCTACTGCACAGTGAATCCTCATTTTCCAAAATTCTCTGAAAAATCTTCCTTTACTACACCCAGGACTGATATTCTGCAAGTGGGGAGGTGGTATACATGTACCTACTTGTTAAAATTCTGAAAGATTGCTCCCTAGACTTCTCAAATGCACTCACCACCACCTGAAGCTGACCTTCCTCATCCTTTGGTGCACCCTGTCAACTTCCCCACAATATCAAACTTGATTGTTTGCACATCAAGCAGCCCCTAAGATGCAGTTCCAGCCCATTGACCAACCACACTGATCAGTTGGTGCCCATGTCTTACCACTGTTAAATATTTAGAGCATTACCCCTGACTATTTCCATGCCAAGTACCCATCCATAGCACCAGGCCATAAGCTTCTTATAAATTTGATAGAGAGATAGATAGAGATAGAGATAGAGATAGAGATAGAGATAGAGATAGAGATAGAGAGATAAAAAAAGGCTAAGCGACGTCCAACCATCCAACCATCCAACTGGCCAGTAGATATGACACGCACTGAACACCAGGGGGCAGACACTCAGTGCAGGAACTGCCGAGTTGCAGTGACTTGGCAGCGATAGTTCTCAGGTGACGCACCACAGAACCAGAGAAGAGGGGGCCCCATTCCTCACAGGGCCATGTGATTCCACCTTACGCGTGGGTTATGTTGTTGCTGGGGCACTTTCGGCCCCGAATCTGGTTTATTGAATTTGCGTTCCACACCCTGTACAACAGCAACTTTGCAGAGTGCCCTCTCACACTCCGGGACCCCTCAGGGGATGTCCGAGAGCTGGTTTCAGCCCAATCACTAAAGGCCAGGTCGAGGGACCCCGCCTGCCGGAGGGACCCCGCTTACTCTGCAGATGCCCTTTGAGCAGTAGCACCGCCCCAGGTGCAGCCGGCCAGGGAGGGACTATGGGAGGTTGGCTCCAGGGCATGTCTGGCCTATCTTGTCCAGTCCCTCCCTGCCAGCCACCTTCTAATTAATTTCCTTTCATTGTGCACAAATCTGTGCACTGGGCCACTAGTATATATGTGTGTGTGTATGTGTGTGTGTACATATAAATTTATTTATACATTATTTATATTGCTTCATATATTTATTCTATTTATATACTCATAACATATCATTACATGTATGTTAAACATTAGATCACATTTATTATATATTTCTGTAATATATTGGTATATTAATGTGTTGAATTTATTTGTTGTAGATATAAATCTATGGTTAATAAATTTATATTTATTTCTAAAGTATAAATTTTTTACAGATTTTATAAAATTGAAAAATTTTAACAAATCCTTATGTAGAAAAAATTTCAATGAAAATATCAAAGATTTTTCCAACATTAATTGAATGGCTGCTATGTTCCAAGCACTGTGTTAAAGTCTATGAATAACATTCTTACAGTAAAAGCATGACCTTCAGCTATATTTTAAAACCCAGAGGGACATTTATTCTCTATGATGATTTAATCAAAGTTCAAAATAAGTCTACAAAAACCTAAGATACTGGAGAAAGAGTTGCTCTATCATGAAAGTTGCTGGACCATACAGGAAAAAGTAGTTCAAGTCTGTGGAACATTGACAATGAAGAAGAAAATCAAAGGACATACCAGAATTTTCCAATTTCAGACTTGGAGATGAACCTACAGTATGTACCACCAGCATCCCCCAGCTGTCGGAACCTGCTTTATAGCAGCCTGACTACTCTATCCTTCCTCACTGGCTGCTACCCCAGGCATCCCAGTCCTTTTATTAATGACTTTGTAAGACAATTCTTTCATATTTCAAGGCTAAACTGCCTTTTATACATTTGCAAAACAGAAACAACCTCTCAGTTTGTCTTTTCTCCAACTCAAGAGTTTCAGTTCCTTCAATCACTTTCCATTGTTATTTCTGGGCACCACTGCACCACCCTGGCTACCCTCTTTTGGGCACATGGCAACTTCCCATGTCTCCAAAATGAGGTGCCTGAACTTGGATAGTATGTAAGACAGAAAGTTCTGGCATCAGTTCAAATCCCAGCCCTGCCACTACATAGATGTGTAATGTGGGAAAATTACTTAATGCCTTTCTATACAATTTCCTTATTTTATAAAATGGGAATTAAAATAGTATCTAGCTCTCTAGGATGGCTGTAAATAATAAACCAGATGTATCACATAAAGCCCTTAGAATAGTACAGGGCACACTAAGAACTTAGTATGTATTAACAATTAGTACCCAAACAAAAAGCTCTACTACAGTAGAATCGTTATCTCCATTTGATGTAAAAGCTCTTTTAATTATTATTTTTTAAAAAATAGTGTATTGATTTTCAGAGAGAAAGGGAGAGGGGGAGAGTGAGAGAGATACATTGACTTGAGAGCAAAACATGGATCAGCTGCCTCCTAAACACCCCCCACCAGGGATGGAGCCAAAACCCTGGCATGTGCCCTGACCACGCCCAACCAACTGAGCCACACTATCGGGGCAACTCTCTTAAGTATTAACAGATCTCCAGGACAACTCTCTTAATTATTAACAGATCTCCAGGGCAACTCTCTTAATTATTAACAGAGCTTAGAATGCAGGAACATATTTTAGCAGCTACCTCTCACTATTGTTGATTAGTGAGCTTGCAGGTAATCTAAATCTCTTACTTCTCCATCAAATGAACCTATGTTAAGTAACCTATATGCATATTAGGATTAATTTTTTAATAAAAATTATATACTTTACATTTAACTCTGCTAAATTCATTGTTTATTTTATCCCATTATTCTAAACTGTCAAAGTCTTTTAGAATTCTAATTCTTTCACCCAGTGCAGTAACTTTTTCATTGTTTAACATATTTTAATCCAATTTGATAAGTATATTATGAATGTCTTTACTCAAATGTGGAAAGGCCAGGTTAAATTTCTACGCATATTCCCTTAAAGAATTCCCTTGAGGCTGATAAAAATTCTACATTAACACTCTTTTAGATGTAGAATTAAAATAGACCACAAATCCTCCTAACCAATATCATTTAGCCCATGCAAAAATGTCATGAGGGGCTCTATTAAATACCTTACTGAAATCCAGATCAACTATGTCTGTAAATATTCCCCAGTCAACATTGTCATTGTATACCTTCCCATTTCTTTTTTTTTTTAATTTATTGCTTAAAGTATTACAAAGGGTATTACGTATGTGGCCATTTTTTCCCCCCGCCCTAGACAGTCCCCTAGCCTCCCCTATCCCCCAGTGTCTTATGTCCATTGGTTATGCTTATATGCATGCATACAAGTCCTTCGGTTGATCTCTTACCCCCCTACCTCCTGCCCCCCAACCCTCCCCGGCCTTCCCGCTGCAGTTTGACAATCTGTTTGAGGCAGCTCTGCCTCTGTATCTATTATTGTTCAAAAGTTTATAATGTTCTCTATTATCCATGAATGAGTGAGATCATGTGGTATTTTTCCTTCATTGACTGGCTTATTTCACTTAGCATAATGCTCTCCAGTTCCATCCATGACGTTGCAAATGGTAAGAGTTCCTTCCTTTTTACAGCAGCATAGTATTCCATCGTGTAGATGTACCACAGTTTTCTAATCCATTCATCTACTGATGGGCACTTAGGCTGTTTCCAGATCTTAGCTATGGTGAATTGTGCTGCTATGAACATAGGGGTGCATATATCCTTTCTGATTGGTGTTTCTGGTTTCTTGGGATATATTCCTAGAAGTGGGATCACAGGGTCAAATGGGAGTTCCATTTTCAGTTTTTTAAGGAAACTCCATACTGTCTTCCATAGTGGCTGCACCAGTCTGCATTCCCACCAGCAGTGCACAAGTGTTCCTTTTTCTCCACATCCTCTCCAGCACTTGTTGTTTGTTGATTTGTTGATGATAGCCATTCTGACAGGTGTGAGATGGTACCTCATTGTTGTTTTGATTTGCATCTCTTGTATGATTAGTGACTTTGAGCATGTTTTCATATGTCTCTTGGCTTTCTGAATGTCCTCTTTTGAAAGGTGTCTATTTAGGTCCTTTGCCCATTTTTTGATTGGATTGTTTATCTTCCTTTTGTTAAGTTGTATGAGTTCCCTATAAATTTTGGAGATTAGGCCCTTATCAGATATGACATTGGCAAATATGTTTTCCCACACAGTGGGTTTTCTCGTTGTTTTGTTGATGGTTTCTTTTGCTGTGCAGAAGCTTTTTATTTTGATGTAGTCCCATTTGTTCATTTTTTCTTTAGTTTCAAGTGCCCTAGGAGCTGTATCAGTGAAGAAATTGCTTCGGCATATGTCTGAGATTTTGTCTCCATCACAAATCAAAACCATTTACTTCTGATACATTTTTAAAAACTCAAACATTGTCAGGTCCTTACTTTGCAGATGCTGTGCAATATGTGGGGAATAGACTTAAAGATGTGGCCGAGACTTGTCCACAAGGAACTTAAGAGTCTAGAAAGGAGAAAGAAGCCATCAGATAGTTATAATGGGTGTGGCTGCATGGGTGAAATAATATGGATATCGTTATAATGGGAGTAGTTGCCTGGGTGAAATAATATGGATAAGCACTGGATACTGTGTGTTTATGGCTACATAGAAATCACCTAAAGCTTAGTAGCACGAAGCCACACATTTCTTATGAGTGGACCAGAAACAGAGACAGAAAACATTGCATACATCTTTTTGTTTCATGATGTCAGAGGCCTCAGCTAAAAAACTTGAAGACAGTTGATGCTGGCTGTAATCTAAGGGGCCTTCGTTCCTTTCCACATGGGCATCTCCATATGGTCTTCAACCTGAGCTAGTTAAGTCCCAAAGATGAACATCTTGAGAGAGAGAAGGAGCATGAGTGAGTACCAGTTGGACCCCATACCATCACCTAGGACCTAGCTTTCGAGTCACATAGCTTCACTTCCACCACACTTTATGCTTCAAGACACTTACAAAGTCCCACTCAGTTTCAAGGAGGGGGGACAGACTCTGTTTCTTTATGACTGGCAAGGTTCTGAAGAGCATGGGGACTGGAAATACTGCTGTGGCCATTTGGGAGCAAGACAACCTGCCCCACTGTGTGAACCCAGAAATGACAAATAACCTCCACAGGGAAGCAGGGCTCAAGGAGGAAAACAAAATGTAAATCATGAGCCACAAGCAAAAAGTGCCCTAAAATTAAGTAAATCAGCGTGAAAAACAATATGCAGGCCTATTGAAATCTCAAAAGACCACATCCTCCTACTCTTACAAAAAATGAAACAGGTTAGACAGTAGGAATGGGAAGCTGTCTCCAACTTCTGCCCAGACAGTAGCAGATCTTGAACTAGTCTGACTTGTGTCCCCTTGGCTGGGGCAGTATCACACTCCCCAGGTGCCCAGTGTTCCACTCTCCATATATAGGTAACCAAGAGCATTACAAGAAGCACTGGGGTACCAGGAGGAGAGCTGTTGGAAGGTGGGACCCACAGAGTGGGCTGGGTGAGGACTAAACAAGGCCAAGGGGCACAGGTGGTACCGTATCTGCACTGCCCAGCCAAGAGGACAGCTCACACAGGTACTCAGCACAGGCAGTAGACAGTGACTCCCACATGGACAGTGAAAAACCTTTAGGTAGACCACCTGCTCCTTTTCATCTACCACCTCCCTGTTGTCTGACAAGAATAGAGAAAAAGAAAGCATGGATTCTTCTAAATTCCCTACCTTATTAATAAACTGTGGCATTTGAATTTAAAACCCCAAAATTTAGTACCTGTGATATCTGGTTTCATTCTGTCCAGCCCAGCACTGTCTGGTAGCAATACAAAACAATGTAACTTAAAATTTTTTAATGGCCACATTAAAATAGTAAAAAAAAGTTAATTTTAATAATAAAATTTGTTTAACAAATTGTATATAAAATATTTCAACATTAAATTGACATAAAAATGATTAATGAGATATGTTACATCCCTTTTTTTCAAACTAAGATATCTGGTGTATATTTTAGATTCATAAAATGTAGAATCAAAAAGCAGATTCAAATAAGTTGACCCAAATGTAATAAAAGAACTTCCAATAATTGAATCCAGCATCAGCTTTTAAAATTTTTAATTTAAATTAATTTAAATGAAATAAAATTAAGCACCCAATTATTTAGCCTCACTAGTCACCTGTGGCTCCTCCGTTGCATAACACAGGTCTAGATGCCCAAACTGTGCTGAATGAAAGAACCTCAGAGAATAAGTGGGAAGAACTTGTAAAAGCACAGAGTGGCCAATCTTTCAAAATAGTTCCCCAGCACAAGGATATTGTTCAAAATTAGTGGTTATTCGGCAGCAAGTTTAAAACTGTAACATTATCAGAAATCAAATGGTCAAAAAAGCAACAAAACAAATAGAATCACCACTTATAAAAGACAAAGGCTCCTCCTGGATACCCAGCCTTGAGTCAGGGGTATAGTGCTGGGTTAGTTCGGTCTCTCCCCAGCCCCCTAGCACGATGGCTGACTGGCAGTTCTCTCATACTCTTGACTGGGTTCCTGTCCCTCCTAATCTAGGATGTTATTAAATTGAATTGCTTTCTAAATCTGTTATGTAATTTGTATGTAATGCCCTTAATATTGGGCTTGAATACAATTGCAGTAAGATACACTAATTGATTCATTTAATTTTATTTTCCATCCTTTGAATTGAAACCTTTGGGACTCAATATGTAAAGTAATATGTAAATTGGGACTTTGATGCAAGAAGACTTGGCAGTTTTTTTAAACAGGACTCAAGCATTACTTGGAGTCATTTAAGAGAGTAGTTTCAAACAAAGCAACCTCTGCTTGTCCTTCTATGTGATTAAATTTTGGTTTACACAAACATATATACAAAACATTCAAAATCACTGAATTTTTAAAAAATGTTTAATCCTCACTTGAGGTTTTTTTCCACTGCTTTTAGATAGGGTGGAAAGAAGGGCAGAAGGGGGAAAGAGAAAGAGAAACACTGATATGAGAGAGATAAACCGATTGGTTGCCTCCTGCACATGCCCTGACTGGGTCCTGAGAATGAACCTGCAACTTAGAGGTGTGCACTTGACTGGGAATTAAATCCACAACCCTTCCATCCTCAGGCTCATGCTCAATGATATGTCCTACTACTGTAATTGCATGTGCTGTATTTTTATACAGCTGGCAGCACAGCAGGTTTGTTTATACCAGCATCGCCACAAATACATGAGTAACGCATTGCACTACAATGTTAAGATGGCTACCACATCACTAGGTGATAGGAATTTTTCAGCTCCATCATGATTTTATGGGACCACTTTTGAATATCGTCCCTGACCAAATTGTAGTTATGTGATGTATAACTGTTCTTGGCCCTCCGCATCCTCCTTCCATATAAATGCCATTTTTCTGGGTTCAGAGGTCACAAATTTCAAGCCGTGAATGTAATCTCTTGGGAGTGGCACTGTTTCCAAAGTGTGGTGCACACAATATCAGCACTGGCAATTTCATCACTCACCGCAGTTAATATATTTCAGCATGATCAAACCATAGTTTACAGGAAATTGCTATACTACTGATGTCATGGATGAGGAAATCAGTACATGAGATAGCCAAGTCCTAGAAATCTGAGAAAATGAAAATTTGGGAGGCCAGAACTTGGTTGGTTGTTGAGATAACATTAACAATGTGAGTGCCATGGCTAAGATTTCAGTTTGGAGATGACAGGTAAAGGCAGATCAACAGAGCCCACTGCATGGAATAACATATTTGCCAATGTGATATCCGATAAGGGTTTAATCTCCAAAATTTATAGGGAAACTCATACAACTTAACGAAAAGAAGATAAACAATCCAATCAAAAAAAAAAATGGGCAAAGGACCTAAATAGACACTTTTCAAAAGAGGACATACAGACATATGACAACATGCTCAAAGTCACTAATCATCCGAGAGATGCAAATCAAAATGACAATGAGGTACCATCTCACACCTTTCAGAATGGCTATCATCAACAAATCAAACGACAAATACTGGCAAGGATGTAAAGAAAAAGGAACCCTCGTGCACTGCTGATGAGAATGCAGACTGGTACAGCCACTGTGGAAAACAGTGTGGAGTTTCCTCAAAAAATTAAAAATGGAACTCCCATTTGACCCATTAATCCCACTTCTAGGAATATATCCTAAGAAATCAGAAATACCCATCAGAAAGAATATATGCACCCCTATGTTCATAGCAGCACAATTTACAATAGCTAAGATTTGGAAACAGCCTAAGTGCCCATCAGCAGATGAGTGGATTAAAAAACTGTGGTACGTCTACACAATGAAATACTACGCTGTGGTAAAAAAGAAGGAACTCTTACCATTTGCAACAGCATGGATGGACCTGGCAAAATAAGCCAGTCGGAGAAAGATAAATATCACATGATCTTACTCATTTGTGGAATATAATAAACAACATAAACTGATGAACAAAAATAGATCCAGATACATAGAAGCATAGAACAGACCATCCAACCTCAGAGGGAAGGTGGAGGGAGTGAGGAGGGGGACAAGGGATCAAACAAAGGACTTCTATGCATGCATATAAGTATAACCCATGGGCACAAACAGCAGGGGTGTGAGGGCATGTGCTGGGGGGTGGGAACGGCTGGGGAGAGGTCAATGGGGGGAAAGGAGACATATGTAATACTTTAAACAAGAAATAATTTAATTTAAAAAAAAAAAAGCAGATCAACCGCCTCAACAGTCAAGGAAAGGTTTTCTTGAATCTAAATGCCATTGGAGGGTAAAGTGAACACTTTCCTAGAGATATGGGAACCCTCATAGGTCATGAGCAGTTATAGACAGTTTGTTTTATTTGTTTTGAGTTTCAGAGACAAAGACATCTGTTAGTCTTATTGGGCTACCATAAAAAATACCACAGATTGGATGACTTAAACATCAAAATTTTTTCTCACAGTTCTATAAGCTTGAAAGTCCAAGACCAAGCTCCAGCAAGGTTCTGTTTTGGGTGAGAGCTCTCTTCCTGGCTTGCAGATAGTCACCTTCTTGCTGGGTTTTCAGTGCATGCATGTGGAGAAAAAGATATCTCTCTCTGTCTTCTTATCAAACCACTAAGCCCATTCTAGCCAGTTTGCTAAGTGGTTAAGAGCATCGGCCTGCAGACTAAAGAGTCACAAGTTCAATTCTGGTCAAGGGCACAACGTGCCTGAGTTGCAGGTTCAGTCCCTGGCCCTGATCAGGGCACATGTGGGAGACAACCAATTGATGTGTCTCTCTCACATCCATGATTCTCTCTCTCTGTCTCCTCCCCTCCCATTCTCTCATAAATAAATAAATAAATAAATAAATAAATAAATAAATAAATAAATAAATAAAATCAATGGAAAAAAATAATTCGGGCGAGGATTAACAACAATAAAGCCACAAATCCTATTGGACCCTTATGGCCTCATTTAACCTTAATTACCTCCTTAAAATTTCTGTCTCTAAATATAGTCACAGTGTGGGGGGTTTCAACAAATGGATTTGGGGAAGGTGGGAAAACACAATTCAGTCCATAGCAATGTCCAAAGATCAAGAATATCAAATTTTTTGTCTTTCAAATGAAGAAACTATAAAACTATCCTTTCATGCACTTTGTTCAGCAAGAACTAAGAGCTGATAATAATACAATGGGTGCCAGGTGCCCCACATCCTAAAATGAAGGGCCAAACCAAAGTAGTTGAATGTGCTTAGAGGCTGGGATGCAAATGTAGTGTGTGGTTCCCACTTTCAAGTTACATGAGAGAAGACGGAGAATTCACATAGTTGTTGAGGATATTTGGGAGAAAGGATGTCAATACTAGAAAATCTTATTCCTGATCTACAACATAATGAGGCACTTTCTCTCCACTGAAGGGAGACACAAAAACTTAGCAGGTGGCTCCAGAATTTGGTAAATACAGAGGCTGGTGCCTGACTCCCGAGAGAATAAATCTAAAGTTTAAAATCTCCGGCTAGAAGTAGACATCCAAAATGTGAATTAAGAGGTTGCATATATTACTCTAAAGAAGTTTGAGCTAGAAACACAAATTTGAAAGTTGCCAATGAACAGATGACAATTAAAATTATGAAAGTGACTTTTAAATGTCATGTATTTATTATTCAATAAATGAAGTACCCAAATGGGGGGGGGGGGGGGCGGGGGACTAGGTTAGAGAGCAACCATGAGGAAAGAGAAAGAACCCTAGAGAAGACAACTGAACTTCTCACCAAAAAGCACCACCTCACAGTATGATGTGACCTCAACAGAGAACAGGACAACAGAAGCTCAGACAGCTGTAGAGGTCCCCAGCTCAGGACCTCTAATGAACTCACCAAAAAGCAGCATGAGAACAAGATCCAGTAATTGTGCACCTGCTATTTACATAGCAACCCCGGCCCAGCCAGTACGGCCCAGTGTTTGAGTGTTGACCTATGAACCAGAAGGTCACAGTTCAATTCCCAGTCAGGGCACATGTCCCAGGTTGTGAGTTCGATCCCCAGTTTGGGGGGTGAGGGGGGGGGGCATGCTGGCGGCACCCAATGGATGATTCTCTCTCATCACTGATGTTTCCCTCTCTCCCTCTCCCTTCCTCTCTGAAATCAATAAAAAACTATTTTTTTTAAATAGCTCCCAGGTGCCAGATTACTAAAGGACTAGCCATGTTCTCCTTATCCTTGTCCTCTTACTCCCCATACCCTCCTAGCCATGAATTTGACCCAGTAGGGAACAGAAATAGTAACTGGCAGAATGGATGAGGAGTGAATGTCATAAAGTGCAGTGAGCACTTTTTTGACCTATCATAACAAAATATTTTGTTTTCAGGGTGGCCTTCAACTGATCACAGATGCATGAGTGAGTCCAGCCAAGATTAGTCCCAAAGCTGTATCACTGCTAATATCATGCTCATCCAAGAAGCATATATATATGTATATGTGTGTGTGTGTGTGTGTGTGTGTGTGTGTGTGTGTGTGTATAAATTGTGTGGCTATATAATACCAAGAACTTCGAATGAAAAGTAAACTTTGAGTTAACTGAATTTATGTGTGAGTTCCTAATCATACTTAGAAATAAAGATATTCCTGATATTTTATTAAAGGAAATTAGCCCCACCTAGAAATACAAAAAAGGCTGGTGGGCTGGCCATCAGAGAGACCTCGTTTCTAGCCCCTAACAGAGTCTTAACTAAGTCTTTCTGGGCCTCATCTTCCCCAGAATTAAGAATAACATGTTGGTTTTGAACAATAATAGATACAGAGGCAGAGCTGCCTCAAAAAGATTGTCAAACTGCAGCGGGAAGGCCAGGAGGGTTGGGGGGCAGGAGGGAGGGGGGTAAGAGATCAACCAAAGGACTTGTATGCATGCATATAAGCATAACCAATTGACATAAGACACTGGGGGATAGGGGAGGCTAGGGGACTGTCAAGGGCGGGGGGGGGGGGAGGACACATATGTAATACCCTTTGCAATACTTTAAGCAATAAAAAAATAAAAATAGAAAAAAAAAGAATAACATGTTGGACTCAATGAACTCTATGGTCCTATTATTTTTTAAACTGTGTTCTAAATCCTTCACTATCACATAGGCAAATTTGAAATCTCAAATATCTTAGCTCTAGAAACAATACCTTAATTTAAGATTTAAAGAATTAGCAACCCGAAGAGAGTTGATGAGTCCTCCTATGCTGCACAGGGAATTAGCAATAGTGCCAGAACAAGAAGCCAATTCTCTGGAATTCAAGGCCAACGATAATTTCAAAACACCATGCTCCCTTTCTAGACAAGATGACATGATGTCTCAAAGACTCTTATAGCTATTAACGAACAACATCTATAGTTAAATCTGGTTATCCCAGGCTATCTGTATTACTGTTATAGACTGCCAAAACTGTCACAAATTCATTCTTTTCCAGTATTCATGCCCCCCCGCCCCTCCCCCTGCGCCATGTCACTTTGAATGCCTCGAATTATGACCCTGGGCTCAGCCAGGTGACTTAATCTGGCCAATGAGACATTAGCAAATGTGACTCAAGCAGAGACTTATAAGCACTTGTGAAATGGGGCTTGTCCTCTTTCTGGCTATCCTTACAACTCTGAGTCACCATACGAATGAACCCAGACTAGCCTGCAAGATGATGAAAGACTTGTGGTCCAGGCACTGTGTTGCCCGACCCCACGGCCAGCCCACCCCAGAAATAAGACAACATGGTGACCAGCATCTGACCACAGATGCCTGAGTGAGCCCAGTTAGGATCAGCAGAAGAACATCCAATCTGAGCCCACCCCAAATTACTGAGCAACAGACTCCTGCGTTAAATAAACAGTTGCTGTTTTAAGACACTGAATTTCCAGATCACTTATTACACAATAAAAAAAAAATGCCTGCTATAACTCCTCAAGTAAACGCTCAAAAGGAAATTCTACATGAAGATGAGAGTTGTAAGTAAATAGTGTAATGAAGAAGATAAAATTGTTTTAAAGCTCCACAGAACCTGGCCATCAACAGCATGCTTCTGTTATTAGTTTTCCCATCTAAGCAGGTCTTTGAGGTTCCAACAGTTCTCTGAAAAACCTTCAGGGCCAAATTTCACAATAGTACTTGGTTGTGTAGTCATTTGTATGCACTACTTCACTTCTTAAAACGCCAATGATTCCAGACTTTACTATATAATCTTACTGGATTTAAATTTCAAGACTGAATCTGAGCTCTACCAAGTCAGCAAGAGGTATTGTGGGAAGAAAACAAAACATAGGCTAACTCTGCTCAAAAGATAGTTCATAATTGAGTATTTGAGTGGAAAATTCACTAGGTTTGTAAGTTTATCTATACTAGTTTAACTGAGCTGCTGAGAAATTACTTCTGACAGATAGGTTGTGGGAATTATTTTGTATGTTCAATCAAAAATATCTAAAGAGGAATAAAAACTTCAAGAGCATTTTAACTTAGTTAATTTATGATCTCCTAATAAGCAAAAATGCTAAACCAAAAGCAATTCTATGTATTACAGTAACATTTTTCTATCTTGTACATTTTATTTTTTTTCG
Organism: Myotis daubentonii; assembly: GCF_963259705.1. Classification (NCBI taxonomy): domain Eukaryota; kingdom Metazoa; phylum Chordata; class Mammalia; order Chiroptera; family Vespertilionidae; genus Myotis; species Myotis daubentonii. The sequence goes on from NC_081840.1 coordinate 178,490,019, forward strand.
ACTGAACTTTGAACATGCTTTAGCATCCCTGCCTGTGGAGAGATGGACTGAGAAACACACAGAATATTAAACACCCGCTTATATGTCTCCTCAGGGAGTCTTCTGCTAATATTATACATTGCAACAACATTGCTTGAATGGTTTATTAATGGCAGCAAAACAGAGTGAATGCTACATACAATGATAATAACAATAAAGATTATTTATACTCTGCCTAACTGCCAGATAGCTTTAGAGGCCTTACAAAGATACACTTAAACCACTAGCAATACAAAATAAAAATAGGACAAACTGCCTTCGGGTGAGAAAGAATTGGAATGATGTGTTCCTGTTCCAGGAAAACTGAACTGTGGACAGTTGTTGAAAATTCTAGATTTACAGACATTTATATCCTCCCTTTGTTTCAGGATTTGAAATATATCTGTGATATGCCAAGCCATCATTTCAGGTGAAAAGGAAATCTTGACTGTAAAAAAAAAATTATCAGTGTACCCAACCCGAGACTCAGGGCATCTTGGCATTTCCAGTTCTCCATAAAGAGCTTCTTCCTGCACCTTAGATCCTGAAAAAGTTAGAATTGGAAGAAAGGAACAGGGGTGAAGAGAGAAACATAGAAATGGAGGAATAATCATGGCTGTCCATTTTCTCACTTAGAAACTCTATTCAGGAGGCTGAATGCATTACATGGTGATATCTTTGCCTACCCACCACCTCTGAGTCAAATATCTATCAGTAAAGTGTACCTCAGGTAAAATATCTTATATTAAAACTACACATTTACACAGTCTTTATGATAACACCATCCTGATAATATATAGCCACTGAAAAATAAATTCCCAAACTGAAATGTATCTTTCTATTCCTAGACAGTCTGCCTTAGACCACACCTATCCAAGAATACTTCACATTCCTATTTTATTTTTTAAAAAATATATTTTACTGATCCTTCCACAGAGAGGAAGGGAGAGAGACAGAGAGCCAGAAACATCGATGAGAGAGAAACACCGATCAGCCGCCTCCTGCACATCTCCCACTGGGGACGTGCCCGCAACCCAGGAACACGCCCCCAACCAGAATTGAACCTGGGACCCGCCAGTCCGCAGGCCGACGCTCCATCCACTGAGCCAAACTGGCCTCGGCCACATTCCTATTTTAAATCAGCTCTATACTCAGATACATTTTTTTGTAAGTGATAAAATTTTTGTGATTTACATCCATTCTGCTACAGTCTAAGAAAGGTAGATTTTAGTATCTGGGATATTTTTTGTCAGTGGAATGGAGTGATAGGTGAAGGATGTAGATTTGGATGAGCTTCAGCAAAGCTAAATGACTCAGATAGAAAGATCCAGGTGTCAGGAATCAAAGCTGGGAGATGTAGAAGTGTAAAGACATAAAAGGAAGGCCAGCATCAGAGGGCCAAGCAAGACTAAAAAGAGTTTTACTGTAAAGCTACTTGTTATATAGAGTACTTTTTCCTCTTTCTCACTCTCCTATATAGCCTCAAGAAAGTCTACATTGCTCACCAATGCCTATGGAGTCTATTTTCACCTTGAGGAATGCAAAGAAATACTGATCTTGCTTAGAGAGTAGTGGGGATGTGGCGGGGGGGTGGGGGAGAGAGCTATGGGGGAAGGAAGGGATATGGGAGGGTGAAAACAAAAGACAAATATAAAGCAGATATCATATAGGTCATTATGACACAAAATAAATCACTTGTTTGTTTGTGCTTTTTTTAATTATGAAATCTCTAAAGCCCTCCAGAAATTCCTACACAGGCTGTATTACGAATCTGCTGGTTTCAAGAGACAGAAACTCATGATCCAAATGAAAAACAGACCCTTCTTTCCCAGCTTCTACATATCAAATCTCAAGAAATTCTTTAATTGGCCATAGTTATTTGCACATTCCTGAGCCAATTACCGGGTCTGGGATTGTGCAGTACTCTGAATGATCCAACATAGAATTGCCTCTAGAAATAAATGAAACTTAATTAAATAAAAAAACAATGACTTGATTTTGTATTGTAATCAGTTTAGTTGTTTGCCTTCCAACTATATTATATGCATACTTAGAATACAAATTAATTATTATTAGGCTTTGGATGGACCCTCAGCACCTAGAATAATACATTAAATATAATAGGGACTAAATAAATATTTAACACTGAGTTAATGAATGTTCTGGACCATTTGTTTTTCCTTGTTTGAGATGCTCATGAGTCCCATCCCATCTCCAATAGCCAACCCCACCCTCTTCCTCCATCTCTCTGAAAATAAAAGATTAACCTGTAAATAATCAATCTTGTCAATTTTAAGATCTTCTCAGAAGCTGGTACAAATGATTGGTAGGATATATCATGAAAAATTGTAAAATGTACAATTTTGGGGGTAAATTTATAATGAAAGATCTTGGGAACATATTCTCAGGTTGAAAGGAATAAGTATGCTGTTTTTATTTTATTATTTCCATTTAGCCTCTGGCTTCAAATGCTCTTTTTATATCCAACCTAAAAATTATACTTAGCTTGGAAACATTTACAAATTTCAAGTTTATATTAGGCACTTGAGAATTTACTGCTGCAAAATACTTTGTTACTGTAGCTTATGATCTCATCAGAAAGTATGATTGATTTATGCCTTGTTAACTGTCCCTATTCATCATTCCATATTTAACTAAAGTCAAATTTTATTGAGGTTGCCAAAAGACAATGTTGATTATAAAAACAGGAAAAATATTCAAGTTGAGTTATGTTGACATATCCCACATTAAATGGTTTGGATAGCTTATTAACCAAGGGGTGTGTGTGTGTGTGTGTGTTTATTTATTTGTACAGTATGTGTATTTCTGTTATAAGAAATGGATTAAAAAATAAGTGGCTTAAATAAAACTGAAGTTTAGTTCTATCACAAAAAACAGATTAGCAAGAAGATCCAGGGCTAGTACGGTAACCCCACAATCATCAGGAACCCAGCTCCTTCTATCTTCTGCTCTTCCATCATCAATATCTCCCAATCCAAGATGACTGCTCCAGATGGCATCATGTCCACATTCCAGCTAGCAAAGGGCAGAAATTCATGTTCCCTCAGACTTTTTGGAGGCTATATAATTTAAATGAAACTCTACAAAAAGATAGCTTTGGAGGAAAGAGTATTCAAGGAAGATATGACAGTTAGAGCAAAGATATGGAAAGAGGAGAATGCAGAGTATGTTGGGAGAGAATTCACTCATTTGCTAAGGAGGCCATAAAATTCCACAGACGGGGTGGCTTAAGCAACAGAAATTTATTCTGAAAGTCCAAAATCAAGTTGTTGGCAGGTTTAGTTTTCTCTGAAGCCTCTCTTCTTGGCTTGAAAATGGCTGCCTCACTGTGTTCTCACATGTTCTTTCCTCTATTCTGTGTTCTGGGTGTCTCACTGTGTGACCAACTTTCCTCTTTTTATAAGAACATCAATAAGATTGGATTAGGGTCTGCCCTAAAGACCTCATTTTAACTTATCTCCTTGAAGTCCTTATCTCCAGGGCAATGAGAGAGAGTGTGAGGGAGAGAGGGAGGGAGCAAAAAGGGAGTGTGTGGACATGTGGTGTGTGTGTGTGTATGTCTGAGTGAGGGACAGGTAGATCTCACAGGACCTTCAGGGGCTGGCAGACTGAGCTCACCTAGCCAGGCAGCCTCTGCTACCACAGTAATCTCTCCCAGAGTGCCAGCTCTGCTGCAGAGGCCATGCCATCTTGAAGGGGAGAGCTGCTATGACTGGAAGCCCAGCCTCACCTCCACACAGGGGGCCCTCAGACACAACCTGGGACCCTAAAGCCACACCAGCCAGGGAACTGCTGCAAACCCCCGAACACTCAGACTCTAGCCTCCTCTGCTGAGTGCTGCAGTGAGTTCCAGAGTGCACTCACCTCCCACCAGCCAGATGCTTTAGCCCCAGGCACCTCGACCACACCAGCAGCCACACAAACAGCTGTCACCCATGACCACGAATGAAGCAAGCAGCCATCACCTGCAACCACGCGGGGAGCAAGCAGCCACTGCCCTCGACCACATGGGGAGCAAGCAGCCACCTCCCATGACTACGTGGGGAGCAGCCACCACAACCGCCCAGGAAGCAGCCGACACACCACGACAGCCTGAGGAGCAGCTGCTGCCCCGTGACCCCCCAGGGAGCTGCTGACGCCCACGACCACCTGAGGAACAACCACCACCCAAGACTGCCTGAGAAGCAGCCGCCACCCCGCAACTGCAAGAAGAGCAGCCTCCAATCACGACTGTACGACCCACCACCAGACCCTCTGCTTCAGCCACAGGTCCCACACGATTCAACACTTAGATCCTTCAGTGAGAGCAAAAATGGGGCGATAGAAGAACCCGCAAAGGAAAGAAAAAGAGACATTGCCAGAAAAGCAGCTAAGTGAAACAGAGGCATGCAATACGTCAGAAAAAGAATTCAGAATAAGGGTCATACAGTTCATAAATTGGATGGATGAGAAAATCAACAACCTCTGTGAGAATCAAGAGGAAAAAAAGAGTGATATAACTACAATAAAAAACTCTATGGAAGCTTTCAACAGTAGACTAGGAGAAGTGGAGGACCAAATTAGCAAATTAGAAAACAGGGAAGCAAAACACACCCAATCTAAACTGCAATTGGAGAAAAAGATCAAAAGGCAGGAGAGCCTGAGGGAGCTTTGAGACAAAATGAAACAAAGCAACATACATATAATAGAGGTCCAGAAGGACAAAAGAGGAACAAGCGTTAGGAAACCTATTCGAAGAAATAATGTCAGAAAACTTCCCTGATTTGGGGAAGAAAAGTCACACAAGCACAGACAATACCAATCAAGATAAACCCAAAAATACCCTCACCAAGACACGGTGTAATTACAATGGCAAATGTTAATGACAAAGAGAAAACTTAAAGGCTGCAAGAGAGAGAGAGAGAACATTAGGTACAAGGGATGTTCCATTAGATTATCAAATGATTTCTCAACAGAAACATATCAAGCCAGAAAGGAATGGAAGGAAGTATAGAAAGTGATGCAAAGCAAGGGACTGAATCCAAGAATACTCTACCCAGCAAGGTTATCATTCAAAATTGAAGGGGAAATAAGGAGTTTCACAGACAAAGAAAGGCTAAGGGAGTTTATCACTACCAAGCCAGCAATTCAAGAAATGCTAAAGGGACTGGTATAAAAAGAAAGGGAAAAAGGGGAAGAAGGAACACAGGCAAAAAAAATAAAAATGGCTACAAACAAGTTCCTATTAATAATAACTTTAAACGAACCTGGACTAAATGCTCCAATCAAAAGACATCAAGTGGCTGAATGGATAAGAAAACACGACCCATATATTTGCTGTCTGCAAGAGACCCATCTGAGAACAAGAGACTCACACAAACTGAAAGTGAAGGGATAGAAAAATATATTTCAGGCAAATGGAAATGAAGAAAAAAAAAAGCTGGGGTAGCAATACTTATATCTGACAAAATAGACTTCAAAGTGAAGGCCATAGCAAGAGATAAAGAAGACTACTTCATAACACTAAAGGGATCGATACAATAAGAGGATATAACTCTGGTAAACATATATACACCCAATGTGGGAGCACCCAAATACATTAAAAATCTCCTGGAAGATATCAAGGGAGAAATTGAAAGCAATTGAGAGCAATACGATCATAGTAGGAAACTTTAATACCCCACTGACATCACTGGATAAATCTGTTAGATAAAAAAAAAATCAGCAAAGAAACAGCAATCCTAAATGACTGACTAGATCAGATAGAGTTAATTGACATCTTCAGAACATTTCACTCCAAAGTTACAGAATATATATTCTTCTCAAGTACACATGGGACATTTTCAAAGATAGAAAACATATTGGATCACAGGCAAAGTCTCGCCAAATTCAATAAGATTGAAATCATATCAAGCATCTTCTCAGACCACAAGGGCATAATATTAGAAATCAACTACAATAAAAACAATCAAAAAATTCAAACACTTGGAAGCTGAATAGCATGCTATTAAACAATGATTGGGTTACCAAAGAGATCAAAGGAGAGATTAAAAACATCCTGGAAAGTTATGACAATGAAAACACAACAATCCAAAACCTATGGGACACAGTGAAAGCAGTCCTGAGAGGGAAGTTCATAACATTACAGGTCTATCTCAAAAAAAAAAAAAAAGAAAAAAGAAAAAATGGTAATAAATTATCTAACTTCTCAACTTAAAGAATTAGAAAGAGAGCAACAAGAAAAGCCCAGAGTGAGTAGAAGGAAGGAGAAAATAAAGACCAGAGCAGAAATAAATTAAATATATACCAAAAAACAAAAATACAAAAGATCAATGAAACTAAGAGCTGGTTCTTTGAAAGGAGAAACAAGATTGATGAACTTATAGCCAGGCTCAACAAGAAACAGAGAGGACCCAAATAAACAAAATCAGAAATGAAAGAGGCTAAATAACAACAGACCCTACAGAAATACAAAGGATTATAAAAAAATACTATGAACAACTCTATTCCAACAAACTAAACAACCTAGAGGAAATGGACATATACCTAGAAAAATACAACCTTCCAAAACTCAATCAGGAAGAATTTAAAAATCTCAAAAGGCTGATAACTAAGGAGGAAACTGAAGCAGTCATCAAAAAACTCCCAGCAAACAAAAGCCCAGAGCCAGATGTCTTCACAGGGAAGTTTTACCAATCATTCAAAAAACTGAAACCTATTCTTCTCAGACTATTACAAAAAATTCAAGAGGAAGGCACACTTCCTAGCTCTCTCTATGAAGCCAGTATTACCCTAATCTCAAAACCAGATAAAGACACTACAAAGAAAGAGAATTATAGGCCAATGTCCCTGATGAACATAGATGCTAAAATCCTCAACAAAATTCTAGCAAATCAGATCCAGCAATACATCAGAAATATCATAAACCATGACCAAGTGGGATTTATTCCAGGGATAAAAGGCTGGTACAATATCCACAAATCAATAAATGCAATACATCACATAAACAAATTGAAGAGACAAAAATCACATAATCATATCAATTGATACAGAAAAGGCATTTGACAAAATCCAACACCCTTTCCTGATAAAAACTCTCAGCAAAATGGGAATAGAGGGATCATACCTCAACATAATAAAAGCCTTCTATGACAAACCTTCAGCCAACATCATACTCAATAAGCAAAAACTAAAACCATTTCCCCTAAGAACAGGAACAAGACAGGGATGCCCACTTTCACCACTCCTGTTCGATATAACACTGGAAGTGTTGGTCATAGGGATCAGACAAGAAGAAGAAATAAAAGGCATCTAATTTGGAAAAGAAGAAGTAAAATTGTCATTACTCACAGATGACCTGGATATTGTACTTAGAAAACCCTAAAGACTCCATCAAAAAACTACTGGACTTAATAAATGAATTTGGCAATGAAGCAGGATACAAAATTAGCACCCAGAAATCTATGGCTTTTTTATACAGCAATAATGAACTCACAGAAAGAGAAACTAAAAAAAAAAAATCCCATTTACCATTGCAACAAAAAAATTATGGTGCCTAGGAATAAATTTAACCAAAGTGGTAAAGGACCTATACTCAGGAAATTACTGGGCGCTGAAAAAAGAGATAGAGGAAGACATAAACAAATGGAAGAATATACCGTGTTCGTGAATTGGTAGAATCAACATCATTAAGATGTCCATAGTACCCAAAGCAATCTACCCATTAAAATAACAATGACATACTTCAAAATCTAGAATAAACTCTCGAAACATTCATCTGGAATAAAAAAAGACCGCAAATATCTGCAGCAATCTTGAGAAAGAAAAACAAAGTTGGATGGATCACAATACCAGATATCAAGCCATATTACAAATACACTGTTCTCAAAACTGTCTGGTACTGACACAAGAACAGACATATAGACCAATGGAACAGAACAAAGAACCTAGAAATAGACCCAAGCCATTATGCTCAATTAATATTTGACAAAGGAAGCAGGAGCATACAATGGAGTCAAGAGAGTCTTCGATAAATGGTGTTGGGAAAACTGGATACGTGCAAAAAAAAAAAAGAAAAGAAAAGAAAAGAAACTAGACCACCAACTTACACCATACACAAAAATAAACTCAAATGAATAAAGGACTTAAACGTAAGGCAAGAAATCATAAAAATCTTAGAAGAAGCCATCGGCAGCAAAATAGCATACATTTGTCGTAGCAATATCTTTACCGATACAGCTCGTAGGGCAATGGAAACTAATGAGAAAATAAATAAATGGGACTACATCAAAATGAAAAGCTTCTGCACAGCAAAAGAACCCATCAACAAAACAACATGAAAGCCCACTGCATGGGAGAACTTATTTGCCAATGTTGTCTCCGATAAGGGTTTAAACTCCAAAATTTATAGGGAACTCATATAACTTAACAAAAAAAAAAAACAATCAATAAATGGGCAAAGGACCTAAATAGACAGCTTTCAAAAAAGGACATACAGAAGGCCAAGAGGCATCTGAAAACATGCTCAAAGTCACTAATCATTGGAGAGATGCAAATAAAAACAACATCTCACACCTGCCAGAATGGCTATCATCAACAAATCAACAAACGACAAGTGCTGGAGAGGATGTAGAGAAAAAGGAATCTTCCTTCACTGCTGGTGGGAATGCAGACTGGTGCAGCCACTGTGGAGAACAGTATGGCATTTCCTCAAGAAATTAAAAATGGAACTCCCATTTGACCCAGTAATACCACTTCTAGGTATATTTCCCAAGAAAACAGAAACACCAATCAGAAAGGATATGTTTATAGCAGCACAATTTACAACAGCTAAGATTTGGAAACAGCCTAAGTGTCCATCAGCAGATGAATGGATTAGAAAACCGTGGTATATCTACACATTGGAATACTACACTGCAGTAAAAAAGAAGGAATTCTTACCATTTGCAACAGCATAAATGGAACTGGAGAGCATTATGCTAAGGGAAATAAGCCAGTCACAGAAAGATAAATATAACATAATCTCACTCATATGAACAAAAATAGAACCAGAATTATAGAAGCATCGAATAGATTGTCCAACCTATGAGGGAAGGCAGGGGGTGAGGGGGTAAGAGATCAACCAAAGGAGTTGTATGCATGCATATGAGCATAACCAATGGACACAGGCGGGGTCCGGGGGGTGAGGGCATGTGCTGGGGGTTGGGGGCAGCTGGGGAGAGGTCAATGGGGGGAAAGGAGACTTATGTAATACATTAAACAATAAAGAATTTAAATTTTTAAAAAAGTCCTTATCTCTAAATACAAATTCTGAGATACCAGCCCTAGCTGGTTTGGCTCAATGGATAGAGCGTTGGTTCCCAGGTTCAATTCCAGTCAGGAGCATGTACCTCGGTTGCAGGCTCCTCCCCAGCCAGGGCCCTCATTCGGGCTCTTGCAAGAGGCAACCAATTGATGTGTTTCTCTCACATCAATGTTTCTCTCTGTCTTTCCCTCTTTTTCCACTCTCTCTAAAAATTAATGGAAAAATATCCTCGGGTGACAATTTAAAAAGCAAAACAAACAAACAACAACAAAACATTCTGAGATACCAGGGGGTTAGGACCTCAACATATAAATTTGTGGAGGACACAATTCAACCTATAACAAATAGCAAGTTATGTGATAAAAGTAAATAATGCATGAAAAGAGGAAGTAGATAAAGCAGGCTAAAAAGCAAAAACTTCTTTTACTATAAACAAGGCACCATTCTAATAGCTTGACTTGCATAAATTTATTTAGTCCTCAAAATGGCCCTGTGAAGTAGGTATTATTATTATTGTTATTATTATTCCTATTCCAAGCTCCTCTTTTTTCCATTTTCTTTTTTTCTGCCTTCTTTTGGATTATTTATATACATTTTGTTATTCTATTCTCTCTTCTTTGTTTAATTATTAGCTATATTAGTTGTCTCTTTTAGTGGTTGCTTTAGAGTTTATAGTATACATCTCTAATTTATCATAGTCTGCTTTCATTTTAATGTTATGTCACAGAACACAGAAAAAAAGAAATTTATAACAGAATACTTCAGTTCTTTTTTTCTGGCATTTGTGCTCTTGTCAAACATTTTACTTCTACATGGTTTATAAACTCCAAAATACCTAGTATTGTTTTTGCTTTAAAAGAGCTAATTATTATTTTTAAACTTTTAAATAATAAGAAAGTCATTATATTTATCTGCACAGTTACCATATCTGGTGTCCTTCATTCTTTTAGGTAGATGCAGGTATTAGTTTTCCTTAGAGGACTTTTTTTTTTTTGTAGTTCAGGTCTATTGATAATGATTTTTTCATTCATATATATATATATATATATATATATATATATATATATATATATATATATAAAGGAATTTTTATCTCACCTTTGTTGTTAATACAAGCAATCCTCATGTTGCACAGTTCAGCTGTGTACATATTTCAACTACAATTGTTTAGTTAAGTAATACTAGTCCCCACAGCATGGTTTAAATTTTAGTTACAATGGTATATGAACCATGAATAATCATATAAAATATAAACTTTGCTACCAGATGTTCAGTCCATGAATCATTATGTAGTCAGTTCTTGACAGTTAAATAACAAGTAGTTGTGCTACCTCCTCGTCTCCCAGTGATGAACCCTCATAACATTTTACAAAAAATAAATAACCAAGAAAGAGAATTGGCCCAAAAGACTACAGATATAGAAAAGAAACAAAAAATGATAATGTTGGAATTATGTAAATTTAAATTGACCATAAATGGAAGAAATAACTGACTGTGGAGATGTTGACACCACCACTGTTTGAGAGACACTACATATGCAGCAAGAAAAAGTTAGTAAAGGTGAACATATTGACATAAATAAGGAAAGTGATTTTAATAAAAGGAAGAAAGATGTCATAGAGGAAGTGATGCCAGCAAAATTTTCACATTAATTGAACTCTTGGAAATAGTTAACAATATTGAAAATGTAAAATATAAAATATTAGCAGTTGATCTAAACTTAGAATAAATCTGACAATTAACCATGATATAGAAATGATCCTCAAACTTATGTGACAAGAAGAATTCAAGCACTATTAACACTACTCTTAATAAGGTCATTACAAAAAAATAAAACATTTAATTCTCAATGTTTCTATTATTTTTAAAATAACTAAATATTAGTTTTATTTTTTTCCCTGTCTATATAAACAGGGAATATGCTAATTAGCCAAGTGTAACAACCACTCAGGAGGAGGCTGCATCAGGACCCCTCCGCTGCGCGCAGATGGGCGGGAGGGGACTGTGTGCTGCCCACACCCCAGTGGCCATGGGGAGGCTGGGGCTGGGGGCGAGCCAGAGTGGAGACACAACACAGGGAGAGGCTGGAACTGGGGGTGGGCCAGAGCGGAGACACAACACACAGGAGCACCTGCCCCCACCCCAGTGGACACAAGGTGGTGGCCTTGGACGTTCTCCAAGCAGCTGACGCACAGCTCGGAGCATGCCCCCACCCCAGCCGACACAACGTGGTGGCAGGTGCTTCGCAGGTCAGGTGAGGGCCCCCCCCCCCCCCCGCGGGGTGCCTCCTCACGATTTCAATCGTGCGCTGGGCCTCTAGTATATTTATAGCTGACATTAAGAGAGTTCTTAACATTTTGTCAAAATTCTTAAAGGTCGTGGAACATGGTATTTTTTTCCATTGATTATTAAGATTGCTTTTCACAGTTTCAGCTCCTATAATCATTTTTAGTCTCATGCTATTGTACAAAGCAAGGACCACCTGTATGTTTTCACTGGGTATAAAACTCTGGGTTGACATGGTTTGGGTTTTTTTCTTTCATTATTTTAAAACTGATTCACTATCTTCTAGCTTGCATTGTTACTAAAGAAAAACCTGTCATCTTTGTCTTTGTTTCTCTGGCTGTGTGTGTGTGTGTGTGTGTGTGTGTGTATATGTAGGAATGCATGCACATGTGTGCACTTTCTATAGCTAATTTCATGGGTATTGATCCACATATTATAAATATAAGAATGTGCTGGATAGAATCAGTGGGAAATTAGGCAAATTTATGAGTAATCACACCTTGAAAGTTTTTGTGCCACATGACTATGTTTGGGAAGACGGCAAAGACATTCAAAAGATTCTATGTTAAGACCGATATGAAAAGCAACAAACAAAGAAACTTTTAACTATTTCTTTCTTCTGTTTTCTAAAATAGCATATCTTTATTTGAAAACATTTAAAAATATTTTATTGAGTTTACATTGGTTAATAAAATTATATAGGCTTCAGTATATAATTTTATAACACTATATATTGCAACAATTTTTAACCAGTGTGCCACAAGAAATTTTAAAACATGCAATACCTATTTAGTCAGGGCCACTGACCTCTTTAACCTTAGATTTCCATATTTAAAAAAATGACAATACCCAACATAACAACAGCTGTCTGACGTGAATGAATCAAAATTTTACCTATTATTTTTTTTGCCAGATCGACAAAAAATATAATGTATTTTTTGGTGTGCCACAGAATTTAAGTAACTAATTTATGTGTGCCATGAGATGAAAAAGATTGAAAATCACTGGTATATCGTATTGTGTGTTCACCCAGCCCCCCAAACCCTCTGTCCCCTGAGAGCTGTCAGTCTGTTCTCTGTACCTACGAGACTGTTTCTATTTTGTTTGTTTATTTTGTTCATTAGATTCCACATATAAGTTAAATCATCTGGTATTTGTGTTTCTCTGATTGGCTTATTTCACTTAGCATAACATCCTCTAGGTCCATCCATACCACCCTGAACACACCTGATTTCATCTGGCTGCTTTTAAGAGTTGCTCTCTTACACAGATTTTACACAATTTGATTATATCTATTCAGGTAGTTTTCTTCATGTTTTCTGTGATTGTTATACCTATTGGATCTGTGGGCTAGTAATTTTCACTGAATTTAGAAAACTTTTGAAAATTATTTCTTCAAATATTCGTTTTGTTCCCTTCTCCTTTGGGTACTCCCAGTCATGAATATTTAGCTGCTTGAAATTATCCCAGAGCTCACTGATGCTTTTAATTTTTGTCTTTTTGCTTTCTGTATTTCATCTGGAAAGTGTATATGCAAGTTCACTACTCTTTTCTTCTGCAGTCTCTAATCAGATGTTAATTCTATCAAATGTTTTATCTCAAGCATTGTAGTTTTCTTTGACTTGGTTTGTTTTTTTCCTTCTTGCTATTTAATCTGTTCAATCTTCCTATTGGCTCCTAAATATACAGAATACCATCACAGTAACTGTTTTTAATATCCTTTTTATACTAATTCTAGTATCTGGTCATTTCTGGTTCAGTTTCAACTTATTAGTCTTTCTCATTATTGGACTAGAGTAGCATTTGCTCCAGGTCTGATTTTTCCCTAATACTGAAACAAAACCCTTCTTAGTACTCTAGCAAAGGACCCATGAATTATAAGGTTTTCTGCTCTGGCTATTGATAACAGGAACTATTCCCAGCCCTGTCTGAGTTCTAAATATTGTTTCCTCTAACTCTGTTGGGTGGTTCTTCCCCCAACCTTGAGCAGTTCCCTTATACACATGCAATGATTAGTAATCAACTGAATACTCCGTTGAGATCCTCCGCAAATTTCCAGGGGTTCTCTCTCTGTGCAGCTTTCTCCTCTTCAGTACTGGCTCCTGAAACTCTACCTGCTTGGGCCTCCTGTCTCTTCAGCTCCTTAAGAGTATGAGCTCTGACTGGGTCCCCCTCTCTGGGGAACGGCTCCAGGCAGTAAGCTGAAGCAGTGGCAGGACTCACCTGTTTCCAATTTCTCAAAGATAACTTTCCTTCATCACCTGATGCCCAATGTCTTCAGAACCATTTTGTTTCACATTTTTGTCCAATACTTCAGTTGTTTCAGTTAAAAAGGTAAATTAAATCTCTATTTTAGCCAAAAGTGAAAGTAAAAGAATTTTTATCTGATTTTTTCTAACAATATCTCAGTTCTTTACTTCTTTTAGAAACAAATGCCTCAGTCTTCATCATTCATTTCTCAGTATCTTTTTGGTGATTAAATAAAATTTAAAGGACTATTTGTATGTAATATGCACTAAGACAAAAATAAGTAGAAGCCCAAAATGTAAAAGAAACTAGAAGACTAAAAAGAATGATACACATAAAAGATCTGAATTGAAACATTTTTTGCTTTAGACATCCAGCATTCACTACCAGCTATAGTTTATCATTTGATTAGTTAGTGAAGAAAAATTTACAAACCAATAAATATTTGGAATTTGTTCCCCAAGCCTTTACAGATGACCCATGACAAACTCAAATGTATGCATATTTCTGCCACATCAACAGGTTAACAGATAATTCCACAACAGAGATACATACTTTTTTTACATTGGTGGGTACAGGATAATTAGCCATGGTGCACAGAGATGGTATGTGAGCAAGAAGATAACAATGAGGGGTTCTGTGGTCTCATGTTTGGGTGTGGTGGGAATATCCTGAGGGGTCCAGAAAAAGGAAATTATTCTGACATTCCAAGGATATATTTTCTTAGATGCAAAAAGACAATAGAAAGGCTTATTAAAAAATAAAGATTGAACTAAAGGGAGCAATTCAACAAGAAGATATAACTCTGGTAAAAATAGATAGATAGATAGATAGATAGATAGATAGATAGATAGATAGATAGATAGATAGATAGATAGATATAGATAGATGATAGATAGATAGATAGATAGATAGATAGATAGATAGATAGATAGATAGATAGAAAAAGATTGACCTTTTTCAAGAAAACTACAGGCCTAGGATATGACTACCTATCATGACATGCTGTTAAGTTAGGAATTTTTACGTTCAGACCATCCTATGTAGTTGCTTCTGGTCTCTGAGTTTACAGAGCCTGCCATGCAGGCCTCCCCCGAGCTTGTCAAGCTTAGTATGTGGCCCCTTTTTGGCCCACATTCTGAATGTAATTCTACTCAAAATAACTGGTATGCCAAAGAAGTATATTTTGAGGTGGCATATTCTGGTACCCCTTAACACCATTGGCATATAAGTCCCATATACCAAGTATGCTTTTCCTGATTTCTCATTTAAAGTTTACACAAGGAAAACAGTCCGTGTTGGTCCTCAGCTTAACAATAAACTGACCTACCGACATCACTATCAAACTTTATCTGAAGCAGTTATGTAGAAACTACTCTCTTTACCTAAATATCTCCAAATGATATTTTCAGAAAAGAAATATGTAAGTTTAGATGTTGATTTACAACAATATCCATCTATGCAATGTGGACTACGCTTCAAACATGAATTGAGTGCTTATCATGTGCCAAATTTTGAGAAAGGCATTCATCTCTTGTTTAGTCCTCCCAACAACTCTATGGATAGTAATGAGGAAACAGAGTGATAAAGATTTTTATAAAACTTGCCCTACATTATGCAGCTTAAACAAAGGAAGTCAGGATTCAAAAGATTTCTGTATATCTCCAAAGTCCATTTTCTTTACTTTCAGTATGCTACTTACTAGCCATTTTGTTTCAATATTGCAGTAGTTCTCAAGGTGTAACATGCCTCCCCGCATCCTCACCAGCAGCATCAGGAGCATTTGGGAACTTACTACTGATGCAAAAACTTGGCTCCTTCCAGACATAGTGAATCAGAAGTTCTGAAGGTGGAGGCAAGCAAGTGATTCTGATGCCCACTCAAGTATGACAGCCACCACACTATCGGATGGCCAATGGCAGTAAGGAGAAACTTTAGAAGATAGAAGAGGATGTAGAAATTGTGCACCTGAAACCTGGAATAATTTTGTTAACCAGTGTCACCCGAATGAATTCAATAAAAAGGGGAGAAAGTACATGAGAATTACAGAAGTTTGCTCAGTTGCCTGTGTAGACTCCCCTTCCCTAAACTGACCACTACATGCAATTCGTAATCTACTGGTGCCTTTAGAAATGCACTCACCTTCTCAGAACTTAAAAACTAAAGAAAAGTATTCATGGGAGTTTCCATCTATGTTCCCAGCCCTTTTATAAATACTTTTGCTATTCCTATTTTAGAATTGCTAAGATGTCACTTTCTCTCAATACAAGAGTTGTTTCTTTGAGTAAAATGCTGATCATATTGTTAAAAAAAAAAAAAAGATAGAATGAGAGAAGGGTGGTACAAATTGGCCAATCTCTGATAAGAACACAATACCATAACTTCCTCCATTAGGTAATCATGTCTGCAGCTTCAGGAACACATATAAAAAGGAATATGTCGAGGATCCGTTGACTAATTTGATGATAAAGCAAATCCCAGATAGGAGACAAGACTGAAAAGAAAAGGGACTTCCAAAACACCAGGTGCAACACCTACATCCAGAGTCTTCAGGTCCACATTTCCCAAAGTGTGTGCCTCTGACACCTGGATCACAGATGTGTACCCAAAAAAGAGATGGATGCCATAAATTACAGAACCCTATCTACATAGCTCCCTCACCACGCAATGTAGCACAAAGAAGGCTCAAGCAACACTACATACTTGCCAAAAAACCCATGTTTTCATATAAATGCCAAATAACATCCCACCATGCTCTTGGTAGGGAAATAGCCCTCCGAGACACCAGAAATGGAGGCACAGGTGTTATTTAGGGAACTTGACACTGCTCTCTCCCCGACCCCACCCCTCAAATGAAAATGTGGCTTTGCTGATTCTGGATGGTCCAACCACTAGAACATCTCTATATGTTCATAAATATTCCCTTAAATTGAATTTGTAGATTGTTTGTGAAGTTCTTCTGGAATACAAGGTCTGCAGCACAGCGAGAATTAAACTTTTCATATCAAATTAGACCTGAGTAAGCAGTGTCTCAGGCAGCAATCTTCCCCCTGTGAAGGACATGGCATTGTGGGAGCACAGAAAAACAACTTTCCTCCCAGTTTCTAAGTCCTTCCAGCTGGGCTAATAATCTAACATGAGACAGATTGACATGTCTAAAGTTTATTTTACAGATGCACATTTGGGGGTCCATAAGATGAGACCCAAAGAGGCATTGGGAAGTTGAGGTTTATATGCCATTCTGAAGCTAAGCAGAAAGGAGGGGAGTTGTAATTTGGGACTTTAAAGGGCAGGAAAAAAATTCACATGGAGATAGAAGAGCAATATGCTGGGCCATCTTTTTTTAAAAAAAAATACATATATTTATTAATTTCAGAAGGAAGGGAGAAGGAGAGCGATAGAAACATCAATGATGAGAATCATTAATCAGCTACCTCCTGCACACCCCCTACTGGGGATTGAGCCCACAACCCGGGTATGTGCCCTTGACCAGAATCAAATTTGAGACCCTTCAGTATGCAGGCAGATGCTCTATCTACTGAGCCAAACTGGCTAGGGCTACTGGGCCATCTTTAACAATGGGTCATAGAGGGGATTTTGGTCAATAGGCCTTGCTAGGTTCCTCTGTCTATTATATACTAGTTCATATTAACACACTGTGGACGGATCATGAGAATTTTCTGTGTTTTCTGTTCTAAGGCTGTGGCAAATCATATTTTAAAAGATATTAGCTTGTAAGAACATGTAATAAATAACTTCAAAATGCAATGGGTATTTAATTTTAAAGTGTGCCTTTAACATTTATGCAAAACATTTTTTTTTTCATCCAATAGAAACTTATATGGCCACTGGGTAAAGCTAGCAATAAAACTACTGGCCCACAATGTGTTAAACTCTCATTATCTATGACTAGAGACCTGGTGCATGATATTTGTGCACTGTGGGGGGGATCCCTCAGCCCAGCCAGTGCCTTCTTGCAGCCCAGGACCCCTAGGGAGATGTCTGTCTGTCAGCTTACATCCCCTGGGGGGATTGGGCCTAAGCCAGCAGTGAGATATCCCTCTCGTAGTCTGGGGCTCTCGCTCCTTACTGCCCGCCTACAGTAGAAGCAGGAGAGGCTCCCACCACCACCACTGAGCTCGCCAGCCATGAGCCCGGCTTCTGGCTGAGCGGTGTTCCCCCTGTGGGAGCGCACTGACCATCAGGGGGTAGCTCCTGTGTTGAGCGTCTGCCACCTGGTGGTCAGTGCACGTCATAACGACCGGTTGTTCCGCCATTCAGTCAATTTGCATATTAGCCTTTTATATATAGAACTAGGGGCCCGGTGCATGAAATCCATGTGTCCCTCAGCCCAGCCTGCACCCTCTCAAATCTGGGACCCCTTGAGGGATGTCTGACTGCCCTTTTAGGCCTAATCCCAGTGGGGCCTAAACAGACAGTTGGACATCCCGCTCACAATCCAGAACTGCTGGCTCCCAACTGCTCGCCTGCCTGCCTGCCTGATTGCCCCCTAACCACTCCTGTGCCAGCCTGATCGACGGCTAACTGCTCCCTTGCCAGCCCGATTGCCCCCAACTGCCCTCCCCTGCTGGCCTGATCACCCCTATCTGCCCACCCCTGCAGGCCTGTTCCCCCCCCACCAACTGCCCTCCCCTCCAGGCCATCTTGTGGCAGCCATCTTTGACCACATGGGGGCAGCCATCTTGTGTGTGGGAGTGATGGTCAATTTGCATATTACTATTTATTAGATAGGATGATAGCTCTCTTCCTGGAACAGATCCTCTATCTAAATTCCTTTAGGCAGGTAAAAGGGGAGGGTCAAATTTTCTTTATGAGTCTTTTGTTCCTTAATAACCAGCTTAAAATCAATATCCCAAAAGGAATATTTTGGAATTGGCAAAACTTTGGCTTCCCTCTGCATATGAAAAAAAACAAAAAACTGGCAAAACATGTCTCATCTACTTCTGCCCTGTGTGTTCACCTTGCTTCTAATAAAATTTCATTTCCTTGGCTAATTAAAGCAGTATCTGGGTTAGTTGATAAAAATGTGTTAAGTTCATAACTTTTTAGTGTAGCCCTTATAAATAAAACAACAATGAAATAACTTAAAGAAAAATATGGCCAGCCCACTAGGCAGTGGTACACTGTTTTTCAAAACTCTAGTAGCAGGGGGACCAAATGCAGACTAGCTGCCTCTGGTCCAATTGTGCATAAAATCCCTGAAGGTAATCACAGAGCCACGCAGGCTGGGCAGGTGGAAGAGCAGCTGCATGCATATTCTCATTCAATCTTCAGAACAGCCCTATGAGGTGCATGCTATTTCTAGTCCCATCTTTGCAGAGAGATTAAATAATGTGACTAGTCACATAGCTTATAAGGGACTAAGTCCAAATGTGAACTGCAGTCTAACTGCAGAAGCCATACTACAATCACACACAAAAATTGTGTAAGTAGAATCATATGCCAATGTAACCCTTAGAGTAAATCAAAAATCAGAGAATTTGCTCAACTCCAGTCTCTGATTTGGTTGCTTTCCTCTGGGCGGAGAGGTGAATTGTATAAAACCTATTTGAGGAACTGTTTTCTGATTCATCCCATGAGGAACAAAATAATATCTTTACATCTTGAAATTGTGACTATTTTGTCATTTTAAAGCTACTTGTTTTTCTGTGATTACCTTCAGGGATTTTATGCACAATTGGACCAGAGGCAGCTAGTCTGCATTTGGTCCCCAGCAAGGTCTTTCCATCCACTACATCCTGCCTATATCCAGGTCTTATGTTAACTCTGAAGGGGACATTCAGAATGTTGTTTCAGGAAGGACTTGCAATATAGGATGAGGACCACCTCTCTCAGAAATTGCTAGATTTTATTCACTTCTAACTTCTCACCAGCCCTAATTCTCATCCCTAACATCATTCTTGTTTTTCAGCAGGGACATTTATATAGTCTTCTAACTTGTATTGTTCTTTAGAAACATTATAATCCAGTTTTGGTAAATTCATCACCAAATACATTTCATCAAACTACACAGCCCAAAACCATTTTTTAAAATTTTCTTTATTGTTGGAAGTATTACAGATGTCCCTTTTTATTTTCCCATTGACCCCCTCGACCCTGCACCCGCCCCTCCTAGGCCTTCAGCACTCTATTGTCTGTGTCCATATATGCATATAAATTTCCCAGGTAATCACTCCCCACCTACCTCTCCACTCCCATCTTCTCTCTGAGATTCGTCAGTCTGTTCCATGCTTCTACATTTATGGATCTATTTTCTTCATCAGTATATTTTGTTCATTAGATTCTACAGATGAGTGAGATCATGTGATACTTATCTTTCTTGACTGGCTTATTTGGCTTTGCATAATACTCCACAGGTCCCTCCATGCTGTCTCAAAGGGTAAGAGATCCTTCATTTTTACAGCTGCTTAGTATTCCATTGTGTAAATGTACCATAGCTTTTAAATCCACTCATCTACTGATGGGCACTTAGGCTGTTTCCAGATCGTAACTATTGAAAATAATGAACATGGGGGGGGGGGGGTGGCATATATTCTTTCTGATTGGTTTATCAGGTAGGGACTCTTAGGCTGTATTTCCGGAAGTGGGATTACTGGGTCAAATGGCAGCCCCATTTTTAATTTTTTAAGAAAAATCCATAATGTTTTCCACAGTGGCTGCACCAATCTATATTTCCACCAGCAGTGTACTAGGGTTCCCTTTTCTCCACATCCTCACCAGCATTTGTCATTTGTTGATGTAGCTATTATGGCAGGTATGAGATGATACCTCATTGTTGTTTTCATTTGCATCTCTCTGGTGATCAGTGACTTTGAGCATTTTTTCATATGTCTCTTGGCCTTCTGTATGTCCAAGAGTCACTTTGGAGAAGTGTCTATTTAGGTCCTTTGCCCATTTTTTAATTGGATTGTCTTTCTTTTGTTAAGTTGCATGAGTTCCTTATATATTTTGGATATTAACCCCTTATCAGATGTACCATTGGCAAATATGTTCTCCTATGCAGTGGGCTCCCTTTTCATTTTGTTGATGGTTTCTTTTGCTGTGCAAAAGCTGTTTATTTTAATGCAGTCCCATTTGTTAATTTTCTCCTTAATTTCCCTTGCCTTTGGAGAGATATCTGCAAACATATTTCTATGTGAGATGTCTGAGATTTTGCTGCCTATGGTTTCTTCTAGGATTTTTATGGTTTCATGACTTTCATTTAAATCTTTTATCCATCCAAAACCATTTTTAAACTTTTAATGGATATATTACTTCATACAGAAAAGTGCACAAATCAAAAGTATGCAGTTCAATTAATTATGAAAAATGAATACACCCATGTAGCCACACCCCAGGTCAACAAATGGAAGATTAGCAGCATTTCAGAAGCCCTCTTGTGCCTCTCCTAATTATCACTCACCCTGTCTCCAAGAGTAACTACTGCCCTAATTTCTGATGCCATGAATGAGGTTTACTTGGTTTTAGATTGTATATAAATGGAGCCATATAATATGTGCTCTTTTATGTCTGGATTTACCTACGTTGCCACATATAGCTTAAATTTGTTTATTTTCATTACAATATAGCCTACCATTACATGAACATTCCACAATTTATGTAAATATGCTACTGTTCATAGATATTTGAAAATTACAATGCATAACTGACAAAGGGCTTGTAAATAAAATAGAGAAAGATATGCTACATAACAAAAATACAAAAAAAAAAACAATAGAAATAAGTCTTAGGAGACAGATTTTTTAAAAGAATATTCAAATAATAATTTTAAAAAAACATGAAAAGACTCTCAGCCACAGTTATCATCCAGAAAATGTTACTTCAAACCATGATAAGGTACCACTACACACAGCCAAAAGACTGACAAGATCAAGTGTTGCTCAAGATATGAAACAACATTAATTCCTGCATAATCTTCATGCATAATTGGTACAATCACTTAGGAAAATAGTCTAATATTACCTAATAAATTAAACATATTTCATTTTTATTAGCACCTGCCTGGACAATAAAAGCAGCCTCCTAACTGTACCTGCAGTTAACACAAACCAACGAGCCCTACCCAATGTGTAATCTGGTCTATTTGATTTCACTCTTCAAACCATCTGACAGCTCTTCATCTTTAGCACAGAGCATAACCTATAATCATCTCAGTTTATGTTATAAATGCAGAGAATATTCAGATATTGGCAATAGTGGTTGCTTCTAAACAGAAAAATTGTTGACTAGAGGAATGAGAGAAGAAAGAGATGCACTTTTACTATATACTCTTTTTATATTTTTTAATTTGGTACCAGAGTCAGGCATTATCTATTTAAAAATATTTTAACATATGCCATAAGATTTTGCAATAAGTGGGCTACAAACTTGTTTTGAGCATTCCTATAGTCAAAGAAACACAAGAAACATGATCCAATATAAGTCATTTGCCCATTTAGATAAAATCAAACCAGTGCCTGAGAACAAACCCAACTTTTTCTAGTTCTAAAAAACAAACAAGTTTTCCTGGGGGACCTCATGAAATGAACATTGTATAAGAGAAATCTTCAACAATATTCCCAAATAGTTCCAACAGTGACTTTCAGGCTGCAGATCCATAGAACATCCTTCCATGCAAGCCAAAAGCATAACTAAAGGCAATTTGGTAAAGCAGTCTTCCAGAGGCCAACCATCTCATTTTTGGTGGTTTCATATGCTCCATTCAAATTGGACCTTGGAATATGGTCAGTACGTGACAACAATATTTTCCTTTAATAATACATAGTATGGAAGAACTTCGCAAAGTCAGAGCTGCCAGTAATGAAACAGCCCAATTCTCAGGTATTTGCCTACCTTCACTATCAGGATCCTGCAAGATCATGCCTTACAAGAAGTCTGGAGGGGGTAACTTTTAAAACTTCTTCAAATGTTAAGATTCTACAAGAATCTTTCAACACATCTCTACATGTTAGGAGTTATTCTTCAAATAAATAAATTTAAGAACTGTTGCCTGCCTTGCTCATAGGGCTTCCTTGTACTCAGGAAATTCCCTGAATAGAATTAGAGGTGTTATTAGCATTGGTTTAAAGGAAGCCAAGAGCTACTAGTAAATCCGTAACTAAGTTTGAAACATCTAAGAAGAGGACCCTGGAACTGTGAGTCCCAGTTCCATGTTTGTGGGCTACCCTTCATGCTTAATAAGGCTAATAATTTTCCAAAAACAAGTAGCACTCCTAGGTTTTCTTAGAGCAGACAAGAAGAAAGGATCTGAGCCTGTGTCTGCACAAAGCCACAGTAAAAACCAGAGAGCCAACCTCCCTTTCAAACATATACAAGTACACTTCAAAATAGACAAAGTCCTTTAAGTACAAAAAAAAAAGGGAAGGAGGAAGGGAAGAAAGAGAGAGGGAGGAAGAGAGGGGCAGGAGAGAAGAGAAGAAAGAAAAGTAAAACCAAGAGCTCATGGACCTAGTTCACAAGGAGCAAGAAGACAGGAGATAAATGTCCTTTCCACCCAAGGTGAAGCCTGGTGTTGGCTTTGCCAAGACTCAGTGCATCTCTGTCACCACATTCCATTGGGCCTGAAAGTTAAGTACCGCTCCTTCTAGCCTGTGTCTGAAAAGAAACAGAAGAGGGAAAAAGGTTCCGAACTGGCTGGCTGGGAGTATATGCAAACTAAATCAAATGTATTGTTCAAAATTTACAGTGGGTCATCTCTTCTTTTTTCTTATTTCTTTTCAATATCGAATGAAGGGCTGACCAGCAAGGTCAACCTCCCCTTATTAATGAGGCTTTGCTGGGGCTCTGTCTCATTAGGGCACTCAGAACTGTGCATTTACTGCAATTTGCAGCACTTAATAGAGAAAGGTCAGAGCGGGTCACATTCAATTTCCACTTGGCAGAGGGAGGAAAAATGGAAGCAATTCATTTGCACAAATTTGAATAATTCTTCTCAGTCTCCCTTTCTTTATCTATGTCTGGATAATTCCTGCATCTTACCTCACTCACAATCATTTCAGAACTGCCAGCAGTCTGATTTCTATGAAGGCAGTAATGGAGCTGACAGATTCTATGAATCCAGGTGTCAAAATAAAGCCTCTGGCTTCTTCCCCCGCCCCCTTCTCACAACAGGGAATAGGCGCTGCCTCCAGTGAGCTCTTAAACTTATCATAAATGTATCAAGATTGCTGTGGGCCATGAAACAGCTGTAGACAATTAATCTTTCCACAATTCTTCGGCATAAGAATTGCTTTCCCCGAAAAGTAACATCTGCCGTGCCGAGGTGATTATTCACGGCCGAGGGGCACCACCATAGTTTTATGCATAGAGCCATCAGTGGCAATGAAGCAAAATTTATAGTTTTCCCTGGTTCAGTAAAAATAACATTTCAGCTGCATTAAAACATCATCCATCAGCATTGTCCCAGAGCTCAGAGCCCCATCTCATCCAAAGAAATTAAAAAGTATTCATTTTAATGCTAACTTCTGAAGCCTGCAGTGACATTACTGCCTGTTTTTGGAGCGGGTGGGGGTGTGATATCATGGAGGAAGGCAGAAGAAAAAGGTTATATAGCACAGCAAAGCTGAGTGTTAAGTGTGCTACTAGATAGTAATGATATGCCAATGATATGGTTTTTATTTATTCTAACCCCTGAATGCTTAATCAAAAATCCTTTAATCAAATTGAACAACTAAAGAAGGAAAGTTATTTCACAGAAGAAATATAACTCCCTGACTTCGAGGGAAAGGTATGAAATGGATACCAAAGCAATAGCTGCCTTTCCCAATGCACTGGGCATTTTGTTTCTTTAAAACAGTTGTTTAAACTGTCTGAAGGAGTAAAAGTTACCTAGGAAGGGTGGGGGAAAATGGGTATTTGCTTCTGAACTTCCCTCAGCATTACATCAAAGTTGGGGCTACTCTATAAAGTGAAAGGGCCTCCTGGAGCTCTATCTATAGAAAATGACCAGTTTATGAACTGTCTATATGGATATTTGAATAGAATAAAACAGAGGAAGAAAAAGAGGTGTCCTTGAGGTCATTTGTCCTACACAGGACTTCATACACAGTGCAGGCCCCCAAATACCAATTTACAAATAAAATATAAGTAGCGTGTTATTTCCACACTCACACCTACTGCATCCCACTGAGGCACCCTTATAAAACTTACTAGAGGCCCGATGCACAAAATTCATGCAAGGGCCTTGGCCCCGGCCCCCACCGGCCACCACCATGGCCCCCGCCTGCCACCGTCACGGCCGGGGGCCTCTGCCTGGGCCCCTGCCCGCTGCGGCTTTGTACGGAAGGAAGGACATCTGGAAGAACGTCCAGTCTAATTAGCATATTACACTTTTATTATTATAAATGTTTTAAATTTTTCAAACAATGAGTCCATGGAGTCAACATTTAGTTGAGCACTATGTGCCAAATCCTGTGCTATATGCTAGGAGCACACACACTCGTAAAAGTGAGATCCTGCCTTTGAGCAGCTTACAGTCCAGAGCAGTGGTTCTCAACCTTCCTAATGCCGCGGCCCTTTAATACAGTTCCTCTTGTTGTGGTGACCCCCAATGTCATTGTTACAAATTGAACATAATTAAAGCATAGTGATTAGTCACAAAAACAATATGTAATTATATATGTGTTTTCCGATGGTCTTAGGCGACCCCTGTGAAAGGGTTGTTTGACCCCCAAAGGGGTCATGAACCACAGGTTGAGAACCGCTGGTCCAGGGGGAAAGCACATAAACAAAATATTAAAATGTATGTGATAAGTGATATAATAAAACTATAAACAAGTGGTATGGTTGTCCAAAAAATACAAGTGCTCAGCTGGGGAGAGTAGAAGAAAGAAGGTGTCAATTCAATGGATTCCAGAGAAATGAAGAGTATTTGAATACCCACTATTTAAATCACTAGTATCATCTGGCAATTGTATCATCATGTCTAAAAACACTGCTATTAAGGTCATAAACAAACTGACTTGGAAAGTCATCAAAAAAATTTTTTAAGCTGAGAGGTAATGAACTGGAAGGTGAGATTTTGGCTCCAGTGATACATCAATGACGCTGTCTCCAAGCGAGGTTTTATAAGGTGCAGTGCTCTATAAAGGATCTCTTGAAATCAGTGTTTGCCCTTGGCATGTTTTCATCCAAAAGTGAAAGCTAATCATTTTTTACTCATTGGAGATTCTCCTAATTTCACAGTCAATGAAACACAGATTTCTCTGCAAGCCAAAAGTTGAATTTCACAAAGGTCAAAGGGAAAGTTCAAGTTGCTGTGTCAGTGAATCTCAAACCACAGGATGAGATGTGCTGATCTGTCACAGTAGAATAACCTCAACATAGGAGTGCCTTCTTGCCTGACAGGTCTCCAGAATACGTGCACAGTACAGCAAGGTTCTCCAATATTTTTAAGTTGATCCTCTTTTCTTTTGTTTTACAATTTTAAAATAATATTTTTAGAAAGTCTGAAAGGGTTGTGTGCCCTTCAGTGAAAAAAATCTTTTAAATATCTTCAATAAACTTGTGCTTATCCGTGTTTAAGGTTTATATAGAAAGATTTTTTAAATTTTATATATATACAAATATATAAATTAATATTCATTTATATATTATAAAACTACAAATACATTATATGCAGTATAACTACGTATAAATGCATGCAAACAACTCTCTATAGATAGCTAGATAGATTTCTGAATATTTATGTTCAACTCTCATCATATGATATTTCCATAACATATGTTTTCAGCCCTTGTTGAATGTGTGTTAACAGAAACTCTATGAGGGTAAAGGGGTCTGGAAGGATACAGGACTTTTAAACAAATACAATAAAAAATTAATCCAATGAAAAAGAAAAATTAACGGACTAGTACTGTACACTAATAAACTTAGGTTTAAAACCTCGCACAAAAATGGGGGGAAAAGTGGGACATACTCTAGAAGGAATGTTTCTAAGTGCAAAAAGCTGTAGGAATATTGTTTTGAAAGTTAAAATCCAGAATGGGGGAGAAACCAAGATGGCGGCATAGGTTAACACCGGAGATTGCTGCCCTCGAACAACCACTTCAGAGATATAACTAAAGGACAGAACGGACATCATCCAGAACCACAGGAAGGCTGGCTGAGTGGAAATTCTACAACTAGGAGGAAAGAGAATATCATACCCAGACTCAGAGGAGGCGCAGTGCTGAAGTGAAATACTCAGGTGTTGAGTGCGCGCGCAAGTCTCTGGGGACCAAGACTCAAACGGGAGAAGCGGGATTGTCTGGCTTCGGTCGGAACTCGAAGGCAGCTTTCTCTCCGAGGTTTGCAGCCATTGCTGGGACTCTGAGAGGCAGAGCCCCTGGGGAAGGAACTGAGAGCAGCCATAACTGCTTGTTCCCCCCCCCCGCCCGCCCTGTAGATCCCCGGGGACCCGCCCCGCCCAAGCCCTGCACAGAGCCATTTGCCGGATAGCCTCAGGCAAAGGCTAGATTAGCACCGCCCTAGAGATCCAGCACAGAAGCCCTCCCACTGCAGACACAGCTGACTCTCATAGCCAGTTAGCCTGGAGGTCAAATCACCCCCGGTATTGCCGACAACAATCAAGGCTTAAAGGCAACAAGACTGCGCACAAAGACCACTAGGGGGTGTACCAAGAAAGCATAAAAAATGCGGAGACAAAGAAACAGTACAAAACTGTCAATGGAGGATATTGAGTTCAGAACCACACTTTTAAGGTCTCTTAAGAACTGTCTAGAAGCTGCCGATAAACTTAGTAAGGCCCTCGAAAAGACTGGTGAGACCGCCGATAAATGTAGTGAGATACTCAAGAAATCTAATGAGACCCTCGATGTTGTGATAAAGAACCAACTAGAAATTAAGCATACACTGACTGAAATAAAGAATATTATACAGACACCCAACAGCAGACCAGAGGAGCGCAAGAATCAAGTCAAAGATTCGAAATGCGAAGAAGCAAAAAACACCCAACTGGAAAAGCAAAATGAAAAAAGAATCCGAAAATACGACGATAGTGTAAGGAGCCTCTGGGACAGCTTCAAGCGCACCGACATCAGAATTATAGGGGTGCCAGAAGATGAGAGAGAGCAAGATATTGAAAACCTATTTAAAGAAATAATGACAGAAAACTTCCCCCACCTGGTGAAAGAAATAGACCTACAGGTCCAGGAAGTGCAGAGAACCCCAAACAAAAGGAATCCAAAGAGGACCACACCAAGACACATCATAATTAAAATGCCAAGAGCAAAAGACAAAGAGAGAATCTTAAAAGCAGCAAGAGAAAGAAACCCAGTTACCTACAAGGGAATACCCATACGACTGTCAGCTGATTTCTCAACAGAAACTTTGCAGGCCAGAAGGGAATGGCAAGAAATATTCAAAGTGATGAATACCAAGAACCTACAACCAAGATTACTTTATCCAGCAAAGCTATCATTCAGAACGGAAGGTCAGATAAAGAGCTTCACAGATAAGGAAAAGCTAAAGGAGTGCATCACCACCAAACCAGTATTATATGAAATGCTGAAAGGTATCCTTTAAGAAGAGGAAGAGGAAGAAAAAGGTAAAGATACAAATTATGAACAACAAATATGCATCTATCAACAAGTGAATCTAAGAATCAAGTGAATAAATAATCTGGTGATCATAATAGAATCAGGGACATAGAAAGGGAATGGACTGACTATTCTTGGGGGGGAAAGGGGTGTGGGAGATGCGGGAAGAGACTCGACAAAAATCGTGCACCTATGGATGAGGACAGTGGGTGGGGAGTGAGGGCGGAGGGTGGGGCGGGAGCTGGGAGGAGGGGAGTTATGGGGGGGGGAAAAAAGAGGAACAAATGTAATAATCTGAACAATAAAGATTTAATTTTTTAAAAAAAAAGAAAAGAAAATCCAGAATGGCTTGAGGATTGGGAACAATTCTGTAGACCAAATGTGTCTTTTTAAGCTATTTATTTTCACAAAACAAAGAAACCATCATGGTCAACCCACTGTGTGTAGTCAAAGTTATTCAACACCTATTTTGTCTCAGTCCTCTCTGTCTGAAGCATGACCTTCACTCTGGAGAGGAAAGCGCCAATATGGTTTAAGAGGAATTTGCCCTAACCAGTTTGGCTCTGTGGATAAAGCGTCGGCCTGCAGACTGAAGGGTCCCAGGTTCGATTCCGGTCAAGGGCATGTACCTTGGTTGCGGGCACATCCCTAGTGGGAGGTGTACAAGAAGCAGCTGATCGATGTTTCTCTCTCATCGATGTTTCTAACTCTCTATCTCTCTCCCTTCCTCTCTGTAAAAATCAATAAAATATATATTTTTTTTAAAAAAAAGAGAGATAAATTAAAGCCCAAGAAAGGTGTACATTAAGGACATAGCCAGCAGTTTTAAATAAATTCAAGTTTCAGGCCCAAAATAATTACATTCCAGAATATTGAAAAGACCACAGTTATAATCTCACAACCACAATCAAAATGCTGAGAAAGGGGAAAGTTCCCAAAGACCAGGTGGGAGCAAATGTCTACATTTCAAAAGAAATGAAAAGTAGACTTAAGGAATGTTTTATATTGAAACTCAGGATAATCTTAGATGGTTTATGAGCATTGGGAAATGAAAATGGGGTTCACTTTGATAAACTGGACTAGCCTCGTTTCCTCTGGGATTACTAGACTGATGGGCAGGAGGGTGCCAGAGGTTTATTCTATCTTGATTCCATCAGAACACTTAATGCTCATGTCCTTGTATTCAAGATAGAGAGATGTGGGTTGAATGAACTAGAATGTGCAGGATTCATAGCTGTTGAACAGAGCTAATTACATATCAGAATGAACCCTGAGGAAGCTGGCATGCCAGAGTGCAGGTAGAAGAATCTGTGTGTTCAATGTTATCTTCTTGAAAGAAGACTTCTCTCTTGAGCTGCAGGTGGCCAAACTGAGAAGGGGAGCTAACACTGCCCAAAGCTGCCTGCCTCACCACATCTCAAATCAGCTGACACCTGGCTCAGGCCAGAAATAATAAGATAAAACGTGCTAAAAATCGATGAAAACCCAATATCCACATCCCACAAACCAACCTCAAGCTAAACAGGGAGCAAATAAAAGAGGTCCCATTAGCCCTCGCTGGTGTGGCTCAGTTGGTTAGGCATCACCCTCTGCACAGAAGGCTTGCTGGTTCGGTTCTTGGTCAAGGCACATGCCTGGGTTTTGAGCTTGATCCCCAGCAGAATGCAGCTGATCAGTGTTTCACTCTCTCCCTCTCCCTTCCTCTCTAAAAATCAATTTTTTAAAAATTGCAATATAAGATGAAGTTACAGAAATTAAATGTTTTCTACATGTTTGGAGAACCCACTTGGAAAATATAAATATTTTTAAATCTGATGCCTAATTGTGAAAAGAGATAATATCTAGGTGGGGGGAACGGAATAAAAATGGCAGGATCCATATTTAAAATCCAGTAACATTTTCCTAATCGTTTCTTTAAACATTTGAATAAGTAAAGAAATAGCAGACATTTCTGAATATGAATGAAATTATAATTAAAATCTCAAACATCTTTTTTAACTTAAAAAAGTCTAAATAAATCTGGAAAAGTAAGGAAGAAAAGCCAATTTTAAAAATAGATACCACAAAGCGGTAGTACTCCCATGAAACAGTAAAACAAAGTATAAAGCTACAAATAAATAAACCAGTATTTATTGTCGAAAACAATAAATGAGTCCATTGAAAACAAAAAATCTATGATATGTAATGAAGACTACCTTATCAATCAGGAATAAAGACAGCTTTTTAATAAATGGTGCTGCTGAGAGGGAGAAATGGGGAATAGCTGCTTAATGGGTACAGAGTTTCAGTTTTTCAAAATGAAAAAGTTCTAGGGATCTGTAATACATAAATCTTACTAGGTTATACATATACCTAACACAACTGAACTGTACACCTAGTAATGGCTAAGATAGTAAATTTAATGTTATGTGTTTTTTACACAACTAATAATTAAAATAAATGAGACATAAGGATTAGAGTTGACTAAAGCTCAATATGAGTCAACACTTTGACCTAATTATTAAAAAGCTTATTTTCTATTTTTTATACTTTTATCAAAGGAAAAATACACATGGCTACAATAACAATTCCTTATTTTACTTCAACTCAAAAAGTATTATTTTCAAAAAGCTAAAAAACATGACTCTCACACAAATATATATTGAGGACAGGTCAAAGTTTTATTTAATGAATTAATGTAGGAGCCAGAAGAATGGTAAAGATATTCCCAAAGGCTTATAGAAAAGACAGAAAGTAAGTTTGCTGGAATAAGATTGCTAAACGAGGTAGGAAAGTGGAATAAGCTACACAACTAGTGCCTTACAGTACAATAAAACCTTTAGGGTTAACTTTTACACCAGAGGGAAATTTTACTCTAGCAGCTAAGAATCATATGTATCTCTATCAGTTTTCTACAAGTTAACATCTACCCTTCCAGAGTTGTAAAAACATCTTCAACAGTAATCAGGAAGTCAGAGATACCCCAGGAGAATTCTATAACACTGTAACATCCAAAGGACATGTGGTTATCTTTTTGCCTGTCTCCAAATTTTTCTCAATAATAATGTCTAGCTTCTGATTTATTATGAGGCATATGAGAAAATGTACATAAAAGTGTTTTGCTCTGAAAAGCATCCCCAATATAAAATACTGGTACAATTACTAGTGGTCTTCTAATTGAATCAACTTCTGTTAAACCAGTGGTTCCCAACCTTTTTTTGGCCATGCCCCACCTAAGTAGCTCTACAGTCCTGATGCCCCCCCGTGACATATAAATTCTTATTATTCAAAAAGTGAACTCCTATTCATGTGGAGGGAGCCTAAAAGACCATTAACTTGGTCTAAACAAGCTTCCAAAGAACATAGCATCCATGAAAGAGAAAAATTAAAGAACGAAAGGACAGTTGAAATACTGAGGAAGAAATCACTAAGAAATTGCTAAATAATAATATGAAGTGATATGAAAAAAATAGCAAATAAAGTTTCAAAACATGTAATAGAGAACTGAAATGCATAAATATGTCACAATACATATTTATATACTGTATATGAGGCCCCTCAAGCTATATGAAATGCAAAAAAATTCACTGATAATAACTCATTCTCAAATTGTCCCCCTTAAAAATCAAATTGCCACCCTGTGGGGCATGTGACCCACGTTGGAAACCACTGTGTTAAACACTTTCAACCTACTCACTGCCTTTCCCTCTCCTCTTTCTGTTTTCCCAAACTCCTCTACTATCCCCAAGCCAGTTAGCAACTGAACATTATTTTACTCTTCTTTTTTCCTCACCTCCCCCTATGTCCTATCAATAACCAAGCCTTGTCGTTTGACCTAAGTATCTCCCATCTGTTTAGAATTTACTACTAAACTTTCAAGCCTCCATCTAATTGCCACATCTCCAGGAGGCAGATGCCAGTCCCTTGACCTATTTGATCCCATGACACTCTGTACTTCCCCATTCCTAGAACATCACTCTACATAAACAAATACTTAAATTTTTTTTCATCTGCATCCCCTCTTCTTTGAAGGGATGGCTTCTTTACTCTCTCATTCAATATTTAAATCTCAGTGCTTGGCACACTGTAGTGGCTCAATAAACATTTAATTAAATGTATAAATGGAAAGAAAATGAGCCATTCACCACAATACAATGTGCACATTTTTAAAAAATAAATAAATGGCCATCACCCTGGCCAGTGTGGCTCAGCTGGTTAGAGCGTCATACTGTGCACAGAAGGGTCACGGATTCAATTCCTGATCAGGGCACAGACCCAAGTTTTGAGTTCAATCTCTAGTCCAGGTGCGTACAGGAGGCAATGGGTAACTGTTTCTCTCTCTCTACCCCCGCCCCTTCTTCTCTTTCTAGAATCAATGAAAAACATATCCTAGGACGAGGATTTAAAAAATAACTATTTACAATAGTTAAGATCAGGAAACAGCCCAAGTACCCATCAAGAGATGGATAAAAAAAAAACTGTAGTACATTTACATCGTGGAATACAATGCAGCTGTAAAAAAGAAGGATCTCTTATCCTTTGAGACAGTAAGGAGGGACCTGGGGGGTAAGAGTACTATGCTAAGAGAAATAAGCCAGTCAGAGAAAGACAAGTATCACATGATCTCATTTATATATGGAATCTAATGAACAAAATAAACCGGCAAGTAAAATATATCCAGATCCATGGAAGCATGGAACAGATGGATCTCAGAGGGAAGCGGGAGAGAGGTTGGGAAGAGATTAAGCAAAGAACTTATATGTATATATGTATAATCTATGAACACAGACGATAGTGTCGTGAAAGCCTGTGGTAGGGCTGGAACTGAGTGGAAAGGGGCAATGGGGGGAGATGGGGGACATCTGTAAAACTCTCAACAATAAAGATAAATAAATAAACAAATAATTTTAAAACAGAAATTGCTTCAAAAAAATAAATTTTAAAAAATAAACAGCCATCATAAAAGGATATCAAGGATAGGAAATCATAGTTCAGGAAGGGAGGGCGGTTAAAGAAAATAAAGAGAGGTAATATATAAGACAATCATAAAATTTGAGAGTTGCAAAGACCTGAGAATTTCCCTATTCGTTTTATACATAAGGGATCCAAAAAGTTTAAAGTAATTTGCCGAAAATCACATGATTTAATGGCAAAGCTAGACACCGGTCTTGGTCGTATAACTCCCAGGTACAGTACCACCATGAAATGAATGCTAGCAGGAAAAAGGGGAACAAACTGAGTATAGTCTTAGCGAGGATGTTGGCACTCAGTCACTATTCTCTGTATGCGTTTCAGTAATAACATGAGCTAGAGAGACAACGTTCTGACTCATTGTTCCCTGGGCCCATGCCCATTCACCTTACATCTGAGCAATAATGTCTCCCTGAGAGACTGTGCTGTCATTCTCCTGGGAGTCCTTGAACACTCTCAACAGTCTTGTGGGAAATGGAGGGTTAGGGGTTGCTTTTCCATAGAAGACAGAGAGTGGCTAATTTCCTTCTCTCCTCCCCCACACACCCATTTCAAACTCATCCATCACATCTCAGGAAAGCACAATACATGAAACAACAAGAATAAAAGCCTTTATATTAAATTCCTTGTGGGTGAACTTTGCAGATAAAGCAGAACAATCTGATCTTAGCAAGTTAAATGGTTTGCAAATCACAATGTGCTGCACCTTTCAGATGCACCCTTATGTAAAATAAATCACCTAGTATTATCATAACAGTATTTGGGAAATTCGCAAGTGCAGTAGAGAGAGATTTGCTTCAGAAAATCTGCATACACACACACACACACACACACACACACATCTATATATTTACATTCGTATGAATTTATGTCGGGGACCTCCAACCATTTGGAAAGAGATAACTAATTTTTTATTTACCTAAAGTCACAATAGCTTGATAGGAACATTGAGACAAGGGAAAGGGGGACTAGAATGTAAAGGCATGGAAGGGAAGAATAAAGGATGTCATCATTGAGTCCGAGTTCATAGGATCAAAGATAAGGACGGAAGGAGACAGCTTGTCACTTCCTTATAGAATTCATAGTATGCTTCATAGAAAGATTCCAGGACGGGATCAGGCTATAAGATATTCTGGTTGACACTGATATGTTTGTTGCGGATCATGTATATTATATATGTATTTGTACACATTATGTGATTGTACATACACAAATGTAAATAAAGGCTGTACTTGCTAAACAAAGAATGTTAGTAGTTTTCTGTTGGTAGGACATCTACTTTCACATCATGCCTTGACATGACTATATCCTATCACTAGCATGTTTAAAAACAACTTGCCATGGTTAGAACTCCAAATTGCATTTAAGAGACAACCAAACACAAAGTAAAATAAACAATTATTGAGTCTACAAGTTAAAGTAACATATGGATATTTGTGTGTGTGTGCGTGAGCACAAGCAAACATACACACACCCCACATTGCTTCAAATAAATGAAAATAGCACTTACTACAAAAAGTATCTGCCCAATAACAATCTCACTACTCTGCCTATGCCTAGGTAGATCATACCCCCAAACACACACAAAAAAATAATATTAAGGGAGATTTTTTTTTAACTGTGAAGTTAATAGAAAAAAATTTAGAGTTATTAATTAGATCATAGAAATAATAATAGGTGCCATTTAGTAAATGTTTCCTTCTATGCTGAGAATGGTGCTTTAAACAAACAAACAAAAAACATAGCTTCAGGCATAAGCCTTACTAAAGAAAAGTTAGTAATATCATTTTTATTTAAAAAGACAGTGTATATATATTGCTGACTTTAAAGTACAATGATCACACATGAAAAATTCCCCCAATGCTGATAAGACAGAAGTTGATTTATTTTACTTATGGATGTAACTGAAAAGTGCAGCACATTGCAATTTGAAAATCATTTAATATACCAAGTTCAGATTGCTCTACTCTTATTGCAAAGTTTAATCAGATAGTATATATTAGAAAGAATTATTCAGCAGGTTTTTTTATGCCATTATTCTCTTAAGTCTAGTGCCAAAAGTGAAATTTAAGAGGGGGGAAATAGGAGCAAAAAAATTAAGTTAATTGAGATTCAGATAAATAATTCAAGATTAACAACATCCATTCTCCCAAAGGGGCTTCTGGGAGGCTGTGAACTCTGTATCTGGTGTGGAGTCTGAAGTCACTGAAGGTCAGTAGGACAGGCAGTCAAGAAGAAAAGCTAGATGCAAATTGGGGAAAAGCAAGAAATCTGAACCTGACTCTCACGTCATCTAACCCCAATAGTGAAGGTGACTTGCAGAAGAAGCTGGCACTGCCCACCTTTGAGTTTCACATGTGCCTGACGTAGGAGAGAAGCTGAAGTTGCTGATACAGCCAGACCTAGAGGAGCTGTTGGCCCGGTTGCTCCTCCACCCAGAAAGTGAGGTGGCAGATTAGCCTCCTTGCACACCACCTTCCAGCAAACCAACAACAATGTAGATGACCTTTAACCTTTGAAGTGCAATGACTGGTGGAGTACTTCTGCCAGCCAACACTCACCCACATGTTTCTACCAGTCAACCTAATGGAGAACTATAGAAGGAAGGAAATGCTCAGAGATATAGTTCCAACCTAGCTACGCTGACACAGTACAAAGCCAACCCTATGAATTAATGGTGGTTTTTCTTTCCTATCTCAGTTTTGTATCCTTTCTTTAATGTTTCTGCTAATTATGAACCACATCACTGAGCCATTGGCGATACACATTTGTGTGCAGATAAAGTCAATGATTTGGATTTCCCGGTCTCAAAACAAATTTTTTTTTAATTTTACCTTTGATCCAAGATTCCACTGTATTTTAGCCCAAAAGATGTATTTCTCTAATAAAAAGATTAGCTCTGCATCATCTCACAACCTTGAAAGCTTTACCAAGAGCAAATGTATCTTCATGTTCCAGCAGCAAAAGAGGAGAAATTAAGCAGTTAGGTCTGGAGCATGAAGAAACCAACTTAAATCTTTATCTTCACCCTTACAATTAAAAAGTCCACCTTCTTTTATATACAGTTATTTACTATAACTTAGCTTCATTAGTGTAAAAGACATTATTTCATTTTGAACGTTGAGGTCTTTTAAATACAGAAGACTCAAAAGTAGATGACAGCTTCTTTTTTCAAACACATTAAACCCTTATCTTTATTTGATTTTTCAAAATTGTGGGGCACAAATTGTCCAAAGCATAACACTCTGAGTCTCTTTTCTAGCCTGTAAAGTCAACAGTTATGGCGCTCAAGTTTAATCAATCCCATAAAACATTACTCAGAAAGTGACCTGGTGTTACGTCTGAAGTACATCTCCTACATTAAAAAGCTCTTTCACTGCGGCCAGAACAGTGTTATTGAAAGAGATAACTAATAGATACCCAGGTGAGGATGGGAAAAGGGAGGCAGAGGAAGAAAAGCCAAATAGAAGGCCACAGAAATCCCATTTTCAAGCATTTCCCTGTGGAGAAGTGGTTGCATAGATGAATGCACAGGTTGAATAATAAAGGGCTTTTATATTTTATCCAGCAGAGAGCTCCTCCATGAATTTCATAGTAAAACCACACAGTGTTTCTTTCTGCTGCAAACTAGAGATTCCAGTGCATAAAGCAGAAGGAATGCCCGATCAGAGGTCACTGACACGGGTGGCTATTTTGGAAATTTCGGCACTGGTCATGCCAATCATTTCTTTTAGAAAATAAGTCAAGACATACCAAGAATATAACCCCTTTAGTTCTGAAATCACATGCACTTATTCACTCTGAGTGTGTATGCACCATGTTTGTCCACTTGAGTAAGTTATGCGTGCATAAGAACTTAAATTATGTTAGATTTTGAAAATATAAATCTAAAAATTCAAACCCTGCCAATTTGGAGGGGAAATGCCCATAGTAAAATATGAATACCCCCTTTCCCTGTACCCCATTTTACCTCCAAAAGGTAACCCTTGTGAACAGCTGGATGCTTATCCTTCCAAATGTTTTCCTCCACTTTTATAAATACAGTGTAAGCAACCAGTACGTCCTCCTCTGCCCCGGGATGAAAACTCAACCGCGCCCATGACTTTGCTTCTAGTCTCTATTAGAAACTAATCCCATGGCCACATTAAGTCCTAAACAAAAAGGCTGACATCTATATTTAATATGTCTAAGCAAGGTAATCATAACTTGATTTTTAAGACAAAGTTCAAGCTTCTCTCCTGCAGATATGTGGATGCTACTCACACATGGAGTAGATAGGACAATTGTACTTACGGAAGAGTATGATTGATTTCTTCTCTCATTCGCCATCTGCATTTCTACTTATCCTTTTGTTTGTTTGTTTCTTCTTTTTTTTTTTTTACTTTTTTTCTACTGATCCTTTTAAACTACACTTTCTGACCCCTCAAGGGTCAGAAGAAGAGAGAAGAACATCTCTTAATTATTTATTGTTAGAAGTTGATTTGGGGCTTCCCGGGCATCCAGGAATCTAAAGTTAACCTCTTTGGGATGTTGCCTTAAGTCCTCCTTCCATCTGTATTGTTGTGGCTGTCTCATCTGTAGTTCCCATAATTCTGATAAATGCATCTCTCTCTGCCGGTTGGGACTGCCTTCTCAGCCCCAGGAGTCCAGCTATACCTGCAGCTTCTCTCTGCTATGGTCTGATGGTTCCTCCAAGTGTTTGTTGTTCTTGGGCAGGGTCTAAGTACAAGCCCCGCCAGTACGTGTGTGTGTGTGTGTGTGTGTGTGTGTGTGTGTGTGTGTGTGTGTCTTTCTCATGCATGGCCCACCTTCAATCATGGGAAACACCCAGGGCTCTTCTACCCACCAACTCCAGGAATGAGGGCAGCAAAGCAGCCACACTTCCTTTGATTCTACTAGCAGGTATCTCCCACCCTTTCCATTTCCCAGCTAGAAGTCAGACAACAGTCCACCAGGATCCCAATCCAAGGCATACATCTATACTTCCAGTGGCCCAATTGAAACCCCTTTTACCAAGCTCAAAGTGAGGGGCAGGTACCCCACAACCTGCTCCAGGGAAATGGGAGGGGAACTTAGCACATCAACAGTTCCCCCAATATCTTCATAAATCTACCTTGAATCTCTACTTCCCTGAATTTGGGGGGGGGGTTGTGCCCCTGAATTTTTTATATCCTCAAAGTATAAGAATAATTTAAGAATCATCCTACAAGATGGTCGGTCTGACCAGTCACTTCATTTTTTAAATAAAGTTCTTTAGTAGTCTCCATTAAATCAGTTCATTTGTTGTTTTACTAGTCACATTAATATTTAATATCTACTAATTTAGAGTCTTTGTTGAAGTCTATTTTGACATCACTTCATACTATATGTGGACACTATATTGGATACTATATGTATGTTTATGTACAGTTATGAATGTGTGCATGTATCATACATATAAATAAAATTATTTGTTGTATTTAACCCCGTTTTACAGAGTATTTGGGAAATGGGCATTCTGGTTAACATAAAAATTCCTTTTTTATTTTTATTGAATTTATTGGGGTGATACTGATTAATAAAATTATATAGGTTTCAAGTGTACAATCCTATAATACATCATCTGGATATTGTAATGGGTGTTCATCACCTAAAGTCAAATCTCCTTCCATCACCATTTATCTACTCTCTACCCTCTTCTATCTCCCTTTCCCTCTGGTAATCACCACACTGTGTGTCTATAAATTTTTTGTGTGTTTTTTTACTTAATCCCTTCACCATTTCACCTAGCTCCCCAACCCCTGTTCCCTCTGACAGCTGTCAGTCTGTTGCCTGTATCTATTAGTCTGTTTCAATTTTGTTTGTTTACTCCATTCATTTGACTCAACATATAAGAGTAATCATGTGGTATTTGTCTTTCTCTGACTGGCTTAATTCACTTAGCATAATACTCTCCAGGTCCATCCATGCTATCACAAAAGGTTAAAATTTCCTTCAGCAAAGTAGTATTCCATGGTGTAAATCTACCACAGCTGTTTTATCCACTCATCTACTCATGGGCACTTGGCTGCTTCCAAATCTTGGCTATTACAAATAATGCTGTAATGAACATAGGGGTGCATATATTCTTTGAATCAGTGTTATGGATTTCTTTGGATATATTCCCAGAAGTGGAATTGTTAGGTGATAAGACAGTTTCATTTTTAATTTTTTTGAGGAAACTCCCAACTGCTTTCCACAGTGGCTGCACCAATCTGCATTCTCAACAAGGCACAAAGGTTCCCTTTTCTCTTCATCCTCACCAG
The DNA here is from genome assembly GCF_963259705.1 of Myotis daubentonii. NCBI lineage: Eukaryota > Metazoa > Chordata > Mammalia > Chiroptera > Vespertilionidae > Myotis > Myotis daubentonii. Next base: position 178,529,666 of record NC_081840.1, read on the forward strand.
CACTTGTTGTTTGTTGATTTATTGTTGATAGCCATTCTAACAGGTATGATGTACCAATGTCATCCCAATAAATTTAGACGAAATAACATTTTTAAACAAATAAATAAGAATAATGGTAGAAGACATGGGTCAAAAAAATAACAGGTGTGAGGTGATATCTCATTGTTGTTTTATTTTGCATTTATCTGATGATTAGTGACATTGAGCATCTTTTCACAAGCCTGTCCCAGATTCTGCCCAGATCTCAGCAGGACAGGGCCACCAGGAGTTGAGAGGGTGGGGCTAGAGGATCTCCCATGAGAGAGAAGCACAGGTTCACAGGAAAGCCACACCATCCAGTCACTGACACCCCCTGAATCTACCCAGACCTCTAAACTCTGGCCCAGGCAGCTGACTCCTAAGTAGGGTTTGAGCTCCATGGGGTGGGGTGAGAAGGAGTCCAGAGGGTAGGGCTATTGCATTCCCCAAAGCTGATACCCTAAGGAAGGGAGTGCTCCACCCAAGAAAGATGGTGTCTGAGGTGCAGAGAGTGACTCAGCACAGGGATCCCAGTGGCTATCTCCTCAGCTCTCAGCCCGAGCCACAAACCTAGTATCTCCTCACATGACACCTGCCCTCCCTACACTGGAACCTAGGGTGAGTAGCTGAGAATGAGATTTTGTGCATTGGCCCTTTAGGAGGACACCTGTGTCTCTAGCAGACTGCTATCTCTCCCTGGCAGAATCCCTGCTGATTTGCACAGCTAGATGTTATATGGGTGCGTCTTCTCAGCTCTGCTACACTGGGCTGGGGAGACCAGCTTGGGGTTGAGACTGCACACTCCTCAGGAAGAACCTTTGTAGCTGAGATATCCCTCCCTCCAGAATTTCAGCCACTGCCCATGGGACTGGGGCCAAGCCTTTTCTATTCTCTTTGAGCCTTCCTACCAGGCTCAATGTGGCTTCTTCTGTAAATCCTTGGTTTTAATAAGACTTCTATTCAGCTAGTCTTCAGTTGGTTATTCAAGTTGATCATTCTATATTTTAATTGTAATTCCAGCTTGGTCCTTGGAGAAGGTGAGTGTATCATCCACCTAGTCTGCTGCCATCTTGGATCTCCCAAAAATTCTTGTTATTTCAAACACAATTAATAAATATAAGATGTTATAATTATTTAAATTATTTGATTCAAATAAGGTGGCTTCTTAATAAATGCTTTGAGTGGTAATTTCTTTTTGAGTGTAAACTGAGAAAATCCAGTTATTTTAGAGCAGAAATTAGCCAGATTCCAGTTGGCATAGCTTTTTGCTCTACTCCTCTTTATAAAACTCTCCCTCCTTCCTTTTTGACCATGCCAAGTGTCTTTTTTTGTTATTGTTACAAAAAGATAAAAACGAACTGCAGATAAGGTACTGATCTACTTTGAAAAAGCCTCTCCCCAACATTTGAGTTGCCTGAAATGCTATATAAGAGAGAAAAAAATACCTTTCCAACTTAATAAAAATTAAAAAAAAACACCTCGAGAGCATTATGCTAAGTGAAATAAGCCAGTCAGAGAAAGATAAATATCACATGATCTCACTCATTTGTGGAATATAGTGAACAACATAAACTGATGAACAAAATCAGATCCAGAGACAGAGAAGCATCGATCAAACCATCAAACCTCAGAGGGAAGGCAGGGGAGGGTTGGGGGGAGGGGGAGAGATCAACCAAAGGACTTGTATGCCTGTATATAAGCATAACCAGTGGACACAGACACCAGGGTGGTGAGGGCATGAGCGAGGGGAATGGGTGGCGGGGGGGAGGGGGAGAGGAAGGATAAGGACACATATATAGTACCTTAATCAATAAAGAAAATAAAAATAAATTTAAAAATAAAATAAAAACAATCTCTATTGCTGTTTTCATCATGGAAGATAATTATGATTCTCTCTAAATAAATAAAGTCTGGTTTTCCAACATCTTGCAGTACTCTATTCACTGTTCTTAATACAAAGGATTAGCAACTTCCCTCCTATGACCCCAGGAACAGAAGGGATAGTAAGCAGCCCACACAATATTCTGCTCAAGAATGTTTTAAGGCATCCTAAAGGAAACATTCTCCAACAAAGTCGGTTGTGTTATATGTTCAATAACCATATGCTCATTTCCATGTGAATAATGTACAGCATAGCCGATACCTGCAATGATTTGAGGAGAAGGCAATTATTGACTCAAGGGGGTTTTACTGATTAGACTCTGAATGGCTCAAACATGACCAGAACTCCAATTGTGCATTATTAAAGGTTTGCTTTGATCCATGGGTATTTGTTCTTTTGTGCATAACTAACTTCTAAGCAGCACATACTACTTCCATGTCCAATGGGATGTTACAATTAGTTATGATCCAAAACCATAATGTCATTTTATATTTTGAATAAACTTTACTAACCTTGTTCCCAACTGAATACCTTTCACACGTAAAATCATAACTTTAATTCAAAATAAGTCCTCTGAGAAATTTGCAGGGCAGTAAATATGAGTCCATTGAATGGGTAAATGAAAAGAAAATGAATAGCAGTCCTACAAAACAGTTTAGATAAAGGAAACCTAAAAAATGAAATAGAAAAATACATTCTTGGCCAGTTTTTTTCTGCCCCAGAGGAAAAAGAGGGGAAAGGTTAAGCAATAATAATTTCATCAATGGTTATAGAAAATTCTAGCTCATTTGATTCTCACAAAAGCCTGTGTAATGGGTAGGGTAGGGGATTACTAAATACAAATAAAGCTATTAAGGTTTAGAGAGCTTATCTTTTCCCCAAGGTCACATAATTACTAAGGCTCATTCACTCAACATATATTTAAGTTTGGGCACTTAGAATTAAAATAATGTCACAGCCCTAGCTGGTTTGGCTCAGTGGATAGAGCATCAGCCTGTGGACTGAAAGGTCCTAGGTTTGATTCCAGTCAAGGGCATAGGCCCGGGTTGCTGGCTCGATTCCCAGTAGAGGGAGTGCAGGAGGCAGCCAATCAATGAATCTCTCTCATCACTGATGTTTCTATCTCTCTCTCCTCTCCCTTCCTTTCTGAAATCAATAAAAATATATTTTTTAAGTACTGATAATGTGAGGTAATGGATTTTATTTTGACGATCATTTCAAAATGTATATCAAAACATCAAGTAATACACTTTAATATATATAATTTTGTCAATTATACTTCAATAAATCTGAAAAGAAAAAGGAAATAACAAGGCCATAAAAATGAGAGATGACCTCTCAATGGAAACTAGAAGGCAAGGGACTATTGTCAAACTTCTGAAACGAAATAACTCAAAATCTAGAATTCTACACACAGCAAAAATGGCCTTCAAAAATAAAAGTAAAGATATGTTCATGCAAATTAATTCATATATTAACAAAAAGATCAGTGGTTAGGGGCAGTATAGGGAGAGAGAGGGATTAACAAGGTGTAGGAGGAATTTGGGGGGGGGGGATCAATATATGTGTCCACTATATTTACTGTGATAGTTTCACAGCTGTATACATATGGCAAAACTTACTAAATTGTATACTTTAAATATTTACTGTTTATTATATGTTAGCTATACCTCAGTAAAACTGTTTTTAAAATAAATAAATAAATAAATAAATAAATAAATAAATTTTCAAACAAAACCAGATTTGTCACCAGCAGACTTGCCCTAAATAAAATTCTAACAGTTTGTTACCACCTGTTTTTTAAGATTTTTTTTATTTTATTTATCTTTTATTATTTTTTAAGATTTTATTAAATCTGCTGAAGAGAGCAATTTTTGTTTAAATTAAAATATAATATGTAAAATTGATCATATCACTCTTTTTAGTAACTTAATAATTGTATAAATATTCTGACATACTAGAACTTTAATCTCCTACAAATCAACTTTTTAGTGATTATGGTGCACATTGTCCTATACCTTCTAAATTATTGCTTACTTAGTGCAAAATAATTCTTAATACTAATAATTCTTAATAATATTACTTAGTGAAAAATGCATCAATTCCAACATGTTCTTGTTCCTACAAATAAGGAACCAGAAAATCATTTAGGGTGGCAAGGGGTTGAGTTCACCTTTATTTGGAAGTTGAAAGGCAAGCTTAGGAGGCTTGTACTGTCATCCTCTGATTCCCAATCCTGGGAGCTTTTATTCAGCGTTACAATAACACACATACATTCAAATAACCATCCTTTTTTACTAAGCTTTTGGGCAAAATTGTAATTTTACTAGTCAATCATCTACATGGTAACCTATACCAAAAAGCATACAGAGCATTGTTGTTTTCCCAATAAGTACTAAAAATATTTATATGCTCTGCTTGTTCTTTTTCCTTGTTTTCAGCATGCTCTATTAGCTTATCCTTAGCGTTCTATATTCTAGAGGTTGCAACCCTAGAAATACCAGAAAAGTACATGGAAGTACAAGAAGAAGTAAAAGATAAGAAAGAGAGGGGGATATTACAATTTATTAATTTTTTTCATAAAGCAAGGAAAAATGACTTGTTATTTTAACAGTTGTCACCTGAGTGCTTCTTAGGGAGAAAGTTTGTATTTATATAGGAAATACTATGAAACAATCCCCTCCGCTGGAGGAAATAGGCAGGTGTAGGATGGCTATAGAAAAGAGAGGAGAAGTGAGGAAAGGAGAAAGGGAGAGACCTAGGGAAGGCTGGGAAAACTGGCAGGAGGCTGGAGCCTACGTAGGAAGCTGAAGGACTTCAAAGAACAGGATATTTAATTTTATGCTGTTGATGCCTCTGAGCTATAAACCCCCGCCCTCATTCTGAAACCTTTAGTAAATTCTGCTATAAACACAAATTCCCTGTGAGAGTTATTTGAAAAGAAATTCAAGAAAAGGGGATAAGTTTCATATTTATAATTGATAGAAAAAACTGTAGAAAATAGAATATTGATGAAATTGAAAGTTTAAAGTTAAAAGTGACTATAGAAATGTAAACTTATAGAACTTTGCTGAAATTGTGACTGAGTGCGCAGCTTCACATAAAAGATTGGGGAGAAAAAAAAGGAAAAAAAAGAAAAGATTGGGAAGTCTATATTTTATTTAAATCTCATAAATAAGGTGACTACAATTGACATCTAGATCACATCTCATTTCTTTTCTTTTTTCTTTATATCCCTCCTACCACCAAAAGCACTGGAAAGAACATTCAGAAACACAACCTTAATTAAAGATAACAAAAACTATTCTAATGTTAGAAATGATCAAAACAGAGTACACTCATGAAGCCCATCAATATCCAGAAACCTTTTGTGATAGGCAGTTAGACAGACACGAGGAGAGCAAAGACAATGGGCCGGGCACCAAAGGTCACCAAGGTGGAAAACCCCAGGTGCCTAGCAAGGAAAAAACTAGGAAAACAAAGACCTCACCACCAAGGTAACCTTTCCTCCCCTACCATATCCCTGGTCATGCAATTCAGACCCTCCTCTGACCTTTCCTCCACTGACATATTGCTAGTCATGAGGGTTAGACCTCCTTAGAGGGGGAATGAACAAGGGGCCCAGAGAATAACCCTTTAGCATTAAGCCCCCAGGACAATGAGGTTCTGACCTATATCAAATACATCTAGGCCTCAGTTGTGTTTCAGCTCCAGACCTAGAAAAGCAGCAAAACCAGACAAGTGATGCCATGGCTGACATCAGGACCAGCTGTGTTGACTAATGATCCTCTGCCCAGGTGCCAACCAATCAGTTGAGACGATGACTCTGAAAGGACACACCTGGAAAACTCATGAATATTCTATTGGGATCCTCCCCCGAGACCTCCAGGTAAGTACCCTCTAGAACAGTGGTTCTCAACCTTCCTAATGCCGCAACCCTTTAATACAGTTCCTCATGTTGTGGTGACCCCCAACCATAAAATTATTTTCATTGCTACTTCATAACTGTAATTTTGCTACTGTTATGAATCTAATGTAAATATCTGACATGCAGGATGTATTTTCATTGTTACAAATTGAACATAATTAAAGCATAGTGATTAATCACAAAAACAATATGTGATTATATATGTGTTTTCCGATGGTCTTAGGCGACCCCTATGAAAGGGTCGTTCGACCCCCAAAGGGGTCGCGACCGACAGGTTGAGAACCACTGCTCTAGAAGGAGAACCCAGTGCAGCTCTCTCTGTGGAGCACACCCACACCTTCCCCATCCCCTTCCCCAGCCATGTTTTCCTTGCCTCTCTCTTTCCTAAGCTCCCAGGGCCCTTCTTTTGCCTCTGTGACTTGTTTCCTGACCCTATTTCTGCTACAACTCACTTCTACCTCTGTGACTTTTAAATAAACTTTCTCTTATAGTTTGAGTCTTGTCTCTGAATTCTTTCTTAGCCAGAACTCAAGTACTGAGGTTGGTGAACCAAGGTCTTGTCTGACTCCCTTAGTCTAACACCCTGTGCCATTTCACTGCCAACACTTTTTTTTCTTTTTTCTTTTTTAATTGTTTTATTGCTTAAAGTATTACAAAGGGTTTTACATATGTGTCCTTTTTTTTCCCCCCGCCCTTGACAATCCCCTGGCCTCCCCTACCCCCCAGTGTCTTATGTCCATTGGTTATGCTTATATGCATGCATACAAGTCCTTTGGTTGATCTCTTGCCCCCCTCCCTGACCTTCCCACTGCAGTTTGACAATCAGTTTGAGGCAGCTCTGCCTCTGTATCTGTTATTGTTCATAAGTTTATAATGGTCTTTATTATCCATGAATGAGTGAGATCATGTGGTATTTTTCCTTCATTGACTGGCTTATTTCACTTAGCATAATGCTTTCCAGTTCCATCCATGCTGTTGCAAATGGTAAGAGTTCCTTCTTTTCTATAGCAGCATAGTATTCCATCATATAGATGTACCACAGTTTTCTAATCCATTCATCTACAGATGGGCACTTAGGCTGTTTCCAGATCTTAGCTATGGTGAATTGTGCTGCTATGAACATAGGGGTGCATATATCCTTTCTGATTGGTGTTTCTGGTTTTGGGGATATATTCCTAGAAGTGGGATCACAGGGTCAAATGGGAGTTCCATTTTTAGTTTTTTGAGGAAGCTCCATACTGTCTTCCATAGTGGCTGCACCAGTCTGCATTCCCACCAGCAGTGCACGAGTGTTCCTTTTTCTCCACATCCTCTCCAGCACTTGTCGTTTGTTGATTTGTTGATGATAGCCATTCTGACAGGTGTAAGATGGTACCTCATTGTTGTTTTGATTTGCATCTCTCGGATGATTAGTGACTTTGAGCATGTTTTCATATGTCTCTTGGCTTTCTGAATGTCCTCTTTTAAAAGGTGTCTATTTAGGTCCTTTGCCCATTTTTTTATTGGATTGTTTATCTTCCTTTTGTTGAGTTGTATGAGTTCCCTATAAATGTTGGAGGTTAAACCCTTATCAGTGATAGCATTGGCAAATATGTTCTCCCATGTAGTGGGCTTTCTTGTTGTTTTGTTGATGGTTTCTTTTGCTGTGCAGAAAATTTTTATTTTGATGTAGTCCCATTTGTTTATTTTCTCTTTAGTTTCCAATGCCCTAGGATCTGTATCGGTTAAGAAATTGCTGCGGCATATGTCTGAGATTTTGTTGCCTTTGGATTCTTCTAGTATTTTTATGGTTTCCTGTCGTATATTTAAGTCCTTTATCCATTTTGAGTTTATTTTTGTGTATGGTGTAAGTTGGTGGTCTAGTTTCATTTTCTTGCATGTATCTGTCCAATTTTCCCAACACCATTTATTGAAGAGACTATCTTGACTCCATTGTATGTTCTTGCCTCCTTTGTCAAATATTAATTGAGCGTATTGGTTGGGGCTGATTTCTGGGCTCTCTATTCTATTCCATTGATCTATATGTCTATTCTTGTGCCAGTACCAGGCAGTTTTGAGAACAGTGGCTTTGTAATACAGCTTGATATCTGGTATTGAGATCCCACCTACTTTGTTCTTTCTCAGGATCGCTGCAGCTATTCGGGGTCATTTTTTATTCCAGATGAATTTTTGGAGAGTTCATTCTAGGTCTGTGAAATATGCCATTGGTATTTTAATGGGAAGTGCGTTGAATTTATAGATTGCTTTGGGCAGTATGGACATTTTAATGATGTTGATTCTACCAATCCAAGAACATGGTATGTTCTTCCATCTCTTTATGTCTTCCTCTATCTCTTTTTTCAACGTCCTGTAGTTTTCTGAGTAGAGGTCTTTTACCTCTTTAGTTAAGTTTATTCCTAGGTAGCTTAATTTTTTTGGTGCAATGGTAAATGGGATTGCTTTTTTAGTCTCTCTTTCTGCAAATTCACTATTGGTGTATAGAAATGCCATAGATTTCTTGGCGTTAATTTTGCATCCTGCTACATTGACGAATTCTTTTATTAAGTCTAATGGTTTTTTGATGGAGTCTTTAGGGTTTTTTAAGTATAATATCATGTCGTCTGCAAATAAGGACAGTTTTACTTCTTCTTTTCCAATTTGGATGCCTTTTATTTCTTCTTCTTGTCTAATTGCAATGGCTAATACTTCCAGTACTATGTCGAACAGGAGTGGTGAGAGTGGGCATCCCTGTCTTGTTCCTGTTCTTAGGGCAAATGGTGTTAGTTTTTGTCCATTGAGTATGACGTTGGCTGTGGGTTTGTCATATATGGCTTTTATTATGTTGAGGTATGATCCTTCAATTCCCACCTTGCTGAGAGTTTTTATCAAAAATGGGTGTTGAATTTTGTCAAACGCTGTTTCCGCATCAATTGATATGACTATGTGATTTTTTTCTTTCAATTTGTTTATGTGATGTATCACGTTTATTGATTTGCGGATATTGTACCATCCTTGCATCCCTGGGATAAATCCTACTTGGTCATGGTGTATGATCTTTCTGATGTACTGCTGGATCCAATTTCCTAAGATTTTGTTGAGGATTTTGGCATCTATGTTCATGAGGGATATTGGCCTGTAATTCTCTTTCATTGTGTTGTCTTTACCTGGTTTTGGTATTAGGGTGATGCTGACTTCATAGAATGAGCTTGGAAGTGTTCCTTCCTCTTGGATTTTTTGTAGTAGTCTGAGGAGGATAGGTTTTAGTTCTTCCTTGAATGTTTGGTAAAACTCCCCTGTGAAGCCATCTGGTCCTGGGCTTTTGTTTGCCGGAAGGTTTTTGATGACTGCTTCAATTTCTTCCATAGTTATTGTCACTGCCAACACTTTAATAAATATCTTCTAGCGATCAGTATTACATCCTTGATTCAGCTTTGACTCCAATACATAATACTATATAGTAGGTGCCCAAGAAACTATTGCTGAACTAAATAAGTTTATAGACCAAGAGCTTGTCCTTTTTACGGTATTTTCCTTAACACAGAATATCACTACATTTTAGTTTTTATTAGACAGTGGGCATTCCTACAAGCAGGAACAACTAAGGATTCTAACACTTCTTAGGGCATAAAAATACCATTTTAGAAATTGCTTGTTCCTGGAATAACCTTTTTTTAAGAATTGTCATTGAAAGCTTTAGAAAAAGGTCTGGTTTTGTATCTTAAGAAATGCACTCACTAAAGTAGACTTTGAATGCTTCTAAACACCCAAGCATGTCCGCAGTATGGAATTCCAGAGATAGTGAATACTCTTTTTTCTCACTAAATTAACACATTGAATGTAAATGAGATAAATGAAAATGAAAAGAGGTTGAGTAGGTCATTGTATCACTAATATATTAACAACAAAAATACTGAAGAAAATTTTAAAAAAGAAAATAATAACTTTGAAAGAAAACTGCTTCAACCACTGCTAGAATAATTACATTTGCAGATAAAGCTGTGTTCTGCTCCCAAAAACCACCTCTATTATGAAAGGGACAAATGAAAAATATACAAACTAATCAAGAGTTTATTTTAAAAAGAAATTGTCTCATGTAGCAGGAGAAAAAATATATAATCTCACAGCTCTATAAAAATGAAAGATCATGATAGTTTAAAAGCCTTCACTGAACTAGGCTACTCTGTAGAAAATAGAATTTACATGAGTGGAGAGAAAAGGTCAGTATTCCAGCAAGGAGAAAATGAGAACGAGAGAAGGAAGGAAGAAGAGGGGAGGGAGAAATGAGGAGATGGTAAAAGGCTATGTGCTCTGCAGCGATTTTCCATCTTGTAACATCTCCTCAAATATTTAATCAATGCTGACAAAACTTATTAGATCTCTGTTGAATGTCACAGGGAAGAGGGAAAAACCACTGAAATAGAGTGAACTTTGGGTTTGGGGTGTGAAAGTATTATTTCCAAAAGTTTTTTTTTTTAATTCTCATAAAGCAGATGCCAATGGCTCATTCAACTTATCAATGAGGGGTCCAGGAGGATGGACAGCTAGCTCCAGGGGGATGGGAATTGGGTATCTATAGCCATGTGAAAGAGAATCTAATAAGACTGTTAGATTAGATACAAAACTAGTATCTTACAGGGTGATTCAAGCATAACCTTAGGATATAAATCACTTGCGTCTCTACTAGAAAAAAAAATCAGAAGTTAACATTAATTTCACAGTCCGGGCTCTGAATCACAGCAAATAGTAAGTCAAAAAAAAGGTATAGTCCTCTTTGAGGAAATGAAAAAAACATGGCCTGCAGGCTAGCCACCTGGTTTTATAAATAAAGATTTTGCGGAATACAGTCATGCCCATTTAGTTAAATACTTCCTATGGCTGCTTTCAAGCTACAGTAATATAGTTAGGTAGCTATGACAGAGAGTATATGGCCTGTAAGTCTAAAATAGTTACATGTGATCCTTTAATGAAAAGTTTGCCAACCCCTGCCCTAAATGATTAAACAAAGTACCGAGATGGCCTATAAAAAATACTCTGATAGGACAATGAAAGGCATATCACCCACTCTTTGCCTTGTTTCCAAATTTTTAACAATTTTTTCCTATCAAGAAAATGTAGATGGAATAAAGCATAACTTTATGAACCAAGATCCCGACTTTGAATGTGTAAACCCAGAAATCAGCTGAAATCAGGGAAGAACTTTAACTTTCACAGACAATGGAATTGACTGGGACCATAATCCAATTATAACTTCACGGGGCAAGATTGCTGCAGATAGCATCCAAGTAATATAGTAACCATATGCTAGAGTCAGAATAGACTCTGTCAAATCTTCTATGCTTTCTCCTTTTCTTTATAAAACACAATGATAATTATTCAAGTAGTAATCCTGGGATACAACACAATCTTGAAGTCTGGCACTGTTTCATGAAAAGTAATCTAATCTTGCCCTGGCCTGTTGGTTGGGGCGTCATCCCATACACTGAAAGGTGGCAGGTTCGATTCCTGGTCAGGGCACATACCTGGGTTGGGGGTTCAAAACCTGGTTGGAGTGTGTATAGGAGGCAACTGATCAATGTTTCTTTCTCTTGCTATCTCTCTCTTCCTCTTCCTTCCTCTCTCCAAAAATCAATAAAAAGCATAAAACAGCCCTAACTGGTTTGGCTCAGTGGATAGAGCGTCGGACTTCGAACTGAAGGGTCCCAGGTTCAATTCCAGTCAAGGGCAAATGCCTGAGGTTGTGGGTTCGATCACTAGTAGGGGGTGTGAAGGAGGGAGCCAATCAATGATTCTCTCTCACCATTGATGTTTCTATCTCTCTTTCCTTCTCCCTTTCTCTCTGAAATCAATAAAATATATATTTTTTAAAGCATAAAACATGAAATAAAAATATTTTAAAGTAATCTAATCTTGCTCAGCATAGTTTCAGTGATAATGAGTGTTTCCTTGGTCTGAATCTCACACTACAAACAATACATCCTATGGCAGTGGTTGCCAAACTGCACACTGTAAGGGCAGGTAGAAACAGGATAGAGGAGTCAGCAATTAAGGAGTCTCTCTTATTTAAACTCCAGCAGCTGCCTTTTACCAACTTAAAAAACCAAGTATCCCCTTTGAATTAAGGCCTACATGAGGAGAAAAAAATAAAAAAAATTTTAAGTGCCCAAAGATGCTGCTCAGTTGTCAAGGATATTTAATGAGGAAAGGAAACATAGACATGAAATGGGACATCACAGCAGATCCTGCAGCCATTAAAAGTACTTTAAAAGCCATTGGAAGTACTATGAACAACTTAATTCTCAAAAATTTGACAATTTGAAAGATAAACCAATTCCTTAAAAAACAAAAACCAGCCAATAAGAAATAGGCAACCAAAATAGTCCTGTAATCACTAAAGAACTTGAACTGAACATTTTAAGACTCCTGAAAAAGAAATCTTCAGATCACGATGATTTTTCTTAGAATTTTACCAAACATTTAAAGAATTAACACCAACTTAACACAATCTCTTCCAGAAAATTAAAAATGACAGAATACTTTCCAACTAATTTTCAGGCCCAGTATTACCCTGATGCCTAAATCAGATAAAGATAATTTTAAAAAAGCACTAACAACCCATATCTCTCATGAACTAGAACACCAAATCTTAACAAAATATTAGTAAATAAAAGCCAACAATAACACAAAAAGAAAAATATACTATGACCAAGTGGAACTTATTTCAGGTATGCAAGCTCATTCAATATTCAAAAATCAGTTCATATAATCCACCATATCAACAAGCTAAAGAAGAAAAATCCACTGACAGAGAAAAAGCATTTAACAAAATTCAATACTTATTTATGACTTTTAAAAAAATAGGCACACTAGGAATAGAGAGAAACATTTTCTATTCCACGCAGATTGAATCATGTGGCTTGAGTCCAGCATTAAGCCAGAACTGATACTAGGCTCAGGGAACCAACTCTTTCCCTGTGGCCATTGATCATAAAGAACACTCCAAAAGGCTCAGAGCCAACATCATGCTTAACGGAGAAAGACAAGGCTTTCCCTCTAAAATTGGGAACAGGGCAAGGATCTCCATTCTCACCAAAATATTCAAGTCAAAATATTCATGTTTGAAATATACTGGGTGTTTTAATCATTGCAAGAAGGCAAGAAAAAGAAAGAAAATACAAGGAAAAAATATTGAGAAAGGATAAATAAAACTATCTCTCTTTGCAGATGACTTAGGTGTCTATTAGAATATCCCAAACAATCTAGAAAAATAACTCCTAAAACTAATAAGTGAGTTCAGAAGGGTCACAGGACACAAGATCAACACTTAGAGATCAACTGCATTTCTATATACTTCAACAAATAACTGGAAAATTAAATCCAAAACTCAATACAATCTACAATACAATTGTCCCAAATAAAATAAAATACGTAGGTATAAAATCTAACAACATTTATACAAGCTCTATATGATGAAAAATCATAAAATGCTGTGAAAGAAATCAAAGAAGACCTAAAAACTTAGAAAGATAAGCTGTGTTCATGGACTGGAATACTCCACATACTAAAGATGTCAATTCTACTTGAATAGATATATAGATGCAATGCAATTTGTACAAAATTCTCAGCATGGTTTTTGTCGACACCAACAAGCTTATGCTAAAATTTATAGGGAAAGGGAAAAGTCTGAGAATAGCCAAAACAATTAGAAAAAGAAGGATAAGGCATTAAGCAAAAGCAATATGATCAGAAATTTCACACGTTAGCATACTCTCTCATGTGCACGGTTATCTTATGTGAGATGCAGTCTTGCACAGTAGTTCTGCATACAGTTTTGGAGCTAGACAGGCCCGGATCCAAGTTCTGGCCCTATTGCTTGCTAGCTTTGTGACCATGGGCAAGTGATTCCATTTCCCCATCAGTAAAAGAGAGATGTGAAGGTATTTGCTTCATATGGGGTGTTATAAGAATTAAACGAGATTGATATGTGTAAATGCTTAGAAGGGAACCTGGCACATGAAGAGTGCTCATTAAGTGGTAACTAATGTTACTTCTGATTCTTACTACATACCTGTGGTGCAAATAGGGTTTTAAATTACCATTTTATATACAGTCATGTGACTTGCCCAAGGTCACAAAGGAAACCTTGTATCCTATTCCACCAAAACCCTCTGACCATACCCCTGTAATCTTCCTCTAGTGTTTAAATATAACAATGATGACAATAACGATAATAATAGCTAATGCCATGCAATATGAAGAAACTGAGCACAGAGAGGTAAGTGGTTTGACCAAAGTCACCCAGCTAATAAGCAGCCTAGTCATGAACCAAACACAGTTAATTTGGGACCAGAGCCCAGGTTCTTAATTACCACACTATAAAAGAGGTGCTATTTCATTCATTCATTCCATATACACAATTCTTAGAACTACTATTCTTGAGACGGTGCTAGGTTTCAAAACAACAGGATGTATAAAATAGTCCTGGACACCCAGGAGCCTACAATCTAGTCAAGATAAATTATCATGCAATCTGATGAATGTTGTTTTAATGGCATGAATAAGATGCTTCAGAATCACAGAGAGCAGCTGACAGTGTCTGGCCCAATCAAGGAAGGCCTCATGCGGGAGGTGCCCTTTGAGGGAAGTCTTGCCTCAAGATGAAGGAGCAAGTGGCATATTTCAGGCAAAGGAAATACCATCAGTAAAGGCTTGGGATTCAAATATGCAGACGTACTGGAGCCAGTGAGAAGTCCAGTCACATCATCAGGTACATGAAGGACAGTAACAGGGGAAAAGGGTTGGAAAGATGGGAAGGAATGGCATTGGAAAGTCTCCAGCATAGTAAACCAAGAAGTCCGAATTTTATCTTTGAAACAGGAGACAGGGCAAACAGGTTTTTAAACAGCTGTGTAATTAAATTACTGTGATTCAATCATTTTTAGACCACTAACCCTGGAAGATGATAGACTTGGCTGGGACACATATTGGCAGGACGTCCAATTAACAAATGGTTAAAATGATCTTAGAGAGACATTTCCAAATGTGGTTGATCATTAGCATGACCTAGAGCAGTGGTTCTCAACTTCCCTAATGCTGCGACCCTTTAATACAGTTCCTCATACTGTGGTGACCCCTAACTATAAAATTATTTTCGTTGCTACTTCATAACTGTAATGTTGCTACTGTTATGAATCGTAATGTAAATATCTGATATGCAGGATGTATTTTCATTGTTACAAATTGAACATAATTAAAGCATAGTGATTAATCACAAAAACAATATGTAATTATATATGTGTTTTCCGATGGTCTTAGGCGACCCCTGTGAAAGGGTCGTTCGACCCCCAAAGGGTCGCGACCCACAGGTTGAGAACCGCTGACCTAGAGAATGTTTTTTACATATGGATTCTTAAGCCTCACTCAAGATCAAATGAGTCAAAATCACAAGAGTGGAGTTGGGGTATCTGTAAATGTGTCTGTGTATGTGTGTGTGATATGGTGGTATGTGTGTGTGTGTTACTCTCCAGCTGATTCTGAAGATAAGCCTGGTTTGGGATCTTAAAAGAAATCCAGTGGAGCCCTGGCCAGGTGGCTCAGTTGGTTGGAGTGTCCTCCTGTACATCGAAAGGTCTCAGGTTCAATTCCCAGTCAGGGCACATATCTAGTTTTCAGGTTTGAATCCTGGTCGGGAGCTTATGGAAGGTGGCTAATCAATGTTTCTCGCTCGCTCTCTATCTCTATCTCTATCTCCATCTCTCTCTCATCAATAAACATGTCCTCAGGTGAGGAGAGAGAGAGAGAGAGAGAGAGAGAGAGAGAGAGAGAGAGAGAGACCCAGAGGAGTCCAATTAAAATAATATCAGTGAAAATAAAAAGAGTCTGGGTTAAAGACACAATACTAAATTAGAATCCTTGGGATTTTGTGGAGTGCGGTTGGTGCAGAAGCCTCTGATTCAAGTCCCAGGAATTACAGAGGAACTGCCTCGTGGGACTCAACATAAGACAAGAGGGGCCAGGCAATCAGCATGCTATCCCTAAATTATCACCTCAACGCCAATGGCATGCACTAAAGAGTTACATTTTTATATTAAAAGAAACCTTGTCTTGCCCTAGCTAACACTACTTCATTCACGTTTCCATCCTTTCTCCTGCTTCTCCGCTCCAATTCCAAATCAGTGTCCCTACTAAGGCCCAAATCTTGTCACTGAAATATCTCCTTGGCCATTAAAACTTGTTTCTTCCAAAGTCTGCTGTTTAAACAATCTGAATTGGAATGATTGTATCATCCCCAGTAAATTAGCTACTTACTATTCCCTGACCTATTCTTCCTATCACAGTCTCATTTGATTATTCCAAGCAGACAAGTCTATTTTCCTCCGTTGGCAAGCAGAAGAGGAAGGTGGGGTGGAAGTTATATTAAGAAAAAAGTAAGTGCACTGTAGTGCATACTTGAAAGCATTTCTACAATAAAAGGACGGAACTTAGCCCGGGAAAGTCACAGTGTCAAGCTTAAATGCTTTCTCTACCGGTGTGCTGGGGAGGTGGGGCACGTAACCTGGAAAGCTGGCTGAGCAATTATATTACTGACAGAGTTTTATGAGACAATATCAAAGGGGAAGTGCAATGAGGCTGTGTCAAACCACAGGCTGCACAAAAATATGGGATCGTAGAAACCGGGACAAATAAAGTTGGCAATGAAGAGGGCATTAGTTTAATTGCTTAACCTTTCCTTTCGACTGCATCTGTAAGTGGAGCAAAATGTCCCCTCAGGTCTCCTGAAGGCACCTGGTGCTTAACGGGAGAATAAGGACCCTGGAGGCAATGTCAGGCAGGAGAGGGAGCTGATCGCCCAGGGAGAAGTCAGGACTAGTCAGGGTGAGATGAAGTGTATAACCCCTCAAATGATGTATTTCAGCTTTCCGCCGAGTCCGAAATGGCAGGTGGCAAAGCTCTGACCCCAAAAGAAAACAATTTGCACTGTTTGAGCTGGTGGAAGCATTCATGGAAGAATGGCTGCTTCTGCTTCATGCTTTGTAGGTACCATTAGAGATCACTGGGAATAGACGCAAGGGAGAAGGAAGTTGTGTTTGGTGGGCAGCTCAGCACGGCGGAGCCTTAGGGACCTGCAGGCTGTGAATTCTAATTCTGGCTCAGCTGCTAATTTCCCCTGGGGCCTTGAAAGGATGCACTTAATATTGTAAAGCTTCAATTTCCTTGTCGAGAGAGGTAGGCCTGAACCTTATCAATAAATGATTCCTAAGCATGCATTACATTCACGTCCCCAGAGCAGCCTATTACACGGGGTTATTCGCAGGAGGAGCAAATTAAAATGTTTCTAAGTACAATCAAGCTAATATATATATCCTATATAATAAAAGGCTAATATGCAAATTGTTCCCTCAGGTGTTCGACCGACCGGGAGTTTGACCGACTGGGAGTTCAACAGCTCACGGTGACATGCACTGACTACCAGGGGGTGGCGCAGAATGAAAGAAGGCCCCAGCTGGCAGCCGGGGGGAGGAAGGCCATGGCCAGCAGTCAGAAGACCCCAATCAGCCCTAATCGCCAGCCAGGCCTAGGGACCCTACCCGTGCACAAACTTCATGCACTGGGCCTCTAGTATCTATAATAATAAAAGCGTAAATGCTAATTAGACCAGACATCCTTCCAGACATCCTTCCGGATGAAGCCAGAGCTGCAAGGGAACCCCGGGTCCCGGGTGCCTGCCGGCGGCCAGAGGTAAGCCTGGGTCCCAGATGCCAGAGGGAAGCTGGTGCCAGCAGCCGAGGGAAGGAAGGCCTGCTCTTGCACGAATTTTGTGCATCAGGCCTCCAGTATCTATATATATATGACGGTAGATGTTTTACTTAAATCTAAACTTTAGAGTGGCATTTTTTCCCCTAAAGAATCAAGCCTCAAATGAGAAGAAATGTCAAAGCTCTTTGAAGAAACATTAAGCTCTATTCAAATATGAGGCTTTGTCACTATTATTAAGCAAAAATAAATTAATGTGTTAAATCCTGAAGGTGCATACTATTTCCACCCTCCAACTAAGACTTTTCATTTATTCCGTGTTTATTTATCAAGTACCTTTCCTGTGCTGGCATTATCTAGGCACTAAGAATGCAAAAGGGAACTGTAGCCAGATACAAAAGGACAAACATTGTATGATTACACTTATAGAAATATCTAGAATAGGCAAATTCACAGTGACAGTAAGTAGAATGGAGGTTGCCAGGGGAAGGGAGGTGGACGGGAATGGGGAGTACTGCTTAATGGGTACAGAGTTTCCGTTTCCAGTGACAAAAAGTTTTGGAAATGAATGGTGGTAATGGATACACATGTTGTGAATATACAAAATTCCACTAAATTGCACATTTAAAATGGTTAAAAAGGTAAACTCTTATGTTATGTATGTTTTACCACAATAATAACACAATAAATTGAACCAAAAGAAGAGAACTGAACATGTTCTTTCTTCCTAACAAATCCAAGACCCTTACCTCCCAGTTTTCTCAAGTTCTTTACCATTTTGCATTCTGACACTAAGAACCTACTTGACTCGGGGTTATTTCCAGAATATTGAGTATTATCAAACTTTCATTATCTTGGATGTTCACTGAAGCTCTCTTCTCACAGCTGAGTAAATATTCTTCCAACAGGAAGCCTGGCAGATGAATTGTCTTGGCCCCGAGATGTATTTTCCCATCAGAACTCAGACAAGTGTGGCAGTTTCTTCCTAAGCTCCTCTTTTGAATAGTTTAGCATGAGTCAAGCCTTCACCACCTTCCCTCACCTTCAGGGTATTCTTTCCAAGACAATTTGCTGTTAATAAAGGCCATCTTCTCACAGGAAAGGAGAGAGGGATTAACTTGGAGAATCAAGCAACACACTCGGGAAAACTGAATTCTGGTTCCAGTTCTATTCCTAATTTAACCATAAGACCAAAGCCTACCCCTCCGAGTCCTCTCTATGGAAAATGAGAGATTATAACACCTCCTAAAAACCTCTCTGTAATTTAACAAATCAACTCCCATAGGAACATGTTATTAAAAAGATTTAAATGGAGCAAAATTATTTTGGTACTTCAGGAATTAAATCACTTTGGTTGGGATCCAAGACTAATCCAATGTATACTATATTCTACTTAAAGTTATGAGTGTTAAGTCAAGTTATTGAATTTAGGGTTTATTTGGCATAGTACTGCCTGATGTGTTTGTTGTGTCGCTTTAAGAATATAATTTAGACGTATTTTTGTCAGCCACGTAACTCACCCTAAATTTCATCTTCACTTGCTCATCAAATTCACTAATTTGCTGTTCTTTAAATTCATGCCTCACCCTAAGCCACAGTCATTCAACCTCATCTCTAGTGACGTTTTGAACAAGGTATCTGGAATAATTCTTTGTTGTGAGGAGCTATTCTGTGTATAGTAGGATATTTAGCAGCATCCCTGGTCTTGACCCACTAGATGCTAGTAGCACCCTTCCCCAAAAGTTGTGACAACTAAAACATCTGCAGACATTACTAAATGTCCCCTGCGTGGCAAAATTGCCAACACCACCCTGCCACCAACTCCCATCTCTCACCCCCAGCCCACCAAGAACCACAGCCCTCGACTTGTTTCTAGTCATGTAATGAACTGCTTCTGACACCACCACCATTCATTCCTTCATAACACCTTAATGGGCACAGTTTGTCTCACCTTGTGTCTTTCAGAACACCTCCCCTCCTATGAGGAATAGAGCAATTCTTGTTCTTGTCCAAAAGGCACATCTATGTGGACAGCACAGGCATGTGATATTCTAAACAGTATCTAAAAAGGATTCACTCCCTTAAAGGCCTCATTGTTCCTGAAAATACTTAGCTAGCAATGCCTAAGAAGATTTTAAGGTAGGACTTAGAGATGAGGTATAGATCAAATCAAAATTGACTAGAAACCTTGCCAAAATCCTTTTAGGGGGAAAAAAAGTTGTGTAACCTTTTCAGAAACCATCACTCACTTCAAATTGTTTTAATCCAATTTCGGTGAGAATTAAAGAGCACACAAACACAGCTTGTGTGTCAAGATCCTCTTGAACTTTTCTAGCAAAAATGGATTCTTTCTATAAACCATTCTTGACTGTGTGGCAAACTTGTCTAATTTCGGTCTGACTGGAAATGTTTTCCACATACTTTCTCCCTGACCCCAACACCAGCTTCGTAAATCTCAGATGGTCCTTGAGAGACTACAATGTGATTTAAAATATTGGAAAACTTGAGATTTCAGGAAACTGATGTAACCTGTTTAATATTTACCCCTCTCTTTCAAATCTCCCAGACTGTCTAATGAGCTTTTCAGGGTGTTTCTTCCAATCGATTGCCAAGATAAATACGGCTACATTTGAGGGACGGGGAAAAGGAGAAAGATATTTCTATAATTCTGGGTGGTTTCTACCTCTGCCACCTGATTAGGCCTGCAAATGGGAGAAACCATCCATTTGGGGGGGAAATAAGATAAATCTCCTAGTTTTAAATACCATAATGATATGATCTGAGGAAGTACAGTTTCTATTAGACAAAAAAACAAATTCTATAAATTCTTTTGATTAAGTATCCATTGTACTTTCCAAGGAAAGATGTAAGCAGACAAGAGTCCAGAAGCTAAAATTTCAATTCTTTGGTCTCAACTACCTATCACAAGGCATTAGTGAACAGGAGCTGAAACTGTGTGCTTAAGCCCAGACATGTATTGTTAAATGTGACATGCTCAATTTATCATTAGTTATGAAGTGAAAACGGATGAATACACATTCAATTTAGTTCAGCTGCTTTCTTCATTTATCACACTCTTTCATCATCCATCATCTTCCCCCACCCTTTTGATTTGAACAAATAACACACTTTCATAAGTTTAATCTAATTAATCATAATTGTAAGGTAATGTTCCCTTAATGAACCATACATCTGATTTTATAAAGTTTGTTGCAATTTTAATAAAATGTGTTCCAGATAGAATCTAAAAATTTTCTCTTTGAAGCCCAACCACCTAATCATTCCTCGGCCTCATTCATGTTTCTCAACTCCGCGTGGATGCGTGAGCACGCACACAACACTCACACACAAGCACACTCTTCTTTCCGGGGTCGATGAAGATATAACAACACTGAGAGTCATTGGAGCATATTGGTCTTCTATGGAACAACTGTTTCAGTAAATTGGAAAGTGTTCATTGCTTTATGAGATGAGATAGGAAGTTAAGAAAATTAATTACAGAGTAGAGAAAAAAGTAATGAAGAATATAAAGGATTCCTCTCCCATTGTTATTATTATAAATATGAAGTCAGACCCTGATGGTAACCACAAAGACCAGGACAGGAAACATATAAAGCAGAAATTGCCATTTGTGCATAGTAAATTATGCTATCAATCCCAGAATCACCTCTTTCCAATATAACTCCTTAGCGAGTCTCATAGGAGAGATGATAGTCTAAAAACTGTTGTAATCACATATCATTCCCCATATTTGAGCAGGGGGAATAAGATGAGTCCCCTAGTCTCAATCTGCAGAAGCTTTGGTTTAGGTGGCAAAATGTCACAGAACACTTAAAGCCAGAAGAAACATCAAAACTATTTTGTTCAAATCCCTTGCTTCAACAAATGAGGCAACGGAGGCCTTAAGAGGTTAAGGGACTTGCCACAGGGTCACAGAAGTAGGTGGCAGTAGAATGAAGACTACAATGCAAGCCCATTGACTGGCATTCCAGCACACACTCCCACCTGGACTTGCATTCCCTTCCATGGCAAGGAAATTCACAGGCCTCTTCCCTGTTTAATACCAGTTGCTTTCTCTTTTGTATAAAAAAAAAATGAGCACATTTTAGGAAGAAATTAGGAGCTTTTTAGAGTCTATACCATACATAGTATTAATATAAAGTAGCAGTCTCAGGACACTTTAGAAGCCAAGTGTCACACTGATGATGCTGTTAGAGGGAACAAAACCCTTCCACTGCGTCTCTCATTGTCCTCTTACAAAAGCTGAGGCACCCCTGCAGGTGTGGCTCAGTGGTTGAGCATCAACCTATGAACCAGAAGGTCATAGGTTCGGTTCCCAGTCAGGACACATGGTTGTGAGCTCGATCACCAGTGTGGGACTTGCAGGAGGCAGCTGATCAATGATTCTCTCTCATCTATCCCTCTATCCCTCTCCCTTCCTTTCTGAAATCAATAAAAATATATTCTCCAGGGAAAAAAAAAAAAAAAAGCTGAGGCACCTTGTTTCATGTGGGAGTGTTGCCTCCAGCCACAGCGTTTGATTTCCTGCTGGGAAAAGCTTCTTGACTGACTAGCTGCTCTTTACAGTCCTTCTCATGGGCATGGGGTCTGCTTCTCCGCTGCAATCTCATTAGCAACACTGGCACCATTTGCCCCAGCTTCCCTCCTTATGTCCTGACATTCTGGCCACAGTGGGTCGGGTGGTTTTTTCCTGAGCAAGATGCAAGGGTCATTTCTTTCCTGGGTTCTTGTCCAGATGGAGTCAAAGAATGAAGCCAGGACAGAAGGTGGTAGATGAAAAGGGTAGAAATTTATTGGAAACAAGTACAGACTCCCACATAGGGAGAGTGTCCCAAAGGGGTAACCCACTAAGCCCTTTTTATAAGGTTTATAAAGGCTGCAGTGCTTTGTCTCCTGATATTCCCTTCCGATTGGTCACTATATCAGCTTCAAAGCTCAAACCCCACGTGGTACACCTTGTTTTTTTCTCCCCCTCCTGTGGTAGAATTCTCTATCCCCTGTGAAAATCTGTTCTCCTCTTTCTCCCATTTGCCAGCATTTCTCTGTCCCCTGTGAAAGTTTGTTTCCTCTTTCTCCCCATACCCTGTGGCTTTTCCTTATCTTTTGTGAATGGATGGCCTCCTCTCCCCTTATCCTGTGGCATCTTTTTTTCTCTCTCTGTGAATGTATGCCTTTTGGCAACCCCTAGCCTTCACATTTGTAATCCTCCCCCATGGACCCTCTAATGCATCGACCTATGAACCAGGAAATCATGGTTCGATTCCTGGTGGGAGCACATGCCCAGGTTGCAGGTGATGTTTCTATCTCTCTCTTCCTCTCTGAAATCAATAACAAAAATGAACTGTGGAAATTATAGTTCACTGATTAACTGTGTGAGTTGTAATCATCTAATTTCCCCTTCTGTGAAAGCAAGACTTGGCCTATCTTATTTACTGTTATATTTCCAGTGCTTTTCATGCACCTAAAGAGGCATAACAGTTCAATAGCTATCTTTTAAGAGAATGCACATGGATTTTTTTATTTCCTTGTTTATGCTCATTGATATTTTCTCAATTTTCTGTAGTGAGAATATATGCCTTTACAATGAGAAAACAAACAATACGTGTATTTTTATTGTTGTTGCTGCTCCCAATGCCTGTTGCTATTCCCTTCAAAAGCAACTGTGGAGTGGTTTCCTAGGAAGCAGTCACAATGAAGGTCCCAAGGAAACTAGTGAAAACTAGTCAATAGAAATTTGATATAAAACTGACATATTTGCAAATCAGATATCAGCACTGGTAAGCATGCTTTACGGTGTCTTTCTTTCAATCAATAGTTAATTGAACAGCTACTGTGTACCAATCATTCTAATGGTCCTTGGGATGGAGAGAGGAGATGAACACAGTGAAGAACTGAGTAAAAAACTACCTCCCCACCTCCAAATAAATTACGTATTTTATTGAAAAAACCGAGCCTATAAGCATGTAATTAATTCCATGTAAGGCAGAATGAAATGTGATACAACAGAGCTATAAATTAAATGCCATGAAAGAAGAGAAAGGGGGGATTAAATGCAATTGTGTGGTGCAGAGGTCAGAGAAGGCTTCAAAGAGGGGCTGACACCCTTAAAAGATCCATAGTTAAATTTTGATAAATGGAGAAGAAGGAGGTCTTTTCTACATTTAACCTTGAATTAGAATAAAACTAATTCCCAATAGCCTGGCATTTAATCACTGCAGAATCAAAAGGCCAAGCAGACTCACTAAACATTCAGGGACAGATTTTTTTCTAACCCAGAGGGCATGCAGCAGCAACAACAAATTACAAACTTTGCCCCAGAGTTGGATGCTTGTCCAGCCCATACCTGCCCAACCTGCAGTAGATCAGCGACAGGTTCTGGGCATTCAATTTATTTTTTCCAAAGCATTTATCACCACCTGATTAGCATATCTTTATGTGCTTGCTGTCTGTCTCTCCCCACTAGAAAGAAAGCTCCAAAAAGGCAGGGATTTTTGTCTGCTTTGCCCACTACTGTATCCCCAGCACCTAGAAGAGTGCCTAGGAGATGGCAGGCATTCGTTAAATATTTGTTAAATGAGTGAATACACTGTGGTGTGGAATGTAACATGCAATGTATGCTCCATTCAGCATCGTCACTAACACACCCAGTTGAAGGGCCAACTGAGATCCTGAATCCAAGACCCCTGTAAGCATATGGATTTGGACTGGTAGATTCAGGACACTTCAGGGATGGCGTAGTTTCAGAAGCTTCCAAGTTCATTACCCTAGAAAAGACCCTGGAGAGGCTGGCTCATATCCCTCAGAAAACCCATCACATTAATTCATTTCCTCCTTCATTCCTCCATGCTTTCATTTAAGAAGCATTTACTGATTGTTGTTCTGTATGAAGCATTGTTATAATACAGAATTGGTCTTTGTCCTTGGTACCAGGGAGAGAGTTCTTAAACTCAGAATTTCCCATGTGTCTTTGTTAGGTAGTACCACACTCGGCTTTATACTAAAGACATGACTCAGGATGAGGGCTGGTCAGACCAGAAAGACTAATCATGTGACTACAGGGTTAGGGCTTTGAGCTAGGTGCTATAACCCCAACCTCCACAGAGAAAAGAAGGGTTAGAGATTGAGTTCTACCACATGGGGGATAAGTCAATCAATGCAACTCCAATAAAAACTCTGGACCCTAAAGCTTGTGTGAGCTTCCTGGTTGATGAGCATATCAATATGCGAGGAGAATGGTGTGTCCTGATTCCATGTGCCACAGATATGAAAGCTCTGTGTTTAAAAACCCTCCAAGACCTCACTCTATGTGAATCCTTTATAATAAACTGTAACCATGAGTATATCACTTTTCTGAATTCTGTAAGTTCATCTAGAAAATTATCAAAACTGAAGGGGTCATGGGAACACCCAAATTTTTAATCAGTTTGCCAGAATGCAGGTGGCCTGGGAACCCCCAAACTTGTAGCTGTCATCTTAAGTAAGTGTAGTTTTGCTGGGTACTGGGTACTGGGTGGGCAAACTTTTTGACTCGAGGGCCACAATGGGTTCTTAAACTGGACCGGAGGGCCGGAACAAAAGCATGGATGGAGTGTTTGTGTGAACTAATAATATAAGTTCAAAGTAAACATCATTACATAAAAGGGTATGGTCTTTTTTTTTTTTTTTTTTTAGTTTTATTCATTTCAAACGGGCCAGATCCGGCCCGCGGGCCATAGTTTGCCCACAGCTACCTTAACCTCTAACCTCTGACCTAACTCAGATTTAAAGAGCTTAAGGTACTCACTCTTTATCACCAGTAAAAACCCAGGATAAAAGTAGAACTTGGTAATCAATTAGCTATATTACAAAGTATGAAGGCACCCCTGTAGAAGCATGCTTTCCCCTCCTGGCACCACCAAGGCAGTAAGAGGACAGGAGCACCAGGAAGCCACTCCAAGTTCACCCAAAGGCCAACAACCCATGATGTGGCTGGGAGGGCTGCAGTTCCAACATTCCCATGTATGCATGTGTGTGCCTGTGTGCATGCATGCGTGTGTGCGTGTGTGTGTATTGCTTCAAGACATATAATTATATATATATAATTTCCTACAGAAGAATTGCTTGTTGGAAGACTAGGGGAAAGTCCAGAAACAGGTTTTCTCATTTCTAACTGAAATGTTTCTTCCCAACAAAATTTTCAAGTATACGCTTCTAAGTAGAAAATACAAAAATACTCTCAGAAAAATTATATCTGACAATGAAGTCAGTGCAATATATCAGGCCCAGAAATTGGCATTCTTATTTTAAACAATGATACATATGGTGTTATAGATTATGAGATAAAAGAATAATTCCGATATTAATATCCTAGATCCGTGGTCGGCAAACTGCGGCTCGCGAGCCACATGCGGCTTTTTGGCCCCTTGAGTGTGGCTCTTCCTAAGCCTTAGGAGTACCCTAATTAAGTTAATAACAATGTGCCTACCTATATAGTTTAAGTTTAAAAAATTTGGCTCTCAAAAGAAATTTCAATTGTTGTACTGTTGATATTTGGCTCTGTTGACTAATGAGTTTGCCGACCACTGTCCTAGATGAAACCAGTTTCTTAAACCTTAGGAACCCCCATTTTTTCATCTGTACAATGAGGATGACAAACCATGCCCCAGATGCCTTACAAGATTGTTGTAAAGGAAGGGGAAGCTATTTGAAAATTATTCTCACTGTCAGATATGGGTTGTTACTATAATATAGCCCAAGAAACTACTGAACTTGAGTTTGTTTTTTTAAAGTTATTGCATTTCCTTTTTTAAATTTTTTTAATATAATTTTATTGATTTCAGAGCAGAAGGGAGAGGGAGAGAGAGATAGAAACATCAATGATGAGAGAGAATCACTGATGGGCTGCCTCCTGCATACCCTACACTGGGGATTGAGCCCGCAACCCAGACTTGTACACTGATCAGGAATCAACCATGACCTCCTGGTTCATAGGCTGATGCTCAACCACTGAATCACACTGGCCAGGCTAAAGTTATTGCATATTTTATCCACTCATAAAACCTTTTCTACTCCATGAAGAATATTTATTTTTTAATGTATTTTCATTGATTTCAGAGAGAAAGGGAGAAGAAGAGAGAGATAGAAACATCAATGATGAGAGACAATCACTGATAGGCTGCCTCTTGCATGCTCCACACTGGGGATCAAGCCCGCAACGCAACCCGGGGATATGCCCTGACTGGGAATCGAACCGCGACCTCCTGGTTCATAGGTCGATGCTCAACCACTGCGCCACACCAGCCGGGCCCATGATCAATATTTATAATATGTATCAAAGATCAACAGATAAGACTGGAATTGCATGTTTTGGAAACCTTAGCAAAAAGAAATTTGCAAGATTTAAGATAGAAACAATTGAGTGAGTCCTTGAGCATTTGTCTCCTTTGCTAGAATATTTAGGTAAAATTTTCAAGAAAAACTGGAAATGGGATTAATAACAAGGATATATTATATAATGAATAATTTAATATTAATCCTGTACACTTACATAATGCATCACTGTCGAATTTCACACCAATTAATTTCTCTTCAGCCTTCTAACAAATGCTATGAGGCTTTCTAAATATGATGCCGTAGACACAGAAATGCTAACAATTTTCCCAAGGTCACAAAGAGAGCAAATATCACCTGAAAACAGCTGACATTGAACAAGAATAGCTCATATTTATTGAGTGCTTATTATGGGTCAGATACCACTCTATGCATTTCACACACTTAATTTGTCTAATGTTCCACCAAACCCTATAAGGTAATGCTGTTGTTTAACTATGGAGCTTGAGAAAGAGGGAGGTTGGAAACTTCTTCACAGTCACAGTTAATAAATGATAGAACTAGAATTCAAAGTCAGAAATCCCTATGTCAACTATCCCCAAAAATGGGAACATCCATGAAGGAGTCCCTTGTTTCATTTCCAGGTCTTCAATAAGAGGAGAAGGGTTTCTGGACACACTTTTCCTCATATAATCATTATAATTCATGGTCAGTAGTAACTCTATGTTTTATACTTTAGTATAAAATATATTGTTTTACGCTTATATTAGGCTGAACCATATGAAGTTGCTGTTTTTATAGGGCAAAAAATGGTAAAACATTAGCAATTTCATACGGTTCAGCCTAACACCATATAGATTTTTGTGGTCTAGGCTAGTGGGCATATATTATATTCTCTACATAGATCCAAATACGAACATACAAAACAATTTCTGACAAATACTTCTATAATAACTTGTAAGGTGCTTCAGAGCAGCTACAGTGTTTTATTCATCTTTGTACCCCTTACAGCACTAACCATAACACCTTACACATTGAGCTTCTCAATTAAATATCTGTTAAATGAAAGGAGAATGTGTTTATTTATTTATATCTTTACCTTGTTCCTCAAAGGTCATAAAGTCTCAATTTAGAGATTAGGCCTCATTCTAATAAGGACTCATCATATCCAAAAATTGTACACAATAATTTAAAAAGAAAATTCTAAAAGGGAGAGACTGACATGGAACTAATCCATTTAGAAAGATTTTAATCATAATCGGTTCAAAATTCCAAGCTACCTAGCCACACAGAATGACCTGTCATTCTGTTTCTTAAGTAACCTCTATTGGCTTAAGTGTCCCAAGCTTCGGGAAAACCAAATCAGCCTGATATCCCTCTTCCTATTCCTCTAGGGTTGTGGCCAATCTGGACCTGCCCCTGAGTCTGAGAAGTGGAAGACAAAGGTGAAAGGTATCATTGACCCAGACTGAATTAACTCACAGAGAAGTTACAAAACATTGAAAGATGGGTGGTGGATTCAAGGATGCAGATAGATAAAAGGATGGATGGATGGATGGATGGATGGATGAATGGATGGATGGATGGATGAATGGATAGAGACAAATCGGTGAATTGTGTGCTCCATAAGGAGGAGGAGGAAGAACAGGAAGATATGATGCCTGTCTCTTGTTCTCTACATCTCATATTATATACTCTATTGTCTCTGATCTGCACAGAGATTTCTTTCTTAAAAAATAATAATATTAACTTATGTGTGGTATCCACTTGCTCACCTAAAGTACCTATATTAAAGCATCTCTGCCTTAGCAAATTCTAATTCTGCTGAGCACATTCTCCTGCTAAGAAACAGGCTGGACTCTGATGATTACTAAATAAGAACATAATTAATTATTTCTTCAACTGAATAGTCCTGAATTCTACCACAAATCAATCAGTTCTTCTAGCCTAAGAAGCTCTGACTCTATTTTAGCTCAATGAAAACAAAATCAATGAAGGCCAATTATAGCCCATCTCGTTAGGGTATGCAAATAGTCTGCCATACAAATGCACAGCCATTGCCCCTGGAGTCTCAGAGGAAGCTGGGGAGCCAACTATGGGCTGCTGCTGTCCCCTAGCTGTTCAGCCTGCACAGTACTGCCACAGCTGGAGTCTGCAGTATGAGATCAAGGGTAAGCTCCCTTCCTTCATTCCTTTAACAAATATGTATTCAGAAGTTCCTATACAGAAGGCATCATTGTTCAGGGAGCAAGTCTAGACAGACACCGATGTTCAAGAGTATTGATCTACATTCTAGTGTAACAATATTCTGAATCTGAAAGCTGGTTTCCTTATCATTCACAAGCTTGCAGCCTGATTGTGTAGTGTTCATAAATTTCCGAGCAAGGATAACATGTCACAAACTGCCAGGCAAACCCTGTGTTGGGGACAGACACAGGGTTGATAAGCACACAATACTGAGCAGATGTAAAACCAAGCTCCCCTGCTCCCAGGATTCCCTGACACCCACCACAACCCAGCCCTGGGGCTGAAATTTCTACTACTGTTATGACTCTTTGGGGCTAAAGGTGTGCATCTTTAAGGAATTCCTAGTAAAACACAGAGGCATCAGATGGAAAGAGTAGATAACCGGGCTACTGTTTCCCAAACTCCAGGTATTTGGACACCAAATTTCCACTTTTTCCACATCATATTGACCATATTTCATTGAATCTAAAATGTTGTGACTGTTGATCCTTCTTGATTTGACTACACGTGTCAACAGCAGGTGTACACTCCTGTGAATGTATTGCCTGACCTAGCCCATTGGCATCTTAAGATGAGACCAGTTGCATGATGCATGATTTCAGAGATGTTAAAATAGTGAGGAGGGGATTAAATCTTTACAATCTTTGAAAGAGTAATATTTTTCTCTTTACATCAACTCATTTCTTTTTACTTAATAAATTTCTTTTTAAAATAAAACTTCTTTTTCACTGCCTTAGGAAACCAGTATCACTGACATAAATAAAAGGGCACTCTGTACATAAATGCAATGAGAATGGAAAAAATAATTTAAAATTCTAGCTAACATAATTAATCAAGGTATGCATTTTTGTTTAGGCCTTTTTCTAGTGTTATATATTATATTTCAATACAAGAAAAGGTCTAAGAAATAATTCTACCTCCCAAGGTTTTGAGCCTGAAGCCTATACTTGCTTTGTTAAAAAGTGAGACTAGTGTTCTGGCCAATTCTGCTCAATGATTAGAGCATTAGGCCTCAAACTGAAGGATCTGGGGTTCGATTCCAGTCAAGGGCATGTACCTTGGTTGCACGCTCCATTCCTGGTCGGGGCTCATGTGGGAGGCAAGCAATCGATGTGTCTCTTTCATATCAATGTTTCTCTTTCTCTGGCTCTCCCCCTCCCTTCTACTCTCTCTCTCTGTGAAAATCAATAGCAAAAATAGCCTCGGGTAAGGATTAACAACAAAAAAAAGTAAGATTAGCAATTGTTGAAGGATTAAAACCACGTGAAAGCACCAAAATGAAACTTTCTCCTTATCTTAATAAGAAAGGTTTGGGAGCCGAAACCGGTTTGGCTCAGTGGATAGAGCGTCAGCCTGCGGACTGAAAGGTCCCAGGTTCGATTCCGGTCAAGGGCATGTACCTGGGTTGCGGGCACTTCCCCAGTAGGAGATGTGCAGGAGTCAGCTGATCGATGTTTCTCTCTCATCGATGTTTCCAACTCTCTATCTCTATCCCTTCCTCTCTGTAAAAAATCAATAAAATATATTTAAAAAAAAAAAAGAAAGGTTTGGGAATAAATTGAAAAGGGGATCATTTTCACTTTACACAATTTATTCTCCCTCATACCACTAGTCATTCCCACAGTGCCACTGGTTAAGAGACACTGAAAAACCACCACTAACCCCATTAGAAAGAGTTATCAGAATTAGCAGACTGTCAACTTGGGAAGCCACGGAAAGAATACTAGATGATGGGACAGAGGAAAGGGGCATTGTGACAGGTACACAGGAAGAAGCCCAAGACTATCTGTCACAGTCCAAGGGGACATATCAAAGTTAGGGAGGAGGAGGACGCTGAACTGCCAGGGAGGGGCAGCATGAATGCCCTGGGCTTCCGGGAAAGCGGTGTTCTGGGTTGTGTCCATGGAAAAAGGAGACAATTTGAATAATTGGGAATAATAAGAAAAAACCTTGACCACTTAGCAATTGCTCCTTCACTGAATAAAGGAACAGAGGACTCTATGACAATAAAAGACAGCAAGTGCAGTCAGCCCTTTGCATCCTTGGATTCATCCAACCTTGGATTAAAAGTTGGGAATCTGAGGTTGGGAAACTACAGTTGGGAATGCAAAAATACTGTTTCATTCCTCAGTTAGTTGAATCTGCAGATGTGAAACCCAAGAATGGGAACAGCCCACTGTGCAGTTGACCCTTGACCAGAACAGGTTTGAACTACACAGAAGTACTAATACCCAGAAATTTTCATCCTGTAAACAGAGGACATGAACTTACAGTATTGATAAATACAGCAGGGTATTGTAAATGGATTTTCTCTTCCTTATGCTTTTCTTAATAACATTTTCTTTTCTCTAGCTTGCTTTATCGTAAGAATATAGTATATAACATACAAAATATGTGTTAACTGACTGTTTATATTATCATAAAGGCTTCCAGTCAATGGTAGGCTATTAGTAATTAAGTTTGGGGGGAGTCAAAAGTTATATGTGGATTTTTGACTGTATGGGGGTCAGTATCCTAATACCTGAGTTGTTCAAGTGTCAACTGTATATACTTAAGGACCCTGAATTATTATACTAAGATTTTGTGGGAAAATAAGCTCTTCATTCTGGTACTAAATCACTGCTATTTGCCCTATCCGGTTTGGCTCAGTGGATAGAGCGTCGGCCTGTGGACTGAAAGGTCCCAGGTTCGATTCCGGCCAAGGGCATGTACCTGGGTTGCGGGCACATCCCCAGTGGGAGGTGTGCAGGAGGCAGCTGAACGATGTTTCTCTCTTATTGATGTTTCTAACTCTCTATCCCTCTCCCTTCCTCTCTGTAAAAAATCAATAAAATATATATTTTTTTAAATCACTGTTATTTTAGTTCTTTTTGGTATAACTCCCTTAATACCAATATATACCAACCCCCCAATCCCTTCATGTTCTCCTCTGGAAAGCATGAAGAACAGTTAGCCAGAATGGTTTTCACCATAATCCTTATACATTGGCTATTTTCTAAACAATGCAACCCACATCCTTTAACCTAAGATATGACTTACTGAGATACCAATCACTTAAAATGCAAGGCCTGTGTGTTCCAAGTCAGTGTAACCTGAAGTTGGTATTCTTAATCAAAATGGCGTAACCTTTTAACCCCACCTTTAGTCTTTTTCAGTTATTTTTTATTCCATTCATCGTTTTGTGCTTCTTGCCTTAAATCTATTTACCTTTTTTACTAGTAAATACAGTCATCAAAATTGGTAATTATATTCTAAATAATGGTTGATCAGTGTCAAGGGTATTCTTGCCCTTCTCATGTCATACTCTTGTTAATACAACTCTCAATCATGTTCCCTTTTTTAAAATAATAGCGTTATAAATTGCTGACTCATATTTAATTTATGGTCCACAATACCTCAGCCAATTCTTTTAGTACCCTTGGATGCAAATCACCAGGGCCTACACATTTAGATCCAGATCTCATTTACTTAAATTATCTTCCTCTAAGCCTTCTTTTCTCTTTTCATTCTCCTAAAGAATGCACTACCTGTTTCCAGAGCTCCATTCATTTGATCATGCAGAAAGGTTTTTAAAAAGAGATTAAATGCCCTGTGGCCTTTTGATGTCATCACCGAGTCTCTATCTTTCCTATCTAATTAAAGGACAACACTCTGCTTTAGTCTTTTCTTGCTCCTGATAGAATAAAAAAAAAAAAGAGGAAAAAAAGAATATTCTATTTCAACTGTGAACGTTGCATCTCATTTCCTGCTTTAGTAATTCTGACCTTACCTCTCTGAACCATCCTACAGGTATTTGTCCTTGAAGCATCAACTTTCTCTAGAATTTTTTCTATTTCAGAAGCCTACATGATTCTTTGATAAACCAGTTATGTTTCTTTCTGTCTTACCAACTCTTTTAGACATGAATATGAACCCTCTTGCCCTTGACAGTGTTCTAATAATGCGCTTTAAGAAATATAATCTCATGTTTCAGTAATTAGTTGAAAAAGAGATGAAAGAAAGGAGCCCAGGTGAGCAGAAAGTTTCTTAAGAAAATACATCATGTGTTGCTGGGATTTTTTTTTCAACACCAAGGAATATATGGTCACTTGTATTTGGAATATTTTCCTCCTTTAAATCTGTGATATTTCCCTTTTCTAAAATATCCCAGAGAAAGATATTCCACATTATGTCCATCTACCCAATCCAAAATTTGTCCTTGCCACTCTTTATTCTGGACTTAAACTAAATTTCTCTGCTTGCCACCTGAGCTTATTTCCTCCTATCATGGCCTCAGTAGAGTAGAAATGAAAACTAGAGTGTTACTATATAATCTAATAAAAGACAAACATGCAAATTGACCATGCCTTCACTATGCCTTAAGCCATGCCCACCAGCCAATCAGAGCAACTATATGCAAATTAACCCAACCAACATGGCGGCCGGCAGCCACAGAGCTGGAGCAAGCAGGAGGCTTGGTTGCTCCAATGATGGAGAAAGCCAAGCTTCCCGGCCGGCTCTGAGCTCCACTCAAAGAAACAAAGTTTCAATTATAGAAGATAAATAAACCCAAGATAACTGCTTTCAGCCGGCCGTGGCCACAGAGCTGGAGCAAGCAGGAGCCAGCTCTGAGCTCCACTGAAGGCAACAAAGTTTCAATTATAGAAGGTAAATAAATCCCAGAATGAAAAAAGAAAAAAAGGAGAGGCTGGGAGCTTCCATTGCCGGGGGGCTTGGCCAGCCTGAAAACAGCCCTCAGCCCCTCACCCAGACTGGCCAGGCACCCCAGTGGGGACCCCCAACCCTAAAGGGGGTGTTGCCAGCCTGAAAACTGCCATCAGCCCCTCACCCAGGCTGGCCACACCTCCATGGGGTGAGGGTCCCCACTGGTGGGGGCTTGACCAGCCTGCAAACACCCATCAGCCCCTCACCCAGGCTGGCCAGGCACCCCAGTGGGACCCCCACCCTGATCCGGGACACCCTTCAGGGCAAACCAGCTGGCCCCCACCCGTGCACCAGGCCTCTATCCTATATAATAAAAGGGTAATATGCAAACTGACCCTAACAGCAGAACGACTGGGAATGACTGGTCACTATGACACACACTGACCACCAGGGGGCAGATGCTCAATGCAGGAGCTGCTCCCTGGTGGTCAGTGCACCCCCTACAGGGGGAGCTCTGCTCAGCCACGAGCCAGGCTGACAGCTGCCAGTACAGCAGCGCCTCCTCAGCAGCACTAAGGATGTCCAACTGCAGCTTAGGCCTGTTCCCCACTGGCAAGTGGACATCCCCCAAGGGCTCCCAGGCTGCCAGAGTAATGTCTGACTGCCAGCTTAGGCCTGCTCCCCCGGGGAGCAGGTGGACATCCCCTGAGGGGTCCCAGACTGCGAGAGGGCACAGGCCGGGCTGAGGGAACCCCCCCCCCCCAAGTGCACAAATTTTTGTGCACCAGGCCTCCAGTTTTTAATATAACCCAACATTTTATTCAGTACAGTTCTGTAACCACTTCTCAGTACTCTCACTGCCAATAAATGTATTGGACTAATGAATCCAAGCCAACTAGGTAACTATAATAGCCCCCAATTGTTGGCTTGTTGTCCTTCTTACCCCACCTGCAGTCTTTTCTCCAAACAGCAGCAGGCTGATCTTTGGAAAATATAAATTACATCATGTTGAGCCTTTGCTCTTAGTGTTCTGTTGACCTCTCTTTCCATCCAAAATAAAATGCAAACTCTTTGTCATGGTCTACAAGTCCTTCTTTCATCCAACCCCTGCCCACTCACCTTCCTGCTCATTTTGATACTTGGACCTTTGTACTTGTGCCCTGCCTGGATTACTCTTTCCCTTTACATCACTATCTGCTTAAACATCAGTACTCATTACATTCAACTTGACCTGCTTTATTTGTTTTCATTCCAATGTCCACAACCTTGCATCATATTTATTATACTTACATACATTTGTATCATATGTCTTCTTACTAGAAGGTAAGTTCTGTGAAGGCAGGGATTTTGTCTGTTTTGTTCTCTGCTGTATTTCCAGCAACTGAAACAGTGTCTGGCATATAGCAAGTACGCAAAAATAATTTTGGAATGGTTATATGATGAGATAA
Organism: Myotis daubentonii; assembly: GCF_963259705.1. Lineage (NCBI taxonomy): Eukaryota > Metazoa > Chordata > Mammalia > Chiroptera > Vespertilionidae > Myotis > Myotis daubentonii. The sequence continues at coordinate 178,564,893 of NC_081840.1, forward strand.
TCCCTGATCTGCTTACCTAGTAATTTATCACATTCTTTCAAGGACATAAATGAAACACCATGATAAGAAAAGACTGCTTGGAACTCATGTCTTTGCTCCTAAAAGAAGTCCCATATGTAGAGAAAGAACTTGACTTTATAATGATACTAGAGGCCCGGTGCACGGATTCGTGCACTGGTGGGGTCCCTTGCCTGGCCTGTGCCCTCTCGCAACCAGGACTGCTCAGGGGATGTCAGATAGTCAGTTTCGGACCAATCCCCGCAGGCCCAATCCAGACAGAAGGGAGCCTGATCCTGTGCATTGAGCATCTGTCCCTTGGTGGTCAGTGCCTGTCATAGCAACCGGTTGACTGGTCGTTCAGTTGTTCGCTCACTTAGGCTTTTATATATATAGATTACAGCTTGGAAATATCTGTTGTGGAACACTATTCTGAATCTTTCATTGCAAAATCACTGGGGGAAATAATTTGTAGATTATCTACAAAAGAAAATCTTGCTTTGCCCACTGTTCTTTGCAAAGGTCAAAAAGGACAGCACTGATCAAGGTTCAGGAGGGGTAAGAAATTCTGAATAAATAGTCATTCTGGGTTGAATTATGAAATCTAGGAAAGCATGAGAGCATGCTAAATACTGAAAAGAAAGCTACAGCAAGGATGCTACTGGGAGAATGTGTTTCTTCTCTGTGTCCACACCTACATCTTCCAGGGAATAAAAAACCCAAATTATAATCATACTGTGAATTTTGTTTGACATAGGGTCTGAGCTGGAATAAAAGCTTAAGGGAGAAAAAACTGTCTATGATATGCATGCACTGTTTTCATAAGGAGACATATATAATACTCTTTGTAATACTTTAAGCAATAAAACAATTTTAAAAGGGGTAAAATAAATGTGGCAAACTCTAAAAAAAAAATTATTGTTTAAAAAAAAACTCAACTGTTAAGTCAAAAGTGCATTTTTTCCAAATGTTTCACCACCATTAAAAATCAAGATGGGATCTATTTAGCAATCAATCATACATACATTCCATTATTCATTTAAAAAATGATCAACAAATAGATGTTGCACACTTACTATGTCCTGGTACTGAAGAAATAGCATTCATGGCAGTAGGTTTAGGGATAAGGAGAGGGTTAAAAGATGTAGTCCCTCTCTTCATGGAGATCACAGGCTGTCACATTGGTCTTTAGGCTTCAAGCATCCAAGGGTAGCCAAAGGGTCTAAAATAGAGAAACAAATTGGACACTTATTTGATCACGGCTGCTGGAGAAGTGATGGTTTCTCAGGTGTATTACAAAATAAACAGCTCCATTAAATTCGTGAATAAATATGCTTCTCTATGCTTGTCTGTGTCTAATTATTTGGTCTCCAAATAATTCAGGTTCTGTGTTAAGGTTCACTAAAATTAGTCAGAGGATCACGATAAGGTGAATGTGTGGTTATGTTTACAAACACACATTCTATTCTTTCCATCAACATACAAAAACAAGTTTAACAGAGAAGAGAAAACTGCAGCCTTCCCAACTTTCCACCGTGTAAACCACTGCATGGGAAATAGATGGGTTAGCTCAACATTCACTCCAACCTCTGTCCATCATGCCTTCCTGCACTGCAGAAGCTGGAGAGATAAAAATATCTCCTGACTCCTTTGAAGATGTCCTTGGGCAAGATCCAGATTCAGCCCTGAGTGAAATGGGGAGGGAGAGATTTGTTTTGCTGGTGCCGAGGTAGCAGGCAGATCATGCTCCAGAGCCTATGTTGGAGCCGGCTTTCTGATTTCTAGATTTTTGGCCCAGGTGGTGTGTTTCTGAACCAACAGTGGAGGCAGTGTTGTCCTGCTCCCAGACTCACAGGTAAGGGAATGTGACCCTGGAACCAACAGCAAGCCCAGTGGCCTCCTGATTCCCTAATTTCCTGATTGTATGGAAGTCAGTTTCTTTACCAGGTGGGTTTGGTTTGTCCTTTTGGTGGCAGTCCCTGGAGGGCCAGCTGGAGCCTGTTCCTCCAATCCTCTCAACAATTTTGTAAGCACACTGTGTTAAATCACCTGCTTAAAACAGCTTAAGTAGCTTCTCTGACATCCAGCAGAGCCCTAACTGATAGAACCCTGAACCATAACTCTACCCAAGGGGTAAATTATTATAACCAGTAGGCTCTGCTTTTTCTGTCTACAGAAAACATGCTCTACGTCTTATCTAAACACTACTTTGTGTGGTATTTTAAGGGTGATTTTTTTTACACTACTTTAATGACTCCTAAAAAAGAACATAAAATTCCTTTTATGTCTCCTTGTCCTCTCTCCTCCTCCATTTTTAGTCAGCCTCCATTTCCTGGTTCATGGTAAGTTCCTTGAAGTAGATCTGTTAATGCAAGGGTCATAAAAACAAGACGTGCCCTGAAAACATCATACGGGGGCTGCGTGGGGCAGGTTGGATTCAAGAAACTCCATTTTGCTTCAGTAAAAATTATTTTGTTAGAAAACTTTGCACCTGAGAAATATCAAAATCTGGGATTCCATGCTTAGGGTTAAGACAGAACACTAAAGACAATGTAGTCAGGCCTTCCCAAGCTGACTGAATGAGGCATTTACCATTAGTTCTTTTCAAGTTTTAAATCAACCACCACCTTCCAGCAGGTGGAGCAAAAGCTTCATCACCACCACCACCACCACCATCATCATCATCATCATCATCACAGCTCCTACCTGTTGAGAGCTTATGCTATGGCAGACTATATGCTAGATCGACAATTATTCCCAAACCTCATATCACCCCGGAGATATCATGTCCTTTCTATAGATGGAAAAAAACTGAGGCACAGAGAATTTAAACTGCCCAGGGTTTTAACTCTAACTCAATACAATCACCCTTCCGGTATGTTCATTCAATCCATCATTTAGTAAAACTTTCCAGAGCACCTCCGTGGGGCGCTGCTTCCCTGGCCCACGCTGCCCACAGGTAACACGGGCGACCACCTGCCACAGGTGGGGCAGCTCCACAGCCCGCTCTCCTCTGGACACCGGAGGCCAGTCCTGCCCACTGCCCCGCCCGGAAACCTGACGCCACTTCTTTTCAAGAACGCCTTGCTCTGCTTCTGACCTTTTCAGTTTTGCTTGTCATGCCTGAGTTTGCAACTCAGCACTGCCTCTCCTATGTAACTCGGAGCAAGCTTTTTAAACCCTCGGAGCCTCAGTTTCCTCTTCCTTAAAATGCACAAAACAACACTACCTACCTCGTGGGGGTTTCATAAGGATTAACATAGGATTGCATATGCGACACTTAGGAAAGTGCTGGCAAGCGCCGGAAGCAGCTGGTCACGCGAAGAGGCCCAAGGGTGGGCTCGAGGGTAGAGGGAATCGAAGCATCTGGCCAAGTGTCCACCCCTGGGTGAGCGCACCCAGAAGCGGAAGCGGAAGCGGAAGCGCTGGAGAGCTTAGGGGAAGGGGCGGGGCAATGCCAGACCCTAAGCTGGCCGTTCAGGTCTCGATCTCATGTGGGCATCCAGCAGAGCCACTCAGCCCGCCAGCGCGCACAGCCACCAAGATTGTCCTCTGGCTGCTCGGCTCCAGCTGGGAGCCCAGAATGCCCGGGAAAAGCTTTTGCAGAACGATGCCCGGTTCCAGATCAAAGGGGACGTGCAGGATTCCAGGGAACTCGCATGACACTCAGAAGCCCCCCCTCCCCCGCAGGTGTCTGATGCCAGGGAGAAGCTATTTGAAGGGGTTTCCCTGCTGCCTTCCTGAGTCCCCCCAATGAGGACGGGGACCCCAGATCTGCAGCTCACTAACACCAGGTGCCACAGCAAAAGGCATGGCCCCACTTCATGCCCCTCGTGCAGGAACGAAGATCAATGTCAATAACCACCAGGCTAAACAATTTATACCACCTGGATGAAGACAATGGTGGTGAGCTCACGTGGCTTGCCCTATCCACAGGATTTACACTTAACCTTATGTTGTCTTCTGGGAGGAATAAACATAAATATTTGCCTTCTGAGTACAGGATAGTCAAATTCAGCCCAGTTTGTAGCTGTAATTTTTAAAAGACTGAACAGTTCCTAGTTCCCCTTGAAGGCAAAAGAATCATCTTCGCAGCAGAATTCACCCGCGTGAGGATGAATTCAGGCCTGTGTAGTTTCCAATAAGGAGGGCATGACATAAATTTGCTTCACCCAGGGCAGGTGCGATAAACGTGTCTTTCTCCTTGAGCACAAACCGGACCTTAGTTGTGTCTGCTTCCTGCTCTCCTCTCAGCCAGAGCACCTGAGGAAGATGAATCCTTGACACCAGGATGGCTTTCCTCCATGCAGAAAGTCAGCGGAACTGCCACATGGAGAGGAGAAAAGCAAAACAAATTGGGTGCAGGGGTTTGTGTGGACAGAGTTGGTTTACTGTTTCCACTGCTCCCGTTGCCAGTCACTTTCATGCTGTGTGGACAGCTATCCACCCTGTCCCTGCCGGACTGAGCAGACCCTTTTCCCTTCCATCCTGGTTCTCAGCCCAGGAGAGCAGGCATCACATGGGGAGGATGAACCAAATGCAAGGAAACCCCAGGCTTTCTCCCAAGAAGAAACTTGCTGCTTACTACTTCTGAAGAAATCTTCCATCAGACCTTTTTTTAACATTGGTCAAATTTTAACTTAAAGGAATTTATCAAATGGATATTTTATGTTTTTAATAAGTGTATCAGCTAGAACATGGTCCTCATAGTACCTATCTATAAAAGGATGGTTTTAGTTCAGGAGGAAAAGAAGATTGCATAAACTGATAAGGAAGAACTACCATGTGCTAATGTATTATAGCAAATGAATTAAATGGCTCTCCTTTTATTAATAACTAGAGGCCAGGTGCACAAAATTCATGCACTCGGGGAGGGGGGGTCCCTCAGCCTGGCCTGCACCCTCTCACAGTCTGGGAGCCCTTGGGGGATGTCTGACTGATGGCTTAGGCCTGCTCCCCATGGGGTGTGGCCATAAGCTGGCAGTCAGACATCCTTAGCGCTGCTGCAGAGGCGGAAGAGGCTCCCACCACCACCGCTGCACTCGCCAGCTGTGAGCCCAGCTTCTGGCTGATCGGCGCTCCCCCTGTGGGAGTGCACTGACCACCAGGGGGGCAGCTCCTGCATTGAGCATCTGCCCCCTGGTGGTCAGTGTGTATCATAGTGACCAGTTACACTGTTCGGTCGAGACTCCACTAGTGCACTACGTGGCTCCCTTCCCGAGGCCTCCTGAAGTCCCTCCCTGACCAGCCTGGCTGCTCCACAGATAGGACACCTACCTGGCCAAGTGCACAGTTCCTTTCCCCTGCGTCCAAGGTCACTGCAACCTGGATGCACTTCTCAGGCATAACAATCATTTTCAGTAAAGCCCCATGCAGCTTTCAATAGAGCAGAGACTCATCTTAAATTGAAGACAAACTCTAAAGGGCTTACTTTAGATACACAGTAAAGGCTGAGTTATTTGCATGGCATTTCTGAACAACTACAGGTATTTTGCTTTTGATTGGAAAAGGACTACCTGAGCACAGATCTCCTCTGCTCAGAAGTGACCATTCCTTCCTCGTACCTCGTGGCCTGTGGGAGGGCTCCTCAGCCTGCAGCATGGGAGAGCCTCTCCAGGCAGAGAGCCCATTGAGAACATATTTGTTTTGCTCATCTTCTGTCCTGAGAGGCCCTTTTTACACAGGAAGTTCTAAAAAAAAAAAAAAAATCTTGAATTTTACCTTTCTCTCTTACAGAAACAAAGTCCAGAGAAAACCTGCCTTCTAGAGTAACCACATCATCCTAGTTTACCAGAGACATCCCTGGTTTGGGCAATGGAAGTCACATGTCCTGGGAACTTCCTCAACTTGGGATCACCCTATTGTCCTCTCTGGCATTTGTACACGTACTTAAAGGGCAGTACTCCCTGCCCATCTCAGGGAATACTCCAAGGAAAAAACAAGGTTATCATACACACACATTTGAACTATTCCAAAACATGAAATGGAATCTAACATGACAGTTGTAGAAACATAATTACCTACAAGATAAACTTAAAAAGAAAAGAATTTTTAGCCCTAAAGATATTTCTCTTCTTTCTTTTTTAAAGAACCTAATAGTTACATCATAACTATTGAAAGATACAATGGGGGTAGGGAGGTGAAATGATGGTAGAAAGAATCGAGACCCTCAATGTGTACTGTCATCTCTTAGAACACCAGTGTAATGTGAACTCAACTGCACCTGTGTAATTTTAGCAGCATACTGTGCACATGTTTTTTAAAAAATCAATTTTTCTTAAGAGCCAAAGGGTTAAGGAGAGGTCGCAGGCACAATTGGAGAGCCTAAAAGCCAGATATTATTTTTGAGAGACTATAATAGCCTGGTGATCAGTTCAGGAAAATCACAGTCATTCAAGATGATGTCTTACATGTACTAGCTTCTCTGTAAAATGAATTTACCTTTTCATTATTATTTACTGAGTGAGCCAGTATTTCATTTGTATGGATTTTATCCAGCAACTAGGGAGAAAAAAACACAGAGAATCTAATAAAAAGATGAAGCTGCTCTACAATATTTTGAGTCTGTATCCTGCCTTTTGAGGTCACGTTTCTGTCTTTTTTATGATGTTCATTTTAGAAAATGAAAAAAAAATTTGTACATATGGAGTTATGCATGTTATGTGTTCCAACTGACAGCAAATTCAACCTGACAAGTATGGAGACATACCTACCAGGAATGACAGCCACAAAATAAAAAATAAAGTCACAACCTCACAGCAGGTTGGTCACACTGGTTTATCATTTGAGTGATAATATAGAATCTTGTCTGTCTGGTCCAGGCATTTCAGTTCTGTCGTTTCAGGATGGTGGTGGGAACATGATACAGTTAGATTTGACACATACTATTTTTGATGTGGAAAGTTGAACCTTTAGAAAGTGTGTTCACTAGCAAGTCCCCTCGTCTGTAAAGTGACTTCACTAAACCCCCAATCTTTCCATTTCTCATCATTCACTGTTAAGTCCTGGTGTGTAGGGAGCTTCATAATTAAACATCTTCTTTATAATATCATTGCACTGTGCTGCCGTCCAGGTTAAAGTTCATTAAAAAGTCTTTAAAAATTAAAATCTCATATGTGATGATTTTTCCAAGTGGCTACAGAGTCACAACTAAGAGTCTGTGGCTCTATTTTGGATTTTCCTAATTAATAGATACAAAAAAATCTGGTTACTGAAAGCAACCCAAGTGTCTATCAGCAGATGAATAGATAAGCAAATTGTGGTGTATACATACAATGGAATATTATTCTGTCTTAAAAAGGAAGGAAATTCCAATACATGCTACAACATGGATAAACCTTGAAGATATTATGCTAAGTGAAAGTGAAATAAACCAATCACAAAATATAAATACTATGATTCCACTTATTGGAGGCAATTAGAGTACAGTAGTCAAATTCATAGAGACAAAAAGTAGAGTGGTGGTTGTCAAGGCTAGGAGGAGGGGGAATAAGGAGCTATTAGAGTTTCAGTTTTACAAGATGAAAAGAGTTATGGAAATAAATGATAGTGATGTTTGCATTTATCATGACTGTATTTAATACCATGGGACTGTACACTTAAAATGGTTAAGATTACATATTTTATGTTATGTGTATTTTACCATACCAATTTAAAAATTCAAAAAAATATGTGTATAGCTACTATCATATAAGGGTTCTTAAACTTTTTAACACAAAAACAGAGTCCTCATACTCAAAAGTTTAGGAACCTCCAGCCTAGTGTGGAAAGTATGGGTGGGAAACATAGAAGTTTGGTTTGTATCCTATCTCAGACACTACCTTTTGGAGCTTAACTGAATCATTGGTCTTTTCTGTGCCTCAGTCTCTACAGTAAATAAATGAGAACAGGTGAAGGGAAGCTCATTGAGAAGCTTAAAAATAGCCTTCAAAGGAAATAGTTATGACTTATCCAATTTCCTGCCCCATTGCTACTCACCATGACCAAAAGTATCCCATTAACAATACTCATTTCTCAAGTAAATACCAAATCCACTTGAAACCATAATTATGAATCCCAGATTTATTAATTAGGGGTATTTATTTTAATCCTATCCGTGGTTGTCAATACTTGACCACATTGTGGTTACCTAACTCTTCTGCTTTGTGAGTGGTAGAAAGCTTATCTGTCAAATGACATTGCTTACGGCATCCAAATACAGGAAGCAGTATTCCCTTCTAATCCACAAACCATCTGGGTGTCTGTATTAACCAGGTCCAGGGCCGTGGAGGCAGTCCCAAACCTCCTGGGTCCATCAGGAGAGAGTCGACAATCACTGGGTCCTGGCAGCCTGCCGCAGTAGAGGCAAAGGCTGGGCCATGTGTCGCTGGGGTGGGGATGTGAGAGAGGTGTTGGCTTCTTTTCCATGCCAGCCACTACAAAATACCCGAGCTCTTATAACTCATTGCTGATTTCCCTTAATTTTTAGAAGTCAGACTAAATCCTAAATCTTAGCTTGAGCTGAACATCAAAATTCAAGCTAAGAGCAACAGTAGAACTTGCAGTAATTCTGAACAATAGCCATCTTTGAAGCAACATAGCACCTGTCCACTTTAATTTAAAGATGCGCTTCAGAAATTCAATACTAAAAAACCTATTTGAAACCACAGCTCTGTGGCCCATCTTGATGGATATAAAATAACATTATTGTTCATATGAAATAACATTAAAGAGGAAAAATTGAATGTAAAATGATATTTTTAAGACAAAGTGATTGATTATAACTATGCAGAATGCTTATATGTACATTAGTAAAGATTGATTATTTTGAATAATAAAAATGGTTTAATACTTATTATTTCATTAAATATGTTTAAGTTTGGAAGGACATTAGCATGGAAGAAAAAGAGGCTCAGAAAGATCCAATGCAACTTAAATGGGACCAGTTTTAAAGAAGTGACCTGGAACACTAGCCCGTAAAAAAGCCCCCTTAGAAACCTCGGGCATTCTCAGGGTCAAAGGCTCATAGTTCAGTGGCCATTTCATTATCTGAATCCAGTGGGTGCCATCCTAGCCTCATGCTCCACCATCACCTTCATTTCTGTTATTCCTCACTCTGTCCAGATGAGAAGCTGCAATTTGTTGAAGAAGCAAAAGTGCAACCCCCCTGGAAATGGGTAAAGCCCCCAAATGTCTGGACAGGCAGTATCATCTCTCAGAGCCGGAGGGACACAAGCCCGCCAGGAGGGAAGGGTCTCTGCTGTATGCTAATGCTGACCTTCTTGGAGCAGCACGCTCTCTTTAGCTCCTACACATGTCTAATCACTAGGGAGTCGTCTAGCTACACGAATTTTTCACATTTGTCAGCTAAATCAGCGCTCCAAATGCACAATGCAGCACTTAGAAACATTATGTGAATTTATTAAATTCTCTGGAGGACTTTGGGTCCATAAAGCAGTAAATTGATTACAGGGAACTGAGACCATAATATTTTCATCAGCAACAAAAGCCGTCATGCTCCCATATTGTCCATGGCATGTGAAGAGAAACTGTTCCTCACTTCGCTTAAGCCAGCAGGCTAAGGATCACACAGCAAACGAGGAGAAAGCTCTGAGATGCGCTAACATAATCCATCATGTAATCAGTTTCTTTTAGAATGCCAGCTTTCCCATGCACCAGTTATGAGGAAACATGTGAGAAATAAAAATGGCCTCTTTCTACTCTGGATTTGCCTATGAATGCTTCCAGAATTAGCCCTTGAGATTGACTTTCCCAGGAAATTCAGGGATGATGAGTGATAATATATTTTAAACCTATCTCTTCATTTTAATAAACATCTAAAATGACCATAGCTCTTCCCTCTGTGTTAAAAGGTCATAGTACAAGGGGCATAATCAGAGGGTCAGCAATTCTTACTCCCCTGTAGCCTCCAGACTAGACAAGATCTATGTATGAGGGAAGCAGGGACCATGCTGCAGAGAGAACCACAGATTTAGGGAGTATGACTCCTCTCCTCTCACCACAGCCCTTGAACCAAGACCCTTAGTTGTGATGGAGAAGTAGCAAGGTCTTCCTAAGGCCTTAAAACAGCTGGGCTAAAAGGAAGGGCTCCGTTTTATTCATTTGTGGATTCCCAGTGCTTGGCAGGCTGCCTGGTACACAGTAGACCCCCAACAAATGTTTATTAAATTCAAATGAAATATTAAGACAGCTCAGCAGTTTGTCAAGTTGTATGAATTCAGAGTATTAAGAGTTACTTTGTGAGTTGTTTTTAAATGTAGTAATTTGCAAGCATAATTATATTTCATATGTGGTAATTCACAAAACTACATCCAGCACTTGCCAGTTCATTTTAAAGCTATACTAGTATATTCAAGCGACTCTTTTCTTTTCTTCTTTGTTTTATATTTTATTGATTTTTTTTTTTATAGAGAGGAAGGGAGAGGGCTAGAGAGCTGGAAACATAGATGAGAGAGAAACATCGATCAGCTGCCTCCTGCATACCTCCTACTGGGGATGTGCCCATAATCAAGGTACATGCCCTTGACCAGAATCGAACTTGGGACCTTTCAGTCTGCAGACCGACGCTCTATCCACTGAGCCAAACCGGTTAGGGCTTCAAGCGATTCTTGATCCTGTAGCAACAACTATCCATTATATCCTCTTTTTTTTCCACTAACATATGTGCCCATCCAGAATAGTCTTCCAAAACTGGAATTTTCTAGGCCACACCAGGGCATAGAATCAAAACTGATCATCCATGGTTTTTTGTGTATTTCCTCTTCCCCACACTATTACCCGCAGTTGTCTGAATTGCAAAGACTGTATCTCCCTCTGACTTTTTTGCTTATGGAAGGGGTGGAGGTGGCTTATTTTTCCCCCTATTGTTTCTCTGATGCTTAAAAAAAAAAGCCTATCAATCCTTCAGAAACTAATCTAATTCATTTTGAGATTTATGTTGTGAACTCCATTTACACAGCCAAACCCAAAAAGCCTCAATTGCTACATGAAACAGCACCACCTACTGGCACAATTCCCACATTACACCCTCATATTCTCAGCCTTGGAATCCGTTTAAAATTACTGCTCCCTCCCTTTGGAAAACTTTGACGAGTAACCTCATAACAGAAAAGTTTAGAAAGACTTGAAACAATAAATTTCTTACTCTACCCTATACTCAAGGAAACTACTCCCTGATCATAATATTTGTTTGTGGGTTTTTTTAAAGGGAAAATACCTGATCTCTACCTTTTTCTTGGACCATAAAATTGTAAAAGACAGACATTTCCTTCAAGTGTTTCACCAACATCAGATGGATTCAAAGCAAGTATCTCATGTGTTTGTGTTAAATGAGTTCGCCAGTACTGTTTCATATGTAGTACATTTATTTCTTACAAAACACCAAAACTAGCTTTAGTGATAATCATGTAGTTGTTTTTTTCACTGTAAACATTTATTTACTAGAGGCCTGGTGCACAAAATTCATGCACAGGTAGGGTCCCTCGGCCTGGCCAGCAATCAGGGCCTTCCTTCCCCTGGCTGCCTGCTGCCAGCCGGGGCCTTCCTTCGTTCTGCACCACGCCCTGGTGGTCACCACACATCATAGCAAGCAGTGGAACTCCAGGTAGGTCAAACGCCCAAGGGGATAATTTGCATATTAGTCTTTTATTACATAGGATTTTTGATCAGAACATTCATTCAACAAAAATTTACTGATCACCTCGGCTTGGGATACCACAGTGAACAACATGGATCTTGCCCCTGCACACATAAAGATAATAACCTAGGGCAGTGGTCAGCAAACTCATTAGTCAGCAGAGCCAAATATCAACAGCACAACAATTGAAATTTCTTTTGAGAGGCAAATTTTTTAAACTTAAACTATATAGGTAGGTACATTGTTATGAACTTATTTAGGGTACTCTTAAGGCTTAGGAAGAGCCACACTCAAGGGGCCAAAAAGCCACATGTGGCTCGCGAGCCGCAGTTTGCTGGCCACGGACCTAGGGGAAAGAGTACACAACCCACACTGTATCCTAAGTTTTATAATGGAGAAAATTATAGGACCACAGAGCAAGGGCACCTGACATAGTCAAGGAGGATTCAAGAACAATGTTGTAGCAGGAACTGTTGTTGTACCACCCATATCCCTTCAACCCACACTGAAAGTCATTTGTATCTTCAGTAGTTTTAGTCACACTGTTGGTTTTCTACATCAAGCACCCATGTCTCCACAAAATGGACCAGCTAAAAGTGCCAGGGAATTAATACCCCAAAACAACCCTCAACCAGTGAAGGGTGGGAGCTGGTTGATAAATGCCCCAGCTTCCTTGCCCCTCAATAGATAATTCTGAAGTGTATTCTACTCGGGCTCTTAAGAGTTACCCAGTGGAACGTATGTAATTATTATGTTGCTAGCACTGTTGGGATTTCAATAGGTTCAATAAATAAATCCATCTTTCCCACAAATGTTGTGAGATGATTAAGAAATAAGACCAAAGAATAAGACTGAATATCACATTGTTAATATTGAAGAATGTGGCTCATATCTTTAGGTAAGTGGATTCCATTATACTCAATCTAAGAATTAAAATATAGTTGTCCTCTCCTGCCCCTACCCAGTTTTGCTTTGTGTGGTTTCAGTTACCAGGGGCAACTTCACTTTGAAAATATTAAGTGGAAAATTTCAGAAATAAATAATCCTTAACTTTTAAGTTGCACACCCTTCTGAGTAGTGTGATGAAATCTCACAGGCCCGATCCTTCCCATCCGAGACATGAGTTACCCCTTTGTCCAGTGTATCCGCACTGCACACCCACCCATGAGTCACGTAGTAGCCTTCTCAGGTATCCGGTCAGTTATTAAAGAGAGACCACATTCACATAACTGTGATTACACTATATATTATTGTAACTATTTTATTTTATAATTAGTTATTATTGTTAATTTATTATTATAATGTATAAATTAAACTTTATCATAGGTATGGTGTATAGGAATAAACATAGTGTACATAGGGTTTGGTACTATCTGTGGTTTTGGGCATTCACAGGGGGTCTTGGAACATATCCCCCATGTATAAGGGGGAACTAGTATACTTATCTTCTGAATCACAAGCACCATTGTAGGGGGCAAGCCTCTGAGAGGCAGGGCCTGTCCCTGGCATATTTATGGCAAGGAGCTGAATAGAATGCAAGCTTCCAGCAGACGGCCTCATTCCCAAGAAAGAAAGGGAGAGGCTGAGCCATGCACTACCAGTTCCTCCTCCCACATTCGCCAGGCAGATAAGTGACTCTTGCTTCAGAAAGGAACAAAAACGGCTGAAAGTGTTACACTAGCAGAGCTCCCTTCACATAGAACAAAACATCAACAAAGGGAAGGAATGTCCCAACACCACTACCAATGCTGCATCACCTATCAGCCACACTTTAACATAGTCGTCAGTGATTCCTCCACAAACCCACTCAATATAACAAGTAAAAACAAAATCTTTTAATTTTCAAACTCTCAGTACTTTCTCCAAATAATATTGGCTCCCAATTAAGGCCCCAATGATCAATTATATGAACAGGCAATGATCAGTGAATCAATGATTTCCAATAATTAATAAATGGGTTTTAGCCCTAGCCGGTTTGGTTCAGTGGATAGAGCATCGGCCTGGGGACTGAAGGGTCCCAGGTTCGATTCTGATCAAGGGCACATGCCCGGGTTGCAGGCTCAATCCCCAGTAGGGGGCGTGCAGGAGGCAGCCAATCAATTTCTCTCTCATCATTGATGTTTCTATCTCTCTATCCTTCTCTCTTTCTCTTTGAAATCAATAAAAATAAATAAAGTAAAATAAATGGATTTTAGTGAGGTGAATACTGATATTATCCCCACTGCTCAGATCAGAAAACTGAGACTTAGAAAGTTGCTGAAGGGCACACAGCTAGTAAAAGTGGAGCTAGGATTCAAACCTTGGCCAATCTTATGCCAAGACCCATGCTCTTAAGCACTACCCTATTTTTCCCCTGTAATCATTAAGCTAGCTGTGTCTTAAAATAAGTCAGTCACGGAAAAGGACTAGTCACAGCGGTTCTCAACCTGTGGGTCACGACTCCTGAAAATACATCCTGCATATCAGATATTTACATTACGATTCATAACAGTAGCAAAATTACAATTCTGAAGTAGCAACGAAAATAATTTTATGGTTGGGGGTCACCACAACATGAAGAACTGTATTAAAGGGTCGCGGCATTAGGAAGGTTGAGAACCACTGGCTAGAACCATATGATTTCACTCATATGTGGAATATTAAAGAGAAAGCGACAAACAATCAAACAAACTCAGAAACAGACAGCAGTGTGGTGGTTACCAGAGGAAAAGGGAAGTAGGAGGAGGTCGCAGAAGGTAAAGAAGATCAAATATATGGTGGCAGAAAAAGACTTGACCTTGAGTGGTAAGCACACAATACATTATACAGATGATGTATTATAGAATTGTACACTTGAAATTTATATAATCTTATTAACCAATGTCACTCCAATAAATTTAATAAAACAAAAAAGAGAGGAAGAAAAAATAAGTCATTCAATTTGCTTAAGATTAGAAATGCCAACTGAATAGTGTAAATTGATTCCATCTTTTTAGACAAACCATTGCCAACTATCTTCCAATCTGAAATTAATCAAAAGTCAGTAATATCTCTAGTTTTTTTTGAGGTTCTATTTATCCTTATTCTCTATATCAATGAAGTTCCCTAATTTCAGCACCACTTTTGAAACATATGCGATTGTGGAGAATGCTACAAATGAAACATGTACACAATTCATACTGCAATTACAGCTCCTTAGTACTTAGTGGTGTAATTGTTTTTTTATGTCTTTAAATTCACAGAATACAGTGACATATTCCTAGCACCTAAACTGATACCTGAAAAATTATTAGAGGCCCAAATAAGTGTTGATTTGAATAAATGAATGAATGTCTCTGAAGTGTATGACTCACTAAAATAAGTTTCTCACAGAAGTTTTCTCTTTTGGAAATTTTCAAAGGTATGTGAAGTGAACCCAACGTTGATCAACACAAGTGAACTAACTGACTGTATTGTCAAGCTTTTTTTCTAATGGAAATAGACTGTTGGACCAAGAGTAGCCACAGTATCTGGACCTCTGAGGAATGCACATTATCCAGAAATCCTAAGCTTGTATCTTTGAGTCGTCTCCTCTTGAGGAGGGGTTGAGTCTGAGCTGTTGTACTCAGAAACAAGTCGGAATCGCATACATGGGGAAAAGGTATGGATGTGTGCTGGTGTCCAAGTAGTGGAATATAGTGGGTTGTGGTTGCTCTTCTAGTTTGCTTATTTGCCCAGCAAGCATCCTACATATCCTGTCACTAAGGAAACATATTCATGTCACTAAGGTCCCTTCTCCTCTGCCCCCCAAATACAGTGGATGATCACCAGACTCATGCTGGCTGTTCATGGTGCCTCATTCCCCTTATCACCTGATTGGTGCAAGGCTTGGCATGTCATCTAAGTCAGGCCAGTCCTTCCTGGAGATCCCTCTATTATACCTGAATTGGAATGCAGAAATGTGGACTTCTAGCAACAATCATCCTTGAAACAAGAAGGAATAAAACCAAACAGAACTGAGAAAGAGAGGAAGCAGGTCTTGGTGACACTGAGTCTGGATCTAGCTTCCGTGGCCTTGACTCCCACAGCAACTCCTTCAGTTCTGTGAGATAGGTTCCTATCCCCTGAGGCTGGAAGAGACCTGATGAGCATACCAAGGCTTTGCCCTAGCCAGATAATGTAACCTCCCTTTATGACGTTGATTCTATTGGGAAACGTTTTCAAATCCAAACAGCCCAAAAGCCCTCATCAAGGTTTTAAACACAATCTTTCTGGCAAGTTGAGGAAGTCGAATTCAATACATTCATAATGCTGGCCACAAGATGGCACCTAAAGCATTCTTTCAAAGATTTAACCAGACACTCAGGATGATTGCCAATTTCTAATGTCTTATTCATGCCTCACATAGGTCCTACCAGGTTGAAAATCATTCCATTTTGGTCATTCTGCTTGTGTTCTGATAGTTACAGTGCGCCTCGAAGAGCATCTTATACTTAATGGTCTCAGGGAAATCAAGTCACTAAAACGTTGGACAACTGTTAAAAGGTGAGGTTTGATCATTTCAGGATAACAGCTCTATCTGCAAAGTGTTCAAAGCATTTAGTCTTATCAACAGGTTGGATGACTGCTGAGATCACCAAACCTTATTATACAGCCATGATATTAGCATGATTATTGGCTCTTTCTTCATGGCCAAACACACTTTATATTATTTTTAAATTGTTTTCTTTGTTTTCCACTTAGAGTCACAAGTTTATATCCCTGTCTTTAAACCAGATTTAGTGTCTAGCAATTGGCCCAAGAAGCCTTTTCAAGGCTTGCCTTTGGTTTTCAGTTACAACCTATAACACATAGGTCAACACAAAGATATACTGCATCTTACAGACTCTATCTTTGAATTATGTTTTAATACGAGTTTATGAAAAATGGAAGGACAAAGTCTCTTGAATAAAATACAATTCTATAACCAAAATAAAACTTCATGAGTCTTCTTTACGGGGAAAAGTCCTTCCTCACTGACCCTCCTTTGATAGTAAAACAACACCATGATCACAGCTTGTAATTTTCCTTCTTAACACTTGGCACTATTTGTAATTATACATTTCTATTTAGCTATTTGCTTAATATTTTCCTCCCTCTATCTATAGTTACTATCTTCATGAGGAAGAAACCATATCTTTCCACCACTATGTACTTAGCACCTATAAGATTGACTAACACTCAATAAATACCTATTGAATGAATTAAAAAATGAGTGTCACAGTTCTAATTTCCTGAATACAGAGAGTTGCTATAAAACAGGTGCAGTTGTTTACCAGAATATGGTTTATGTCCTGATAAACAATGGCAGGTACACAGAACAGTCCCAGAGTCCAATCTAATCCAGGTAGGGAGAAAAGCCTTTCTCAGAGAACTTGGGATCTGTACTAATTACTGGTATCCAATCCATTTCCAGCATGCACTCTCTTCTATCTATAGAAGAGGCTAAGAAGTTTCAGGATATATTCCTATTCTAGCTAGAGTTCTCCTTAAACTCCCTTAGCCACAGATAGGACACACTTAACCTGGTCCCCAAACTTACATAGGACTCTTGACCACGTAACATCTTTCTAATCAACCTTTCTTTTCTGCCTTTTCTCTCCTTGTACCCACTGTTTTCAGGTGATGTCAGTAGGATTTCCTACACTTTTATTAACTGTTTAACCTGGCTACATCTTGTCTCCTGACTACAAGGACTTTTTCTTTACAAATTCACATATGAACAGAAGTATTTAGATAGAATATGAAGACTGCCCACAACAAAAGGAACACTGAGGGGCCAGTACTGTCGCTGTACCTATTAGAGATATTTATTTTTATTTTTTTCTGAGATATTTAGTTTTAGGCAACAAAATTAAATCTGGCTGACTTACACTAGAAAGCAATGTATTAGAAGTGCACTATAACTTGTAGAATCAAAAGAAAAAGTGTAGAATTAGTACTCAAGGAGGAAACAGAGCAGCTTTGAAGAGCTGGGTAAC
This sequence comes from Myotis daubentonii, assembly GCF_963259705.1. Taxonomy (NCBI): domain Eukaryota; kingdom Metazoa; phylum Chordata; class Mammalia; order Chiroptera; family Vespertilionidae; genus Myotis; species Myotis daubentonii. The sequence continues at coordinate 178,582,503 of NC_081840.1, forward strand.
AGGAAATAGAAGATTGTCTTCAAAATGCCTCAAAGTGAACCAGCCTAGTCCATGTTCAGTCCTGTGGACACTTCACTCCAGATTCCAATTCCAAAGAGAATATCTGGTTGGCCTAGAGGGGGTCATGTGACTAACCTTGATCCAGAGATGAGCACCTTGGTTGACAGGCCCACTGAGAACCCATCCATGGGGGATGCTTCAGTTACTGGCAAGTTGAGGAGGAAGAAAATGAAATAGATTATGTCCAAATGTCCATTAAAGCCTCTCAACCTAATACAGATTTCGTTGGGTACTAAAATGTGCCGTGTACCTGTTAGGTCCACACCGACAGGAGCCAGGCCAAAAGACATTGTGAGAGTTTAAGAAATTTTATTACATTCTCTCACAGAGGCTGAGACTAGTATAGAGGTGTCAGGGAGCAAGAGTAGGGAGAGTGGGATATTTATATCTCCTGTGCAGGTCAGAGTAACCAGTCAGACTAGGTGCAAGCAGGAGGCCAGGTGTAGACAGTCCACCAGAAACTGGAAACTAGTCTGTGTGTTATATGAAGACTTAGAAATAGACAATAAAGGCATTTGGACTTGGTTTTCTAAAGTCGAATGAGTTAAACTGGGCCAGCAGAAATCTTGGAAACTAAATCTAGCAGCACTGAAGGTCAGTGCCAGAAAGACCTGAAGAATTCATCTTTGTCTAATCCCCTCACTACAAAGATGAAGCACTGAAGCTTTGGGAAGGAGAAATAGGGGAATTAACAGCTCACCTAAAAATCACATCAGCTGACAATCTCTCTCTTTTTTTTAATAGATTTTTATTGATTTTTTTAGAGAGAGGAAGGGAGAGGGAGAGAGAGAGAGATAGAAGCATCAATGATGAGAGAGAATTATTGATTGGCTGCCTCCTGCACGCCCCCTATTGGGGGTCAAGCCCACAATCCAGGCATGTCTCCTGACTGGGATTCGAACCATGACCTCCTGGTTCATAGGCCAACACTCAACCACTAAGCCACACCAGCCAGGGCTGACACTCTCTTTTTACTTGTAACTCTTATCTATTCAATACTTGCTCTATGCCAAGCACTCTGTCATTTCTACAATGAGACATATTTATTGTCTCATTTACTTCTCCAACACCCCTGAGAATGACTGGAATTAGGCTAATTTTACAAAGGAGTAATTCGGGCTTACAGAGGGGAATTTACTTGCCCAATGTCAAAGAGCTAGTAAATGGAGGGCCAGTTTTCAATTCCACGATATTTGATGCCAGGGCCCAAGCTGTTAACCAGGACCTACTGTATGTCAGACACCATGCTGAGAGTTTAAAATACATGACAAACAGGATACAATACCAGGCCTTGAGTTGCTGGATCTGATACTGTGAGTTACTGCTGTGGTCTGCAGTGATGTTTCTGTCAGGTTAGGAACAAGGATTTCTCCTTTGAAATCTACTCAGTAGCAGCAACTCACTATTAGGCAATTAGCTTAGTGCAAAGATTACAGGATTTAAGGTCTGAAGACTGGTTTTAACCTCAACTCTGCTATCTACTAGTACTTGTCAATTAGGAGTCCTGGGTTGGCCTCTGTTCCCCACACACAAAAGAAAAAAATGCCCCTCCTGATTAGCTCAAAGGACTATTGGGAATTTAGAAAATTATAGACTTGAAAGCCCCCAGCAAAAGGTCGAGAATTATTGCAAATACCCATCTAAAGTCACATAGACTATTATCCCACATAGGTTTTCAAACCTTTGTAGAAGTTGTTATAATCAGTTCATGAAAATTCAAGAAAGTAAGACACAGTAGTGGTTCCCAGCAGGATGAGAAGGATGAGAAAAGCAAGGAACCACACATGAATAAAATAGTACTGGTCATGTCCTGGTTCTTAAGTTGATCAGTGGTATTATGGGTGCTCAGTTTATTAGTATGCTTTTTAACTTATAAATGTGGTGTGGACATTCTCTCTTATGTCTTAAACTAGAGGCCTGGTGCATGAATTCATGCACCAGTGGGGTCCCTTGGCCTGGCCTGCAGGATTGGGCCAAAACCAGCTCTCTGTCATCCCCTGAGGGGTCCCAAATTTCAAGAGGGTGCAGGCCAAGCTGAGGGACCCCACTGGTGCACAATCGGGGCTGGGTAGAAATGTGGGAGGTTGGTCAAACAGGGAGGGACCACGGGAGGGCTCCAGGGCATGTCCAGCTGTCATGCTCAGTCCCCATCTGCCAGACCCAGCAGCAAGCTAACCTACCAGTCAGAGCATCTACCCTCTGGTGGTCAGTACATGTCATAGCAACTGGTCGACTAGTTGACTGTCTGCCCCCTGGTGGTCAGTGCACATCATAACAAGTGGTAGAGCAGCCTCACACATCTCAGCAGCCTGCTTCTTGGCCTGCAGCAGCTGCTGAATGCCCTGCGAGTGACTGGCCATGGCGGTGGCGACTCCCAAGCCCAGGAGAGAGGCCTAAATCTGCTCCATTGCCCCACAGGTCAGCTCTGGGATTCTTTTATGGAGGGAACTTAAGGCCACACAAATTTTAGTGGGGGATGGAGAGGAGAAAAAGCAACATATCTAACCTACTAATTTCCTTAAACTCAGATCCTACCAAGTTTCAGTCTTAGAACAGTTTAGTGTCCATTTCCCCTTTTGAATAGAAGACAATTCCTCTTCCAAGAAAGAACTCTCATCTGCTCTAGAGAGATAACGCATTTGTTATAACTATAAATTTATTTGGAAGAACAACTGGGCTTTACACAGGCCATCTGGAGAAGACAAATGTTTCATGTAAGCATGTGGGAAATTTCACTGACAACATATGTAGCTAAATGAACTGTCTGCAGCATGCCAAAGGGAGAAAACTCCATTACACACGAGGGAGGTATTTCAACAATCACCTGAAAATAAATATGCATCAACCTCTTAATTTAACTAAAACACATGTAAGGTGTAGCTGTGTTTCTTCTCAATGTATTGACGACCAAACATACAGCTTCTGCAGAGAAATACGTTGGGTTCAACTCCACAGGGACAGCCATGAAATTACTGCCTTCATCCATCTACTCATGTTTAAAGAAATACATTTGCCACCCTAGCCAGTTTGGTTCAGTGGATAGAGCATCAGCCTGCCAACTCAAGGGTCCTGGGTTCAATTCCAGTCAAGGCACATATCTCAGTCACAGGCTTCTCCCTGGCCCTGGTCAGGGTGCATACAGGAGGCAACCAATTGATGTGTTTCTCTCTGTATTTCCCTCTCTCTTCCACTCTCTCTAAAATCAATGGAAAAATATCCTTGGGTGAGGATACACACACACACACACACACACACACACACACACACACACACACACACCCCTTTTGATTCTATAATTACTTTAAAATAAAAAGTGTCGCCCTAGCTGGTTTGGCTCAGTGGATAGAACGTCAGCTTGCAGACTGAAGGGTCCCAGGTTCGATTCCAGTCAAAGGCACGTACCCGGGTTGTGGGCTCATTCCCCAGTGGGGGACATGCAGGAGGCAGCTGATCAATGATTCTCTCTCATCACTGATGTTTCTCTCTCTCTTTCCCCTCCCTTTCTGAAATCAATACAAATATATTTAAAATAAAATTTTAAAAAAGCAAAAAAGGATAAAGAAGAAGTACATTTACCTACAACCTCCCCTGTTTTGAACCCCTTCCATTCCTCTTGACATGATGTCATAGAAGAGTATGAGACAGGAAATCAAAAGTTCCAGTCCTACCCCTGTCACTGATTCACAGAGTGGCCTCAAACAAGCCACCACTCTTTTAGTTTTATCTCCTCTAAAATGAGGAAATAATTTCTTTCCTATTTATATCTTAGGGTTTTTGTGGGGGGAAAATATTTACACCTCATGTTAGTAATTTTACAATATAATAAGTGTTTCAAATGGATTATTTCATTCAATTACAACTTTATCCTCATATTATCTATGTATTAGAGGCCTGGTGCACAAATTCATGCATGGGTGAGGTAGGGCCGGCCTGTCCCGATGGGGGCCAATCAGGGGAGGGGCTGTCTAGGGGAGCAAATCAGGGGTGTGGCCACTGGGGGGAGGGGCTGCAGGCAGTCGGCTGGCTGGCCCTGTCACAGATTGGGGTAGGGGGAGCTGATCAGGAACCAGGTCGACCGGGGAGAGGAGCCACAGGAGGTTGGAGGGACCGATTGGGGCCCCGATTGGGCCGGTTGGCCACTGCAGTTCGTGTCATAGCCACTGGTCATTCCAGTCATTCTGTCATTCCCATCGCTTGGCTTTCATATATCCTATCTAATAAAGAGTGAATATGCAAATTGACCATCACTTTGTCACAAAGATGGCGGCACCCATAGCCACAAGATGGCAGTGCCAAGTCCCCTCAGCCCTGCCAGAGTCCCCCAGTCCTTTCAGCCCCACTCGGGGGATGGCAGGCACATGGTGCAGCTGGACCCACCCTCAGCCCCCCAGCTTCCCAGGGCCGGCCTGAGGCGCAGGCAAGCCTCGGATTTTGGCTGTCCAGTCAACGCCCGAGATACAGGCAAGCCTCGATTGGCAGCTGCCCAGCCACCCAGGGCCGCCCGAAGCTCAGGCAACCAGTGCCAGCCAAAGCTTGCGCTGCCGGCAGTGACAGCAACAGAGGTGTGATGGGGTTGTCACCTTCCCCTGATTGCCAGGTTGCCTCCTGAACCTAAGGGCTCCCATACTGTGAGAGGGGGCAGGCCGGGCTGAGGGACCCACCTCCAGTGCAGGAATTTTCATGCACCGGGCCTCTAATCCTATATAATAAAAGGTTAAGCTGAAACCGGTTTGGCTCAGTGGATGGAGCATCAGCCTGCGGACTGAAGGGTCCCAGGTTTGATTCCGGTCAAGGGCATGTACCTGGGTTGCGGGCACATCCCCAATAGGGGGTGTGCAGGAGGCAGCTAATCAATGTTTCTCTCTCATCGATATTTCTAACTCTCTATCTCTCTCCCTTCCTCTCTGTAAAAAATCAATAAAATATATATTAAAAAAAAGAAAAGGTTAATATGCAAATCGACCAAATGGTGGAATGACTGGTCACTATGACGTGCACTCACCACCAGAGGGCAGACACTGAACACAGGAGCTGCCCCCTGGTGGTCAGTGTGCTCCCACGGGGGGAAGACCACTCAGTCAGAAGCCAGGCTCATGGCTGGCGAGCGCAGCGGCAGTGATGGTAGCCTCTCCCACCTTCGCAGCAGTTAGACATACCCTGAAGGCTCCCAAACTGCGAGAGGGCACAGGCGGGGCTGAGGGTAGCCCCCCCACACAGTGCACAAATTTTGTGCACCGGGCCTCTAGTATAGATATAAAAGCCTAAGCGACCGGCTGACTGGCCAACCGGCCAGCAGCTATGATGCACACTGACCACCAAGGGGCAGATGCTCAGTGCAAGAGCTGCCAAACTGCCGAGCTTCCGAGCTGCAGCCAGTTGGCAGCAGTGGTTCTTGGGTGACACACCTGAAACCAGAGAGGAGGGAGCCCAATTCCAGGGTGCATCACCTGAGAACCACCCTCTCGCAATCCAGAACCCCTCAGGGGATGTCAGAGAGCCAGTTTCAGCCCAATTCCCACAGGCCAGGCCAGGGGACCCCACCAGTGCACGAATCCATGCACTGAGCCTCTAGTAGATAAGAATATGAATACTGTATTAAGGAAAAAGTAGAGCTACAATAAGTAAACCCCAAAACTCAGGGGCTTAAAACAATAATAATCGCCAATAATAATGCAGGTATTCCTGCATTAGGAGCTTTCCTGCCTGAGGTGATTGAAGAACCCAGGCTCCTTCTGCCCGTGGTTCCACCAGGCCCTAGGACCTTGGTGCCCTCTGCCTTCACCTGGCAGACAGGCAAAAAGAGAATGGAGAAACACACCCACTTCTTAGCAACCTCATCCTGTCAATGACCTAGGTTACTTCCATTTACATCTCATTGGTGAGAACCAGTTAATGGCTTCACCTAGATGCAAGGGGGCACTAGGAAATGCAGCCCATAGTTGGCCAGCCACTTCTCAGTGATAATGTTATTATGTGGAAGATGGAGCATAACTCTGCGGTGAACAGTTAATCATCTCTGCCACAACGGAGTGGTACTGTAGTTCACTCAATAGTACACAACTAGCAGTTAAGTGTATTAGTTATCTATTTCCCTATAACATACTACCACAAACTCTTAAAGCAACACACATTTGTTTTCTCACAGTTAATCTGGATCAGGGGCCTGAACATGGGTTAGCTGGTCCCTGCTTCAGAGTCACACAAGGCTGCAGGTGAGGTGTTAACTGAGATGAGGTCTCATCTGAAGGGTCAATGAAGGAAGGATTCACGTTCCCACTCAGATGGCTCACGGCAGCAGTTGGTTCCTTGCAGCTGTAGGGTTCATGGAAGCTTCCTTCTTCAAAGCCAGCAATGGAGGGTAAGCTAGCAAGAGAGCGTGAATATACAATGTAATATAACCTTTGCTATATTCTACTGGTTAGAAGCAAGTCACAGGTCCACATATATTCAAGAGGTCCACATACACAAAAATATAAATGTCAGGAAAAGGATCATGGGGCCACCTCTAAAGTTTGTCTATCACAATAAGAAACTCAAACCCAGATCTCCTGACTATAAATCAGTGTTTCCTCTATTTAATCATTTGCTCAGCTATGGATTCCATAGTTCTTACCTATAAAATAGGGATAATATTTCCATATAACATACTCAGTTGTTATATGAGGAACAAAGGAAATAGTGGCTATTAAAGCACTCTACAAGCTGTAAAGTACAATGTAAATTTAATGGGAAATTGCTATTATTGTTGTATCTCCTTGCTTCTGATGTTTCTTTACTCTTCTTGTCCACCTAAATCCTATTCTTCCATCAAGAATCATCTTATTGTTGCCTTTTCCATGAGGTAACAAAAGTTTCTATTTCAGTGACAGTTGGATGAGCGAATGAATGAATGTCCCTATAGTCTTTGTTCAGAAAGTTGGGCTATAGAACAGGTGATTAATCCGCAAAGTATTTTGAACTGATGCCAGAAGATCCACTTGCTTAATTTCATCCATAAGTATGATTATAGCAGAGCAAATCTCCTGAATTGGAAACTATTAAGAAGAGTAGACAATGGGGGGAAAGGAGACATATGAAATACTTTAAACAATAAAGAATTTTTTAAAAGAATTTATTAGCTTAAACAGTGGTGGGGGCGGGGGAGGAAGAGTAGAGAGAAGGAATAAATGTAAACCCTGTGTCCACATAGCAATTTTCCATTATTAAAAAAAAAACTGCAAATATTACATTATTTACTTTATTAATAGAAGATGAAGTTGAACTCTTGGTCTCAGACTTTGGCTTATGTCTGTGAATTTTCTTCTAATGATGTAAGCAATTATTTGATGAGACCACTTTAGAAGGAAATGAGATCAGTTCTAGGAAATAAATGGTTCTTGCTACAAAGCAAATCACATAAGAATTCACATATCCACTTAAAAATGCTTTTTAAAAAACTGAACACTTAGAAGAAAATTCTGATTTGGTCATCACTTCAGTGATTGCTATGCCTTTGTTAGCTGAATGGCTTATGCTGCCACGACACATGATCCTGATCCAAAACCACCTCAAGAACGTGTTAAAAATAGCAAACCAAAACTGAACTGAGCACAGGCAACCAAAGCCAGCCCAGGGCTAAAGGAGCGGCACTATTAATAGAAGAGAAGATCGAGAGAAAACAAGGTCAAAAAAAAAACCCAAAAAAACAACCAAAATGTTTTCTTTAACACAGACTAATGTTTTCTTCAATACAGTTAGGAAGTGGGTTACTGCTTACCTTGTTTTATGCAAGGCTGCCGTGGTTTACACATTCTGAAATTCTGAGAGATGTTTTTCTAGAAAGCAGCATTCTCTCCCAAACGTGAGTGTGTTTACAGAAGAAATACACTGCTACCTGCCTGCTCCTGCTCCTCCTAAAAATGGGGCTACAGCATTGTGAAACCTCTACTTCCCCTTTGAGAGTCTGTTAAATAATCTCTTATATTCAGCTGTGAGAATGAATGGTGTGTTCTATGCTGAAATTTACCACTTTATTTTGTGTGTTTAGCCTTGAATATGGGTACTTCTCTCAGACTGCCGAGGGTAGAATCAAGTGTAGATTAACAGTGAAAGATATTCAGGGCTTCAAATGCTTTTTTTCTCCATCTCACTCCAAAATGGGGAATGGAGACTTCTGAAAGGTCTCCCTCCACTTCCCATGAGCTTGCCATAACTTCCCCTGCCCCAGACTGCTTAACTGTCTGTCCTGGCACTGACCAGAGATTTTGAGCTCTACAGCTGCTGAAAGGTTCATGTATCCGCAGGCCCCATTGTCTCTGCCTCAGACAGGAGTTCTGCACCAGGCAGGAAGCTACCAGAAGCTCCTGGGCACAATTACCTGTCTCAGCTAGATTCAGGTATAATTACATTAATATTAATTAAATTTAATGGTTGATACTGTCCAGAAACCTACTCTGTGGAAAATATTTAGATTCTATCAACATTCAATAAGGTCTTCTGTAGATATATTGTGCTTAAACCATTAAAATTAGGTGTTACAATTGAGGGAGGGGAAATCTCTATTGGGATGATTGGCATCATCCGCTAAGGTTTCCAGTTCAATCCCCTGGTCAGAGCATAGTCAAGAAGCAACCAATGAATGCATAAATAAGTGCAACAAGAAATCTATGTTTCTCTCTCCCCCTCCCCCCATCTCTTTCTCTCTTTCTCAAATTAATAATTTTTTAAAAACACACTAAATCTAAACTATATTATAACATGGATCTCTATTTTTCTCTCTGCTTTCCTCTGTTCTTACTTCATTCTCAGAAAGGACTTTGATTATGGCAGCAAAGACGACCTCCGGGAGCTCTAGAGTTTTTTCTATGTGCAATCTCAGAAAAAAATTAGAAATTATCTCTCTGTGACCCTGTTGTTCAAAATAATTGCTTGACACTCTTAGGTCATGTGTCCACCCTTAGACCAGAAGTCCTCTGACTGGCCAGCATGTGGCAGAAGTCGCTTGTCCAATACTAGAACATGGCAATAAAAGGAAAGACTATGGGAGTAAGAAAAGATAACATTTACCCATTGCATCATAGCAATATCAGACCTTAGTTTGTTTCATAGTAATATCAAGCCTCAGTTTTCAAAATGAAATTTAAAACGTTGACCTAAAACATGTAAATTTTTTTTTATTAAAACTCATCCAGGAAAGTGACCTGGTTATTAAAAGACTATATTTTAGCCCTGACCGGTTTGGCTCAGTGGATAGAGTGTTGGCCTGCGGACTGAAGGGTCCCAGGTTCGATTCTGGTCAAGGGCATGTACTTTGGTTGCGAGCACATCCCCAGTAGGAGGTGTGCAGGAGGCAGCTGAATCGATGTTTCTAACTCTCTATCCCTCTCCCTTCCTCTCTGTAAAAAATCAATAAAATATATATTTTTTAAAAAAAAAGACTATATTTTAAATATGTATACAGTCATCTTTCAGTATCTGCAGGAGATTCACTCCAGGAACCCTATGGATACCAACATTCAAGCATGCTCAAGTCCTTTAGTTGACCGTTCATATCCATGGGTTCTGCATCTGTGGATTCAACTAACACCCAACCCATGGTTAGTTATTTTTGACCAACGGTTGGTTGAATCTGCAGATGGGGCACCCATGAGTACTAAGAAGGGCCAGCTGTACTTTTCTATGTGTAATGTAAGTGTAAAATTAGAAGTAAAGATGTGGTCTCCACTTGGATTCCAAAAGTTGAAATCTAATCTGTTCCATCACACTTTGCCCATCAGTTATTGGTAATTTTCAAAGAAGAATTATTTGTCTGCTATCATTATTCTATATCCTGGTGGAAAGTTTATAACAAAAAGTAATGTCTTTCTTAAGTCATGAAATGAGCTTAGTGTGATTATTTAATTAAAATCTATTTAAGGACAAAAAAAAAAAAAGAAACTAAAGGTTGATCCCTGGCCAGCATCACTCAGTGGTTAGAGCAGCAGCCCATGCACCAAAGGGCCCAGGGTTCAATTCCCAGTCAAGAGCATGTACCTGGGTTGCAGGTTCTATCCCAGGTCCCAGTTGGGCCTGTGTGGGAGGCAACCAATCGACGTGTCTCTCTCACATTGATGTTTTTCTCCTCTCTCCCTCCCCCTCCACTGTCTGTAAAAGTCAAGGGGAAAAATTTCCTTTGTTGAGGATAAACAAAAACAAAAAAGTAAAGGTTAAAAAAAAAGAAATGCTCTACAAAGAAGAAGAAGAAGAAGAAAGGAATAGCTCTTCTCCTTCTATCTTCCTGAACAATTCAGTCCTAAAGCCACAGGTGAGGGGTGGGGTGTAGTAAGGCAAGCCGCCACACTGGTAGTGGGAAGTCCGCAGTGGACCAGAACAGGTGTCAGAGCCTGTGCAGGATGAGGAGGACATCCATATTGAGAAGGAATAGCCTGGCGTGGGGGGGGGGGGTCAAGGCTCACAGGATGAAGGGGCATCCACATGAGGGAGTGGCCCCACCTGAGCAGGTTAAGGAAAACATTGGTAGAAGGGGATGGCCTGGCATGAGCTGACGGAGACTGACTGGGAAGAAAAAGCATTCCTGTGAAGCAGTGGTGACAAAGGCGGTGAGGGATTGGTTACAAATAAGTAAATATATCAAAGACAGGGATCCAGATTTCTCACTGTCTGAGAAGGGACTTACAAAGATAGAAAGGGAGAAAACTAAAATGAACCCTATGGCATTGGTTTGGAAATGGAGATGTTGGAGAGAATTCATGGTTTTTTAGACAAACAGATATAGGTGATGATGGTGGTGGTGATGATGATGCTATATAGATAGACAAAAATAAATACAGATGTGTGTTTGTGTGCATACATATATCTCTAGCTCTGTCCACTGAGAAGGTCTGCGAGCAGCAACACCCCAAGAATAATATGCACACCTAGCACTTTGATCTTGGCTTCAAAATGCCATTCTCCCCAGAAAGAAACCAGGGCTCCCTTGAGAAATGATTGATTTTAGGGTTGGGGCAGGGAATGTAAAAATTGAGTCTGAAACAACTTGAGCTTATAAGCAAGGACCTAAAATGATAGGGATGTGTCAAAAGGACATTGTAGCCAGCCAGAAAGTGTTCCCACAGACCAAATCTGGGACAAATTCATAATTTTTTTAAAAAAAATAATAATCATGGTAATAGATTTTAATTCATTAAATGAAATAGAAAACCCTGAGTCTATACTATTACAAATAAATAAATGAATAAAAGTTTGATAAGCAATGGGATCCTTACCTAGTTTCAAATTATCTCCCTCCAAATGACTCATTAATCGACAAAGGAAAAGAGTAAGTTTACAATGGAAAAGCCTGGCAGACACCATGTATTATGGACGAATTGTGTCTTCTCAAGATTAGTACATTGAAGTCCTAACACCCGGTAGCTCAGAATGTGACTGTACCTAGAGAGAGGGCCTTTAAAGAGGTGATTAAGGTAAAATGACATCATATGGATGGGCTCTAACCCAATATGGCTGGTGTCCTCATGAAAGGAGTTTGGAACACAGAAAGCAGCAGAGAGACCAGGCTATGAGGATGCAGAAGATGGCCATCTGTGAGCTGAAGAGAGAGGCCTCAGAAGAAACCAACTCTGCCAACACCTTTAGTTTGGTCTCTAGCTTCCAGTGCTGTGAGAGAATAAAGTTCTGTAGTTTAAGCAACCCAGTCTGTGGGAGATTGTCATAGCAGCCCTAACATAGCAACTAATCTATCACCTTAAGTACCCAAACTGAAGATCCTCGGTAATGAGAGAAATCAAAAGAATGTGCCACCTGATAGGATGCAATGAAAGGACCACAGTGTATCACTTCTTATTCCTGACCAAACTGCATAACCCAGATCTAATCATGAAAAAAAACATCAGGGCCATCCAAGTTAAAGGACATGCTCCTAAATAACTGGCCTGTTATTTTCAAAATTGTCACGGTCATGAACATCAAGAAAGGACTGGGGAATGATCAAAAATTCACCCACTCATTTGACAAATATTCTTCAAACTTACAGTGTAGTGGAGAGTGCATAAAACAAATAAGTATATAATGTCTATTAGGTAGGATGGCCAGGGAAAGCTTCAAAAGAGGGGATATTTGAGCCAACAAATAAAACAGAAAGGAGCCTCACAAATACCTAGATCTTTCTAAGCTTAAGTAACAAGTGTCAAGACCCCGCAGCAGGAATATTCTTGTTGGTTTCAAAAAAGAACCAAACAGCCAGCGTGTTTGGGGTGGTTGTGGGAGGGAAGAATGACAGAAATTAGCCTGAAGGGGTGACCAGTGGCCAGATCTCATCAAGGCCTTGGACATTGAGGTAAGGGCTTTGGATTTCATTCTCAGCGTGATGGGATGCCACTGGAGAGTTTTGAAGGTGGAAGTGACATGATTCAGTTATAAAATAATCACATGAGCAGAAGCGGCAGAACAGTTGGAAGATTCCTATGGTAGCCCAGGTGAGAGAGGATGGCTTGGGCTCAGGTAGTAATGGTGGAGGAAGAGTAAATGGCTCTGAAAAGAAGAACAGGCAAATTCAGAAGCAAACAGTTGTGATGATAAAGAACCCTCTCCTGTTTGGGGTTTTTGTTGTTTTCTTTGGGGATGGTGGGTGCCCGTGCAGGTACAAGGAATTCATTCACCTGCATTTTCCCTAATTCACCGGAGAGTGCTTACTTGTCCTCCACAGCTCACTCAGATGTCCTCCTTTCCACACACTCTTCCATGCACAGCTTTGGTCACTTGTCCAGACTCCCACAGCACTTTGATCCTGGGCCAAAAAAAGGCCTTGCCACTTCCTCTTGTGGTTAGTGGTGTTTATCTCCACTTCCAGATTCTAAGCTTCTACAGTGCAGATTCCTGTCTTGGGCAGCATAGGGCTTCAGAACTGAGAGAGCCTGAATCATCACACACATTTCATAAAATATGTGTTAAATGTCTAAAGAAAAGCGGTCGAATAGATTCACCATTGGTTAATCAAATGACTGCAGAACCCGCTGGAGAGGACAAGGTGTTCCTCTGCCCCATCCTGAACACAATTCCGGCTTTTCAGAACCTGCCTTACTACCAACCAGCACTGAACACTTTTTCCAGTTAGGAAGTTTGGAACTCTTTCGCTGGGGCCTGATTTAGCAACACCCAGATGTCAGGGCTGCTTCTATCAAAAGGTGTTTGCTGTAATAAACAGGCCTAACCGAGGTCAAGCGCTCCTTCAGCTCAGCAATAAGCATTGTCAGGTGTGCATTCCATGGAGCTTAGACTCCACCTTCTCCCAGTCACAGGCTTGATTCCATCGATGTAAGGGGGGTATGCTTTTTTGTAAACTCTTCCTAAAGAAGGCTTAGGTATTTCTATCCCAAGCTTTATAAAAATAAAAATAAAAATAAAAATAACGGCCATTCTGAATCCCTTGTGATGATTCTGTCCAAAGATGTTTCCTGATTTTCCCCCCATTTGCTTCAAAGGGCTTCCACAAGCCCAGCTACTTTGTCATTGCTGTGTCCTCGGACTCAGAGTAGTAATGGGCACGTAGCAGGCACCAAATGTATATATTTGCTTTATAAAGCTAGAAAAACAGTAACCTGAAAACGTATCCAACTCTAACCTGTGATTCCCAATTGGTTTTTATAATTGGCAAGGATGTGTATTAATTATATTAAAGGATACAATTTTCAAAGCTTCTAAAAAATTTTAAATTCCCTTTTAAAAAAAATATGTATTGTATTTCACCTTGAGAAAAGACTAACTCATTGGTCCCACTCTTCCAGGCACCACACTCCCTAATTATAGCTTAAAACTCAAAGGGATCTGAAATAGTTTAGTTCACCAAGATAGAGCATACATATTCTATTTTCAAAGCTATCCTGGGCATCTTATCCACAAATAGACCAAGAGGCTATCAAGTAGTCAGAATTACTATATTCTTCCTACAGCTGCAAGAGGTACCCAATCATCACAGGGATTTTTGACCCCAGGGAGCACCATCAAAAGCCTTAAAGGGACCTCAGCTGATACATGGGCAGTCGGAAGACTTGCCACTCGCCTATAATGCGAATACCATTGAACTTGTAGCTGCTTTCAGCTGCCCTCATTCTGTTAGGTTATTGCATTCTTCACCAATACTAAGAATTTCATAGCTTTCCCTGCGTCAGTTGTTATCTTCCTGTATCACTCTTTTTATAAAAAATCTTCAGCAGGGTATTTAGTTTGCATATTAAGTTACTAGTGGCCTGTTGCATGGATTCGTGCACATGGAAAGGAAATTAATTAGAATATTTTAATGTCGCTATTCACCCTTTCTCGATAATAGAAGTGTCAACCAAATTCACAATCAACAATGACAGATGGAAATACACACGTGTGATTGGTGCCAGCAAGAGCTTTATATATATCACGCATGTGCGAGTCAACTTAGCCTTTTATTGATATAGAATAAACTTGCTTAATGAGATCTGCTTTCTGATTTAGCTAAACTTTTTCCTGGCCAGTGAAGCACCCCAACATCTCTTTCAGGTAATTGTCAGCAACACAGCAGTAAATATCAACACGAAGCAGATTATTATTATAGATCATACAAGGAAAACAAAGGGTAAAATATTTCATTGCAGCAGTGTTTGACTATATTCTGCTCAGAGAAAACCTAAAGTCATTTTTAAGGTCCACCATTCCTTACTTCTTTTTAGTTGGGTCAAGTTTCTAAGCTTTCTAAATCTCCATTTTCTGGCTAATGAAAAGAAAATAGGATTCCACCAACTCTCCTATCTACCTACTCCAGGGCTTCTGTGAGGATCAAATGAGATGAGGCATGGGGAAATGCTTCACATTTGGTTAAAGTGTGAAATGTTTGCACCTGGCTATAAAGCAAATCATGTTTCTGGGCTGAAGAAACTGCAAGGAGGCTAGTTGTTGCTAGGGAGAGGAAGTCAGGCATTGCTGGTGATGTCATTACCTGGCGCCCACAGCAACTGGTTCTGGGCGGGGCTGGGCTGTGGGCTGCATTTTGCACCATAGGATCTTAGCAGCATTGGCTACAGTTTGGTGGGCTGTTGCTCAGGGGTGGTGGAAGGGCCTGTGTCCCACTTGAGGGAAGCCGAGTGTTGCTTTATGGGTGCCAGATCCATGGTGCCGTTTCTCTGTGCGTGTCACAGCAGCTCCTGCATTGAGTGTCTGCCCCCGGTGGTCAGTGCACATCATAGTGACCAGTTGGACACTTAGCATATTAGCCTTTTATATATATAGACTAGGGGCCCGGTGCACGAAATTCGTGCACTGGGTGGGGAGGGGGGGAAGTGTCCCTCAGCCCAGCCTGCCCCCTCTCACATACTGGGAGCCCTCAGGCGTTGACCCCCATCACCCTCCAATCGCAGGATCGGCCCCTTGCCCAGGCCTGACGCCTCTGACAGAGGCGTCAGGCCTGGGCAGGGGACCCTCATTTCCCCCCATCACTGGTTCTGCCCCCAGCCCAGGCCTGATGCCTCTGGTCCAGGCGTCAGGCCTGGGCAGGGGACCCCCAGACCCCTCCGATTGCTGGCTCTGCCCCTTGCCCAGGCCTGATGCCTCGGCCAGGGGCGTAGACCCCCATCACCCTCCGATCGCCTGATCGGCCCCTTGCCCAGGCCTGATGCCTCCGCCAGAGGTGTCAGGCTTGGACAGGGGACCCCCATCTCCCCCCGATCACTGGCTCTGACCCCCGCCCAGGCCTGAGGCCTCTGGCCCAGGAATCATGCCTGGGCAGGGGACCCCCATCTCCCTCTGATCGCTTGCTCCACCCCCCGCCCAAGCCTGACGCCTCTGACCCAGGCTTCAGGCCTGGGCAAGGGGACCATCATATCCCCCCAATCCCCGGCTCTGCCCCCCCAGCTCCCTCTGGCCTGGGCGTCCAGCCCGGGCAGCGGGGACCCGCAGCTGCAGCAGCCCCGCGATCGTGGGCTCCGCTTTAGGCCCAGGCAAGGGACCCCTAGCTCCTGGGACTGCCAGCTTCAACCGTGCCCAGCCCCCATCGCTGGCTCCACCCCTACTTCCTGCTGTCACTGGCCAGGGCGGCAAAGGCGCCTGATTCTCCGATCATGGCTGGGGGGCAGGGCAAAAGGTGGCCCCAGGGCCGCCTTTGCCCTGCCCCCCAGCTCTTAGCTCCCCCCTGGGTTTCCGATCACTGTCAGTGGCAGGGGGCTTCTTCCTGCTTTCCCTTTCGCCTCCCTGCATTGTGCCTACATACGCAAATTAACCGCCATCTTGTTGGCAGTTAACTGCCAATCTTAGTTGGCAGTTAACTGCCAATCTTAGTTGGCAGTTAATTTGCATATAGCCCTGATTAGCCAATGAAAACGGTAGCGCTGTACGCCAATTACCATTTTTTTCTTTTATTAGTGTAGACTAGAGGCCCGGTGCACAAAAATTTGTGCACTGGGGGGGGGAGGGGGGTGTCCCTCAGCCTGTGCCCTCTCGCAGTCTGGGACTCAGGGGATGACCACCTGCTGGCTTAGGCCCACTCCCTGGGGGATTGGGCCTAAGCTGGCAGTCAGACATCCCTCTGGCAGCCCAGGAGCCCTCAGGGGATGTCCACTTGCCAGCAGGGAATAGGCCTAAGGTGCAGTCGGACATTCTTAGCACTGCTGAGGAGGCGGGAGAGGCTCCCACCACCACCGCTGTACTGGCAGCCGTCAGCCTGGCTTGTGGTTGAGAAGAGCTCCTGATGTGGGAGCGCACTGACCACCAGGGGGCAGCTCCTGCATTGAACATCTGTCCCCTGGTGGTCAGTGTGTGTCATAGTGACCAGTCATTCCCAGTTGGTCTGCTGTTAGGGTCAATTTGCATATTACCCTTTTATTATATAGGAGTGCCTGGCCAGCCTGGGTGAGGGGCTGATGGCTGTTTGCAGGCTGGCCACAATCCCCAGCCACCCAAACTCCCAGTGGAGGCTGGCTAGAAGCAGATATCTAGGATTTATTTTTCTTCTATAATTGAAACTTTGTTGCCATGAGCAGAGGCCAGAGCTGGCTCAGGGCAGGCAGGAAGCTTGGCTTCCTTCATCGCCCGGGCAAACAAGCTCCTGCTTGCTCCACCTCTGTGGCTGCTGGCCGCCATCTTGTTTGGGTTAATTTGCATATAGTCGCTCTGACTGTTTGGTGGGCGTGGCTTAGGGCATAGGGAAGGTATGGTCAATTAGCATCTTTGTCTTTATTAGTGTAAATAGATGATTCTAAAGGAGTTTTTGCTCTTTACATTAAAATGGCTCAGAGAACAGGTGTGTGTGTTTTTTTTAAGTTAGAGTTGTTGCTTTCTAGAATTTTTATTTCTACCAACATGTACTCACCCTCTTTCTATATAATAATAATAATAATAATAATAATAATAAAAAGATTGGAATGAGCCGAAACCGGTTTGGCTCAGTGGATAGAGCGTCGGCCTGTGGACTGAAAGGTCCCAGGTTCGATTCCGGTCAAGGGCATGTACCTGGGTTGCGGGCATATCCCCAGTAGGAGATGTACAGGAGGCAGCTGATCGATGTTTCTCTCTCATCGATGTTTCTAACTATCTCTCTCCCTTCCTCTCTGTAAAAAATCAATAAAATATATTTTTAAAAAATAAAATAAAATAAAAAATAAAAATAAAAAGATTGGAATGCTTCCATTTACTAGCAAGACTGTTATGACTATTCAGACCAAAGACCAAGGAGGCTAGGTTATCCTGGATAGATAAGCAGGGCAGCAGGCCAGCTGTGGGGCCTTCACCTTGAGGGCACTGGCTGAACCACACTTGAGCAGCAGTTTCCAGAACCTCAAAGGACAATAAAGTTGAAGGCTGGACCAAGGTGGGAAGTCTAACTAGAGACTTCCATTGAAGATAGGACCTCAAAGGGCAACATCCTTTTAGAAGAAAGTAAAAATCATTCCTCTCCAACTGCCAGATACCAGCCAGGTAAATTGTCTGTGTCAAACCTTAAAACCCTAGTGCTAAGTGAAAAGGGGGGGGGAAAAAACAAACAAAAAAAAACCCATTTTCCCCTAAGGATTTAAACCCACTAGGCAATAAGAAGGAACAAACTACTTATAAACACAATGTAGATGAATTTCAAAAACATTATGCAGAGAATTCAAAACCACAAGATGGCCTTCACAGGGCTTTACACGCGAAAGTCTCGCTATTTGCATGCCTCAGTAAACCCCAAGCCAATAATGTGGTTTAAAGTTGTCCCAGGTTGATAGTGCCCGTGACCAGAGGTAAGCAAACTATTTCAGGTGAAAGGTCAGAGTAAATAATTTAGACTTTGAGGGCATCCAGTCACTGTTACATCTACTCAGCTCCACTGTGGTGGTGTAAAACCAAACAGACCATGTGCTAACAAAGGCATGTGGCTGTCTTCCAACATAGTTTTGTTTACAAAAACAGGCAGAGGGCAGGAATCAGCAATCTGTGATTGGCCCAAATGAAGATAAAATTCTTTGGATGACAGATCATTATGAAAATTCTCTAAACACACAAAGAAATAAAACTCCATCAATGAGAAGCCACAGGTGGGAAAAAAGACCCTGAAGAGGTGTAAGATTTTGGAATAGGTGGGGAAAATACCAAATCAATAAGCATAAGATGCTTCAAAACTTATTTAAGAGTAAGCACATTTGCCAGACCGGTTTGGCTCAGTGGATAGAGCGTCGGCCTGCGGACTGAGGGGTCCCAGGTTCGATTCCGGTCGGGGGCATGTGCCTTGGTTGCGGGCACATCCCCAGTGGGAGGTGTCCAGGAGGCGGCTGGTCGATGTTTCTCTCTCATGGATGTTTCTAACTCTCTGTCCCTCTCCCTTCCTCTCTGTGAAAAATCAATAAAATATATTTTTTTTAAAAAAGAGTAAGCACATTTGAAAAAGAATCAGATATAACTCATATAAATGAGCAATATAAAAATTGAAATTAAAAACTCAATAAAGAGATGTAGCAGCAGATTAGATAGAACTAAAGAGAGAATTAGTGAAATGGTAAGACTGAAATTTATCTAGAAAGAAGCCTAGAGGATCAAAGAAATGAAGACGGGAGGCTGGGCAGGGGGCAGTGAAGGGATTGAGCAACAAAGAAAAAACTCATGGACACAGACCACAGTGTGGTGATTGCCAGGGTGAGGGAGGTTTGGGGGAAATGGAGAGGGGTATAGGGGGGATAAATGGTGATGAACGGAGACTTCACTTGAGGTGGTGAACACACAATACAGTGTACAGATTATGTGTTGTAGAATTGTGCACCTGAAACCTGTAAAATTGTTAACCAGTGTCACCCCAATCAATTCAATAAAAAGGAAAGAAAAGATATCAACAGAAGGACCAAAGTACAACATGTGCACTGAAGGTATAATGGCGAATCACCAAGTTGGATATGCTTTAGCAAGTCTGCTTATACAGGAAAACTTTCCTCAGACTGTTTTTTGCACCAGACTGTGATCCAGGACTATTTCCCTGTGCTCTGAGTATATTTACTTTTTCATACATGGCTGCTCATCTGATCTCAGAATGTGCCAGGACATTTCATAAGCCCTGGGAATTCCTAAAACCAGTGTCTGTAAACAGCACCAGGACAAAGAATCGAGATTTTAAAAAGGCCACCTCATGGTTCAATAAACGAATCTGTGCAAAGGGTTAGATGAAAGGTCTTACCTAATGGGATTTTTCTACCCAATCCTGCCTACCCTTGATATCCCATTACAGTTACAGAAGACTCAGGAATACTAAACTCTGGAACAATATTTCTAAAGTGGGTATAAATAATATAAGGAAAGGCAAATGCAAAAAAAAAAAAAAAAAAAAAAAGGAGTTCCGAGCATAAGCTAAATCTAAACAGTATGTATTTACTAAAAACATGTTTTCAGTAACATAGCAATTCCTCAAACAACTTGAAAACTAGCTATGTAAGCAAAAACCTACAAAAGTTCTGATTGAGCCCAGCTGGCTGACTCAGTGGTTGAGCATCAACCTATGAACCAGGAGGTCACGGTTCGATTCCTGGTCAGGGCACATGCCCGGGTTGCGGGCTCGATTTCCAATGTGGGGTGTGCAGGAGGCAGCTGCTCAATGATTCTCTCTCATCATTGATGTTTCTGTCTCTCTCTCCCTTTCCCTTCTTCTCTGAAATTAATACAAATATATATGAAAAGAAAAAAAGTTCTGACTGAGATAGCATGAGATTTTCCAGTGAATACACAATAGCATTATTGCTTTCACAGTGCTCTTGGAACGATATGTTTTATCAGTGTCCAAACAAGACAGACTTGCCACAGCATATTCAACTTGGCGCTTTGCCATTATCCACTGAAGCTCTCTTGGAGAAAATAACAAAAAAGGCACTCTTCTTTCTGAGAAAAAATAAATAAAACAATGAGTTACCATGGATTTGCTGATGTTCAGTCAAGATCACCCCGGGTACAGTTTAGGGGGCAAAACTTAAAGCAAGAAGGAAAAGATGAGGGTTGGGGAGGATGAGAATAGCAGAGTAACTAACCAGGAAGGTAGCCTGTTTGCAAATTTTCCTTTGGGATCAAATCCATGTATATAGATAAGACTCTATACCGATAACAGTGTGCCAGGCCAACCTATAGTCAATTAAGAGATAGTTGCCTGAGTTCACCAGCGAAATAACTGAAGTCTGTGACTCTGCTCAAGACAGAGTCCACAGGGTCAGAGTCCAGATAACCAGGCCAGACAAAAAGAAGAAAACAACCTAAAACCAGCAGCTCATGCTCTGCATTTCCCAGATGTTCCAGTCTGATGAAATCTAACTATGTCATTGAAATGAAAAACAATCATTGGTTGTAAGAAAAAAAATCTAACTTACTCAAAACCAAAAGATGATAGAGGTGAGGGGAAAATAATACAAAACACACTTAGAAATATAGAATTTATTTATATTCACCATAAGGTAGTTTCACATTCTGTACATGGTGACCAGGAGAGATATAATACTCTCCGAGTTTAAGATGGCATTATATTGCTATCAAACATTGCTTATGCTGTGCGTCAAAAAACACTTATTTTCCCCTTTACAAAATTTAAGGCTCAGTTTCCAAAAGATCATTTTACCACTTATTTTTCTGTTTAAGAAACTGGAAAAATTCTGAAACAAACTATAAAGTGGTGGAGGGTGAGGGGCAGTGCCACACACATCACTCATTCATACTCCTGCTGAAGACACTAAATGTGATTTTTGTTGTTATTATAAAAGGTTCCTCCTATTTGAAATGTGTTTGGTTATAGTAGATGGGAGAGGTGCTAGGTGCATATCTTTAGCATACAAACCAGGAAAACTAAAAACGTTATCACCAGTTTCTGGCTAAATGTATTTATTGGCAATGTGCCTACATATAAACCCACTCACACAGTAACTTGGACTCACTTCTCTTTGGTAAAGCTCACCAAATGGTATTTCTCTCCAAACACACTAGTAAAAAATATTAACATTGTCATTCGGCTTTCAGGTCAGATGGCCACAGAGTTGTCCTTTCTCCTAAATACTTCCCTCCATTTTTCTTTTCAGGCTTGCAGGAGACATAGCCATGATGCTAACCTGACCCCACTGTTTAAGAGACTGAAGGAAGAGGTTAAAAAGTGGCATGAGAAAGCTAATCAGGAAAAAAAGAGTTTGGGATACTTTTTGAGAATGACCATATCAATGACTCCAAACACAAAGAGTTCCAAAAGTGTTTTTCAAGTACTTTTTCCTGTAGAAGTATTCATTCAATGACATAATCATCGTACAGAAGGCAGAATCTGTTTAAACTCAGTCAACTACCTTACAATCCAGGAGGCTAATGCTCCAACAACAACAAAAGGACACCAAAGGGTTCTGCCTCTGGCATAAAAAGGTAGAGACAATCATCCAGTAGAAAATATTTACAATAAAAAAACAAACAATAAGACAAAACAATGCCCCCCAAAATACACACACACACACACACACACACACACACACACACACACTCCGTTCTAAGAGCTAGTCTGGGAAGCCAAGCTTCATCTCCAGGGTGGCCGTCAGTCCGATTCAGAGTTGAGAGATCCATTGCCAACAATCATCTTGCTGTAGTTCTTCTGTTGCTCTTCCTTAAAAGTGTTCTTCACCTTATCTCTCTTCAACCCACCATCCCTGGGAATAGAAAGGCAAACAAATAAAAGATACTCCTACCAATGATGTAAAAGGGTTACCTATTAATACTTGCTGCATGGTTTGCCATGACGCTTATGCAGCAGCTGGTCAGCAATGGGACAAAGAACACAATTTTGGAAGCAGAATGACCCAGATTCTAGTCTCTGCTTTACCACTGACCAGAGATGTGTTCCTATGAGGAAGGAACAATCGCTCTGAGGCATGGTTAAAACAAAGAACAATATGTCCACTAACTTCTTCTTTAGGGCTGGTGAATTCAACATGTAGACTCTATATTAAAACTAGAATTGTTTACCTATCTTTTTCCCCAAGGAAATCAAAATATTGTTGTTGTTCTTATCTAATTGATCCCTGTCTTACTAGAAAACCATATAGATAATCTATAATAATAAAAGTGTAATATGCTAATTAGACCGGGCGTCCTTACAGACTACCTTTCAGACGAAGCCAGGCCTGTGAGGGAAGCCCTGGTCCCAGGTACCTGCCAGTGACCAGAGTGAAGCCCAGGTCCCGGGTATGGGAGGGAAGCCAGTGCCGGCAGTCAGGGGAAGGAAGGCCTACTCTTGCACGAATTTCGTGCATTGGGCCTCTAGTTTAAAATATACACATAAGAAATGGTGAGGGTACTGAAGATGTACAAGTAAATTCCTTAAAGATAAATCATTACTCAAATCTAAGCCTATGTCTACCAAGTTGTATTTTCATTCACAGCACTATGTTTCAAGCATGTAAAATATAATCTTCTGTATTCCAAAACAGACTCAGAATAAAACAAAATAATAATAAGTTGCATTCAACTGGTAGGTAGTGCCTACATAAGCAGCATTCCTTAGCTCAGAGCCTGTGAATCTTTGAACTCTCTCCAGAGTGGTGAAAACACAGACCTGCCTGGGTTATGAGGACTCCGTGCGTGCCTTTCCTTCTTTGGAGAACACAAAGGAACAACAAACTGTAAGAGTTGGGAGGAGACTGGAGTATCAGGGGCCACTCTCCCTCCTAATCAAATGTTTTTCATTTCAACTCTTGGGAGGGCATCAACTGAGAACTTGCTTACTTTATACTGTGCCTGTTTAACTTTAACCCAGTTAAGCACAAATGCTTACCAAGTGCTCCCTGACAATGATGAATAAATCACAGGTTAGCCTGTGAACTTAATGCCATGAAGACAGAACCTGACCTACAAGCCTGTCTGAGCCCAGGGCAATGCTCTCTAGAACAGCAGTTCTCAACCTGTGGGTCGCGACCCCTTTGGCGGTCGAACGACCCTTTCACAGGGGTCGCCTAAGACCATCCTGCATATCAGATATTTACATTACGATTCATAACAGTAGCAACATTACAGTTATGAAGTAGCAATGAAAATAATTTTATGGTTGGGTCACAACATGAGAAACTGTATTTAAAGAGCCAGAAGGTTGAGAACCACTGCAGAGTCAAACCTAAGCCAGTACACAAGTCCTCAACTTAAAAATACACAATGGGCCACAAACCCTCCAGGGATCAGTTGTAAAAATATTTCCATGGGAAAAAAGTTATAAAGCGTCTTTAGGTCCCCAAAATTGCCCACAAAAGCTTCTTTTATCCAATGAACTGCCTCTAACAACCACATTTATGTGAACGCTGAATGGTAAGAACTGAGGAAGGGAGAGGGAGACCAAAAGAAAGGCCATTCCTTCTTTCCTGAGGTCCAGGCCAGAAATGGCAAAATATGAAGTGAGCAATGTTTGCCCTTAAGCATCCTGACATTATTTTTATGTAATTCTCCTTCCCAAGCATCCAGTAAACCTCATACTGCCCTAAGCGCCCCAGCTTTTACTTGCCACCCCTATAGACTTCGAAGTTGTGCCCAGTTCCCCTTTGCAATGACAGCAGATCTTGGTTCTTAAGGCAGGCAGCAGCCATATTTAAAAGCCAGTTTAAGATGATATAACTAAGTTTTCATTTAATCTAGGAGATAACTGATCCAGATATGCTAATTGAGGCCTAATAAGTAGATGACAAATACATCTGGAAATGTAGTGAGTCTATTTTCTTTTCAAAGAAGAGGCTATGTAATTAAAATAACCTTTTAGTATAAAATTGCATATAGCCTGATAAAAGGAAATTGAAAAATTCTGAGAATCATTTCCAACAGATTTCATTTAAGCCGATGTGATGGGAGTCTGCCCTGTGGCTGACAACCCTTGGCTGTTTTTTTCTCTCACAGCTTGCTTGCTTTCTTTCCTTTCTGAGGCTATTGAGTTAAAGCTCTAAGCTTTTCATAATGGCTTCAGGACAGGAGTAGGGCTGGGATGTCAGGTAAGAGGAAAGGAGAAAAGTTCAGAAAACAATGAACAAGGAAGCCAGTTAGTTATACAATGAACATGAACCCCTAGGGCATTTGTAAATTAAGTCATTGTAAACTAGGGCATTGGGAAGCCTGTCCCTTCATGATGTTTCACTTATTCTAGCTTAGATAGCATAATACAAATGTTAGTCTTAACCCATCTTAGCCCTAGGGCCAGTCAGTTGCCTTGAATCAAGAAATCAAACTCTGGCCCAGCTGGTGAGGCTCAGTGGTTGAGCGTCCACCCATGAACCAGGAGGTCACGGTTTGATTCCCAGCTGGGACACATGCCTGGATTTCAGGCTCCAACCCCAGTGGGGGCATGCGGATGCAGCTGATTGATGTGTGTCTCTTATCATTGATGCTTCCATCTCTCTTTCCCTCTCCCTAAAATCAATAAAAACATTAAAAAACAAACAAACAAAAAACCTCATACTCTGGGGTGGTCAGCCAGGCATTTAATCAGAAACCACCATAAGGCTTCAGCTATCTTGATCTCCCATCAACCTCCCAAGCTTTGTCAATCAGCATAATGAATTTTCACCGTAAAAATTAGTGGCTTGTTAATTAGCATAATTAGTGGCATGTCCAACTTCTAGCCTGTGCTCTAAGGACATGGATGTGTCACGTCCTTCTTGCTTTACTTCCTCCCTGCTAGCCATCTGCTGAACACACTGAGCAGAGCTGGGCAGCCATAAAGTACAAGTGCATTGAGGATGGTAGAGTAACACAGCATGAGCTGGAAGGAAAGGGAGAAACTTCTATCTTATTTAAGCCACTGTTATGTTGTATGAACCCCTGTCACTGTCAGCTAACCCTCCAGCTGACTAGCATAATAAATAACATTAATAAAGTGTTTTTAATTTTTAAAAAGTGGTAGTACTTCTGAAAAATTTCTTACCAGGGAAGCTCAGTCAATCCTCCTTGTCTAGCAATAGCAGACTTAACCCTGTTAGCAAACTGGACTGCATCTTCTCCTTCCTGGGGGGAAAAAAATTACAAGTATATCCTGGGTACACAATTTTCAAATCATGCCTTAAAATGTCTCAAAATAATTTAGATTTATTTTAAAATATAAGACTCACATTTTAGCTCAAATATGTTTGAGTCTCAATCATAGCAAGCATCATTCATTTTATTGAGAAAATGCAGTGCTGTGTTGTTTCATTTTTTTTAACCAGGGGTACATATTTATTATGCTCTGTATTAGTCTTATCCAAGATACAACTTTCCACAATACCTGTAGGCCCAATAAACTAACAGCAATTATAAAAATTATTATGGAAAAAAGAGTCTCTGAATATAAAATGGCCTGATTTGAAGAGAACTACATTTTTTTTAAAGAAAGACTTTTGCAATTTATTTATATGCATATATTTCATCAATTTTTAGAGAAAGATGAAGGGAGGAGAGGGAGAGGGGTGGAGAGAAAGAGAGAGAAAAACATTGATCTGCTGCCTCCTGCACACCCACTACTGGGGATTAAGCCAGCAACATGGGCATGTGCCCTGACTGGAATCTAGCCGGCAACCTCTTGGTGCACAGATGATGCCCAACCAATTGAGCCACACCCGCCAGGGCCAAAAGAACTACATTTTTTAAAAAATGACTCATTTTCCTGAGAAAGCAGAAAGGCAGTCCAGGTCTAGCTGATGTGAGGAAGGGAGACGTCCACGTTTTCAGGTAAAGGTTTTCTCATTTTTATCTGATTAAATCCCCAAAGTCCAGCTATTGTTTTCTGTGGCCTACCTCTCTCGTCATGGGAGGCAAGTACCACACATCACAGACGATGGCCCAGCTGGTCATCATTCGAAGCAGGTAGCTCACCATGTTGTATTTACTACTGTTCCAAAAGGCATCACCAAACTGAGGGTTATACTGAGAAAAGAAAAGAAAACACGTCACAGTTATGAATTAAGTGCTGGCTTCTCCTATCCAAGTCAATGCTTTCAAGGTGGCAGGCCCAACCTCTCTATGAGATTCAAAAAAAGAGAGAAGTTTCTTTGCTTGAAAGAAATGATCAAGGAAGCAAACCAGTCCAGCAAACTCCTCTGACCACAGCCCAGAGCACTGCAACGAGAGGCTGATTGACTCTTTTTCTATTTTATTTTTAAGAGTTTATTTGAGCCAGACTGGTGACATACTAATAATGCTGGGTACATGACCCTTAAATGTCTGTCGCCCCACTTAACTGGAAGGTGGGTGAAAATAGGGACAATATCTGTTCTGCTCATCACTGACTCTGTGCTCAGTGTTCAGGCTTTGGCCTGGCTTGAAGTCCCTGGTATATATCCTATCCATATCCATAGGGAGAGAATGATCAAGCAAATGGGCAAAATGTAAACAGCTGGTAAATCTGAGTAATGTATATACAACTGCTCCTTATTCTCACAAATTTTTAATTATCAAGTAACTAAGTGCCCTTTTCTGAAGGGAGGAGGGAATCTGTTTTACCTTAATTGCAACTGGATATATGGTTCCTCCAATTTCAAAGCTTCCCTTTTTAAACATCATGACTGAAGTATTATTGATGCAAGTTCCTGCAAGAACATGGGGGGGGGGGGGTGGCGGTGGGGTGTGAAGAGGTGTTAAGAGGAATTACTATGATATAAAATAATTTAAATTACTCAAATCATATCAAAATTACAGACATTTTACTACCGTTTCACAAACTGATTCCTGCTTAAGTAGTAATTTGATAGTTCCAAGCAGGTCTAATGAGAAACTTTTACTTTATTATTGAATGCTTTAGAGATACAACTTCTTCACAACACGTAATAATTTCAACACATTTAAAATAAGGACCTTGGAAAAGTTACGGACAATACCTTTCTAAGTTCATTACCCAGAAATAACTTTTAAGATTAAAAAGGTAAGACTTCCATGCCCATAGGACAGCAGATGTAGGCTAAAAATGACAATTCCAGAACAATCCAAATCCTCATACACTTTTGGTGCTTGTTATCAACTATAACTTGGTAGACAGTCTTTCTCTTACCTTCAGGAAAGATTAATATGGGTAATTTTTTCCTATCAGCAATGTGTTCTCGTAGTCTGTGAAGAAAAATAAAGGATCAAAATTCCATCTTTAAACAGAGAGAGATGGAAATCATCTTTGGTATTCTCTACACTCTACTGTCACAAATATATGGAAAAGCAATAAGGAGAAAAGAAACAAGATATAAGTCAAGAAAATAAACTCAGGTGGGTCCCTTTATAAAGAAGTGTAAGGATAGCTGCACTAGTTCAATTTCTCTCATCTCAAAGTGAGTGATTGGCAGTGTCTTCTGCCCACTCTTTAAAAACAAATGTTAGGCAGTCAGATGACAGGAGCTCTGGAGTCCCTGTCATGAGCTTTGTGCCCTTTCTTCTGTATCTTTATTACTCCATCTGAAAAATGGGGATATTGATTGCTTGACCTGTCCGCCTATGGCCATTAAGTGTAAAACATTCCTTAAATGGGTCAGGCTGAACTTTCCTAGGAAATACGCACCATAATAAAGCCTGTATTCTTCCAGGCTTAGGTTCTGTCCTCCCTGCAGCCAGCCCTGAATTCCAACTGCTCATCAGCAGCTAGTAAGGCTGAGACAGGGAGATTACAGCCCCCAGAGTGGCCCACTGCTAAATAATCTCCCACTGCTATCCCCATCTAGAGGGTAGTTATTCTAACAGATTTCAATAAATATACTTTTCATTTTATCCTTAAGAGCATGGCTCACCTTCATGCTTATAGAAACAATGGCCAGAGTGCCTTCAGTTAAAGGCCTCAGGCAAAAAAGGGTTTCCCAAAAAAGGTTTCTGGTAGCTCATCTCTATCCCAAGTCCCAGAGGGATTTATCCTGTTTCATAGAGATTAGCTCTGTCTGTCTCCAGGTAGATTTAAGTGGTAATAGTCTTTCAGCAAACATTAACCTATTAATTGATAGATATAATCTATTAATTCACCAAACAGTTACAAATTATTTAACTTTCTAGGTAGTAATTTTAACTTTGAAAATTCAGTAACTGGACTATACCTAAATCACCACAACATAAACTGATGGGCTTTCTAATCTCATCATATGCTCCACTATTCCTGCAGAATTAAAACTTTTTAAAATCTAGCTAAGACAGGTGATGTAACCAGAAAAAGCCTACCACAAATAGAGCTCCATGTTTTAGCTTTAATCTTAGCACTGTTCTGCCCTCTTGGGCAGGAAGGCCAAGATTTATCATATTTTATGCTACGCAAATGGGTAGTGAGTCACTGCTTACCTCTTGGTAACCAGGTGTCGATCTTTCATTTCTGAGCGTTCAAACCAGACATGTGGGCAAGCCTTAACCATAGCTCTCTGAATAATTCCCATCAATCCACCATGAACCTGGCCAACCTAGAAATACCATCAGAAAGAGAAAAAATGTAAATGTAAAGGCACAGCAGTTCAAAAAAAGCGTGTGTGTGTGTGTGTGTGTGTGTGTGTGTGTGTGTGTGTGTTTAAGTAGGAGTAAGTTCTTATTCCCCAGTAGAAAAGATCAATCTACTTCTACTGACTAAAGTTATTAGCCTATACAAAGGACATGAATGGCCAAATATAAGCAAAAGGTGTTCTTTAGTAGCACCTTTGAATTTTAAGCTATGTTGATATAATAGCTATACTATAGGTTTAAAAAGTAGAGTAGTCAAGAGAAATTCAAATTAAAACTACACTGAAATACCATCCCTCACCTATCAGATTGAAAAAGAACCAAAGCTTAACAATGTACTCTAAACCAAGGCTATGGGACACGGGCACTGTCGTACATTTCTTGGAATGGGGGAGATTATAATCCCCATGGGAGGAAATTTTGCAATACCTTTTCAAAACTGCATATATATTTATCCTTCAACTCAATAATTCTACTTCTAGAAACTTATCCTGAAGATAGACCATTTCACTCCAACAAAATGAAAATACATGTGCACAAGGTTGAAGTGGCTTCCTTCAAATGACTCCCTAGAAAAGTACACCCAATGGAGTACTACTATGCATTCTGTGAAAAGAGCAAGGTTGAACTCTATGACTGATTAATGATTTCCAAGAGACATTATTAAATGCGGAAAAAGCAACCTGCAGAGAGCAAATATAGTATAATGCTTTTTGTATGAGACAGGAGGGGAAATATACATATATATTTGTTTACCTCTACAAAAATAAAGAATAACCAAAAACAATGAAATTGGAATCTTACACGGGTAGAAAAGAATGCGGTAGAATGGAAGGAAAGGGATAATATGCCTTTAAACAAAAAATGTTTTGACATTTGGAAACATATTAATGTCCTACATATTCAAAAATTAAATCAACAAGGATGGGACTGGCAAACTGAAAGCAAATGAACCCAGCTGTATTTCAAATGAGTAAAAGAACAACACTGAAGCAAGGTGGAGGGGAAGGGGGCATGGGAATCCAAGAAATTTATAAAGACAGTATTTGAGCACACCCCCTCATCTTGGATGGGTTACTGAGAACTGCAAAATACCCTGAATTATTCTTATATTTGTTTCTCGTAGTAAAACAGGTGAAGCAATCCTGAAACAATTTTGGATGTATTATAGAATTGAGAAAATGAGTTGATATTGTTGGGAAACAGGACACTCACTGCGAAAAAAAGGAAGATAAAATATGGATTGGGGGAAGCAAGAAAGAACCCTATAAATTTGTGTAGACTCATATATCTAATATTATATCAGTATTAAGAATAACATTAGGGCCCTAACTGGTTTGGCTCAGTGGATAGAGTGTCGGCCTGCGGAATGAAGGGTCCCAGGTTCGATTCCGGTCAAGGGCATGTACCTTGGTTGTGGGCACATACCCAGTAGGGAGTGTGCAGGAGGCAGCTGATCGATGTTTCTAACTCTCTATCTCTCTCCCTTCCTCTCTGTAAAAAAGTCAATAAAATATATTTTTTTAAAAAAAGAATAACATTAGGAATTTTAAATATAAATATATTAAAATATAAGTAGTTTACATGCATTTTTATAAAGAAAGCCAATATATGAGGATGCAAATAATAAAGCAAATGGGCCAAATATTACCAATAGGTAAGTGTGAATAAGGGGCACATGGATATGGTAACATTTTTATTATTTCAACTTCCATGTGAGTTGTAAAATACTGCGAAATTTAAAAAAAAAAAAAAAAGTAGAGATCTTTGCTTAGGAAGGAAAAAACTTTGAAAAGCCACTGAGATGGGATCTTGAACATTCTTCAAATATATAGTCTATGTTTAGCCAAAAGAAAACAAATATGACCTCTGGAGGGTAGCAATAGTTTCCTCCCTCCATTTCTGCCCCCTGCCTCTGATTGAAATTCAAATGGCTTTAGGTTTCTATCACTCAACACATTAGAAAGTTCATAAGTAGTATGCTTTCATAACCTTGACTAATATTGTAATTGCAACTACACATGATCAAAAAGCACAGAAAATGCCAACAAAATTCTGAGACCTTCAGTCACAAATGAGTTATGCTCAACTCTTGTTGACAAGGACACTAAATGAATATGGTCTCAGACACATAAAATGATGATTAGGTAAGTTGGTTAAAATGCCTGAACCTCTGTTTTCTTATCTATAACAAAATCTCAACTCTAACTTCACTGAATTACAGGGAAGGTCAAATATAATGGATGTGAAAGTGCCTATCCACATAAATGCAAGGAATTATTATAGACTCCCAGGACTACACTGGGGTAAGGGGTCTATCAAGGGTTGTGAACTTGAGGCTCCTTGGAAGGGCTTTCTGGAGATCCATAGACACATTGAAATTAGACACAGAATTATGTTTGTATGATGCACAAATATGTTGTTGTGCTTTGTTTATTTTCCTTATTACGTAACTATTTACTGATTCCTAACCTTAAAAAGGTTAAGAAGTACCAATTCCCAAAGTCCTTGCAGAAAGTTGGTTAATGCTCCCTTAGATTCAGAGAGAACCCAATGACTTATTAGTACAGTAAGTTAGCAATGTGTTAAAATGTGTTACATATCTGAATTCCTATTTTAGGCAGATTAAATACCTAGCAATAAGTTAGGAGTTTTCACAAAGGCCTTCAAAACCCCCTCAGTGATTGCATAACCTGTGTACAGTCAAATACCACAGCGTGCCAGAATTCCCACTCTCCTATCTACAGCAGACAATGAATAGTGGCTTCCTTCAAATGCCTCCCCAGAAAAGTACATCAACCACGACTGTCAGTCACTGGAGCTGAGAAGTGAGAAAAAAAAATCCATCTGCTCTTCCTGAAGCCCAAGCCACCACCACTAAGGGATATGAAAAGAGGATCCCCCAAGACGGTGGGTTATGGGGTTTGGGTAGGGTTTTCTTTTTTATTTTAGGGCTTTAGACAAGAATTGAAAAAGACAATGTGGTATAAATATTTGCCTTTCTTTTTTAATCTCTATTAAAGGAATTGTTTGTTTGTTTGTTTGTTTTAAATTGCTTGTGACTCCCTGAAGGAAGGCAGAACTAACTTGGCTGGTAAGGGATTTTCACAGATCTAAGGAGGAAGACATTAATCTCTGAAAGTGTTATTAAACATCACAGGGATTTTAGAAGCAAGATGGAATCAACTTGATAAAGTCCTATTAAACTCAAGTGTGTCTGCATTTTAGTAAGTCAAATTTTTATTACCTTAAATATAATGTTTTTTTCTTTCTTTTTCTTACACTATATGTTCATGTAAATATATTACATAACATATAGCTACAGTAGTATAACCCAATCACTTTGTAATATAAAACTTTACGATTTGTGCCCAAATAAATTTAAAATTGGAGCAAGCCACAAAACATGGAACTACTTGAAATATCAATAAGCTGCTCTTACCATAGCATAGCATCCATCCGTTGTTAAGATCAAAACATCTATTGGGGAGGTATGGTTAGCAACACAAATGCCTCCCTTCTGGGGTTTGTACTGCCTGCAATCACAAACAATGGTAAATACTAAACATTGAAAAATGGCAACTATTTAGCAGAACAGCATGTAGAGATTCATCCTATTATGTTTTAAAAAGTTCAGTAAAAAAATAAAGTTCATAGTAGATGGGCCCACCTTAAAAAGGTTGTCTCTGGGGGTCTATCTGATTTAAACAGTGGTGAATCAGATTGGGGTAAGAGTATAGGAAAAGGAACCCCTGACTTTCCCTTTATATATTTTTATGTCATTTTTTGTAATGACCAGATTTTCCTTTTATGATGCAAATATAATTTTAAAATATTAGACTAAGTTATAAAGATTCTATAATTTTAATAAATTTTGTGATAAGTTTCATTCATTTTACCATAAGCATTTTCCTGTTATTTTCATCTTCATAGCATCACTTTTAGAGCCTTCACGGTGATCCACAGAGTAAAATTCCTATTGGTTCCTTTCTCCCTTCTATCCCCCTAAAACAGAAGTTGGCAAACTTTTCCTGTCACAGGCCAGAGAGTAAATGCTTTAAGCTTTGCAAGCCAGCCAATCTGTCAAAACTATAGGACTCTGCTGTTTTGGCACAAGGCAACCACAGAAAATATGTAAATGAGTGAGCATGGCTGTGTTCACTAAAACTTTATTTACAGAAAACAGATGGTGGGACACATGTGGCCGACGGGCCCATAGTTTAGTTTGCTGACCTCTGTCTTAGAGTTCAACCAGTACTGGACACTAATAAAGCAAAGCAATTTTCTTTGGTTCTCTGCTGAGAAGAAAGGAAACCAAACGCACAGCTTTAGCATGTTTTCCTTAAAATGAGAGGCAATTCTATAAAAAGTTATGAATTCCTCTCTATGTAATTAAAGCACCTTTCCTGTGGAAGGTATCTCCTCTGCTCACATTTCTTCCGAAGCATTTTCTTCTACTCCTCACCCCAAAACTCACAGCCCAATTACAAAATCATATAATTTTAGAAATTGAAGGGGCCTTTTATGTTGGTGTCACACGGGAAAGCCAAATAATAAACTGTTTCCCTTCCACAAATGAAATAGAAGGACCCAGACACTGAAAAATTAGAGGCTTGTCCCAGAACTTTTAAAACAATGATGTTAAATGTAAGAAAAAATAAAGTTGAGTTAATAGAAAAGTTAGAAATCAAAACTCCTCTCATTTAGCTTATAACTTCACTTAGCTACCATTACCCTCTACAACTAAGGTAAGGGAAGCAGAATGTCGGGGTCCGTATTAAGGCTCAGTTATGGAATTTTAGGAGGAGCAGGAATGAGACCAGAGACTAGGCCTCCAGATTCCAAGTCTGGTCCTCCTTCAACCACACTGAAGGCCTGTCACCTTCACCACTGTTTAAGTCAGACGGATCTCATTCAAAATCTGACTGCCACTTACTATGCAATCCCAGACAACCAATCCCAGAGCCCCCGTTTCTTCCCCTGTCAAACAGGAAAACAGCACCTCTTAGAGGGAAGACCTCGAGAAGCACAGGCCTGCCCTGCACACCACAAATGCCCAATGACCAAGTGTCATTACATGTTTATTGGTATGTTCCTTCTGCAAACGGACTGCTTTTTTAAAGAGGTTTTGTGAGTGATTATGTCTCTGACACTCTAAGAGGTAGGGATGAACACACAGGAAGTCCTCTCATTTCACCTGTCCACACGCACTGACCTGACCTAGAGAAAGCCAGGCCCGAAGCCAGCAGACACTCACCTGTTGTGATAATGAATGGTCCCGGAGAGGGCGCGCACACAGATCCGGCAGCAGGTCAGGTGGACCAGCTCACTTAGCCAGGTTTTTAAACTGAAGGAAAGAAAAAACATTTTATTGTGCCGTTCTGGGCACTCCTAGGAAATAATACAATAAAAGCTTTAACGTGCTCCTTCACAGTAGCAGCCTGTGCTCTGAAACACGAGCACAGTTCAATTCTCATAGTCTCACTGAGGCACTTAGGACAACATGCTGAAGGAAAGTAGCTCCCTCCCGACTCGACTCTCCCGATAAGTTCCTCATCAAGAGAAGCTGAAGCTTCTTTGGTCTCAGCCCTATGAGGCTGACAATATTATAAGACTCTCGCTTTCCTTAAGTTCTTCAGTCATTTTCTTTCTTCTCTTTCTTTTCCCTTTGAAAATACAACTTCTTGGGACTTACATGAAAGTATGTTTGAGAATATGAAGTAAGCAGGATGTTAACAAATGTGTTGAGGCCATAGATTTGATACTGTACATTGGAATTCATCAAATATTCTCTTTGTGGATATAGCTAAGAAAAGGACAATCCTATTTGCGGCTGTGAAAGGAAACATGTCACCTGCTGTCTGGAAGCTGCCCAACCAGTGTCGTTCCAATAACCAACAAGCTGATCCCAATGAAAGCCAAGGTAACCCTGTAAAAGGAAAGGGGATGCAAATGTTTAGTTGAATAGTAGGGGTAAAGGAAAATAACCTGAAACTTCACAAATAACAAAATTGTGGATAAGTTGTGGGGCATCCATGCTATGGGATATGGTGCAGCCATAAGAACTGGATAAATCTATAGGTTCTGACATGGAAGAACGATCCTTGGTACATTTTGAGAGCAAAAAAAGCAGTCTCAAGACAATGTATGGAAAATGATGACATTTTCAAAATAACAGCAGGCACATGAATCGTCTATAATACACAGAGAAGGCCTGGAAATCAATTCACAAACCATCAAGTTCAATCTACATAATCATCAGAGTGTTAAGTGGGCTAGTGAAGGGAACAAATGAAAAGTCTTGACCATCTGCTTTATTATTTTAATTTTTAAATTATCCTGAATTGCTTAAATTAATACATAGTAACTTCTATACAAAATAGATTTATGTTGTATAAAGGAGTCATTTCAGGTTGAAAGTAGTCATTGTGTTTTGTTCAGGGTACTTTGGTGTGGTGTGATAAGGCTGTAAAAGAAAATATCTTGCAAAGGTCTGAAAATCACTTGGTTTTCCTGGGTTTTTTTAATGACAGGTAACCAAAAGGGTACAATTCAAAATTTTCTTGAGTATATTTAAAATTTATAGCAGATGGCAAAATAAGCTGTACTTACAGGCTCATTCATACTAAGAACTCCAAATTATATATTCCTCAATGCAAACCTAATGGTTGTTCCTTTGGACAGTTCGAGATAACTTGAAAGTTAGCAAACAAGATGACTGACAATATTTTAAATCTCCACACAGACATTTTTTCATTTTTGAAAAGTGCTTTTAATATATATTTCAATAACTTCAAAAATAATATCACTTTAGAAATTAAATAGAATTACTCAAAAAGAAAAAGTTGAGTTTTATAATCTTTCAGAATAAATGGATTTCCTCATAAACACCTCATACGGGTATTAAAGTCT
Organism: Myotis daubentonii; assembly: GCF_963259705.1. NCBI lineage: Eukaryota > Metazoa > Chordata > Mammalia > Chiroptera > Vespertilionidae > Myotis > Myotis daubentonii. The sequence continues at coordinate 178,618,338 of NC_081840.1, forward strand.
TGGTTTAACACCTTTTTGTTGTTGTTGTTGTTGTTGTTGTTGTTAATCTTCACCTGATATTTTCCCATTAAAGAGAGTGGAGCCCAGCCATGTGGCTCAGTGGTTGAGCATTGACCTAGGAAACAGAACGTCACGGTTCGATTCTCAGTCAAGGCAAATGCCTGGGTTGCTGGCTTGATCCCTAGTGTGAGGAGTGCAGGAGGCAGCCAATCAATGATTCTCTCTCATCATTGATGTTTCTATCTCTCTCTCCCTTTCCCTTCTTCTCTGAAATCAATAAAAATATATTTAAAAAAATAAAAAATAAAGAGAATGGAAGGGAGGGGGAGAGACAGATAGAGAAACATCAAGATACATTGATTGGTTGCCTCACGCACAAGCCCCCGGGATGAGCCTGCAATCTATGTAACGTGCCCTTGATCAGGAATCGAACCTGGGACCCTCTGGTCCGTAGGCCGAGCTCTATCCACTCAAACTTGCTAGGGCAGTTTAACACGTTTTGACACAGCAATAGAAGGTCAAATTAAGCTTCCTTTAGTTGCCATACTTTCATGTCAGTCACTGATGATAACTAAATAGCTGTTTTAATCTTAACCATCAATTATGCAAAAGTTTTAAAATGTTTTGCCATCTTGATCTAAGGAGAATCACTTGTTCCTACACATTAAATCAGAAGGGTTGACATTTCAACATGTCTAACAATTATGTTCCAAACCATTGAAGGTTTTTGTCTGCTAGACCAACAAGCCAGAAAATTCTCTTTTCCAGTTGAAGTGAGCAAACAGGAGAATTCTCTTAGATGACACAAAGTTTTCAGCCACAATCTGTTTATGAGGTTTTTTAAGAGCTTTATGGAGCTACAATTCACATATCATAAAATTCACCCATTTAAAATGTATAATCCAATTGTTTTTGGCATATTCACAGAGTTGTACGACCACCAACACAATCATTTTTAGCACAATCTGGGGGTTTTTTTATGCTTACTTTATAGCAATTCCTTCTTTTAAACACCAGTTTTAAAGCAATTCTTTCATAATGAAGAGTTTGTAGTAAGAGTAGGAATCTTAATTTTGCCATTTCTTCTTGTTCTTGGATGCTTACATTACAGGATTATCTTAAACCTGGTTTCTTTGCAAGAATCTTTTATGTCACATCTATTGTATGTGCATTAATTTAATTTAAACTAGATAATAAAATCATAACACTATTTGCTGGACACCCACAGCAGGTGAAAGCTAACCAAGAAATGAGGGAATCTCAAGACTCTGTTGTGAAATCCTCACTGTTCTCAATGGCTGCTTGGGATATGGTGCCTGATCAATGGACCAAGTGAAGATAGAAGAGCTTATCTATATATTCAGCTTCACTGAGGTTTCATTTCTTTTTAAGAATAAAAACAATAAATGGAAGCTCTAATTATAATAAACTAGAAACTTCCAATAAATAAAAGCTTGAATATTGCCTTCCATAGCATGCAATTAGATAGTTTTGGGCATCCCCGAGTACATGAACCCCACACTGGCTTAAGGTTCAAGCAAAAGTGTATATAAAGCCCTGCTGGAGTGTGGAGTGTCTCAGCTGGTTGAGTGTCATCCTGTACACCAAAACACTGCTGGATCAATTCCTGGTCAGGGAACATACCTGAGTTTGATTCCTGATTGGGGCACATAAAAAAGATCTCTCTCTCTCTCTCTCTCTCTCTCTCTCTCTCTCTCTCTCTTCCCCCCCCCCCCCGCCCCTTTCCTTAGTATGTCTTCAGATGAGGATTTAAAACAAAAACAGAAGTGTATATGAAACCCTGAATTTCACTTTGTTATTAGAGCTGAAATGATTCCCAAAAGACGTAACATGCCCCCAATATCTAGTCACTGGCAACATGAGCACAGGAAAGCAGAAAGAGTTTCTTAGAAATGTGCCTTTGCTTATACTTAAGCAATCTTCTCCCCTGTAATAAATCTGAATGAGGCAAGTATAGGCCACCCTAGGGATGGTAAAGAGGTTTCAAGTTATGTACCAATTTTTGTTGGCTGATAGCGACTGCCTGGAACGCTCTATTGAGAGGATACCAAGGCCATGTCCAAGGGAAATGAAGCAAGACAATAAACAGGAATGTTATGACTGATACACATACATACTACCTGCCACCACCATACTAAACAAGCCTTAGTCACCTGCACTACATCCCAATGTCCAGTGTTCCCTCTTCTACTCTAGTTCCATACCATGGTTCCAGTCAGTAGAGCTTGAGGATACCTCCTCATCAGGTGGCACTCAAACTCAGAACCAGAAAGAGACCCAGACGTGGAACTTTTAATAAGAAAAGTGAGTGATCATAAATGGATGTGGATGGAACACATTCACTCTACTGAATGGCTCTCTCCCATGTGGTAACCACTCTCGGGAATGTTTCCTCTCCTAGGCAGCTATGAAACACTACAGACCAGCAGAGAGACAGTTATAGTTTGTTTATCACACAGTGAGTGTGAAACTGTAAAACCTCTTCTTTTTTCTCATTTCCCTTTTCTATCCATCAAATTATCTATGATGGAAAGTGTAACGTGGATCCAGACTAATATATAATAGATTCTGAATACACACCTTAATTTGGGGAGGAAGAGGAGGAGACGTGAAAGGAGAATAGATACTTAATACATTCCTGATGGTGTTTTCTTAAGTGGGAAGGAGTGAGGCTAGTACCATAATACTCACATGTGGCCATTACATACATGATTTAAAAGAAAGTTGAACCAATTATACCATCAAACCCCCGGGCAGGAACCTACCTCAAAGGCAATAGGACACAGTAGCGTATTATGACGCCCAGCACCCACACCATGGTGAGCCGCAGACTGATGTACTGGAAATTTATATTGGTCCTTGTGAGGAGATTCCATGACACTAGCTCCTCTGAGGAGAATCTCTGGGTCACTTCATCTTCCACAATGGCTTCCAATCCCTTCTTGGAGAAATAAAACGCATCAGACAGCTCAAAGTCCCTTCCTCGCAGACCAGAGAGCCCTTTTTCCATTGGTGACTTATCTCTTTGGATAATACCTTAAAAGAAAGCATCAGGACATGAGGAAATGCTATAGGACATATTTAAGAAATGGCCAAAGGGCCAACTGTGCACAAAACAAATAAATTTAACAGATCATATGGCAGATTTCATATTTACAAGACAAGCAACTGCAGTGAGAGAAGAGGTAAAATCACCAAGTCTGCATGAAATGGCCCCTACCCAAGGATTTCGCTTTACAAAGAGGAATCTTGGTCCTCAATGGCCTTCTTGCTTGCATTTCCTCCTTCCACACCATTAGTGAAAGAACTCACAGAAGCAAACTCTCCCCATGTGTAGATCTAGACTATAAAAATAAAGACTTCTGTTCTCCCCTGATAAAAACCATAAAGCAAAAAACAAAGCAAAATGGTAAAAGGTATTTATCACAAAAGGCAAAGGTTGATGTTTTTAATATGTGAAAATTATTTTACAAGAAAAGCACAGGTTGCTACAGAAAAGTAAGCAAAATTCATGAACTGAATTTACAGAAACAACATAAATAGTTAGTATGTAAAAACTTACAGTAATCAAAGAAAGGTGACTTAGACTGGCCTATTTATATTGTTAAATCAGCAACATTTTTAGTGATAAATTTCAAAGATAGAAATAATACAGTTACTCTCATACTCAATTTGTATTGAGTATGGAACTGGTAACAACTTTGCCAAAGTCTGTTCGGCATGAAGAGACTAAAAAAAAAATAGTTTTGCTGATAATTCAATAATTCCAATTCTAAGAATCTGCCATAAAAAAATAATCACAGGGGAGGTTGGGGGTTAATGGGGGGGATGAGGACATATTTGTAATACCTTAACTAATAATAATAATAAAAATAATAATAATAATAATAATCAGAATTGTAGGCCAGAGTATTCACTGTAGCATTTTCCATTATAATCTTTCCAGACGATGAAATAGAATGCATCCATTAATAAATATTCTAACATTAAGTGAAAAAAAAAGGCAAGATCTCTATGAAACATATATACATTGAAAAAATGTTAAGAAGGACATTAAGTAGTTATCTCTGGACAATAAGATTAGAGTTTTCCTCTTTATACTGTTACTAGAGGTCCGGTGCACAAAATTCGTGTACGGGAGGGTCCCTAGGCCTGGCCAGAGATCAGGGCTGATCGGGGCCTTCCAGATGCCAGCTTGGGTCTCTCTTCCCCAGCTGCCAGGTGCCAGCCGAAGCCTTCCTTCATTCTGCGCCACCCCCAGGTGGTCAGTACATGTCATAGCGCGTAATTGAACTCCCGGTCTCCCGGTCGAATCCCCAAGGGGACACTTTTCATATTAGCCTTTTATATGTATAGATTGTATTTTCCATAAAGAAAATAATTCAAAGGTTTTTCAAGTAGCAGAAGTTTGTAAATTAAAAAATGACTACTACTACTCAGTTCTAACTACCAAAAAAGAAAAATTGATGAGAAGGTCTTTGAAGAATAAAGAGTAGCCATAACCAGTTTGGCTCAGTGGATAGAGCATTGGCCTTTGGACTGAAGGGTCCCAGGTTCGATTCCGGTCAAGGGCATGTACCTTGGTTGTGGGCATATACCCAGTAGGGGGTGTGCAGGAGGCAGCTGATTGATGTTTCTCTCTCATCGATGTTTCTGACTCTCTATCCCTCTCCTTTCCTCTCTGTGGAAAAATCAATAAAATATATTTTACAAAAAAAGAATAAAGAGTAACTATGTACACAATGATATAACTATCCATTTGTCTCTCTGAGGTGTGTCACAAAGAAAAAAAATGTATTTCCTACATCAGAAAAGTCTCTCTTTTTTTTTTTAGGTGAAGATTAAAGTGTTGAATTCCCTGAAAAAGACCTCCTTTGATTTTCTCACTTTCCAGTTCCCTAGGAAATCAGTGAGGAAAGTGAAAAGTACTATATTACCTATCCTCTGGAGAACTTGTGTATCGAGGGAACTGTAATGTATCAGGTTTTTTGAAGGAACAGCAGCATAAGGCACTGGAGTAGAAAGTAATGAAGACCTGGATTCCAAAGTCAAGTGCTGTTTAGGACAACAACCAGCTCTATGACTGTGATTGATAGATAAATCCCCTAACTTGGTGTCCTTTATAAAATGGGGGGATGGTTCTCTAGTTTCCTTACAGGGTTAAAGTTTTGTAACTTTACTTTCGAGTTTTTGGAGTGGTTTTGGTTTGTTTGTTTTTGCCTACTTGTAAAGCTAATGCCTTCATCTTAAGAATTAGCATAATAGCCCTAGCTGGTTTGGCTCAGTGGATAGAGCGTTGGCCTGCGGACTGAAGGGTCCCAGGTTCTATTCCAGTCAAGGGCACATGCCTGGGTTGTGGGCTCGGTCTCCACTGTGGGGGTGGGGGTGGGGGGGCAGGAGGCAGCTGATCAATGGTTCTCATCATTGATGTTTCTATCTCTCTCTCCCTCTCCCTTCCTCTCTGAAATCAATAAAAATACATATATAAAAAGATATATTATTTTAAAAAAGAATTAGCATAAAAAACCAAGTTCTTGAATGATTATTAGACTATCTTTTTCAGCAGTCAACTCTTAAGTGATTTAACCTTTCTCCACCATCTCTGAAAATTAGTATCAGAGAATGACCCAAGACAGTGTCACTACTGAACTACCCTCTTACTCTTGGGCACTGCAATACAAAAAGCAGGTTACTCAATCCAACTATTAGCCTAAATTTAGCAGTGCAAGAGTTTCATTATTTAGCAATATATAGAATTTTTTTAAGTCTAGAGGAGGAAGGAAGAACAAGTTATTCAGCAAATCTCTAAATGAAACACACTAGAGACAGTGGACAGCCCTTCTAAAAATAACCTTTTCCAGAGGGGCCAGAGATAAGAAAGCAAGTTCAAGGTGGCTCATATTATTCAGCTGAGCCAGGAAAGATCTGAAGCCAGGTCCCTAGTCCCTAGCCTTGATGTACAATATTTTCTCTGCCCCCTGACCTACTTTATTCTGTGAAACTCAAATAAAATATAACTCAATTTTATATTTTCATTAAGCCTCTTTCAAAAGTATGTGGGTAACTGTAATGCATCTAATTGCAATGGATTGAATTCCAAAATATATTAAGACATACAATAAATTTAAAAGAAAAAGTCAAAGAACACAGTAAAAATTTTAGCTAAGAATACAGCAAGTAAATCACAAAAACAGTAAGCTTCAATGACTAAACATTTCAAAGATGTTCAACTTCACTATGATTAGAGAAATGCAAACTAAAACCACAATTTCATGCCCATAAGGATTGATAAAAAAAATTAAATTGAATAATATTAAGTGTTTGTGAAGACTTGGGACAATGGGAATGTAATTAGTACAACCACGCTGAAAAATGATTTGGCACCATCTGGTAAATTTAAAGATATTCATAGCCCAAGAGCCAGCAATTACACTCCCAGGAAGATTTTTGTTTAATAATTTCAAATATACAGAAAAGTTGCAACAATAGTGCACTTCATCCAGCATTATTAATTGCCAACATTTTGACACATTTGCCTTATTGTTCTGTCTCTATAAGTATAAAAAGATACTTTTTCCTGAACCATGTGAGAATGAATTGCAGGCATTATCCCCTTTACCCTCAAATAGTTCAGCACAGATTTCCTTTGCACATGGAGTTTCACTTATTTAACCACAGTATACTTATCAAAATCAGAAAAATGTCAGTAATTAACATTATTGCAATACTAGTAGTATCTGTGCTATAGCCCTTATTCAAATTTTGACAATTATCCCAGTAATATCACTCATTAGATTGTTTTAATTTCTGGTCCAGGATTCAACCCAGGACCATACATTATATTTACAGGTCAAGTCTCCTTTAATATGAAAAGGTTCATCAGCCTTTCTTTGTTTTTCAAAGGTATTGGTATTTTTAAGAGTACAAGCCACATTTTGTAGAATGTTTCTTAACTTGGGTTGATCCGATGTCTCTTCATAATTAGACACAGGCCGTGTACACTTTTGGCAGAAATACTATGTAAGTCATGTTACATCCTTCTCAGTGCATCACAGGGGAGGCATGTTATAGTTAGTCCCATAATGGAGACGTTTAACTTTGATCACTTGGTTTAAGATAGTTAGTGCTTACCAGATTTTTCCACGGTAAAGTTAACTGTTTTTCTCTTTTTGATTAATAAGTACATACTTATATCAATAACTATCTATAAAGGGAAGATACTTTGAAACTATAGAAATATTCTACTCCTCAAACTTCCTCCCAGTGGTAATTAACATCTATTGATGATTCCACCTTAAGGAAGATTTTTTCCCCCCTTATACTCTGGAGAGATTCTTGCAAAACTGTGCACAAGTAGACATCTGTAAGAACATTTTGCTACATTACTTGCAACAGCAAAATAGTGAATCAAGCCAAAGGTCCATTAGATAGATGGACATACAGCAATATATACAAATATCGATTTTTTTTTATTATGTTGTACACCTGAAACTAACATGTTATATGTCAATTATACCTCATTCAAATCTATTCTATATATTAGTGGTTCTCAACCTTCCTAATGCAGCGACCCTTTAATACAGTTCCTCATGTTGTGGTGACCCCCAATTTCATTGTTACAAATTGAACATAATTAAAGCATAGTGATTAATCACAAAAACAATATGTAATTATGTATGTGTTTTCCAATGGTCGTAGGCGACCCCTGTGAAAGGGTCATTCAACCCCCAAAGGGGTCGCGACTCACAGGTTGAGAACCGCTGCTATATATATAAAAACCTAAGCAACCCTTACGACGAGTCAACCGGTCGCTATGACCCGCACTGACCACCAGGGGCCGGCGCTCAATGCAGGAGCTGCCCACTGGTGGTCAGTGCACTCCACAGCAGGAGCACTGCTCAGCCAGAAGCTTGACTCATGGCTGGTGAGCACAGCTGCAGGGGCAGGAGCCTCTCCCACCTTCATGGCAGTGCTACCTAGCGGCAGCAGCAGGTGCAGCGGCGCCAGGATGAGCAGGAGCAGCTGCGGTGCTCAGACCCAGCTTGGTCTCCTACCTGGCTGCCTGCTGCTTCACACATTGCACATCTCTCAGGGGATGTCAGACTGCCAGTTTAAGTCCGATCCCGCAGGAATCAGGCCGAACCCAGCAGTCCGACATCCCCCGAGGGGTCCTGGATTGCGAGAGGGTGCAGGCCAGGCTGAGGGACCCCACCGGTGCATGGAGCACTGGGCCTCTAGTGAATAAATAAATGGCAGCTCATATTAAAGATGGATACATACATTGCATACTACATAGGAATTAAAAGAAATTAACTAGAACAGTTACCAATTTAGATAATTTGTAAACATCAGGATAAACAAACAACTCAGAATGATATATGCAAGGTGGCACTTTTATAGAGTTTGAATAATGCAAAACAAAAATATACTATGTCTTGTTTAAGAAACACACATAAATAAGGGAAATATGACAATATGCATAAAAATAATAAATATCCAAAGTAGAGTAGTAGTTTCAGGGGTTGGTGGAGTAATTAAATCAGGGAGGGATACACAGGAGAATTTGACTATTTCTATAAAGTTTTATTTATTAAATTAAGTGTTAGGTACATATGTGTTATTGCCAAAAAAAAAAAAAAAAGTTACATGGAACTGACAGTTGTTCCTAAATGAAGATCTCTATAATAAGAGAGCATGTACCAACAATTGTTGTTGTTGTTGTTGTTTAATATTTTATTTATTTTTACAGAGAGGAAGGGAGAGGGATAGAGAGTTAGAACCATCGATGAGAGAGAAACATTGACCAGCTGCCTCCTGCACAACCCCCACTGGGGATCAAGCCTGCAACCAAGGTACATGTCCTTGACCCTTCAGTCCTCGGGCCAACGCTCTATCCACTGAGCCCAACCAGTTAGGATAGGAGTTCTTTAATAAGGCACACAAATATCTGAAAATTATAAAAACAGATTTCAAAAGAAGCACTACTGAATATGTAATTTTACTTCCTTCCTGACATGTATTGACTACTGAGAATCAGAATGACTGATTCAATTCATGCTAAATGTAAACTCTGACAGAAAAAAATATTCAATTCAATCAACATGTAGTGGACACTCACCATGTATCAGGCATCAAAGAATGGTTAGAAAGAGAGGAATTATTTCTTTTGGCACCAAGAAATATTCAGAAGTGGACTGACAGTCTTCAAAATATAGACATAGCCCCAGCCGGTATGGCTCAGTGGTTGAGAGTTAATGTATGAACCAGGAGATCACAGCTCAATTCCCAGTTGGGGTGCATGCCCAGGTTTTGGGCTCGATACCTGGTGGGGAGCATGCAGGAGGCAGCCAATCAATGATTCTCTCTCATCATTGATGTTTCTATCTCTCTTTCCTTCTCCCTTCCTCTCTGAAATCAATAAAAATATTTTTTAAAAAATAATAATTGAGTTTCCTAAATGATAGTACAAACCAATATCAAAATTGTGTCTGCTAGTTAAATCTGATATGTATTTATGTGTATATATATACATATACATATATATACATATATATATATGTATATATATGTATATATATATATATATATTGATTTCAGAGAGGAAGGGAGAGAGAGAGAAACATCAATGATGGGAGAGAATATTGATAAGCTGCCTCCCGCATACCCCCTACTGGGGATTGAGCCCATAACCTAGGCATGTGCCCTTGACCAGAATCACACCCGGGACCCTTTAGTCCACAGGCCCATGCTCTATCCACTGAGCCAAATCAGCTAGGGCAGGGAAATCAATTATTATTAAGAAATTAATCCTGATTCTTCAGAACAATCCATAGTTCTTAAATTGGTAAAACACTGATTCTAAGAAATATTTCTTTTTGTTACACCATCAGCTTTAAAAAAGTAAAGCTATAAACATTTGAACTTTGTCCTTATACCAAATGCTTTGGCAGAGGTCCATGCTTCAATGGACATAAAATTAGAACAACTACTTCTATGTAATGCAAGAGATTAATTGCACAAGCTGCCCTATGTCCCTGTGCCTTTAGCAAGTCACTGGTACATAAATAATACCAGCTATGAAAGGCCTTTTAGAAGAAATGGAGGCTGAAGTTAAAATCATCAAATATAATTAACTCTAAATTAGCTGAGTGTACTCTTAAAATAACTGCCCATTTATAAATCATACTAGTTTTCCATCCTCCAGTTATTCAGCATGCTTTCTAGGTTAGCAGTTAGGGGGGGAAATCAGACCAGAAGGGGATATGATAGGTTTATATAAAGAAGCTGATTCGTAACTTATTAATGGGCTATATTCCAAAAGTCAGAGGCTCAGAGTTCAAAACCCTCTCTCTCATGGAAACTATTTGACTTCATCTATTTGAGCTAGAATCCTGTCCACTCATATGCCTAACTAACCCCCAAAACATATGAGATTACATAGTAGCAGTACCATGAACCAGAAATCTCCTTTATCACTGTTTCAATAAAGAATATTTAAATTAAATCTAATTTGGAACTAACAAAAATATACTTCCTCATCCTGCAGTGACTTAGAGAGGGCACTGGGGAAACTTTCTGGGGTATTGATCTATTCTATTTCTTGATCTAGATGAGAGGTACATGAGTACTTTGGGAAATTCATCCAGCTGTACATTTATAATTTTACATTCTTGCCTATCTATATTATGCTTCAATTTTTCAAGAAGATTTACCTGACATCTGCTATACAACATTGCACACAGTTAACAATACTGTACTGCACACTTAAAAATTTGTTAAGAGGGTAGATCTCATGTTAAGTGGTCTTGCCACAATTTTTTTAAAAAGAATTGAAGGAAAGGAGACATATGTAATACTCTTTGCAATACTTTAAGCAATAAAACAAAATTAAAAAAAAAAAAGAATTGACGGAGACACTATTTGTGAATCCTATCTCAATGATTTACTATTTCCCTTTTTTAAAAAAGTTTACTTTACATGCCTCCACCCAATTATTAAGCAATTGGTCAGGGAAGAGTTCACCTGTCCCAGAACCTACTATTTGGTAGTGAGGTCCTTTTCCTGGAAGGAGGAGCTCTACGGAGGGGTCTGGTCCTGGGCAAGGAAGCCAGGCCTATAGACTTCCCTCCCAGGCCCCAATTTCCTTTCTGATTCATAAATGTGATTGGCCTGATGAAAGAAGAGAAAGGTAAAGTAGTTGTAAAGATGAACTTTATGTGGTTACGGTTGGGCAGGGGGTGAACCAGTGCTGCTGGGATTAAAGAACAGAAACATTCAATGCCAAACTCCAGAGAGACAAGACCCATATTTAAGCAATCACTTAGATGTAATTAAAGATCAAAAGGTCTTTATGCAGTTTCTGGCCAGTGTGCATGGTCCCCTGGCCAATGTGCGTGGTCCAAAGGTCACAGGTTGGGTTCCCCACATGTGCACATGCCCAAGTTGCAAGCTCCATCCCAGTGGGGAACATGCGGGAAGCAGCCGATGATGTTTCTCTTTCCCAGTGATGTTCCTCTCTCTCTCTCCCTCCCTCTCTCTCTAAAAATCAATTTTAAAATCTCTTAAATAAATAAATAAAATAAAAAGGCCCAAAACACCCAAGTGTTGAAGAGGCTATAGAGCAAATGGATGGAACTCACATGCATTGCTCTGAGAGTATGAACCAATTTGGAATATCATTTAGCAGTGTCGAATAAAGTTAAGCATACACTTGCTTAGCCTATGAAGTTATGTACTCCAGGAAAACAAGTAAATAGGTTCACAAGAACCTGTTCAACAATGGTCACAGCAGCTTTTCTCCTAATATCTAATCACTGAAAATAACTCAAATGTCAATCAACATAATAATGGATAAACAAATTATGATGTATCTGTAAAAGGAATACTCCAGAGCAAGTTTGTTAAGTCTATTGATCTATTCAACAACAGAGAGATCTCAAACATACTGAGTGGGGAAAATACAAAAGAGCACATATTGTATGATTCCATTTATGTGAATTTCAAAGATTGAAAAAGCTAACTGACCATGACAGAAATCAGACAAGAAATTATAACAGGGCTCCCCCCGCCCCCTACCTCCTACCCCCCAGTCCGGGGCAGCTGGCCCAGGCCGGGTGGCTTCGCTGTGCCTCCACACAATGTGGAGCAGGCCTCTGGCTGACCTGTCGCTAAAGCAGGCCCCGCAGCCCAGGCCCAGCATGCGGCCATTGGTGCGGAGGGCACTGCTGGCAGCCGGCTCGCGCCCTGGCCCTGGTCCTGGCGTTCCAGCTGGGGCAGCAGGTGCTGGCATGCCGGGTGGTGCTGAAGGGCCTGCAGAGCCGCTGGCCGGAGCAGGAGGAACTGGCGATGGTGAGCATGGACCATGTGGAGTATCGCTACGGCAAGGCCATGCCTCTCATCTTCGTGGGAGGCACGCCCCGCAGTGGCACCACTCTGATGCGCCATGCTGGACGCCCACCCCGAGGTGCGCCCACCTGGAGGTGCGCTTCTGCGGGGAGGATAAGACCCGCATCATTCCGGTGTGCTGGCCATGCGCCAGGCCTGGTCCAAGTCTTGCTGGGAGAAGCTGTGGCTGGAGGAGGGAGGCGTGACAGAAGAGGTACTGGACACCGCCATGCAGGCCTTCAACCTGGAGGTGGTAGCCAAGCACGGCCAGCAGGCCCGCCTGCTCTGCAACAAGGACCCCTTCACACTCAAGTCCTCCCTCTACATGACGTGCCTCCTCCCCAACTCCAAGTTTCTGCTGATGGTGCGGGCAGCAGCGCCTCCTTGCATTCCATTATCACTCGCAAGATTGCCATTGCGGGCTTCGACCTCAGCAGCTACCTCGACTGCCTCACCAAGTGGCACAAGGCCATCAAGGTGATGTAGGCGCAGTGTATGGAGGTGGGCAGGGACAAGTGCCTGCCAGTGTACAAGGAGCAGCTGGCGCTGCACACACACACACACACATACACACACACACACACACACATACATACACACCCGCTCCCTCAAGCTCATACTGGACTTCCTCGGCATCGCCTGGAGTGACTCCCTGGAGGACCTCATTGGCAAACCTGGTGGCGTCTCCCTGTCCAAAATCACGATCCACAGACCAGGTCATCAAGCACTCTCTAAGTGGACGGGCACATCCCTGGGGACGTGGTGAGGGACATGGCCCAGATCGTCCCCAGGCTGGCTGGCTATGACCCTTATGCAAACCCTCCCAAGTATGGCAACCCTGACCTGGTCTTAAAGGAGACTATAAAACACCAGACAATCTGAAAAGATATTTTCAGGGGAACCAGAACAGCACTGCCTCCCACTTAGGAAGCTCCAATTTCCTGATCTCCCCAAGTGGCTCTGTTGCCAAGAAGGGGAGAAACTACCTTCGAGTGGAAATCGGACCTCTAATGCAAGCATATTGCTTGCTATTTACCGCCAAATGGGACTGCTAATGGGGAATGTATTTGCATGTGTTTGCAAAGCCCTGATCATTGAAAACTGTCCTTGAAACAGGCTACCTTCGGACCCTCTGGGATAGAGGACAGAGAGTACGGACACAGTCCAGCTTTTGAAACTTGGGTTTTTATATTTTTCCCCTTGAGAACTTTTTTTAAGAAGTGGACTTGCCGTCTCCCTCCAGTGCAGGATGCCTTGGCGGCTTTGTTGGCTGGGATAAGGCCCAAACCTGTGCCTCTCCTATGACCTATTTTTTTAAAATATATTTTTATTTATTTTTTTAATTAAATCTTTATTGTTCAGATTATTACATTTGTTCCTTTTTTTTCCCCCCCATAACTCCCCTCCTCCCAGTTCCCGCCCCACCCTCCGCCCTCACTCCCCACCCACTGTCCTCATCCATAGGTGCACGATTTTTGTCCAGTCTCTTCCCACATCTCCCACACCCCTTTCCCCCCCAAGAATAGTCAGTCCATTCCCTTTCTATGTCCCTGATTCTATTATAATCAACAGTTCATTCTGTTCATCAGATTATTTATTCACTTGATTCTTAGATTCACTTGTTGATAGATGCATATTTGTTGTTCATAATTTGTATCTTTACCTTTTTCTTCCTCTTCCTCTTCTTAAAGGATACCTTTCAGCATTTCATATAATCCTGGTTTGGTGGTGATGAACTCCTTTAGCTTTTCCTTATCTGTGAAGCTCTTTATCTGACCTTCAATTCTGAATGATAGCTTTGCTGGATAAAGTAATCTTGGTTGTAGGTTCTTGGTATTCATCACTTTGAATATTTCTTGCCACTCCCTTCTGGCCTGCAAAGTTTCTGTTGAGAAATCAGCTGACAGTCGTATGGGTATTCCCTTGTAGGTAACTGAGTTTCTTTCTCTTGCTGTTTTTAAGATTCTCTCTTTATCTTTTGCTCTTGGCATTTTAATTATGATGTGTCTTGGTGTGGTCCTCTTTGGATTCCTTTTGTTTGGGGTTCTCCGCGCTTCTTGGACCGGTAAGTCCATTTCTTTCACCAGGTGGGGGAAGTTTTCTGTCATTATTTCTTCAAATAGGTTTTCAATATCTTGCTCTCTCTCATCTTCTGGCACCCCTATAATTCTGATGTTGGTACGCTTGAAGCTGTCCCAGAGGCTCCTTACACTATCCTCGCATTTTTGGATTCTTTTTTCATTTTGCTTTTCCGGTTGGATGTTTTTTGCTTCCTCGCATTTCAAATCATTGACTTGATTCTTGCGCTCCTCTGGTCTGCTGTCGGGCGTCTGTATAATATTCGTTATTTCAGTCCGTGTATGCTTAAATTCTAGTTGGTTCCCCAATATAAGATCGAGGGTCTTATTAGTTTTCGTGTAGATCTCATTAAGTTTATCGGCAGCTTCTAAACAGTTCTTGAGAGACCTTAAAAGTGTGGTTCTGAACTCTATTTCTTCCATTGACAATTTTGTCCTGTTTCTTTGTCTCCGCATTTTGTTATGCTTCCTTGGTGCACCCCCTAGTGGTCTTTGTTCGCAGTCCTATAGTTAAATCTTGATTGTTGTAGCTAATTCCAGGGAGGGTTTGACCTCCAGGCCAAGTGGCTATGAGAATCAGCTGTGTCAGCAGTGAGAGAACTTCTGTCCTCTAGGGAGGTGCTAATCTAGCCTTTGCCTGAGGCTATCCGGCAAATGCTTCTGTGCAGGGCTTGGGCGGGGCGGGTCGCACAGGATCAACAGGGTGGGCCGGAGAGAGCAGTTATGGCGGCTCTCAGTCCTGTCCCAAGGGGCTCTGCCTCTCTGAGTCCCAGCACCCGCTGCAAAGCTCGGAGAGAAAGCTGCACTCGCTCTGACCGAAGCCAGACAGTCCCGCTTCTCCCGTTTGAGTCTGGGTCCCTAAAGACTCGCCCGGATCTGGTGCTCAGAGTCTGCGACTCCCTCCCGATTGAAAACAACAACCGCGCCCTCCGCCGCCAGCCCGCTCCACGCACTCCGCACCTCAGAATTTGACTTCAGCACTGCGCCTCCTCTGAGTGTCCGTATGCGTTTCTCTTTCCTCCTAGTTGTAGGACTTCCACTCAGCCAGCGTTCCTGTGGTTCTGGGTGATGTCCCTTCCGTTTTTTGGTTTCACTTTTGAAGTAGTTGTTCAAAGCAGCAAACTCCGGCGTTAACCTATGCCGCCATCTTGGTTCTCCAGGAGGTGATTCTTGAACTCAAAATATATTTTTATTGATTTCAGAGGGGAGAGGAGAGGGAGATAGAGATAGAATCATCAATGATGAGAGATCAATCATTGACTGGCTGCCTCCTGCATGCCCCCACTGGGGATCAAGCCCGCAACCCAGGCATGTGCCCCTGATCAGAATCGAACCAGGGACCCTTCAGTTCACAGGCTGATGCTTTATCCATTGAGCCAAACCAGCTAGAGCTGACCACTATTTTTGAATTCAAAGAATCTATTTAAAAAATGTAATATATGAGGCTTTCTTTGATTCCTCCTCAGTTCTTAAATTGATGAAGAAAATAGATATATTATTTGAATAAAATGACCAGGGACTTGTTTAAAAAAAAAAGTTATAACAGGGACTGAGGGATACATGATATACACTGGGCAAGGGCTTGAAAACTTTGAAGTCATACATATCTTCTTTAGATGGATCTGGGTGGTAGTTACATAGGTCTACAAATATGCAAAAAACCACCTAGCTGAACACTTGATATTTGTGCATTTTAATTTATGTAAATTATGCCTCAATTGTTTTAATCAGAAAAAATGTTACTTTTTATTATTATTGTTGTTTAAACATGTCTCCTTTTTCCCCAATTGACACACACCCCCCACTCCCGCCCTCCAGGACAAGCCCCCACTGCCCCAATGTCTGTGTCCATTGGTTATGCTAATATGCATGCATACAAGTCCTTTGGTTGATCTCTTACCCTCTCCTCCCCTGCCTTCTCTGTGAGGATAGACAGTCTGTTAAGTGTTTCTTAGTCTCTGGATCTAGTTTTGTTCATCAGTTTATGTCATTCATTATAACCCACATATGAGTGAGATCATGTGATATTTATCTTTTTCCGCCTGGCTTATTTCACTTAGCATAATGTTCTCAAGCTCCATTCATGCTGTTGCAAATGGTAAAAGTTCCTTCTTTTTTATATCGGCATCGTATTCCATTCTGTAGATGTACAGCAGTTTTTTAATCCACTCATCTGCTGGTGGGCACTTAGACTTTTTTAGTCTCCCCACTTTCTAGCTGAAATTGTACCTATCCTATGAGTATTTTTTAATCTTCCTTCCTAAACTAGAAGGTAGATGGCATTTACTGAATGTTTCTTGACACCAGACTGTGCTAAGCCTTTGACACGTATACCTAAATCCTCATTATCCATGAGCTTTATCTATTATTCCATTATAACGATAAGGAAACGGGCTCTGAGGGTTTGAGTAATTTGCCTGGGGCCACAAAGGGAATAAACAACAAAACCAAGATTTGAAACTAAGTTTGTCTGTGACTCCAAAACTAAATTCTTCCTCATATCCGAAGCCTCAAATTCCATGTCACTATGTCCAACAACCTCAAATATGTAAGATCTTCTCCATCAATTACACATCAGCCCCCATTCTTCCTTGCTAAATAGAAAGCCCTGTGTAGCAGTTCTTTCTAGCATTTCTCCTATCTTTGAGGGAAGAAATAGAGTTCTAACTGATACAGGAAAACTTATATGTGGCCTCCATCTATCATTAATCTATCATTAATGTACTTGTAAAACTGTAACTCAAGTCACTTTCTACATATATTTAAACTAGGGCAGGAATCTCTTTTTTTCCTGTTTTATTGAGATATAATGGCCATATAACACTATATTAGTTTTAGATGTACAACATGATTTGCTATACATATAAATTACCCAGTTATTACCACAGTAAGTTTAGTTAACATCCATCACCTCACATAGTTACAATATTTTCTTGTGTTAAGAACTTTTAAGATCTACTCACTCAGCAACTTCTAAATATACAAAACAAGTGTTAACTGTAACCACCATGCTGTACATTACATCCCCGGATTTATTAAACCTTATGACTGGAAGTTTATGCCTTTTGATCACTTTCACCTATTTCCCCACCCCTGCCTCTGGCAACCACCAATCTGTTCTCTGTTTCTATGAGTTCCGCATTTTTGAGATCATATAATACTTGCCTGTCTCTGTCTGACTAACGTCACTTCACATAATGTAGGGCAGGAATCTTTTACAGCCTGGAGCACATCTGATTTCTGGGCCTTTTCATGCTAAGCCCAACAAAAAAACAGCCCCTGGGCAGTGTTCACTTAATGCTCCCCCAGTTCTGTATTTCAGCCTAATTCGAGTTGTCCAAGGAGGCTGTTCTGTCCAATTTATGACTCTATAACAGCCGTGGGCAAACTACGGCCCGCGGGCCGGATCCGGCCTGTTTGAAATGAATAAAACTAAAAAAAAAAAAGACCGTACCCTTTTATGTAATGATGTTTACTTTGAATTTATATTAGTTCACACAAACACTCCATCCATGCTTTTGTTCCGGCCCTCCGGTCCAGTTTAAGAACCCACTGTGGCCCTCGAGTCAAAAAGTTTGCCCACCCCTGCTCTATAACCTCAGCACACAGATGTCCTGTCAGGACCTTACTTTTCAAATCCTCTCCAAGGCATAAGCAGCTTCTCCATGCATCTTACAGGTTAGTCAAGGTTTAGAAAGGATAATCACCTTGATGCTTTTCGTTATTGCTGTTCAGATATATTCTAACACCATTAATTCATCTTCATTAAGCTGGCCTATCAATCGGCCAAGGTTTGTAGAAAACTGCCTCTATCTCTTTTGGACCCAACAGCTGAGGAACCCTACTACATCCTGGCCATGGCTCTAGGTTTGAGTTCAAGGAGCCTGAGCCAAAGATATACTGACCATGAAGCTAATATGTTTTCTAGTAAATTAGAATTTTTTTTTGTCCTTTTTGTCCTCCTCAACCGCACAGCTTCTCCCAAAATCTCGCACCAATTTTGTTTATGCTTTTACTTAAAGAGGGCCTCCAAACTGTATAAGCTTCAGGCTCCCACAAAACCTGGATTTGCCCCACTGAGATCGACAGGCTGCTCCCTGGGCTCAGCTGGCAGGAAGTCAAGACTTGTTTACCCCTAGTGCCTTCTCCACGCCTTAGGACAAACAGCCAATCTGCAACTAGACTGAAGGACGCTGCTGTGAAAGGATTTACTTCAAGGGGCTTAAGGTCTTTCCCTTCACTCATGCATGGGTGGTAGCAAGAAAGACTGCCCTTTTGGTGACTTTCCCTCACTTAAATGCTAAAAAACACACCCCCGAGTGGCAAGTGAACACACTAATGAGACATGCGGCCCATGAAGGAGTATGTAGTCACACGCACAAGAGCCAAGAAAACCCCACCTCTACATACTTAGAGAACCGAGTTATCACCAATAAGTATTAGAACACTGGTAGTTCACAGACACCATTAACATCTTCCTGCTTAATTTCACCTATTATTAATAATACTCTATCTATTTGATGGCCAAATTAGCAGTGGACTAGTAAGAGGGGTTGCTGATGGTTAGGTCAATTATTTGTTGTTGTTTTAAAGTTTAAGTTTTTCTATTCTTGGAAGTGGAGGAATTGGAGAGAATGAAAACAAACAAACAAAATGTGAATACAAGGTAAAATTTTAAAACTCACTACATAAATGTTTCATGAGTGTCCCTGCAGTGGCAAAACTGCTTTAGAAAACTAGATTTTTATATACTGTATAACAGACCCATGAAAAGAAAAGGGGACGAAAGCAGAACAATGATCATGACCTGTCATACAAAATGTGCTCAAAGTAAACGCTGACTTAGCACCTCCCCTGGTTTCCCTAAGAGCTACTCAATCATCTGCCTAGTTTTTAAAGAAGCACTAGAGTTATGAAACTACTCCTGCTCCCTACCCCACCAGCAATGTTTCCCCAGTTGGCACATTTTAAGAGTTACAATCAACTTTTTTTTTTACAAGAAAAGGGGTAAAGTTTACTTCAGACACCTATCTATCCCACAACAGTCAACCCTCCATATCAGTGGGTCCCTCATCTACAGATTTCACCAAACTCAGATCAAAAATATTGGGGGGGGTGGGAGGGCTGGGAATGTTACATTGCTGCTGACGTGTACTATGCAGATAGGCCTACAATGGTTCTTGTACAGAACATGTACAGGCTTTTTCGTTGCCATTATTCCCTAAGCAATACAGCAACTACTTACATTGTATTCGGTATTATAAGTAATTTAGAGATGATTTAAAGTATACAGGAGGATGTGCAAATACTACATCATTTTAACATTTTAAACATCTGAGGATTTTGATATCTTAGGGGGTTCCTAGAACCCATTCCCTGGGGATACTGAGGTATTATTTAACCCAATTAAGAAAAAATAAGGATGGGGAGAAAACCCACATATAGTAAAAGTTTACAAAAAAGAATTAACATAAATAGAAAATTATAAAATTTATAAGAAATAAGTGTGCACAAAGTCCTATACAAATAAACTTAATAAAAATCTGGGAAAACCATTTTCTAATAAAATAACTTTACCAAGACTGACACCAAGAGATGAATGCTCTAAAAAGATATATTTGCACAAATGAAATAATGCTATAGGGAGTAAAAAAGAACTTTACTCACTCCCAATAAGCACCAAATTGAGACTATTATATAAGGAATTCCACCAAACCTTTAAATCTGAGAAGAAAGAAAGAAAGGGAAGGAGGGAAGAAAGTAGGTAGATAGGTAATAGACTAATTGCAAGTAAAAGGACCAACTGGAAAAATCCTAACTCCAATTTTGGCAGATGGTTTCCAGCACCATATCATGACCGGGCAATGTTTAGTCCATAAATGCAAAGATAACTCAAATATTAAGCTATTCATGTAATTTATCATAATATTCCTAAAAGGAAAATATATATGTTCACCACCCAAGATACTGAAAATGCATGAAAAATTCAATATTCATTCTTGGTTTAAAATAACAGAACAAGAATCAACAATTATTTAACGTAAGATGCAGAGCTAGAGCAAAGCAAACACGATGCTTACTGGGAAGATCCTGAAGGCACTGCAGTCTGTACCCAACAGGAACAACTAGCACCACAGTCACTCAACAATGTAGCAGCCAACACAATTAGACAAGCGAGAGGAATGCAGTACTAACTAGGAAAGAAATAAAATACAGGCGAAAGTTGAAGAAGTAGTCACTATCACTATGTGAAATAAAATAATTGCATACCTGGAAAAAAAAAGAGCTAAGCCTATCTGAAAACCTTCATACAGTATGAGAATTCTTACTTATATGTCCTGCTACCTTGCCAAGTCAAATACTTTCCAACATATGAACAACCAGCAGTTAGATAAGATGATGGAAGAAGATATTCCATTTATAAGAGCAACCAGAAATATAAGCTTAAGAGGAAATGTACAAAACCTGAGAAAAACTTTGAGACATCTCTGGAGAATAAGAAAGAATGCCTAAACAAAAAGATAGAATGTCCTTGGACAGTAAGACTCAACATAGATGATGTCAAGCCTTCCTTTATAAATTTAATACAACTCTAATAAAAATAAATAGTTCTATTTCCTCTAGCTCATAAACAAATTGAATCTAAAGGTCACATAGAAAAATAATCAAGCAAGAACAAACAGGAATATTCTCTAAAGGAAAAGCAGCAAGAACAACTATCCCTACCAGATATGAAACCAGTGTATTAAAACATCAATAATGAAAATAAGAAACCAGTGCATGAGAAGACAAGTAAAAACACAGAACAGAATAGAAAGTTCAGAAATAGATTCAAACATATACTGGGATTCAGAAGGTTATTAAAGATGCACCACAAATAAGTGTGGTGGAGATGGACATTTTAATAGAGTGTTATGACAACTGGATAGCTGGATATAAATCAAAACCAAAATAAATCAATCAAAGACTTAAATTTAAAAAATAAAACTATAAAGTAATCAAAGAAAACATTGGCGAATTCTCTTAAAACTTGTCTAAAAGAGAAATCTTGATACTAAAAAACTCAAAACCAGAAGCTATAAAAAGAAAATACTGTATTGATTGATTTAACAACATAAAAATGAAAGTTATCTGCATAATAACAAATATGATAAACAAAGGGAAAAATACAATCACAAAATGAAAAATATTTGTATCTCAATAAGCTAATTTGTATCTCAAATAAAAGCTAATTAATTTAATATAGAAAAAAATGGTCTAAAGACATAAGTAGATAATTCCATTCCTGGGGGAAAAAATACAAACGGCCCTTAAACATGAAATGTGTACAAAGTCCCAGTCTTTTTAAGAGAAACACAAATTAAGACTAAACTGAGTTTTGACTTCTCACCTCAGACTGACACAAATCCAAAAGTTTGATATATATTTATACCTTTGGTGAAGCTGTGGGAACTTACATACACTCCTAATGGAAGTGCAAATAGTACAACCATTCATGAAGGGCAATATGGCAATATCAATCAAAATTACAAATGGTCTTTTGACAGAGCAACCCCAGGTTCATGTTACATGTAACTCATGTTACAGGTATATATATTACAGCTTTTTTTAACAGCAAAAGGTCAAGGTCTACAGGTAAAAATAACCATTCACATTCATATAATGGAATTCCTTATTAGCTGTTAAAAATGAAGAAACTTTCTAAGTAATAATTTGGAAAGGACAACAGGATGTAAGTGAAAAACACAAGGCTCAGAATAGTATTTAGTATACATCACCTCTGATGTTAGCAAGTCTAGAAAATAATAAACATTTGCATCACGATAGCACATTTGTAATATCGAACCTGGGACCCTTCAGTCTGCAGGCTGATGCTCTCTGTTCACCAAACCAAACCAGCTAGGGCAAAGCCTGTTTTTAAATTGCTATAACTGTTGAATCACTTAAATGCACTACTTACCCTGGCTGGTATGGTTCAGTGGTTGAGTAGCAACCCATGAACCAAGAGGTCACTGGTTTGATTCCTGGTCAGGGCATATTCCTAGGTTTAGGGTCAATCCCCAGCGAGGGGACATGCAGGAGGCAGCCAATCAATGATGCTTCTCTCTCATCAATGATTCTATGTCTCTATCCCTGTCCCTATCTCTCTCTCTAAAAATCAATAAAAACATATTTTAAAAATAAAACAAACAAATAAATAAATGCATTACTTATGCAAAAAATGAATATATTTTTTAGCCCTGGCCAGTGCGGCTCAATTGGTTGGGCAGCATCCTGTGCACCAGAAGGTTGCCAGTCCAATTCCCAGTCAAGGGCAGCGTCCTGTACACCAGGAGGTTGCGGGATCGAACCTCAGTAGGGGCGTGCAGGAAGCAGCCGATAGATGTTTCTCTCTCTCCATCTCCCTTCCTCTCTCTTTAAAAAATCAATAAACTATTCTTTAAAAAGTTAATATGTTTACATAAAAACTTGCACACACATTTCCTTTGTGTATTCATCTGCTAGTTCTCCCAGAATCACAATCTGATGGCTCAGTATGTCCTCAAAATTATAAAGATGACACAAGGTAAAGCTGCATTACGATCACATTCCACATAACCAGTGACTCCCTTACATTTCAAATCTTAACCAAAAATACTTTATTTCTGGGTTGGCTTTAGAAGACCCTAATAATCTCTAATCATATGTGTATTGGAAAAGCAGTTTACAGATAAGGCAGTCTATGTTTTAATTCTGAAAAGGAGTTGATAGTCAACATCTATTATTCTTGGGGGTAAAATATAGCACAAAGGAATATCAGTGGGCAGAGGAATAAGAAGAAAGAAAATATAAAGTTAGAACTGTTTCTTCTTGGTTTCCATTCCCTCCGCTCTTATTCTCTTTCCTGGTTGATCTTTGTCTGGCTTGTTTATCTCTTCCTGACCCTTTTCTATGATGTCTTTTCGCTAGCCTTGGTAAATGTCCTTCACTCTCTGGGAGTTCACTAAACCCACCATTTCAACTTTCACACTCTGAATAACTCCCAAATGTGCATCTATTGTCCTGACTTCTCCAAGGCTCACATTTTTATGTGGCTGCCTAAACACTCCACTTCTCCACCAACCCCACTGCTCTGGTTCAAGGTCCATTGCCTTCCAGAATGGCTTCCTGTCTACTGTCTCTCCTATCTCCACTTCCCCCAGCCCCTGGCTGTCTAATCCCACTTCCACAAAGCTACCAGATGTGTCTTCCCAAAACTTTGAGATCCCTTCATCTTAAGAAGTAATGTCTTAGCATGGCATTCAAGGCCTTTTAGGATCTGACTTCAGACTAAATATCCAATCTCAACTCCTTCCACCTCCACTTGGCTTCTCTCATCCTGGCTCCAGCCACACTAAATCAGTTCTAATATCTTCTAGGCACTTCTGCCCTCCTGCTTTTGCTTTGTTTTCTTCCACATGATACCCCTTTTCTTAAAAAGTATTCAAAATTTTTCACATCAGCAGAACTCCATGGTTTCCTGGGGTTTTGCCTTGAGCTTATGAACCACCAATTCCATGTATTATATGATGAAAGGGTTGTCTTAACAGAGTACAAGCACAGACAAAAAAAAAAAAAAAAAGACCAAGTTACATCAAACTTACGAAATTCTAAGTTGCTAAAATTAAATCAGGTTTGTACTAAAGGGCATAATAGGTGGCTCTCCTATGGGGCAATACCCTCCCCCTCCTTCTTTTTTTTTTTAAGCCCAAAAGGAAAACAAGGGGGTAGAAGGATGTTAGTTCTTTTTGTTGATTACAAAATGCCTGTTCTCTCTTTCTTGCGTACATACCCTTACACAAATGCTTCATTGACTGGCAGTCCTGGGCACACGCTTATCATACAGAATGCAGGAGCAGCAGAGGCTGGACCCGGTCACACTCTGGTGTTTCACAATGCCTGAGGCATCACACACTTGCTATCTGTTGTGGAGGCGTCATGTGGGTAACCCACTGACTGGCGAGGAAACTTCATTTGAACACATGAGTCATTGAAAATGAGGATGTTCATTTACTTGAGAACAGCTGTGGCATCATGCAGAAGCAGGAAGAGGAAGGGATATGTATGCATGATACACTAACAGAATCCAGCTTAAACAAAGAGCTTATCGTGCTTGGGGAAATGGAAGACGCACTTATCCTTTGCCATGACATTAAGTACGTTACATAACCTACCAGGCAGTTAAAGGGTGTCAATCACACATAGCCAGAGGGATGGTCTATGGAATTTGTTATCAGTTTCCCCTCTGCTTAAACCAAGAGAATGCCACTAGTTCAGCCGTGGACAAACTACGGCCCGTTTGAAATGAATAAAACTAAAAAAAAAAGACCGTACCCTTTTATGTAATGATGTTTACTTTGAATTTATATTAGTTCACACAAACACCCCATCCATGCTTTTGTTCCGGCCCTCCGGTCCAGTTTAAGAACCCATTGTGGCCCTCGAGTCAAAAAGTTTGCCCACCCCTGCACTAGTTGCAAAGGGGATACCACTGCCCGGAACCACTGTTTTCTAACTTGAAGAAAGGTACTATTCACTAAGCATATGCACTGTCTCCTAAGTACTTCAACTTTTTTTAAAGACGTGGAGCAAATCTTCCTCCAAGTTTCTATTCTCTACATAGGGTGCGTTTTCCCAGACATTCAAAGGAAAGTGTCAAATTATCCCGCCCACCAAGTGTGTCTGTGGTGTTCCCTGCCTCCTCCGGCTCCAGGGTCCCATCTTGTTTCCCAGGTGAAGTGAGCAGGTGCAGCTGCCCAGCACTCAGCACCAGAGAAGCACAGAGGCAGGGCCGATCAACTCCAGAGAAAAACATTGAAGCCAGACAGGGCAAAGGCTGTGACAGAAAAGCAGGCCACATTCCCTTCTTTCCCTTTGTTCACCAGGTATCTTCCAGAAGTTACAGGAGACATGCGGGATCTACTGGTTCTGTTCCTGAGGAACCTTCAGAAAGTTGAACAGGACTTCAGGGAATTAAATATCTTCTCTAGACAGCCTAAGCTTCGGGGAAAACAGAGCTTTGGGGAAGAGAAGCAGGGAAACCAAGCCCTGACATAGAAGAGTTAGTGCAGGGGGTACAGAGCAGAGCTTCCACCACACTGTCTGAGGTTGGCACACAAGCCTGGCCATTCTATCCCCTTTCTGAGCATCCTCCTTGGGTATAGGATCTTGACTGTCATCTCTCTCTCTCTCTCTAATGGCTCATTTATCAAAACCATCATGATTACTTTAAATTCTAATCCTATTTCCTAGGTTGTTTAAAACCCTGACTAATTTCAAAGCATTTAATTAACTATACTGTACTTTCAATTACATCAACGTCATCAATACAATCTCAAACAATAAAATCAAATCTATGCCAAAACCCAATTACTCAGCAGGTTGCCTTCCTTTCAGTAAGTGATCCTCATGTACACAGCACGAGAACCCTCCCTATTCTCCAAGTCAGAGGCGGTGACAAGGTTTCATCAGTTTGTAGTGAACAGCTCTCTGCAGGATTGTGTTCAGCAGAACTTTGAAAGCCACATATCAGTTCAGTAACAAAGACTTCATCAACTAGTGATGTCTGCCAGGGCCATGGGAGAGGTAACATGTAGAATGGATTTATTGACTCTGCTATTTGGGATTAGAATATAATCAAAAGCTTTACTGAAATAAAGATACCTTCTAGTTTCCAGTTTTCTACATGGTTTATACATTTGTAATAGAATTATGTGCCCCTTTTTTTTATCCTGAGTAATTTTCTATTAATGTCTCTTTCAGCTATCAAGACTAAGGAGAACCAAGATGGCGGCATAGGTTAACGCCGGAGTTTGCTGCTTTGAACAACTACTTCAAAAGTGAAACCAAAAAACGGAAGGGACATCACCCAGAACCACAGGAACGCTGGCTGAGTGGAAGTCCTACAACTAGGAGGAAAGAGAAACGCATACGGACACTCAGAGGAGGCGCAGTGCTGAAATCAAATTCTGAGGTGCGGAGTGCGCGGAGCGGGCTGGCGGCAGAGGGCGCGGTTGGCGTTTTCAATCGGGAGGGAGTCGCAGACTCTGAGCTCCAGATCCCGGCGAGTCTTTAGGGACCCAGACTCAGACCGGAGAGGCGGGACTGTCTGGCTTCGGTCAGAGCGAGTGCAGCTTTCTCTCCGAGCTTTGCAGCGGGTGCTGGGACTCAGAGAGGCAGAGCCCCTGGGGACAGGACTGAGAGCCGCCATAACTGCTCTCTCCGGCCCACCCTGTTGATCCTGTGCGACCCGCCCCGCCCAAGCCCTGCACAGAGGCCTTTGCCGGATAGCCTCAGGCAAAGGCTAGATTAGCACCTCCCTAGAGGACAGAAGTTCTCTCACTGCTGACACAGCTGATTCTCATAGCCACTTGGCCTGGAGGTCAAACCCTCCCTGGAATTAGCTACAACAATCAAGATTTATCTATAAGACTGCAAACAAAGACCACTAGGGGGTGCACCAAAGAAGCATAACAAAATGCGGAGACAAAGAAACAGGACAAAATTGTCAATGGAAGAAATAGAGTTCAGAACCACACTTTTAAGGTCTCTCAAGAACTGTTTAGAAGCTGCCGATAAACTTAATGAGATCTACACGAAAACTAATAAGACCCTCGATCTTATATTGGGGAACCAACTAGAAATTAAGCACACACGGACTGAAATAACGAATATTATACAGACGCCCGACAGCAGACCAGAGGAGCGCAAGAATCAAGTCAATGATTTGAAATGCGAGGAAGCAAAAAACATCCAACCGGAAAAGCAAAATGAAAAAAGAATCCAAAAATGCGAGGATAGTGTAAGGAGCCTTTGGGACAGCTTCAAGCGTACCAACATCAGAATTATAGGGGTGCCAGAAGATGAGAGAGAGCAAGATATTGAAAACCTATTTGAAGAAATAATGACAGAAAACTTCCCCCACCTGGTGAAAGAAATGGACTTACAGGTCCAAGAAGCTCGGAGAACCCCAAACAAAAGGAATCCAAAGAGGACCACACCAAGACACATCATAATTAAAATGCCAAGAGCAAAAGATAAAGAGAGAATCTTAAAAACAGCAAGAGAAAGAAACTCAGTTACCTACAAGGGAATACCCATACGACTGTCAGCTGATTTCTCAACAGAAACTTTGCAGGCCAGAAGGGAGTGGCAAGAAATATTCAAAGTGATGAATACCAAGAACCTACAACCAAGATTACTTTATCCAGCAAAGCTATCATTCAGAATTGAAGGTCAGATAAAGAGCTTCACAGATAAGGAAAAGCTAAAGGAGTTCATCACCACCAAACCAGGATTATATGAAATGCTGAAAGGTATCCTTTAAGAAGAGGAAGAGGAAGAAAAAGGTAAAGATACAAATTATGAACAACAAATATGCATCTATCAACAAGTGAATCTAAGAATCAAGTGAATAAATAATCTGATGAACAGAATGAACTGTTGATTATAATAGAATCAGGGACATAGAAAGGGAATGGACTGACTATTCTTGGGGGGGAAAGGGATGTGGGAGATGTGGGAAGAGACTGGACAAAAATCGTGCACCTATGGATGAGGACAGTGGGTGGGGAGTGAGGGCGGAGGGTGGGGCGGGAACTGGGAGGAGGGGAGTTATGGGGGGAAAAAAAAAAGGAACAAATGTAATAATCTGAACAATAAAGATTTAATTAAAAAAAAAAAGACTAAAAATACTAAGCTAGAAGTACTGGAGATATACTTTTATTCTCTTGTGAAAGCAGATAAGAAAATCTACCCCCTTTTTTCAAATCTCCTCCCTTATTGGATCTATTCCAAGTATATCCCCAGAAACTTATAAAATAATCAATGCTGATTATAAAATGGGAAGATTTTAATACAAGGTATATAAATACTAATAATGGAATTGACCACCTATGGTTTAAAATTTACTTATTTTGAATCATAAGTGGGGTAAAAGTGTGGACACTGTAATCAGTTGTCAGTCAACATTTCAGAGAAACCAATAGGCATTTAGAATAACAGGCAAAGTTTCATTTTTAATAAGTAACATTTTAACACTACATTCAATATACTGTTGACCCATGTCTTGACTGACAGCCTGCATTAGTCTTGTTGATTTGTACATAACCAACTTAATTAAACAAGAAATCCCACAGCATTGCCCTAACCAGTTTGGCTCAGTGGATAGAGCATCGGCCTGTGGACTCAAGGGTCCCAGGTTCGATTCCGGTCAAGGGCACGTACCTTGGTTGTGGGCACATCCCCAGTGGGGAGTGTGCAGGAGGCAGCTGGTTGATGTTTCCCTCTCATCAATGTTTCTCTCTCATCGATGTTTCTAACTCTCTATCCCTCTCCCTTCCTCTCTGTAAAAAATCAATAAAATATATTAGAAAAAAAAAAGAAATCCCACAGCATAGAAACCTCCATTTAACTCCATCATCAAATGAGCCATCAGTTTAACTAAGATGTTAACCTTATGGTTTGACATTTATGTATTGTATCTTTTATTGTAATGCTAAATGCTCTTACAAGATTCATTTCTTCAAATATTTTGTTGGTGATTTGAGATTTAAATGTTATGTGTTTCCTAGTATGCAACACAGCCAACACTCACCGGAAACAGTTCCATTTGTGGAAGAGTCGCCTTGACCTTCAAAGGGAGTATTAGAAAGCATTGACCAGAGAGGCTGGTAAGGAAGGCATGTCTTGCGGGGGGCACGGGCGGGGGGGGGGGGCATGGGATTTTGAGTAAAAAAGGTAAGTTGGGATTCCTTTTCAGGCTGCCTTGTCTAGCAAGATGACCTGAAACAAGTTACTTCACCTTTTTCACCTGCATGTAATTAATTTTCCATAGTGGCACCAGTGTTTAACAAATGGGTGATGATGATTGTTACTATTGATAGGTTTTTATTTATAAGGTAGAAGCAAAATTAAGAAGCTTTGGAATTTTGATTGGGGTTTTCTCTGGGGGGCAGAATGGCCAGAAGGAGTGTGTTGGTGGGACGGTTGGTTTGGGGAACACTTCTAAAATGACAAGCAGGTGGAGCCCGTGTGGCTCAGCAGTTGAGTGTCAACCCATGAACCTGGAGGTCATGGTTCAATTCCCCGATCAGGGCTTGATTCCCAGTAGGGGTGTGCAGGAGGCAGCCAATCAATGATTCTCTCATCATTGATGTTTCTATCTCTTTCCCTCTTCCATCCTCTCTCTGAAATAAATAAAAACATATTTCTTTTAAATAACAAGCTAGATTTTGAATTTGATGGGTACCTGATGAGATATCATCATCCTCCCAACAGTACTAGTAAATAGAATTTTAAACCACTAGGGGATGTATTGGTGAGTTGACTATCCTGTCACCTAATCCTATTATCTTCTCAAAATCAAAGAATCCTTGAGTCTTAGTTCTCACCCAGTTTTTTCAAACCTCGACAATTCTGAGATTCAGGTACTCTTCTAAACTGCTCAGGGCTTTGGGACTAAGACCTAAACCACAAGATCTCCATCAGCTAATTAGTGCTAGGCATAAAAAGGGTAAAGAGCTGCTTATATTAAAATGTTTAAAAAAAACTAATTTCACAGAAAATAGGGATAGGGCACTGGGCATATCATCCACTTTGTTACTACCCCACAAGAAAGAAAAACAATCTGAGAAATAATAGAAACTAAACTTCCTAACGGGTTTCTTAGAATAGGAACCTTCTTTTCTGTGATTTGGGGCTTAAATCATTCACTTCCCACCCATCACTTCACAACAGTTAAGACCATCAGTCTGATCTGACCTACCTTCTCCTTTCCTGCCAGAACCACTCCATCCTGCTTACTCATTGTTGGCCAGAATTAAATGCTAAATCATCTGCTTTCAAAAGTCAGAGCACATAGTTATATGCAGGTCTCTAAACCACTTCAAAGTAAATGTCCCTCCAAAACAGTTTCATTGGATTGTGAGGTGAAATTTGAAGGAAGATGCCCTTGTCTCCCCTCTACCTTGCCTTACGCAATGCGCCTCCTCTCCCACCATCCAGGCTTCACTAACCCTGCTATTCACATGCCTTATCTTGCATTCCACCTTTCTCCAAACCAGAAATCGCTCTTTCAAGGGCCTATTTGTTAGGAAACTAAAATAAGTTATGCTAATGAAATGGATGCCAACCAATGAATGCATTATTCTCCAAGAGGAGTGGTTCACAAAAGACTGAAGGACAAAAGGGAAAGGAAGAGTGAAGGATTTTGCTCCCCCGCTCACCCCCAAACCAGGGAACATTTGGCATTGTCTGACTAGTGGTTCTCAACCTTCCTAATGCCGCGACCCTTTAACACAGTTCCTCGTGTTGTGGTGACCCCCAACCATAAAATTATTTTCGTTGCTACTTCATAACTGTAATTTTGCTACTGTTATGAATCGTAATGTAACTATCTGCTATGCAGGATGTATTTTCAGGGGTCACGACCCACAGGTTGAGAACCGCTGGAGACCAATGGGGAGGCATTTGGCATTGTCTAGAGACAATGGTTGTCACATTAGTGGTATGCTACTGTCATCTAATAGGTAGGAGCCTGGAATACTGTTAAACATCTTACAGTGCATAGTACTACTCCCCATGACAAAGAATTATTCAGTGCAAAATGTCAGTAATGCTGAGGTTGAGAAACCAGCTCTAAGAGGTAATAGTATTTCGATTAATAACTCCCTTGTTCCATAGGTTTAAATTTAAATTCTAGGCATTGATCAGGCTGAATGGAGATGTGTTTTGGAGCAAGTAACCATCAATCACATCTCTAAGACAGGAACCTATTTTCTGTTCATATAAAACTAGTCTCATCCATCAGACTAAAGACTCTAGCTGAATGATTATTCAGTTCCTTTTTTATAATTTTTATGTTTAAAATATAAGGTTAACAAAAATGAGTTCAACAAAGAAAAGATACCCATTATTATATTTGCTTCAGATATTTTTTAAAGAAAAAAATATTATACACAGTTAAAGTCTACCTGTTCCCGCCCCTCCCCCGCCCCCCCCTCCCCCCCCTCCCCCGCTTTTCCTCTCTCTCCTAAAAGATAACTACAATGGTCAGCCAACGTGGCTCAATAGTTGAGCATTAGCCTATGAACCAGGAGGTCATGGTTCCATTCCTGGGTTGTGGGCTCGATCACCAGTGTGGGGCATGCAGGAGGCAGCCGACCAATGGTTCTCTCATCATTGATGTTTCTATCTCTCTCTCCCTCTCCCTTCCTCTCTGAAATCAATAAAAATATATTTTTAAAAAAGATAACCACTATATAGCAGTATATGTCATTTTCACATATCTTATACTTATCTACATATATCCACGTAAATATATAGTGTCTATTTTGGGTACTAAATGTTAAATAACTGTGATTATACTATATATCTTCTTTGCTCTCAACATTGTTTGAGATTTGTCTACTCTATTCTCATGTAAATCCAGTTAATTCGTTTTAACAGCTGTCGAATATAAATAAACCAGCTTACATATTAACATTCCTATGGTTGAGTGACTGGGTTGTCCTACACTTACACTGTATACACTTGTAACATGTCTCCTATAAGCTAAGACTTTAGGTAGTTTCGATATCTTAGAATAGCAATTCTCAACCTTTTTCATCTCATCGTATACATAAACACTAATTACTAAAATTTTGCAGCACACCAAAAAATAAATATTTTTGCCGATCTGATTTTTAAAAACAGGTATAATTTTGATTCAGTCACACCAGACAGCTATTGTTGTGTTGGCTGTTGTAAGTTTTTTATTTAACAATCTAAGGGAAAAATAAGTCAGTGCATGTTTTAAAATTGCTATCTTAGAAGAAGTGGAATTGTGGGATTATGATGTAACTAGAGGCCCGATGCACAAAAATTTGTGCACTCGGAGGGGTCCCTCAGCCCAGCCTGTGCCCTCTCGCAGTCTGGGACCCCTCAGGGGATGGCCACATGTTCTTTTAGGCCCGCTCCCTGGGGGATTGGGCCTAAGCTGGCAGTCAGACATCCCTCTGGCAGCCCGGGAGCCCTCAGGGGAGGTGCACTTGCCAGCAGGGAGCGGGCCTAAGCTGCAGTCGGACATCCTTAGTGCTGCTGAGGAGGTGGTTGAGGCTGCCACCACCACCACCACTGGCAGCCATCAGCCTGGTTTGTGGCTGAGCAGAGCTCCCCTGTGGGAGCGCACTGACCACCAGGGGGCAGCTCCTGCATTAAGCATCTGCCCCCTGGTGTTCAGTGTGTGTCATAGTGACCGGTCATTCCCAGTAGTTCTGCTGTTAGGGTCAATTTGCATATTATGCTTTTATTATATAGGAGTGCCTGGCCAGCCTGGGTGAGGGGCTGATGGCTGTTTGCAGGCTGGCCACAGCACCTTCAGTGTGGGGGTCCCCACTCGGGTGCCTGGCCAGCCTGGGTGAGGGGCTGAGGGCGGTTTTCAGGCTGGCTAAGCCCTCCAGCGGGGACCCTCACCCCATGAGGGTGTGGCCATCCTGGGTGAGGGGCTGATGACTGTTTGCAGGCTGGCCACAACCCCCAGCCAACCAAACTCCCAGTGGAGGCTGACTGGAAGCAGGTATCTGGGATTTATTTATCTTCTATAATTGAAACTTTGTTGCCATGAGCAGAGGCCACAGCCAGCTCAGCACAGGCGGGAAGCTTGGCTTCCTCTATCGCCTGAGCAACCAAGCCTTCTGCTTGCTCCAGCTCCGTGGTTGCCAGCTGCCATCTTAGTTGGTTAATTTGCATATAGTTGCTCTGATTGGC
This sequence comes from Myotis daubentonii, assembly GCF_963259705.1. Taxonomy (NCBI): domain Eukaryota; kingdom Metazoa; phylum Chordata; class Mammalia; order Chiroptera; family Vespertilionidae; genus Myotis; species Myotis daubentonii. The sequence continues at coordinate 178,651,586 of NC_081840.1, forward strand.
TGGTGGGCGTGGCTTTGGCATAGCGAAGGTATGGTCTATTAGCATCTTTGTCTCTTTTTTTTTAAATATATTTCTTTATTGATTTCAGAGAGGAAGGGAGAAGGAGAGAGATATAGAAACATCAATGATGACAGAGAATCATTGATTGGCTGCCTCCTGCACGCCCCTTACTGGGGATCGAGCCTGCAACACAGGCATGTGCCCTTGGCCAGAATCGAACTTGAGACCCTTCAGTCTGCAGGCTGACGCTCTATCCACTGAGCCAAGCCAGCTAGGACGCATCTTTGTCTTTTATTAGTGTAGATAGGTCTTCAACTTTGCTACAAGTTGCCAAATTATTCTTCAAAGTGGCTGAACTAAGTTTTCATGATATTGTACTTAGAAATATAGATGACTAATCTTGTGGCTTTCAAACAAACAAGCAAAATAATCAAATCTTTGTCTTCTACAGAGTTATATTAAGATGTAAGGATAAAAAGGTATGGTATGTTTGTAAATTTTTCCAGAATCATCTACTTTTTATTAAGTAATTTTTATTCTGAAAACAAAAACCATACTCCATATGTCTAATAAAACAGTGTCAATAAATAAACAAACAAACATATTTGTGGACCATGACTGAATCTTGATTCAAACAAAACCATTATAAACACTTTGAAACTTTCAGGAAAATTTATATATAGGCTGTGTATTAGATGATATTATGAAACCATTCAGTTTGTTGAAGGGATAATAGCATTGTTATTTTTAAAGTCCTTTTTTAAAAAAATCCATGGAAAGACGTGTCTGCATTGAATCCTTCAGCAGAAAATAAGAAGTGATAGATGAATCAAGTGTGGCAAAATCTTGACAACCTTTGGAGTTCATTATACTATTCTCTGTTTTGGTGTATGTTTGAAAATTGTTATCATCATCATGACCGTCATCAGGAGTAAGAATTGCTAAGAGGCAGACTGGTAAAAGCAGGGTTAGACAATTGGCCATGATAAAGAAAATCACAACCACTAACCTTTCCATCTCATAACCGGATTATTTATCTCTCTCAGGTAGTTAGACAAGTTCCAATATTTTAAAAGTGAAATAACCCTGTTTTTTCAGGGCTTGATCCCCAGTAGGGGGCATGCAAGAGACAGCTGATCAATGATTCTCTCTCATCATTGATGTTTCTAATCTCTCTTCCTCTTCCTTCTTCTCTAAAATTAATAAAAATACAGTCTTTAAGTGGCCTCCCCAAGACTACACTGAGTATAAAAATTATATTCCTCAAATGTCTGTCACAAACTATTATTCCACATTTTGTGTGAATTCAAAAGATTTGATTAATGTCCGTGTAACCAATGTTATACAGGTATCAATATTGTGAGTCAAGTCTCACAGAAAGAATTCCAAAAATAAAATTACTGCAGAGGGAAACGTTAGGCACCCTGTTTTCTCTCTAAATAGGTATAACTTCAGAAGTTTCACCATAGCATTTTCTCCTTTGTGTGTGCTTGGGTGGGGGGAAAAGCAGGGACTCAGGGACAATAGATACAGAGCAGAATAGAAATTTAGCATTGGGGCTTAATTAACAGTAGGTCACATGACCCAAAATCTTTAGGGTGCGGTGCCTGCTGGAGTAGGGTACAGTAGAGGACCTGGGGAGGTGGCATGCATTTCTCACTGCCCACGGCGCTGAGTCAGACCAGCAACACATTCCAGAGAACACTGCCAAAATGACTAAGCCACAGCCCCATTTATTTGTATTGTTTGTGACTCATACAACCCCAGGCAAGGGCAAAGAGAGGCCTTGATTCCTGACTGTTGACTTTTGGTTGGTGATCATTCAAAATGTCCTAGTGTCATAGTGTAATTATAGTGGAATTAATCTTGAGCATGAAAAGGACATAATTAATTACATTCATTACAAGTGTGGTAGGCAGCTAGACAGGCATGAGCAGAGCAAGGACGATGGACCAGGTATAGAAGGTCACCAGGGTGAAAAGCCCCAGGTGCCTAGCAACGAACAATTATGGGGTTGTAGGGTGGGACAACCCAGGATGACTTTTCCTCCCCGCTAGCATATAGCTGGTCTTGAGGTTTGGACCCCAGGCCTGACCTTTCCTTAGAAATAACATCTAGGTCTCAGTAGTATTTCAGCACCAGGCCCAAAAGAGCAACAAAACCAGCCACAGCTGACCTCAGGACCAGCTGCATTGAATAATGACCCCCTGCCCTGGCGCCAAGCAATCAATCAGTGGAGACCCCGACCCTGAAAGGACACACCTGGAAAGCTGCTGAATATTAAGATCTCCTCCAGGGACCTCCACGCAAATCTCCACCCTTAAAACCCTTAGGACAGAGGACCCAGTGCCCTCTCCCTCCTGCGAGCCCACCCACGCCCTTTCTTTTCCTACCTCCTGCCCCCTCCCCACAAGCACTTTACCTTCAGCTTCCTCACTCCCAAGCTCCAAGGACCCTTCCTTTACCTCTATAACATGTTTCCTAAGCCCACTTCTAGGAATTACTTTTTCTACACCTGTGATTTATAAATAAATGTTCTCTTATAGTTTGGATCTTGGCTCTGAATTCTTTCCTGGCCAGAAACCAAGTCCCGAGGTTGCTGAACTCAGGGCTGGTCTGACCCCATGGATCTAACACCCAGTGCCATTCCACTGCCTTCAACACAAGTACAATCAAAACTACTAACTGTTTCAAGTTTGATAGCGTAAGTCCTGGAAATCAGGCAGGCACCCAAAGAGTGAGGCTGTGGCTATTCAGAGTCAAATGGTCCCTGACACTGTTCACAACAGAGTAAAATAAAAGTTGCTAAAATCTCTGTCAGACCATGTCTCAGGGTCTGAAGAGATGCATCTGCCTTTTGGCTGAAGTGGTGAAAGCTCAGCTGATGCAAGGAAGCAAAGGAACTTTCTCTCATGTTAGCCTTCTAGCACATCAGCTCTCTGAGAACAAAAATTAGGATAGAGGATAAATCTATATTCCCTACCAGAGCTGAATGTTACTTGAAGGGAGTAAAAACATTGAACCTCATCCTTGTATCGACAATGAAGAAAAATCCTAAACCTAGAAGATGAAGGTGTAATAATATTCTTAAAGAGATCTTACCATCATATCTGAAGCTTAATAACTTAGAAAGTTGTAATAGAAGACACAATAGACTATGGCTAAAGACAGAGAGGATTATTTAATCAGATAACATTTCCATAGGTTCACTTTTCAGTTGACTTATTCAATAAAAGCGCAGATGAAATATAATGCAAGGGGAGGGAGACCTTAAGTCAGTGGTTCTCAACCTCCCTAATGCTGTGACCCTTTAATACAATTCCTCATGTTGTGGTGACCCCCAATTTCATTGTTACAAATTGAAGATAATTAAAGCATAGTGATTAATCACAAAAACAATATGTAATTATATATGTGTTTTCCGATGGTCTTAGGCAACCCCTATGAAAGGGTCGTTCGACCCCCAAAGGGGTCGCGACCCACAGGTTGAGAACCACTGCCTTAAGTGTTTCCAAAAATGTGCTTCACCAAGTAAAAGAGCAGCAGAAGGAATTTGTTGGTGCAGAAAATAAATATAACTATTTCCCTGTTTAGTTCATCTCTTCTCAGTTGCACAAAGCTATCATCGGCGCAGTATCATTTAGATAGACACCTCAAAATTGCTTCCGTGAAATCACGGAAATCTCTCCTGGGAGAGAGCCTTGGTCTGCCTATGACCCTGGACTAAACTTTAACCGGCTCATCTCAGCCTTGTGCGGTTGTTGGCTGCAGTACAGAGACATGATGCTCTAAAGGCAGAAGATTGCACCAGCCAGGCCAGTGCTGTGTGTTTCATCACCCTCTGCCAGTCATCTAGGATTGAAATAATCAGGCTGACTCCAAACACCAGGATGTACACACCCCGGAACAGAGCTACCTAAGCAGAATGGGAGCAGAGCTGCATACCATGAACAGTTGTGGGATTAACAGAGATGAAGTTGCAGGTGTCAGAGCCTAAGTCAGATCTCACATTGTCCTTTGCTGATACACCTATTTTAGCATTTATCACAGTGGCCTCTTGGATGCCTGTCTCCCCACAGGAACCATGCCTTAATCACCTTTGGATCCCCAAGTAATTCTAGAAGGATCCCCTGAACAACTGCCACTCTATCACTTCCACTTCCACTCTTTCCTGGAGGTACCTTGGGAAAAATAAAGACCCAAAATAGAAAAGCCAAATGCATAACAACAACAAAAATCCAACATGTGAAAGTATTCACTTTCATACAGGCTAAAGAAGCTAAACCAAGGCTACTGGCCACCCTCACCTAGTGATTTTTTTGAGCCTCTTAACCTACCAAATTGAAACACCTTGTGCCCTTTTAAATTCATAAACCAAGAGATGAACCACCACTGCCACCACCTCAATACATAGGGCCCATAAACAGTCACTCAAGATCAATGAAAGCCCAAATTCTCACCAACCAAAGACAACAGAAAACCAGCAATAAAGTTTGTCCTGTCCTTAAAACATAAGGACACACATGAAAAAATGTACCCAACCCAGAAAAACAAAAAATTAGTAGATCTGCTCTGACAAAAAGGTATCTGGCACTACAAAGAGGATATCCAATCTTAGTATAAATATTTTCAGTAATAATACTTTGGTATTTAAGTAGATATCACAAAACTACTAGTCGCTTCACTCATTTGAACATAACAATAAATTATACAGAAATAGACAGATGTTTTCATTCAAATAAGTTATTTTTTTAATAAAATTTCTACAACTCCTCTTAGACAAGCCTCCAGAAGATAAACTCCTTCTGGTAAAGTGTTTAACATTTTGACCTTCTTTAATCCCAAATTAGATGGGCACAAAATGGTTTCAACAATTATTTTTGAAAAATGCATAAAGAATCTTTTAATTAACTCTAGTGACTCATTTCTTACTAATTTGTAGCCACTACTCCCATAGAATTTTACTCCCCTAAGAACCTGCTGTCTTTAATAATTCTTAAAATTCTTTTAAACAGTTTTCTTGGGGAGAGAAGCAGGGACTGGTTAAATCAGTTGATTTGTTAATTCACTTCTAACAAAAATTAAACAAGTTTCATTACTTGCAGGACTTTTCTGAGCCTTTGTTACTGTGCAACACTACTCTCCAACAGGAAGGTGTAGTATGTGGTGATTCCCACGCTGATTTCACAGAAGAGATTTTTGTTTTGGGTTTGTTTTTTTCCATGTATCATCAATTAGCTTTTAGCAGGAAAGAGTATTCTGAGGAACAGAATACTTTGAAAGCCACATAATTAGAATAGTGTTAATAAAACCTCAAAAATAGGTTTAATTCCCAGTTTAGTCCAATTACTTTTATTTTTAAGCCATTGACTACATCTTTAAAACCATGAACAACCACCTTTAAATGCATGCCTTTACAAATACCCTGTAAGAACACACAGGTAAACTAGCAAACGTTACCTCCTTTACAGTAACAACTCATTCAACACTTAAGCAGCTACTATTTTGAAAAGAATCATGAACAATCTACAGAATGCACTACTCTATGCATATTACAAGTTCAAATTGAGTAGATGTAAATGGGACATTTTATATCATCATATATTTGATATTTTAACCATCAAAATGAAAAGAAAGACTCACCAACAGAAGCTGAGTTTTTAAGAACGGACTCCTTTGGGACTCCTTTTTCAATTCGTAACGTGGCCCACTGTTCAAAAACAAGAAGCATTCATTTAAACTGTTCCATAGACACAGAATAGCATACTTAATCATGCTTATTCAGAAGTGTAATTAAACAGTAAGACTTGGTGTTACTTGAATTAAAGAGATCCCTCAGTGAATCTCTGATGTAGCACTATTCCACGTCCCAGGTATACTCTTGTATTAGTTCTGATAATGCCTTAATGATAGGAGGAACAGATCATGTTTACCCCATTTAAATCACTCACACACAATCTGGTACCACAATAAATTACTCCTTGAAAAGGTGGTGAAGCATGTTGGGCAAGGACGCAGGTTATAGCCTTTAGACTACCAGGGTTTGCCCTGGCCAATATAGCTCAGTTGTTTGAGCATCGTCCAGTCACCAAAAAGTCACCAAATTCCTGATTAGGGCACATGCCCAGGTTGCAGGTTTGGTCCCCAGGTGGGTACAGTAGACAACTGATCAATGTTTCTCTCTCACATCAAAGTTCCTCTCAGTCTCTCTCTCTCTCTCTAAAAAGTCAATAAAAACATAATTAATTTAAAAAAAAAAAAAGACTACCTGGGTTTCAAGCTACTTAATCCTTCTAGGCCTCAGTCTCTTCATATGGAAAGTGAAGATAATAGTTCATATCCCATAGGATTTGCTATGAGGATTAGATGAAATTAACACATGTAAAAACTCAGGGCCCAAAGAATAGCTATTATTTTCATGGTAAATTAGGCATTCCAGGGTGAGATGCACTCAAGCCTAATTGCCTGCATCAACGATAAGCTTGAAAAGGAAGACAGAGTGAGACTTGGAAAGCTGGCAAGCAATCAGTGAAGTCGATAACTAAAGAAATCATATGCCCAGATGGTCACTTATGTTTTAAGATACATAGGGAAAATGTTATAATTAGGAGTAACCAGGGGTTTGAGAGAAGTTAAGAATAGGGAAAATCAACTCCCATTTTGCTTTGAATGTACATAGGAGTGTAAAGAAATATACCAAGATGTGACTTGCTATTTTTTTTTACACTTTTTTTAATGCATTTTCAACATCGTCTACCATTAACATCATAGTTCAAAAACTACAAAATGGCCCTGGCCAGCGTGGTTCAGCTGATTGGAGCATCATCCTGTGCACCAAAAGGTGGCGAGTTCTATTTCTAGTCAGGATCAGGACACATAGCCAGGTTGCAGGTTCAATCCCCAGTCAATTGATGTTTCTATCTGTTTCTATCTTTCCCTTCCTCTCTCTAAAATCAATAAAAATTGTGGGGCTTTTTAATGTGCTTTAAAAACAACAACAACAACTACAAGTTAACCTTGTTGACAGCATTCCAGAAAATCACAATGGTTATTTTTTCTAGTTTAGAAAAGGAGCCATTAAAATATTATTTAGCCGAAACCGGTTTGGCTCGGTGGATAGAGCCTTGGCCTGCGGACTGAAAGGTCCCAGGTTCGATTCCGGTCAAGGGCATGTGCCTGGGTTGCGGGCACATCCCCAGTGGGAGATGTGCAGGAGGCAGCTGATCAATGTTTCTAACTCTCTATCTCTCTTCCTTCCTCTCTGTAAAAAATCAATAAAAAATATATTAAAAAAAAACACAAACAAACAAACAAAATAAAATATTATTTAGATTATTACAATTCCAGAAGTTAACCCTGGCTAAATTGACTGATTTGGGGGCGGGGAGGGTGGGTTGGGGAGATGGGAGCCGAGGAGGGAGAGGTGAAATGCAGTGTAATAATTATAATTAGAACTTAAGCACCTTGGAGGAACAAAAAGAATTTATTAAATACAGCAAGACATATCAATTATTGATAAGCTCAGAGGGATAATTCAGAGAGATGAAGATAAAATTTCAAATAAATAAGAAAATAAACTGATAGAAAATAAATAACCTAAAATATGTACATGAAGGTCAAAGAGTAAGGCATGATATGACTACGTCAGGACCCCTGCACAACATTCCAAAGAGCCAAGTAGGAACATGCCATTTGTGCTTAGAGTACAGCCTATAAATAGAAGCTAATCTTCCAGGTTTCAAATGTCAAATCACAAATTATAATAAGACTCAGTCTTAATCTGGTTATATCTTTTTCTCTTCCTTGAAAACTTAAACTCTAGACCTCCCATGTTTTCTCAATAGAGGTAAAGGTTTATTCCTATGTTTTTACTTTTTAATTTTTTACTTATTGATTTTTAGAGAGGGGGGAAGAACAATTTGTTGTTTCACTTATTTATGCATTCACTGGTTGATTCTTGTATGTGCCCTGACGTGGGATCAAACCCACAGCCTTAGCACATAAGGATGACGCTCTAATCAACTGACCTATCTGGCCAGGACTCTATGGTTTTTCACTTTAAAGCTTTATACCTATTATCATTGTAAGTAGACCACAAATATGATAAAAACAAAATATTGTAAACAATCAATCATTATCAGTCTTCGAGCTCAGTTTTCTTTTATGGTAGGCATCTGATTTTATACTTTATATCAATAGTAATTACCTTCAACGAGGACAATTATTTCATGCTCATCTGATGGAAAATATTGATATTTTGTGGTTGTTATAGACTAACTTGTGTGTTCCTCCCCCAAATTCATATGTTAAAGCCCTAACCTCCAGTACATCAGAATGTAACTGTATTTGGACATATCACCTTTAAAAAGATGATTATGTTAAAGTGAGGTCTTTAGGGTGAACCCTAATACAATCTGCTGGTGTCCTTATAAAATGAGAAAATGTGGTCAAACAAGGAGATACCAGGGATGCCCACACACAGAAGAAGGGCTATGTGAGGACACAGCAAGAGGCAGCTATCTGCAAGACAAGGAGACAGGCCTCAGAAGAAAGCAACCTGCCAACACCTTGATCTTGGACTTCCAGCCTTCATAACTGGGAAGAAATAAATTTCTGTTGTTTAAGTCACCCAGTCTGTGGTACTTTGCTATGGCAACCCTAGCAAACTAACACAGAGGCATTGCTTAAAAAGTATGATTTTCTACAAAGAGTTCCATGTTCTGTCACCAGACAAGGTTCAGAACACATAACATCTCCTGAAATGGTAACACCAAAGGCCTGTCCTACCAAATGAAATTATGGTGTTCAAGACTAGCAAACTTTACGGTAGGAGAAGATATTTAATATAACATGGAATTTATACTGGAAAACCGTTTTCTTCTTTGGGCTTCTTCTCCAGTGAATGTGAAAATGTGCCTGCTCTGCAGTCAGACATACAAGCATATGAATTGCAGTTCGGCCACTTCCAGGCTGTCACCATCTCAGACAAAATACTTTAACCTCTTGGGGCCTCATTATCATCATCACTAAACCTGGGACAATTACCAAGCATTGTTATAAAGATTGAAAAAAATAATCTATCTGTCCAGGGATGCAAAGCTGGTATAATATTCACAAATCAATAAACATGATACATCACATAAGCAAAATGAAGGATAAAAATCACATGATCATATCAATAGGTGCAGAAAAAGCATTTGACAAAATCCAGCACTCTTTTTTGATAAAAACTCTCAGTAAAGTGGGAATAGAGGGATCATGCCTCAACATAATAAAGGCCAAATATGACAAACCTAGAGCCAACATTATACTCAATGGGCAAAAACTAAAAGTGTTCCCCTTAAGATCAGGAACAAGACACTCTTATTCAGCATAGCACTGGAAGTCCTAGTCATAGCAATTAGACAAGAAGAAGAAATAAAAGGCATTCAATTTGGAAAGGAGGAGGTTAAACTCATTATTTGCAGATGACATTGTACATAGAAAACTCTAAACACTGTACCAAAACCCTAGCCATGTGGTTCAGTTGGTTGAAGCATCGCCCCATACACCAAAGGGTGACAGGTTCTATTCCCAATCAGGTATTAAAAAGAAGAAAAAGACTCCACCCAAATATGCTAAATTTAACAAAGTAGCAGGATAAAATATTAACATCCAGAAATTGATGGCATTTCTAAACACTAATAATGAACTCTCAGAAAGAGAAATTTTAAAAAAGAATCCCATTTACCATTGCAACGAAAAAAATAAAATATCTAGGAATAAACTGAACCAAGGAGGGAAAAGACCTGTATTTGGAAAACTATAGGACATTAAAAAAAAGAAATAGAGGAAGACATAAACAAGAATATTCCATGTTCATAGATTGAAAAAATTAATATAATTAAAATGTTCAAATATAGCCAAAGTAATCTACAGATTCAATGCAATCACTATTAAAACACCAAATGCATATTTCACAGATCTAAAACAAATGTTTCAAAACTTTATATGGAACTAAATAAGACTGTGAATAGCCTCAACAATCTTGAAAAAGAAGAACAAAGTTGGAGAATCACAATCCCAGATATCAAACTATACATATATCAAACTATACTACATGGACATTGTAATAAAAACAGCCTGGTACTGGCCAAAGAACAGACATATGGATCAATGGAACAGAACAGAGACCCCAGAAATTGACCCAAGCCATTACTCTCAATTAATATTTGACAAAGGAGGCAAGACCATACAATGGAGTCAAGACAGTCTCTTCAATAAATGGTGTTGGGAAAATTGGACAGGTACATGCAAAAAAAAAAAAATGAAACTAGACCACCAACTTACACCATACACAAGAATAAACTCAAAATGAATAAAAGACTTAAATGTAAGTTGTGAAACCATAAAAAATCCTAGAAGAAAACTAGGCAGTAAAATCTCAGATATCTCATATAGCAGAATTTTCAGATACGTCTCCTACGGCAAGAGAAACATAGGAAAAAACAAACAAGTGGGACCACATCAAACTAAAAAGCTTCTGCACAGCAAAAGAAACCAAAAAAAAAAAAAAAAAAAAAAAAGGGGAACCTACTGAATGGGAAAACATATTAGCCAATGATACATCTGCTAAGCAGTTAATTTCCAAAATATATAAAGAAAGTATACAACTCAACACCAGGAAGACAAACAATCAAATTAAAAAATGGGCAAAGGGCCTAAATAGACACTTCTCCAAAGTGACTCTTGGACATACAGAAGGCCAAGAGACATATGAAAAAATGCTCAAAGTCACTGATCACCAGAGAGATGCAAATGAAAACAACAATGAGGTACCACTTCATACCTGTCATAATAGCTACATCAACAAATCAACAAATGACAAATGCTGGCAAGGATGTGGAGAAAAGGGAACACTAGTACACTGCTGGTGGGAATACTGATTGGTGCAGCCACTGTGGAAAACATTGAGTTTTCTTAAAAAATTAAAAACAGGGCTGCCATTTGACCCAGTAATCCCACTTCTGGAAATATAGCCTAAGAATCCCTATCTGAAACACCAATCAGAAAGAATATATGCATCCCTATGTTCATAGCAGTATTATTTACAATAGCTAAGATCTGGAAACAGCCCAAGTGCCCATTAGCAGATGAGTGCATAAAAAAGCTGTGGTACATTTATACAATGGAATACTACATGACCATAAAAAAGAAGAATTTCTTACCCTTTTGACAGCAAGGACCTGGATGTTATTATGCGAAGTGAAATAAGTCTGACAGAGAAAGACAAATGCCACATGATCTCACTTACATGTAAAATCTAATGAACAATATAAACATGAACAAAATAGGTCCAGAGGCATTAATGCATGGGACAGACTGTCAGATCTCAGAGGGGAGGGGTGATGGGAAGAGATTAACCAAAGAACATATACACATATATGCATAGCCAATGGACAGAGACAATAGTATGGTGAAGGCCTGGTGGGGCAGGGACTGGGTAGAAGGGGGTAAAAGTGGGGGGAGGGGAGGGCGCAAGATGGGGAACATCTGTAATACTAACAATAAAGAAATATGCAAATAAATAAATAAATAGATAGATAATCTATCCAATGACCACCACATCACATGCCTTTTTAAAATGATGGAAACTAATTGGTGGACAGAAAAGAGGGTAAAGGGAAAGAATGAGAATTAAAATAAAAGGCAGGAGTTATCTGCTCTGAGCACATATGCTAACCTATCAAAGATCTGAAGGTAGGTTAAAATTTAGCCACATAGAAGAAAACAAAACAAAAAAGACCAAAGAGTTTTTTAATTCAGACTCCAAGAATTGAGCGCCTACTATGCATCAAGTGCTTTTATTCACCTCTCCTCATAGAATCTGCACAATAACTCTTAGAGGCATACTCCTATATACACAAGTAGAAACTAAGGTCGAGATGGTTAGGTAACCTGTCTAAGGTTACAGGGCCAGAAATTTCAAAGAACTTGTTCAAAAATTGAGGGGGAATTAAAAAAGAAACAAATAACATTTAAAAAATCTATAATAATAAAAGTGTAATATGCTAATTAGACCAGATATCCTTCCAGACCATCTTCTGGATGGAGCCAGGGCTGCGAGGGAAGCCCAGGTCCCAGGTGCCTGCTGGCGGTCGAAGGGAAGCCCAGATCCCAGGTGCCAGAGGGAAGTTGGTGCTGGCAACCAGGGGAAAGAAGGCCTACTCTTGCAAGAATTGTGTGCATCAGGCCTCTAGTAAATAAATTAAAAACTTGAGGGGAAAATTTAATAACATTCCCCTACCTTCTTCCTCTCCATTAATCCTTTATTCTCATCCCATTCTTTATTCCCCTCTAATCCTAGGCCAATGAATTGCAACTTTTTAACCTTTTCACCTCCATCATTAACCTTACAATTAAATTTTCCTGGTTGACAACAGCATTTTTCAACCTTTAATCCATGTTCCTCTCTGATAAACATGAAAACTTCACACACCCTCTAGAGATTCAGATACATACACCCCACCATCCAGATGGGTCACTCTCTACACACCATTTTCTCAGCCAAAATTTTACTTTTCATAGTTTACATTCCTAAAACAATTTTCCCAATATAATTGTGACATTCCTTAGAAATTATTATGTAGCCCTTGAAAATCAGTAGTTTAGAGAATCACTAAGAAATCAAGATTGAGGAGAACCAAGATGGCGGCATAGGTTAACGCCGGAGTTTGCTGCTTTGAACAACTACTTCAAAAGTGAAACTAAAACACGGAACGGACATCACCCAGAACCACAGGAACGCTGGCTGAGTGGAAGTCCTACAACTAGGAGGAAAGAGAAACGCATACGGACACTCAGAGGAGGCGCAGGGCTGAAGTCAAATTCTGAGGTGCGGAGTGCGCGGAGCAGGCTGGCGGCGGAGGGCGCGGTTGTTGTTTTCAATCGGGAGGGAGTCGCAGACTCTGAGCACCAGATCCGGGCGAGTCTTTAGGGACCCAGACTCAAACGGGAGAAGCGGGACTGTCTGGCTTCGGTCAGAGCGAGTGCAGCTTTCTCTCCCAGCTTTGCAGCGGGTGCTGGGACTCAGAGAGGCAGAGCCCCTGGGGACAGGACTGAGAGCCGCCATAACTGCTCTCTCCGGCCCACCCTGTTGATCCTGTGCGACCCGCCCCGCCCAAGCCCTGCACAGAGGCATTTGCCGGATAGCCTCAGGCAAAGGCTAGATTAGCACCTCCCTAGAGGACAGAAGTTCTCTCACCTCTGACACAGCTGATTCTCATAGCCACTTGGCCTGGAGGTCAAACCCTCCCTGGAATTAGCTACAACAATCAAGGCTTAACTATAAGACTGTGAACAAAGACCACTAGGGGGTGCACCAAGGAAGCATAACAAAATGCGGAGACAAAGAAACAGGACAAAATTGTCAATGGAAGAAATAGAGTTCAGAACCACACTTTTAAGGTCTCTCAAGAACTGTTTAGAAGCTGCCGATAAACTTAATGAGATCTACACGAAAACTAATAAGACCCTCGATCTTATATTGGGGAACCAACTAGAAATTAAGCACACACGGACTGAAATAACGAATATTATACAGACGCCCGACAGCAGACCAGAGGAGCGCAAGAATCAAGTCAATGATTTGAAATGCGAGGAAGCAAAAAACATCCAACCGGAAAAGCAAAATGAAAAAAGAATCCAAAAATGCGAGGATAGTGTAAGGAGCCTCTGGGACAGCTTCAAGCGTACCAACATCAGAATTATAGGGGTGCCAGAAGATGAGAGAGAGCAAGATATTGAAAACCTATTTGAAGAAATAATGACAGAAAACTTCCCCCACCTGGTGAAAGAAATGGACTTACAGGTCCAAGAAGCGCGGAGAACCCCAAACAAAAGGAATCCAAAGAGGACCACACCAAGACACATCATAATTAAAATGCCAAGAGCAAAAGATAAAGAGAGAATCTTAAAAACAGCAAGAGAAAGAAACTCAGTTACCTACAAGGGAATACCCATACGACTGTCAGCTGATTTCTCAACAGAAACTTTGCAGGCCAGAAGGGAGTGGCAAGAAATATTCAAAGTGATGAATACCAAGAACCTACAACCAAGATTACTTTATCCAGCAAAGCTATCATTCAGAATTGAAGGTCAGATAAAGAGCTTCACAGATAAGGAAAAGCTAAAGGAGTTCATCACCACCAAACTAGGATTATATGAAATGCTGAAAGGTATCCTTTAAGAAGAGGAAGAGGAAGAAAAAGGTAAAGATACAAATTATGAACAACAAATATGCATCTATCAACAAGTGAATCTAAGAATCAAGTGAATAAATAATCTGATGAACAGAATGAACTGTTGATTATAATAGAATCAGGGACATAGAAAGGGAATGGACTGACTATTCTTGGGGGGGAAAGGGGTGTGGGAGATGTGGGAAGAGATTGGACAAAAATCGTGCACCTATGGATGAGGACAGTGGGTGGGGAGTGAGGGCGGAGGGTGGGGCGGGAACTGGGAGGAGGGGAGTTATCGGGGGAAAAAAAAAGGGAACAAATGTAATAATCTGAACAATAAAGATTTAATTAAAAAAAAAAGAAAAAAAAAAAGAAATCAAGCCTTGTCAAGTGGCTTGCCATATCAGGAGCTTATGCACACATCTATATATATAAAAGGCTAAGTGACCGTCTGACCATCTGACCATCCAACCAGCCAGTACATATGACATGCACTGACCATTAGGGGCCAGACGCTCAACGCAGAAGCTGCTGAACTGTGGTGACTTGGCAGCTGCAGTTCTCAGGTGATGCGCCCCAGAACCAGAGAGGAGGGAACCCAATTCCTCCTGGGGCTGCTCAATTCAACCTTCAGCAGTGGGTTATGTGGTTGCTGGGGCACTGTTGGCCCCAAATCTGGTTTACTGCAGAGCTGCCGTTCTTCTAATTAATTTCCTTTCAATGTGCACAAATCCGTGCCCCAGGCCACTAGTATAGAGATATTCAGCAATGCACAAGGCAACATGCAGTAAGTTCTCAATAAAAAATTATTACCTGAAATGATAAGCAGCTAAGAAGGAGTTAGAGAAGAGCTGAGTCAGTTCCTTGACAAACAGCAGTTACTACAATCAGCTATTCAGAAGGCACCCCACACACATTTAAAATTCCAAAATTTGAGTTTATGGTCATGAAAAAGCCATCCATTGTCAATAAAACTTAGAAAAGTAAATATATAGTGTACAAAACTAAATGACCTTTTAAACAGTATGTAGGTTGTAACCAGGGAAACTTGAGATTTTTCAATTTTCAATCAAAGAGCCCATAGAATGTTCTTGGGACTGGAACGCAAAAGAAACACCCAAATCAGCTGCAAACATACTAAGGAATAATGAGTAACAGGAAAGGCTGGACCTTGAATGGAATCTACAAAAAGGCAGGGTATTTGTCCAGAACTCAAGATGTTCTAATACTGAACACTAACAAAGATGTTCTAATACTAAACAACCAGTACAATTTTTAAGGGAACTATTCCTATAGTCAGAAAAAGTAATCCCCTATACTAATCCCCGCCTAATAGAAATGTCTTTGAAACAACTATTGCTGTTCTAGTGGGAGGATGGGGAGCACTGGGTTGCCACTTTCATCCCCTTTGCCTAAAGCGGATATCACTGTGGGATCGCAACTCTTTCCTGATAAGCCCAGCTTCTTCCTAACACAGATGCTCCAGGCAACTACAACCAAGTCAGAGTTGGCTCACACAATGAATCCCCATATATGCCAAGCATCTCACTGACCTATTAACTTAGTCTTGGCAAAGAGGATGGTTCCTTATGCCACCTCTACCTGGTTTCCAAGCCAAGTGATGGGTCTCCCACAACAATTCGAAATTGTTCTTGATAGTTTGATTAACAAAGAGTCCATTTCTGAAAGTCTCTTCAACTCTAGATGGACAAAAATGAAAACTTAAGGTGCTGCCAAACTGAAGGCCAGATCCTAGACCGGTGATATCTCTTCAAAGTATAGTAGTTATTTGCCAGGCTGACAGCAATTACTGTTCTCTCTCCAGGACATAGCTTTAGCTGTACCTTGAATTATGGTATTAAAGCAAGAAACACAGGAGTCGGCACCTGAAAGCCAGTCTGTGTGATTTACCCTCACTCCATCCTTACTTCGGTATAAATTCCAACAGACATTGCTGTATGGAAGAACAGCTCAATTATTTCAGCGTTCTGAGAAAGAGTGAACACCAGCTGAAGAGGATCCTGTGCTATAAGAATATCCTGAAGAAGTCAAACAGTAGGAGGCAGCTTGATGTGACCATGTTCAGAGTGTGAAGTCAGTAAGAAAACCCTGGCTGGTGTGGTTCGGTTGGTTGGAGTGTTGTCCCCTACACCAAAGGTGGCGGGTTTGATTCCTGGTCAGGGCACATATCCAGATTGCTGGTTTGATCAGGGTCAGGGCCCGTGTGGGAGGCAACTGATAGCCAGAGGAAACTGATAGATGTTTCCTTCTCATAGTGTTCTCAGTTCTCGTTTTCTCTCTCTCTCTCTCTCTCTCTCTCTCTCTCTCTCTCTCTCTCTCTCTCATAAAAGCATATTCTCTGGTGAGGATTTAAAAAAAAAAACACTGAGAAATATCTCCCATGTACAAATAACAGAATCTCCTGTTATCAGCAGGTAAAAAAGATTTGCAGGAGATTAATAGGTGAAACATTAGCAAACCATCTCCAGGTATGAAACCAGCAGATTGGAGATGATAGATAGATAGATAGATAGATAGATAGATAGATAGATAGATAGATAGATAGATTAGATAGATAAATAGATAGATAGATGATAGATAGATGCCGGGGTCCAGCCCCAGTGGTCCAGGAGTTCCCAAAGGTGTGGACGGAGTCGGCGAAGAATGAAGGACACGGAGACAGCGTTCAGTTGATCAGCATAGCCAGGTTCTCTAGCCAGGTTCTCCCTTTATTCTCCTGTTACATCTGTATTTATACCATTTGATTTTAATCCTATCCATTCTATTCCAAAGGTTAGGGTGTTTGTTACCTCCATTCCAAGGTCACTACTCTACTGTTCTGTTAAGCTACAAGGAAGTAACTGAAGGAGATTATCCTAAATAAAGATTATGTAGCTTAAGCATGATTGTTCGTAGTTAAGGTGATTAACTACCCACCTGGCACTTAGTTAAGGGGTTTAGATAGATAAATGTAGGCAGATAGATGATAGATGAAAGAAAGAAAGAAAGAAAGAAAGAAAGAAAGAAAGAAAGAAAGAAAGAAAGAAAGAAAGAAAGAAAGAAAGAAAGAAAGATGGATGTAGGAGCCACCGTGCAGGCTGGGTTTCATCCTGAGATAGGAAATTAGGACAGAAAAATGAGAACCCACATTAAAAGTTAGAGAAATGAGGACGCTAGACCCTAAATAATATTATTATTCTTTGAATAGCAGCAAACACTTACATAACATGTCTCAGCACCCGTCTGAGATGTTTGGCATATTTTAACATACTTAAACAAGCCTATGGAAATCAGCGTTATTGTTCCTCCTGTTGGATAGATGAGGAAAAATGAGGCTTCCTTAAAGCCTGGTATTAAGAAGCAGAGCTGGGAGTTTGGTATCACATCTAAGAAAATCTGTACCCAAAGGCTGTACTCCTGACCACTAGGCAAACACACCCTCTCCTTAGTTATGACCACTTCATTCAAACTACTGAACTGAGTCTCAGTTTCCTTATCTGTATAAAAGGGGGATAACTGCCCCCCTGTCTTCCAAGGCTTGGGGGAGTAGATGTTCAGACAGTGAGCAGGAGAGCCCTGGTGATTGAATGAAGCCACAGAAACCATGAAGCTGCAGCTTCCCCACTGGGCCCGCCTGCACCACACACCTTTCTTTGCAGGATTTGGAAAGAGGAATGTAAGGAGAACAGAGGTCAAAGACACATGTTCAATGACAGTTCAAGTGCCACCAATTAGATAAAATTTCCATGACTTCATTAAAATATTATCAGATTTTTTTCTACCATTCAGCAATTGGTTTCTTATCTTGAGCATAAACATGATGCCTTAGTACAGGAAAGGACCTCTGAAACCAGGGGCCGTAAAAACTTGGAGAGGGAAGCGACAGCGCACTGCGTGACGGATAGAAAGAAAGAGAATGCTATAAAAGGCGGCCGCACTGTTAATCTGTCAGTAAAAATAATAATAACGGAGCAGCGGGTGGGGTAGCTCTGCCTCCAAGAAGAGGAACAATAGAGTGGTCCAGGGGTCCCAGCCCCGATCTCTCCAGCTCTGCAGAAGCTGGGCGCTACTGCGGAGGATAAACCGAAACGCACACCCTGCGGACCACTGACCTTCAGAACTGGTCCCCCCTAAACTGGGCTCTACCCTCGGTCCGCACCCCCAGACTCTCCCTGAAGCCCTCCGAGGTGCGGGGACACTCACCTCTAAAGTTTTCACCAGGATCTTCATGTACATCTCGGAGATGCCCAGAGACACCCCGAAGGCCGAAGGCAGGAGGATGAGGCCGAGCACCAGCGTCAGCCAGGTGAAAAGGATCTTCCCCACCAGCTCTGCGCCCTCCATGGCTGTGCGCACCCTTTCGGAAGGGGTCCCGGCGGAGGTCCGAGCGCGACGGCTGTCCCTGTCCCCGGGCACTCGGGCGGCAGCTCCTGGAGCAGAGGCGCGGAGCCGGGCCCGGGAGAATCAGCGCCGCCGCCTCCCGGCACTCACCTCTGCAGGGGGAAAAAGAGAGGAAGGAAAAACTTTCAGAACGACGGCAATTTCCTTCCTTCCTTTTGGGGCTCCTCCTGCGGTGGCCGGTTAACTCTTTCTCGGCTGGAGACCCAGACCAGCGCGGAAGCCACCGCGGCGCACGCAGAGCCGGTGGCACCAGCCAGGAGAGGCGAGCTGGGGTGACCCCGCGGCGCCCGGAACGCGCCCCACCCGGTGCCTGATTTCCTCTGGGTTGCGATCGCGACAACTCAGCGGGTGACTCACCGAGGCCCTTGGGGAGTAAGGATCCCTGCGAGCGTCCCGCACTGCACCACCCCAGCCTCCGTGGGAACTGGCTCCGGGCAGGAGACTGTACTGGTGGCTGGCGGCGCTCCGCCGCCCGAAGCCCTATTTCTGCGCGGCGCCCTGGCCCCACCTCCTCCGCCACCCAACCCGGAGCACCCAAGCTGGACCGGCTCCCAGAGCGTTGCAGCCTCCTGGGCGTCCTCGTTTCGTCCCCTTGCCCCGCCTCCCCCAGCACTCTCAGCAGGAATCCCTTCAGGAGCAGAATTTTCACCCACAAAATGTTGGCATTCTCTCCACCACCCCCAAACGAACTACTACGTGCCCGGGATGCTTGAGAAGGTCTTGTTTGTGTGGGCGCACAACAACTTCTTGCAAGGATTTTCGGGGAGAGCGAAATGCTCAGAGCGCTGCGAGCTGCCGTTTACCCCGCTCCCAGGTCCCCCACACCTTCCCCTCCGTCCCCCACCGAGCTGAGCTTTCTAGGGCGGGGTGAAAACTCTCTCCGGGAGTCGCCTACACACTCGGCTGCTGTCTCCCTGGCACAGAAATTTTTCAGCTGAGGCTCGCTCTCTTCCTGGGGTAAGAATCCAACCACAGATTCCCTACTGTTCACGCAACACTCAGCGCACTGAGAACTGCGGAAAAACGCCAAGCTGACAGCGCCTCCTGGATAGTATCCCCGCACTGCTGCCTTGCTAGCGCTGATGAGAACGAAGACTGCAAATGCCTGTGGGTATTTACTTCCCTACATGCTTCCTAGAGAGGTGATCTGATTTTAAGACTGAGCATGAGAATCCGGATTCTGGGAGTGCAGTAGATAAGAAAATCCGGCTGCCCAGGTTTTCTGGACCATCACTGTGGTCTCTTTCCGGTGTTAACTGAAACTGGAAAAAACTAGGAGAGCCAGCAAACTGAATGGAAACTGTTGATAGCAAATACTGTAGAGAAAATGGCCCTTCCTCAGGGCGTGGAGGAAGTGGGAAGCAGAAGGGAGGAGGCCAAGGAGGGGAGAAGTCCAATTGCCAAGGATGTTCATGTTTGTCCTCTGCACCTCCTGCCAGTTAGTTATCATAAACCCCCTTTCCCACTGAGAAGGGGAAAAATGACAACTTGGTCATAAAAAAACAAGTTATGAATGAAGACGTCCAAGTGTTGTGCCCAGATTTCATGATTCCCAAGAACCCACAGGGAGCCAGCGAGTCCGATGCAAAAGCAAAGAGTCATTCATTTCAAACCTAGGTTTGGCTCCCCTGCCACACTCACCGATGTAACGGTAAGCTCCAGTGGCCGAGAGAGAGAACTCTGTGTGGAGAGAGGCTTTATAGGGGGCTGGGGCAAGGGGAGGAGAAAGGACTGTGGGCCCTGCCGATTGGCCAGGCGCCAGTCGGTGTCTCATTACACAGGACATGGTCATAGTGATGGCGTGCACTTCCCTTAACTATCATTGGCCAGTCCAGAGAAATCCTGGGCGTGGCCAGCAGTGGCTTGGCTTCGGGGAAGAAGCCTTGCTGAGCACATGGCCAAGGTAAGATGGAGGGCATAGCCCTTACCCTGGGGCAAGGTGGAGGGCATAGCCCTTACCCTGGGGCAAGGTGGAGGGCGTAGTCCTCGCCCTTTCACAAGCACTTGGTTTCTCAAAATTAAACGTGGTCTGCCAGTTTACAAAAACAAGGACAACACAACTGCTGGAATCTTTAAAAACCAAAGTGCCTCACACACACACACACACACACACACACACACACACACACACACACATACAGTATAGAACCAAAGGACCAGGTCATAACTTAAGCATCCGAATCTTTTCAGAAGCCAAGGGTCTATTGTCTAGAAAGATCTGGAGTTGGTGCCCCTTACCATAAATGGCCAAGTTCCAAGACCCACCAATTAAATCTTGCCCCACTAGCACTTCTGTATATCTGTTCCCTCTAACTTTTTAAAGTCCCTTAACCTAGTCCAGTGAGCAAGATGGATTTGAGGCACCATTAGATCTCCCACCCTCTGTGTTGGCACCTTCTCAATCAATAAATCTCTCCTTACTCCAAACTCTTGACGTTTTGAGTTTTGGCCTTCTGAAGCATTGGGCTTATAAACTTTGGTCAGGTAACATAGTGAAAATAAAAAATCTCATTATCCTGGATTAGGGAGGGCCCTAAATCTAAGATGGTGTCTTTAAAGAGACGGGAAGAAAAGACATAGGCAGAAGGTCATGTGAAGACTGAAGCAGTGAGTAGAGTAATGCAGGCCCAAGCCCAGGAACCCTGGGGCCCTTGGAGTGAGCATGACTCAGCAGACACCTTGATTTTGATAGGGGGTTATGGGGGGGGGGAGGACATATAACCTAAAAGATAGAGCACCTGAATTAATCTGAAATGTAATAATAAAAGTTTTCTTAAAGTTTCCTTTTCAAGGCCTGTGCAAAGCGACTGAGGAGGTGACTCAGCTGTGAATCCAGCAAGCAGAACTGAAAAGCATGGCCAGACCTACCCACCAGGAGTCAAAACATTATCTCATGGTCTGATGACTCATTACAATACCCCAGGCCTGCATGTAGCTGTATTCCTTCCCAGCCTCACTCACTCTAGCCCCTTCCCCTATATAATCCTGTCCCCTGCACCTTGCTGGAAGACAGGATTTGATGCTTGTAAGCATCCTGTCTTCTTGGTTGGCTAGCCTTCTCAATAAACGCCTAATATGTTTCAACCCTGCCTTCATTACTGGACACAGCGACAGGCAGCCCAAGCCCAACTGAGGGTTTCCCTGTAACAATTTCAGACTGGGCTTCAGAAGTGAGAGAATAAATTCCTGTGGTTTTAATTCACCACGTTTGTGGTCATTTGTTAAGACACCCCTAGGAGCCCCATACAGTACGTGAAGGGAGTTCTAACTGCAGGGAGAATCCCACCTAGGTTTACTGGGAAGAGCCTAAAGGAGAGCAGGAGAGGAGAGAGGTGAAATGAGTGAAGGAGAGCAGAGGGGCTTCCACCATTTCTTCTCTTCCCCCTCCCTCTTCACTGCAAAAGTGAGCTTATCTTGGCGGTCCTGTGTTTCAGGCGAGAAGAAAATGGTGAGCTTTGCACTTGTACCAGGCTGCCATCTGCTCTCTGCATAGAGCTTTGTCATTCACAAAGCAGTTTAAAACAATCACATTTGACCCTAAAAAGAATCCATTTTACTGATGAGAAAGCTGAAACACAGAAGGACTAAATCAATTGCTCACATTTGTGTGTCTGTACTGGAGTCAATCTAAGACTCCAAATTCCACATTATTACCATTCCACCATTTTATGGATGGTCTGAAATTACAACTTCTTGACTAAAACCAAGTCATGATCCCCAGCTGGTGTGGCTCAGTGGATTGAGTGTCGTCCCATGGACCAGGAGGTCACGGTTCAATTTCAGGTCAGGGCACATGCCCTGGGTGTGGGCTCCATCTCCAGTAGGGGGCATGCAGGCGGCAGCCAAAGGATGTGTCTCTCCCATTGATGTTTCTATCATCCTCTCCCTCTTCCTTCCTCTCTGTCTAAAAATCAATGAAAACATTGAAAAATAAAAAAATTTAAAAAAATAAAAGGAGTCTGCCTTGACAAAAGTCACTCTTTACTTGAACTGAGCCTGTCTATTGTCTATTTGCAGGCACTATAACAAACCTTTGAAATGTCAGAGTCATTTCCTTTTGCCAGACCCCTCTGGGCAGTCACTACACCAGAGCAAGAGACCACTGAACCCCTCATTGTTCTTATCAGGTCAATTGTTAGCTGTCAACTTTTCTATTCTCACCTTGTAAAAGAAGTGTATCTCTATCCCTTTTACTTTTTATCCAATCCCAGAGACAATCCCCACCACCACCCTGCCCGACTTTGCCTTCCTGTGACAACAGTCCCTTTGAGGAAGACTGGGACACAGATCAACAGAATAAATTTTCTGCAGTCCTAAAGAGGACCCAGTATCCGCTTCTTTCAAGTGGTTCCTGGTCTGTAAACTGGCTCTCAAGTTTGGAAATTAACTGAGGGACTGTGACTATTTTTTGTAATTCAAGTTAGACTTCTGTTGACCAAACCTAGATGTCTTCCACTTCTATAGAACGCAAGTGAGAATTTAGTAGACTGCCCACCTAGTTCATCTGATCACCTCCTAGACCAGTGGTTCTCAACCTTGGCTGCACATTAGAATCACCTGGGAATCTTTTTAAAATCCTGATTTCTGGGCCTCATCCTCCGGAAATTCCGTTTCTTTGTTACTAATGTTGTGGCCCCACCCCATAACAAAGAAACAGAATTTCCGGAGGATGAGGCCCAGAAATCAGGATTTTAAAAAGATTCCCAGGTGATTCTAATATGCAGCCATGGTTGAGAACTACTGACCTAGACAAAGCCCCAGGTTTTCCTCGAGTCAGCCTATTGAATAGGCCCTATTCTGATTACTACTTTGACTCCACTGCCCATTACAGTCATCTTGCTCCCCTTGGCTTTGGCAATTATGTGCAGCCACTTTTCCCCTGCCT
This sequence comes from Myotis daubentonii, assembly GCF_963259705.1. Taxonomy (NCBI): domain Eukaryota; kingdom Metazoa; phylum Chordata; class Mammalia; order Chiroptera; family Vespertilionidae; genus Myotis; species Myotis daubentonii. Next base: position 178,675,094 of record NC_081840.1, read on the forward strand.
TCCTTGAGGCCCATTATCCTCATTACAAGTAGGGATCTCAATTCATTGGTAGCAGTTGCCACCGTAAATTGACCTACAAAGAAGAACAGACATAGAGCTCTTCAAGGATACTGGGGCTCAACTCACAAATTTATTTCTCACAGTTGAGGTAAAAGATATGTCTTTGGACCTTCCCAGGATGAATGACCAGGTCTTCATGATATGTATTCCACTGTAACATTTCAATCTCCCTACTCCTTTGTCTACTTTCCTCCACAAAACATCAAGGTAGTTCTGGCATTTCAACTTAATTTAGTGTAGACCACTGTTGGATCCATGTTTCAGACACTAAATCCAGAATTTCTTTTTAGTGGGTCTGTGATAGGCAGTTAGACAGACATGAGCAGAGCAAGGATGATTGGCCAAGTACAGAAGGTGCCTAGCAACGGACAATCAACTGTAGGGTGGGACCTCACCCCCAGGGTTACTTTTCCTCCCCTAGCATTTCTCTGGTCATGCGGTTCGGACTCCTGACTTTTCCTCCCTAGAGATAACATCTATACCTCAGCTGTATTTCAGCTCCAGGCCCAGATCAACAACAAAACCAGCTGACCTTAGGACCACTGCATTGAATAATGACCCCCTGCCCTGCTACTAGCCAATCAATCAGTGAAGATCACAACCCTGAAAGGACACATCTGGAAAACTGCTGGGATATCTTATTCTTCAGAGAAACCTCAGCTCTGCTTTTAAGGTTTTTGGACTGATTGACTCAGGCCCACCCAGATTATCCAGGATAACTCCCCTTAAGGTCAACTGACTATGGACTTTAATCACATCTACAAAGTAACTTCAAAGCAACACCTAGATTAGTGTTTGATTGAGTAACTGAGGACTGTAACCTGGCCAGGTACAGGCATCAGAAAAATCATCAGTCACATGTGTGAGAAAATAGGGTGAAGAAAAGAAAGTAACATCTTAGTATTACTACAAAATTAGTTGCAACTTCATGCATCAGCTGAAAGGGTCTTGGGACCTCCAGGAGTCTCTGAGCTATACTTTGAGAACTACTGACCTATATAAAAGGTCTGCATAAAAGTATTTATCCAACAAAAAAATAATTGGGTATGGACACACATTATTTATAAGTAGATTGCCTCATACTCATGCCTCATTTGACTTATGTGAATAAAATTATATGCCTAGAAAATTAAAAGAGCAGAAATGAAATGGTGGCCATTCTATTCATCTAGCATTTTGAGATGGGAAACATAAATCAGCGTTTCCTTGAGATATCTCAGTTCTTGGGAGGGGGGGGGGGTCTCTCAAAGTGTGACTATTTCCCCTGCTGAGGGTGATATATTTAAAGCTAGAGTGCATATTTCAAACTGCTTACCCCTTCAAGTCAAGCAACTACATCATCTATGCTCAGTCCAAAAGCAATAAATCTATTCCAATACTGGCGGGAAAACTGACACAGTGAGAGGTTGCCTATTGGTCTCCATGATAGAAAGTTCCTAGAGAACTTTTTAACACTAGATTGCCCAAGGAAGTCACTTTGACTGATTTTAAATTTCAATTAGAAAAACAATTATGTATATAAGGACACAATGTCTTAGAATTTTGTGACTTTTTGTACAACATATAAATGCGTTTATTAATAATTGTAGTTACCTCCCCCCTCCTTCATTTCCGGTATATATATGTGTGTGTTATACCTATATTGCCCAAAAGCAGTCATTTTGACTGCTTGGGGAAATTTTAAATAATCAAATGACTCTTATTATTGAATTGAGTTATAACAGTTCGGCTCTGTATTGAAATAACAGTTTTCATTTTTTTCGATTACCGTCACATGATAACATACAAGTACATGATAAATTGTCGATACTTGATAAGTTGCAGTTGCTCAATAAGCTAAACTAGTACTTGTTATTCGAATCTTTATGCAGTGATACTTGTTCTAATAAGTTGTTTATTTTATTTCTTTTGCGCCCTAAATTCATGAAAGAAATGTCAAATAGAAGTGAGTTATTGGAAAAGCTAAGGAACATAAGTGAAGAGTGCTCCGATAGTATTCTTTCACAATGCAGTCATTTTGACTGCTTTTGGGCAATATAGGTATATACTAAGTTTCAGTCTTTCTAGTGTTAAACATGACTTTGACACATGGGCTTAGATCCTATCTCTTGGATCCAAGATGTGACAGAATCTGCAATCTGGCATAGGACCTGATATGTGAACCTACTCTATCAAGTCTCCAAAAATAGTAGTGAGAACTAATGGTGAAACTTTTTAATCCCAGAGAAAACTGTTATGATATAGTGATATAGTCTTTTTTTTCAAAAATTGAATTTATTGGGATAGCATCTACACTAACAAAAGACAAAGATGCTAATTGACCATACCTTCGCCACACCCGCCAGCCAATCAGAGCAACTATATGCAAATTAACCCAACCAAGATGGCGGTTAATTTGCATATACCAGCTGGGAGCGAAGACTGAAGACAACGTGGATCAAAGCACTGCAGAAGGGAGCAAAGTAGAGGCGGTGGAGAGAGGAATGAAGCCAAGGCGGCGGAGGTGGGAGGCGGGAGGGAAACCAGCCAGGCGGCGGGGCGGGAGCAAAGCCTGCCTCAGCAGGTTTCGCTCCCTTCTCTGCGTCGCTCCAGCCACAGGAAGCCCTATTCTTGCAGGAATCTTCCCGCAACGGGCCTCTAGTCCTATATAATAAAAGCATAATATGTTGTGTCGACCACTCGACCAGTCGCTAGGACATGCAATGACCACCAGGGGGCAGATGCTCCTACTGGTAGATTAGCTTGCTGGGGTCCGGCCAATAAGGACTGGGCGAGAGGGCCGGACATGCCCTGGAGCCCTCCCGCAGTCCCTCCCCGGCCAGCTGGCCCCCATTGGCCCCAATCGCAGGCCAGACTGAGGGACTCCACCCATGCATGAATTTGTGCATCAGGCCTCTAGTTGGTTAATAAGTTTATATAGGTTTCAGGTATACAATTCTATAACACATCATCTGTATATTATATTGTGTGTTCACCCTCTCAAGTTAAATCTCCTTTCATCACCATTTATCCCCCTTTACCTTCTTCTACCTCACCTAATATAGTGATATATTCAATGCACACTTGCTGAATTGAACAGACTGTCCCAAAAGGGCAAGAATGCATCTTCAAGGAGGGTATACACAGGGAAAGGAAGTCTCTGACCAGAAAGTCCAGGCTGTTCTCTTCCCAACCTATTTATTCATTGATTATATGTAAATCAGTAGTCATAAATGAGAGGACCTTTATAAGGACCCATACAATGTTTTTTAGAAAATTTGAACAGATTGCCCACATATTAAATAGCCAAACTAAAATTAGGATTTCTGGGTTCTCCTATAATCAGGCAAAACTGAGCTTAAATTCCTATAAGACAGTGATGGTGAACCTATGACAAGCGTGTCAGAGGTGACACACGAACTCATTTTTTTGGTTGATTTTTCTTTGTTAAATGGCATTTAAATATATAAAATAAATAACAAAAATAGAAGTCTTTGTTTTACTATGGTTGTAAATATCAAAAACTTTCTATATGTGAAACGGCACCAGAGTTAAGTTAGGGTTTTTCAAAATGCTGACACACCGAGCTCAAAAGGTTCACCATCACTGCTATAAGACATAACCTTTCCAGTATTATATTCTCTCCATTCCTCTCAAGGTATTTTGTCATCATTGATGTATTCCTTATAGTAGAATAGAGTTGAGAGGAAAATGACCTGTACTTTGTACTTAAGTACTTATCAAAAATTTTTTTCCCTGGACAGTGTTCTCAGTGGTTAGAGCAGCAGCTTTCCCACTGAAGGGTCTCAGGTTAGATTCCCAGTCAAGGCCAATCAATGTGTCTCTCTCACATCGATGTTTCTCTCTCTCTCTCTCTCTCTCTCTCTCTCTCTCTCCTTTTACCCCTCCCTCCCTTCCGCTCTATCTTATTTTTTTTTAAATATATTTCATTGATTTTTTTACAGAGAGGAAGGGAGAGGGATAGAGAGTTAGAAACATCAATGAGAGAGAAACATCCATCAGCTGCCTCCTGCACACTCCCCACTGGGGATGTGCCCGCAACCAAGGTACATGCCCTTGACCGGAATCGAACCTGGGACCCTTGAGTCCACAGGCTGATGCTCTATCCACTGAGCCAAACCGGTTAGGGCTCTACTCTATCTAAAAGCAATAGAAACAGATCCTCAAGTGAGAATTAACAACAAACAAAAAAATAAAGAGAGAACAGTCAAATTTATCCTAGGATTAGTCTTGGAGTCTTTCTTCCTGCAAGTTCAGAAGTTAAAAATTTTTTCAAATCGTGAGTGTTGCCTTTTATTAATGGGTTGCTGTCACCACCCTGTAATATATGGTGCTAAAGTTCACTTCTGCGTTTTGAGCAGAGAGCAACTAGCTGACAACAACAATTAAAGAGAAAACAACTTGGTGACTAATCAGTAGCTTCAGTGCACTCTGGCCTCTGTTAAAAATACAATCTCTTCAATACATTTCTATTATTTATGTTGCTTCGCCCATTACTCTTATTTGTCCCCTCCTGGTATCTCCTCCCTGGAGTCCTGGGAAAAAACACTCCCTTAATCAAACCAGAGTTTAGTTGAACAAAGCTTAAGATAGATCATGGTGTCAAGCACTTCCCAGCGTCATTTCTATGCTTCAGTTATTTCCACTATTATTATTATTCTTTTTTTTAACAAACGATAACTTTTTTGTTTTACTGACATTTAAATCCACCAGGTATTGTTCTCAGTAGAAGACTAACAACATTTGAGGCAGGACCTCAACATAAATGCGAAGAAAACTGGTAACCAACCATGTCCATGAGTAAACAATTAAGTGAGGGGAGTCTTCTCCCCAGTGCTTCTCAAAATGGAGTCCCTGGAACCATGGGGGACACAGACATATTTCAAGAGTCCCTAAGTCCTCTGTGAGTAAGTAGTGACCATCCACTCTTTAAATTCAATATTTCTTTTTTAAAAAATATATTTTATTGATTTTTTACAGAGAGGAAGGAGAGGGATAGATAGTTAGAAACATCGATGAGAAAGAAAAATCAATCAGCTGCCTCCTGCACGCCCCCCATTGGGGATGTGCCCGCAACCCAGGTACATGCCCTTGACCAGAATCGAACCTGGGACCCGTCAGTCCGCAGGCTGACCCTCTATCCACTGAGCCAAACCGGTTATGGCTAAATTCAATATTTCTTAAGTTAAGGTATATAATCATCTTCTTCAAGGTCTGAGAATTCTCTGGGTTGAGCATCCCAGGAAAGTGGTGATATGGTTTTGAATATGATGAATTTAATACTGGTGGAAATGTTCTTTGGAACCAGGAAAATCCCAGCCTGAGTCTATCACTAAAGACCTTACAAACCAAATGGTCCCCCTACACATGTGCATTGAATGAATTAAGGAGAACTTCAGCTTGCTTACTGTTGACTGAAGTCTCAGCCTCTTAGATTTTCCTATTGACCTGCCTTTACAAATGTGTGTCTAGGGAGCATTTTACATGGGACTCCTACCTGGAATATACCATGACCCCATTCCCACAGCACCCCCAAAGCCAAAGTCATGCAGAGATTCTGCAAGATTGCCTAGGAATGAGCTACCCCGACGAGGCAAATCCCTCCTGTAAAATTCCTATGGGGTTAGAGAGGGTGCCATAATATAAAAAACGGAGATGGACCCACCATTTCCTTAGTGTGATCATCTCCATTTCAGATCGCTAAAATGGCCCTTGGTTTTAAGATTAAAAAACCTGACTTGGTCAAGCTTTTGTTGCCAGTTCATACTAATCAAATTTACAGGAGACAGAGCTATAAATCAGAATGCTAAGTGCCATGTGTAATATTGTATATATTTTGCTGTTGGCCCGAACATCTTCAAAATATAGTGCTTCCTCCTTCACTGTGTCAAAGGGATGGAAGGCCAAAGTCACAGTCAAAAGAAATGAGAGCAAGAGAACGGTATTCGCACCCAGGATTCTCACATCCAGAGCCAGCAGAAACCGGGAGCAAATGACGGCTGTGTGGCTAAAGGATTACTGATCACCACCTGGCCCCTCCTGGTGTTACGTGGTATCCACCCACACCAGCCTCTCTGCTTTCTCTCTCTTTCCTGATTACATCTGGAGTCCCTGCCTTCCTGCTTTAAACAGGTTTCTCCACAGTCAGCGAGGTCACAGGTTTCTTTCATATTAGTCATATTCTGATCATTCTTCTGAGAAATTTACTCTAGTCACCTTCCTGGGTGTTCCGCATATCTCTTTGGTACATTTACCAGTCTTTTTAAGGTTTTCTTTTTTTTTTTTTTTTCAGAAAAACGACTCATTATGCAGTTTAATTCATCCCTTAAATCAGCTTGGGGGTGTGGGGTAGGGAGTGAGAATAAATTATCAAGAAAAAAAAATAATGAGTAAAGAAATAAATATATAGCCCTAACCGGTTTGGCTCAGTGGATAGAGCATCGGCCGGCAGACTGAAAGGTCCCAGGTTCGATTCCAGTCAAGGGCATGTACCTTGGTTGCGGGCACATACCCAGTAGGGAGTGTGCAGGAGGCAGCTGATTGATGTTTCTCTCTCATCGATGTTTCTAACTCTCTATCCCTCTCCCTTCCTCTCTGTAAAAAATCAATAAAATACATTTTTAAAAAATAAATAAATAAAAAGTAAAAATAAAAGAAATAAATATATACATTATTTTCATTCTCAAAGGATGTTCTTATTTCCAAATCCTGGTCTTACTCTATACTCTGTATAATGACCTTTTAAAAATAATCTTTAAAAGCCCATTTATTCAAAAAGCAAATGAGGGAATACTATGTATATACTATGCATGTAGATATTATGATAAATCTTGGAGATTTAAAGAATAATTAAATGATCTTCTGCTAGAACAGCGGTCGCCAAACTGTCAGACCTCACAGACCACCAGTGGTCCAGGGACCACCGGTTGGAGACCGCTGGTAAGCAACACAAATTCATCTCACAGTTCTGGAGGCTGGAAGTCGGAACGCAGCAGGGCCGGGCTGGTTCCTTCTGAGGGCTGTGAGGAAATCTGTTCTGGCCTCTTTCCCAGCTTACGGTGGTTTGCCTGCAGTCTGGCGTTCCATGGCTGTAGACGGATCACCCATCTCTGCCTTCACCTTCACATAGCGCTCTCCCTGTGTGCATATGTCTCTTTACATGGCATTCTTTTTTAAGAACAATCATACTGGGGTAGGAGCCCACCCTATGAGGTAACTTCCGTTTCCTCATCTCTAAAATTTGGATAATAAAAGCACTTATTTTATGATCTCCTATAAAGCAGTGGTTTACAAACCTGTAGACTATCAGGAACCACTTTTACCAAAAAAGGCAATGCCTACCCTGGCCAGTGTGGCTCCGTTGGTTGGAGCATCGTTACATATACCAAAAGGTTGGGGTTTTGATTCCTGATCAGGAACATACCTAGACTGAGGGTTCTGTCCCCAGTAGGGAAGCATAGGGGAGGCAACCAATCAATGTTTCTTTCTCACATCCATGTATCTCTCTCTTCTCTCTCTCTTCTCCTTCCTCTCTCTAAACATATCCTCAGGTGAGGATTAAAAAAAAAAAAAGGCAATGCCTGGGCTTCATCATTGGTGATGCCCATTCATTAGCTCTGTCCTGAAGCCAAGGACACAACTTTTTAAAGGTGCTCAAAGGGTATCAGGTGTCAACCGATGAGCATTTGTGCCAATTCAATGCCAACAGGAATCCCCAGTTGGGGTGTGGTGAAGAAGAAAACCTTATCCGTGCAAACAGCTCAATTGTGATACAGCACAGCTATGGACCAGCTGGTTTAATTTATTGCTTTGGGCTTCAGATTCTGCATCAGGAAAATGAAGGAGATGCTTGGAGACTTTTCACTGCTTTAATTAATGTCTGGCTTTGTTTATCTCTGATACGTTCTAACTTCTAATTAAGTTATAAGTTAAAGGCTAGAAGAAAATGATGAATTAAAATAAATAATGTTACTAATGTTAAATAGCGTAGGTTCTTACAAAGCCTGATTCCGCCACACTTAAGCTCCCCAGGGATTGCACTTGAAGTCTTAACTCCTTTAGTGGACCGAAGTTCTGACCAGCCTTCCTAGTATTTCAGAAAATTTCCCAATGCTTCATATATTTCTCATGTATAAGGCTGCTTCTCTCTCAATCACCTCTTGATTCTTTTTGGTTTACTGGAAAGGGTATAGTGCTGGGAGTCAGGACAGGGTTAACAATTCATTGCTGTATTATTCACATTAGTCAAGTTATGGAAATAACCTAAGTGTCCCATCAAAGGATGAAAGGATTTAAAAAATGTGAGACTCTATGATTTTCTAAACACATTGTTGTATATCTGAAACTAGTACAGAATAATATTGAATGTAAACTATAATTGAAAAATAAATTTTAAAAATGTGACCTACACAAACACACACAATGGAATATTATTTAGCCTTTATTTTTTTTTTTTATTTTTTTTTAAATATATTTTATTGATTTTTTACAGAGAGGAAGGGAGAGAGATAGAGAGTCAGAAACATCAATGAGAGAGAAACATCGATCAGCTGCCTCCTGCACATCTCCCACCGGGGATGCGCCCGCAACCCAGGAACATGCCCCTGACCGGAATCGAACCCGGGACCCTTCAGTCCGCAGGCCGACGCTCTATCCACTGAGCCAAACCGGTTTCGGCATTATTTAGCCTTTAAAAAGAAGGAAATCCTGCCATTTGTGACTACATGGATGAAACTGAAGGACATTATGGTAAATAAAATAAGTCAGACACAAAAAGACAAATACTGCATAGTCTAAGTAGTTGAACTCAAGGAAGCAGAGTAGAATGGTGATTGACAGTGGTAGGGGAGTAGAAAAAAATGGGGAGATGTTGGTCAAAAGGTATAAACTTATATTTATACAAGGTGAATAGGTTCTGGAGATCTAATGTACAACATGGATCCTACAGTTAATAATACTATAGCATATACTTGAAATTTGCTAAGAAGGTAGACCTTTTTTTAAAAAAAGTATTTTTTTTTTTTTATTGATTTCAGAGAGGAAGAGAGAAAGAGAGAAAGAAACATCAATGATGAGAGAGAATCATTGATTGGCTGCCTCCTGTGTGCTCCCTGCTGGGGATCAAGCCCACAACCCAGGCATGTGTCCTTGACTGGAATCAAACCTGGGACCCTTCAGTCCACAGGCTGATGCTCTATACACTGAGCCAAACCAGCTAGGGCAAGAAGGTAGATCTTAAGTATTCTCACCACACATACACCTATGTGGGTTGATGGATATTTTGACTAGCTTGATTGGGATGATCATTTCCCAATGCATTCATATATCAAAACATCAAGTTATATACCATAAATATATATAATTGCTATTTGTCAGTCATGCCCCAATAAAGCTGAAAAAGAAGACAAAAATGGGTAGATGTAAATAAATATTAACTATATAAAATATATTTTAAAAATTACTATTTACAAACTTGGGTGGTTTAATTTATTGCTCTGGGCTTCAGTTTCTGCATCAGCAAAATGAGGGAGATACTTGGAGACTATATAGATTGCCTGTTTCTCAAACTTTACCCACTAGTTTTAGTATCCTTTAATAATAATTGCCAAAAGAGATTTTCTAATTTCAAATTTCATGATTTCTTCTATATTTATTAGTTGATATTCTACTGTAAGCAAGAGCTTTAAAAAAAAATTTTCCCATTTATTTATTCATTCATTTATCCATTCATTTATATCAGTGTGGACTCAAAGATTCCTGTTTTATTCAATGGGACATAACCCATTACTATATTATTTTTTTTATACTTAGACTAGAGGCCCAGTGCACAGATTCATGCACCAGTAGGGTCCCTTGGCCTGGCCTGTGGGGATCAGGCCAAAATCGGCAGTCTGACACCCCCTGAGGGGTCCCTGAGTGCGAGAGGGCACTCTGCAAAGTTGCTGTCGCTCAGCAGCTCCTGCATTGAGCGTCTGCCCCCTGGTGGTCATTGCTCATCATAGTTACTGTTTGATTGACCAGCCAGTTGCCAGTCGGCCAGTTGCTTAGACTTTTATATATATAGATTGCCTCAGAGTAGATTAGTATCAGCCCTTTCCATCTGAGTCCTATGTCAGGTTATGTTTACATCATTCTTTGAACCCACCTAGTTTCTTTAGTGAATAAAGGAACAAATCATCATTTTAAAAAAGTCTTCTTAAAACAACTCTATTGTTTGTATGGGTCCAGTGTTCAGGCTTTTAATAATCAATCTCTGTCGGTTATGATTCCATTCAGCCAATGGCATGATTCCGTTCAGCCAATGGCATTAGTCCACTGGTCTTTTTTTTTTTAACTTTTTGTTCTTGTTTATTTATTAATTTTTATTGAATTTATTGAGATGACATTGGTTAATAAAATTATACAGGTTTCAGATATACAATTCTACAATGCATCATCTGTATACTAGATTGTGTGTTTACCACCCCAAGTCAAGTCTCCTTCCATCACCATTTATCCCCTCTTTAACTTCTTCTACCTCCCCCCAGTCCACTGGTCTTAATTAATAATTGCTTCCTATTGAAGAATAATGTGATAAGACAGGAATGTCTTCCTAAATATGATACATTAGACAGAAAGATTAAGGGCATGAATAAAAGTTAAAGGTTTTAAAAGCTTCTGTATTAAAAATAATTACCTTAAACACAATTAAAGTTAAAAACAATCTAAGAAAAAACCACTTTCAGTATTTGACAGACAAAAAGATAATACTTTTTTTAAAAAAAGATACTTTTAATATATATTGATTTAACCCTGTTAAATCAATAAGATATAAAGAGCAATAGAAAATGGGCAAATATATATATTTAGATAATTCATAAGAGAACAAACATGTCTCAGCTCATGAGCAAAGCAGTACCAGTTACATCAATTGAAATTATCTAAGAGAAAATTTGTGACTCATAACATTGGCAGAAATTCTATATAATGCCATTTCATTTTTTCAAGGCACTCATTTCTATGGAATTGTAAATTAGAACAGCTTTACTATAGGACAACTGGATGATATAAATTAAAAGTTTTGATTGGTTTTGGTTTTATGGTATTAGGTAGGGGAAGTGTTTCCAAGTCAGATATAATATCTATTCCCATAAAGCATTCAGATAAGGGAGACACAACCTCTTCACATAAGGCCTGTCATTCAAACTTTTACCTTAATCTTATTACCAGTAACAGGATTATTATTATTATTATTATTATTATTGATAATCTTACACATTTCTATATTCACTCAGTTTTTTAATTGCAGCCCATTTTAGGGCTTTACCAACAGATGTTGGTACCACAATGCATGAGGCTCCTGTGTCAAGGAGCCTCGGAAAGTTCTCTTCGTTCCCTGACCATTTTACCCGCTCCTGAGCATTCGGCTTTAGGTTCCCAGCCATAGAACCCTGGCACTTTTGTCAGTCTTTATCTTGGTTAATTTGACTGACTATTGTCTTAGAAGATTCCAGGTCAGGGTTTTCACTATATTCTTTATTTTTCCAGTTTTTAAAATTCCTGTAAACCAGGGAAATAGAGCAGGACTTGTTTGGGCATTTTAATGTTGGGGGACCAGCAGGAGGTCCATTTGTTCTACCTAAACTTTGGTAGTACTGTATTTGGTAATACTGGTAGGACCTTCTTTAATCCCATCAATATTCGTTTTATTCATCATAAGTGGAGGAACATGTATAGTCTGATATTTTGCTGTCTTTCAATCATTTAAAAACTATATCTTTGCCTACCGTGTGTGGATAATTGTCAAACCCTGGTCTTCCCACACTCCTTATCACTTATATCAAGTATGGTTATACCTGTCATTAAGCTATCGGAACAATGTTTAAAAATCTATCTATTCTTTAAATTAAGCCGAGTGCTTAATTTTCTAAAAGCAAGCACTCAAAGAAACCCAACTCCTCTCCCGCTCCCCACCCCCCATCCTACCTCACGGATGAATAATCGCTGGAGAGTTCTAGAAGAGACAACCCCTGATACTTGTATTGGTATTCAGTAGTTTCATTGGTAAAGGGCAGCATCCTGCAGTTTGAAAGCCATAAACGCGGCATATCCATTGTGATATTACAATGCCACTAAGCTATGCTTCCGTTCTGTCAGCAGTGTTCATTTTTGATAGTTTTGCACTTTTATGCCACGGGTTCCTCAGGATCAGCTGGCCACCAAAACACATTCTGTACCCTCCCCAGAGATGCCCAACACCTAGCGGCCTCAGGGAAGCCAGGGAAGGACCCGAGCGCAAAGCCGGGGGAAGAGAGAGGGGCGGGTCCCACCAGCCATAGTCGCCTTGCTGCGCCCTCGCCAACAGAGGGCGCCCGCGCCTCCCCAGCCCGCTTTCCAGCCGAGAGCGCCGCGTCCTGTGCACCGCGCGGGCCCCGCCTCCCAGGCAGGCCCCGCCCCTCTCCCAGCCGGGCTCCTCCCTGGGCCACGCCCCTGGCCCGGCGTGGCCCCGCCCCACCCCTTCGCCCTGTCCTGGTCCTCGCTAGGCCCCGCCCCTAGCCCGACATGGCCCCGCCCAGCACCCAGCCTCGCCCCCTCGCCCAGCCCTGCCTTACGGCTGTGCGGCCTCAGACAGGGATCGGACCTGGCGCGCTCCTAGGGGTTCCCCGCTGTGGCGGCCCAAGCATGGAGGGCGAGAGTACGTCGGCGGTGCTTTCGGGCTTCGTGCTCGGCGCGCTGTCCTTCCAGCACCTCAACACGGACTCGGACTCGGTGAGCTGAGGGGCGGGCCGGGATCCGGCGTCGCCTCGGAAGAGGCCGAACGCCCTCCCCGCCGTTGCCCGCGAGCTCCCGGGGCCGCAGCGCCGGCCTCAGCCCGCGGGCGCTGCTTCCTCCCGCCCCTGGGCCGCCCGAGGCCTCCCGCCCGCGAGGTCTTTGCGGGATGAGCCCTCCCTTTGCGAAGCAGCGTTGGTTCCGAGCCCGGACCGAGTGACCCGCACACCCCCTTTCTCTCTCCCCCGCCCCCCTTCCCGGCCCGGCCGGCTGTGAGTAGAAAGCACACGGCGTTCGGCCGCCCGGGCAGGGGCTGGCCGGCTCCCTGTCCTCCGTTACCGACAGCCGTTCTCACCACCGCCGAGTTCGCTGAAATGGTAGCCGCTTACGGGATACAGAGGCGCTGCACCCAGGGGCCATTTTGGGGGGAATCTAAGCGGGTGAAAAAGCCTCATTGGGTATCGGATCTCTGACGTTGGCATCAGTATTAAATTATTAAGTTGTAAGGCCTCGGCTAGTTCCTTTTCTGATGTTTTCAGTTATGATTTAAATAGTTATGCTCAAATAGTAGATTTTAAATGCTTATTTCATATAATTGCCTTAGGCCCTCGGTTAAAACCCTCTGAAGTAATGAAGTAGTTTTAAAAATACAGTGTCTATTTTTTAAAACGTATTTTTCATGAAATTAAACACTAAAACTTTGAGCCCAGGAAGTAGTGCCCTAGAGTAAGTGCTTAATAACTTGATAGTAGTTTAGAAAATACTGAACAAACTCTAGTTATTTCTTAAATAACCTTGATTAACACCTAGAAAAGGCAAATAGGACTCTTTTAAATGTATGTAGCTGCGGAAATTACTTTGGGATATCTTAGTGTAAATGTAAACAGAATGGGTCCGTCAGTCCTCTGTAGCATATTTGCCCTTGGGAAGTATAATGCTAGGCCCTTGTTTCTTAGATCTTTTTCCTTTAGTCTTTAAAGGGTGATTTTCTTTTTCCTTTTTAAAATATGTATTGATATTTAGAGAGAGGGGCAGGGAGAGGGAGAGAGAGAAACATGGATTGCCTGCCCCCTGCACGCTCCCTTGAACCCGGGCCTGTGCCCTGACCGGGACTCAAACCTGTGGCCCCCTGGTGCATGGGTGTGCACGCAGCCACCAGGCCCCTGGGCTGAAGGCTGACTTTCTAATCATACTTGTGTTGTCCCGCTTCCTTTCCCAGGATTTGTCTAGAGTACTAGAGCGTAAAGTTCTGGATTTGGTTCCCTTTTTGTCCAGTAAACCCTCACATCGTGGAAACATTCCTTTTGTGCTCTTCTTTAATGAAATGGGGAGGAAAAAGTGTTTTTAATTATAATGACGACAAAACCTTCATTGTTGGTCAAGCACGTAGGTCTTAGTGCCAAAAGAAATAACTGAATTCTCCAGCACTCGAATCACCACTGTTTTAGCAGGAATGCATATAGTTCTTAAAGAATCAGGGCTCTCAGCTCACCTTATATATTTTTTTAAATATATGTTTTTATTGATTTCAGAGAGGAAGGGAGAGAAAGAGATAGAAACATCAATGATGAGAGAGAATCACTGATCTGCTGCCTCCTGCATGCCCACACTGGGGATCGAGCCCACAACCCCAGGCATGTACCCTGACCGGGACTCGAACCCTGACCTCCTGGTTCATAGGTCGACACTCAACCACTGAGCCACACTGGCTGGGCTATTTCTTTTTTTTCAGCTCCCCTTTTAGAAAGACTCTGATATTGAATTTCAAATCTTTAATGTTTTGTACGATTTTTAATCTAAAAGCATTGATCATTGTGTCATTTTATAGGCTCAGAAGCCTCCACTGGCTCCCAGAAGTACGTGCCATCAATTCAGAGTCCTTGGCTAGTCATTTGGGATGTTCCATTATTGGCGTTATTCCTATCGATGACTTCCTTACAAATGGGAGCCTTCAGTTCCCAGGCAAACTGCTCTGCTCCTCATTCCTCAGGCATTGTGTGTTCATTTCTGGCTTTAAACCTTTTATTCTCCCAAATATGCTAAAATTACAGTGGCACTTACAGTCTCTACTCATTTTTATTTAACTGTTCATGTTTCCCAACTAAACTTAGAATGCATCTAGTCTTTGTTTTCTGTGCCCCCAAGCTGGAAGCACATACCGTATACATTGTTAAATACTTGAGAGATTGGTTAGTTAAGTGACTGAATGGTCATACTATCAGTATATTCCATATATTTACCCTTTCTTATTTTTATCCATAGGAAGGTTTTCTCCTTGGGGAAGTGAAAGGTGAAGCCAAGAATAGCATTACTGATTCCCAAATGGATGATGTTGAAGTTATTTATACAATAGGTGAGTAACATATTTCTTTGTCTCCTATTGTTGATGGTTTATGCTAAAAAGGGGTCAACATAAATTACTTTTTAAATTGATTTAAAAAACAAAAATTTTTTAAAAGCAGATTTTAAAAGACCACATTGCCTTTATTTCTCTTTAAAAAAACAACTTAAAAATATATATATATATTTTAATATGTTCTTATTGATTTGAGAGAGAGAGGAATGGAGAGTGATGGAGAGATAGAAACATTGATGAGAAAGAAACATCATCTATGAGCTACCTTCTGCACACCACTTACTGGGAAGCAAGCCCACAACCTGGCATGTGCCCTGACAGGAATCAAACCCATGATCCCTTGGTTCATTGGTCAACACTCAACCACTGAGCAACACCATTCAGGCTTGTCCTCATTTCTCAATTAAAATTATGGCCATGGCCTAGTCTAAAGCAGAAAAAGTTTGGGACGTAAGCATATAACATTACTGTGGGAAAACAATGATGGCAGCTGTTCTTTCAGGGGGGAAAAGAGGAAAAAGAGAGCTTTAAAATATATAGGGGAGTTTTCTGATTAACATATACAGCTTTTTTTGAACATTTTTTCTTTAAATATGTTTCTATTGATCTAGCCCACAACCTGGTCATGTGCACTGAGCAAGAATCAAACCAGCGAACTTTTGGTACATGGGACAACGCTCACTTAATCAACTAAGCCACACTGGCCAGGGCCTGAGCATATTTCTTTAAACAAAAATTGGTGGTGTACCTTATAAAAAATTTGCATCATGACAACATTGGATCATGACCATTTTCCCATGTTAAATTATCCTCTATCATTTTTTATAACTGCATTGTATTCTCTATGGCCTTACTTCTGTGGACTTTCAGCAGTCCTTAAAATAAGTAAATTATAATCAGAGTTATTTCCAATTTTTATTATCATAAGTTATACTACAGTGAACATCCTTGTATAGATATTTTCCTTGTTATAGATGTTTTCCTGGCAATATGATTATAATGTCAAAGGGTATGAATCTTTTTTTTTTCTTAAAGATATATTTTCATTGATCTGAGAGGGAGAGGAAGAGAGAGAGAGGAACATCAATGATGAGAGAGAATCATTGATCAGCTGCCTCCTGCACGCCCCCCACAAAGGTTTGAGCCTGCAACACAGGCATGTGCCCTAACTGGGAATCAAACTGTGACCTCTTGGTTCATAGGTCTGAGCTCAACCATTGAGCCACACCCGCCAGGCAGGGTTATGAACATTTTTAAAGTTCTTGATCTGTACTCTCAGATTGCTTTTCAGAAAGATATAAGTTTACTAGAGGCCCAGTGCACAAAAATTTGTGCACTCGGTGGGGGGGGGGGGGGGCGCGGGGGGGTCCCTCAGCAAGGCCTGTGCCCTCTCGCAGTCTGGGACCCCTCGGGCGATGACCACCTGTTGGCTTAGGCCTGCTTCCTGGGGGATTGGGCCTAAGCTGGCAATCAGACATCCCTCTGGCAGCCCGGCAGCCCTCGGGGGATGTCCACTTGCCAGTGGGGAGCAGACCTAAGCTGCAGTCGGACATCCTTAGCGCTGCTGAAGAGGCAGGAGAGGCTCCCACCACCACCGCTGTACTGGCAGCCATCAGCCTGGCTTGTGGCTGAGCAGAGCTCCCCCATGTGGGAGTGCACTGACCACCAGGGGGCAGCTCCTGCATTGAGCGTCTGCCCCCTGGTGGTCAGTGTGTGTCATAGTGACCAGTCATTCCCAGTCTTTCTGCTGTTAGGGTCAGTTTGCATATTACCCTTTTACTATATAGGATAGAGGCCTGGTGCACGGGTGGGGGACGGCTGGTTTGCCCTGAAGGGTGTCCCGGATCAGGGTGGGGGTCCCGCTTGGGTGCCTGGCCAGCCTGGGTGACGGGCTGATGGCTGTTTGCAGCTGGTCAAACCCCCTTCAGGGTGGGGGTCCCCACTGGGGTGCCTGGCCAGTCTGGGTGAGGGGCCGAGGGCCGTTTTCAGGCTGGCCGGCGACTGAAGCTCCCAGCCTCTCCGTTTTTTCTTTTTTTTTAAATTCTGGGATTTATTTACCTTCTATAATTGAAACTTTGTTGCCATCACTGGAGCTGAGAGCCGGGCTCCTGCTAGCTCCAGCTCTGAGGCCACGGCCTGCTGAAAGCAGGTATCTGGGGTTTGTTTAGCTTCTATAATTGAAACTTTGTTGCTTTCGGAGCTCAGAGCCGGGCCGCAGCAGGCGGGGAACCTTGGCTTCCTCCATCACTGGAGCAAGCAAGCCTCCTGCTCGCTTCAGCTGCATGGCTGCCGGCCGCTATCTTTGTTGGCGGTTAATTTGCATATTGTGCTGATTAGCCAATGGGAGGTGTAGCAAAGGTACGGTCAATTACCATGTTTGTCTATTATTAGATAGGATATTCGCATTATTCATGTCATTTTTTGTTTGCCACTTTAAAAAGTTAAAAATGGAAGTACATATATGTAAATTTACATGTGTGTATAAATATAGTGTATATGTGTAAAGTAAATATATAAAGTCAATTTAAACTCTCATTAGTTTCCTCTGTGGCCACCACTATTGGTTTCATATGTACTACTATATGTTTCATTTACACAAATGGGATCATCTATACATGAATAAATATTTCCAAGATGTTATTAGTACAGAAGAATGCCATTGTATATAGTTTGTCATTCTTACTAATGGCATCAGAGTCCCACTATATGGACATACCATAACTTATTTAAACAGCTATGAATGACTTTCTATTTGTAATAAAATAGTAGACATTTTATTGTGCATGTATTTTTTTTGCCTTTGAATATATATGAAAGTCAGATTCCTAGAGGTAGACATATTGCCTTTTGGAAAAGACATGCCATCCTAGACTCCTCAATATGTAAAAGTACCTGGGTCCCCATAATCTTGCCACCACTGGTTATTATCAGGTCTTTTAATCTTTGCCAACTTGATAAGTAAAAAAAAAAAATCATTTTAATTTGCATTTCTTAATTACAAATGAGATTGAGAGTTTATGTATTTGACCTTTTTTGGGGGGCGGGGGGGGGGGGGCTTTTTCTTTTAATCGGTATGCTGCCCAAAGTATCAAACACACTTTGTGGAGTTTAAATAAGCGACCATTTACTGAGTCCTTGTGCCAGGGATAGTGCTCAGCTTTAAGGTGTCAGCCAAGTGCTATAGAAATGCTTATTTGCTCAAATTATTTTAAAATATTAGATTACTTTAAGACACATAACAGATAAAATCCAAGATATATAAATTCCTATATTGCTTTGGTTAATGAAATTTTCATTTTATACTCTCTGTAATCTGCACCAGAGAATGTTTAGCTGTTATCAGTTACAAAGACTTATCTGTTCAGTGTTTTTTCAGACAGAGATTTATCTGAGGGTAGCATACATTTGCTAGAAGAAAAATGTCTAAGGAGGATGATCACTTTCCCTATTTAGATTTATTTCTATTGACAAGAAATAAAACTAACCTCTTAAAAGAGGTTTTTCCCTGGCCCGGTATGGCTCAGTTGGTTAGAGCATCGTCCCATGCCCTGTAAAGAAAAAGATGTTTGGGTTTTTTTTTCTCGATAGTTTGTAGTTAACATTAACAAATCCTTTGTGAGACAACTACTTGTAATAACAAAAGATTATCCCATTAACAGCGTTTTTATCAATTGAGTAAAATTAGAGCATAACCCTTTTTAGAACTCAAAGGAAAAATTGCAACTTTGAATTTATCTTTTGTGTTGTTGTTAGTAACATACATAGAAGGAATGTACCACTCTAGTTAGGAGTGAAGCTCTTTGAATGTTGGCCCTACCACTGGCTTGGGAGAGTCACTTAATCTCTCTGCCTGTTCCTTCATCTTTAAAATGGAAGGGATAACATCTGTCTCCTAGGTTTGTTCTGAGGTTTAAATGAGATAATGGTAAAGTACTTCCTGGGACGAAGTATTCGACATATGTTATCAAATAACAGTTAATGTAATTGTAACTAAAAATTCTTTTTTCCAGACATTCAGAAATATATTCCATGTTATCAGCTTTTCAGGTGAGTAAGCAAGAGCAAGTAAATGATCCACTGTGAAAATTACTCTGCAAGTGAAGTAATTTTTAAAACTAACGGAGTATCTTTGTTATAGATGGTGCTGCTGTTTAAAATGAAAAGACTTTTTTTTAATACATGAAAATTTACTTGTTCATTTCAACCCTAATATTTCATTCTTTGTATTTATATGCTTGTGTTAGCTGGTCTCTACTGCCTCTCCCAGGTACCAGTTTACTTTGAGGATTGCTTTTCCTTCTCACACCCACTCATCTCATTGCATTATTATAAACTCAGTAACACAGTTTCATACATCAACTGCAGCCTTTTTTCCTACCCTTTAATTCTAGTTTATCATAGGTTTCTTCACTTATCGTATTTTTTTAATGTTACATTTTGTCAATTAACCAGTTAGGTTCTTTACCCTGCTTCCTTTTGCTATTCTAGGGTGAAAACTTGTGCTCTTAGTCCTACAGATAGAAGTAGTATTGTTAGCTCTTAATATAGGCTGTGGTATTTTTAAATACTTTTTTTTTAAATTTTTTTTTAAATATATTTTATTGATTTTTTACAGAGAGGAAGGGAGAGAGAGGAAGGGAGAGAGATAGAGCGTTAGAAACATCGATGAGAGAGAAACATCGATCAGCCGCCTCCTGCACATCGCCTACTGGGGATGTGCCCGCAACCCAGGTACATGCCCTTGACCGAAATCGAACCTGGGACCTTTCAGTCCGCAGGCCGACGCTCTATCCACTGAGACAAACCGGTTTTGGCTTAAATACTTTTTATTGAAGTATTGTTACATACATTTGGAAAAGTACACAAATGAATGTTCATAAAGCAGACAGTTATAACTATAACATGGTATAGTTTTAATGAAATAGCTGTATGATTTACATAAACTGTATATGAATAATCAACATTATTATCTTACAGTCACACTTAGTGATTGTGTAATAGTTGTAATGGAGCACATGGTTAAGGTGATAAAAATTTATGGTAGGGGATGATAGAAATAAAGGCTTAGTATAGTCTTAAACTGCTGCACCAAAAAGAGGTATAGCTCATATAGTGCCTTACATACAATGGACATACAAACATATTTGTTGAATCACTAAGGGATTCTTGGTGGAGACTCATGAAAAGTATTTCTCTGGACCTGCCTTTGGTAGATGGAACACTTTATTTTGTCTATTTTTCCATTAGAAACATTTTTTTTTAATAATCCTCACCCAAGGATATTTTCCCACTGATTTTTAGAGAGCATGAAGAGAGAGGGAAAGACAGAGAGAAACATCAATGTGAGAGAAACACAATGATCGGTTGCCTCCTGCACAGGCACCAGGGCCCAAGGTGGAGAGGAGCCTGCAACCGAGGTACCTGCTCCTGACTGGAATTGAACCTGGGACCCTTCAGTCTGCAGGCCAATGCTCAATCCACTGAGCAAAACCAGCTAGGGCTCCATTAAAAACTTTTAATGTAAGCATTTATAATTTAAAAAGAAAAAACATTGTCCATTAGGATATACCTTCAGTTCTATGTAACTTAATTTTTAGTGTAGATTAGAATTACCATTAAACTTATTACAGTGACTTATTTATAAAGGATTTTGCATTACAGATAGTGCACCATCATACAAAAGAATATGTTTTATCTCAATGAATGTTAACAGAAGGAAAATATTACATGCATTCCTTGTTGGAAGGGAAAGAAAGCTGGAAGTAAACGCTTTAGAGTTTAAAATCTTTTAGAATTATCTTTTAATTCTCCCTACATCTTTGACTTTCCAGCTACAGAACAACGAACACTAAACTAAAGCAGTACCTATTTTGTGCTCTCCTGCACTCCCCATTAAAAAAAAAAACAACCAACTCCTGAAACACTTCTCTTAATTTAATGCAAATACTGCCTCTGGAATTAACAATGAATAAATTGTCTTTTCATTATTGTGCTCCAATACTCATTTTACATCTCTTTTGTATGTGTCAATATTTTCCTTTAAGTTTTAATAAGTAAATTATGAATTAATTTTGAACTGGCTGCGTGAATTCACAAATACCTGTATTTAATGAATAGTGTTTTATTTCAAGAAAATGTGATGCCCAAAGTTATCTCTTGAGGTTTCTCCACCCCTTTTCCTTTTTCATTGCTTATGGACCTCATATTTCTACCACTTTAAGTCTGATACTTTGAGAACGTTCTCTATTTATTTTAGAACTTCATCTGACAAGCAGGTAGATATATATGGATTTGGGTTGGGTAATTAGGTTAGGAGTAACTAAAATTAAAGGTGCTAATAAAATCATATTTTTAGCTTATTTGAAATGCCTTTAATTTTGGCTTTTACAGTTTCTACAATTCTTCTGGTGAGTTAAATGAGCAAGCACTGAAGAAAATACTATCAAGTATCAAAAAGGTATTCCCTGACTTACCTTGTCTTTTATATTGTAAGTATTATTTTCAGTTCCTAAAAGCATGTAACACTTTGACAGAACTTTTCAGCACCATGTGTCATCACGATGTCCTATAAAGCAGGTGAGGTAAGGCTTGTTCTTTCCAGAAATTTAAAGGGGCTGCTCTGAAAGCAAAACTAGTCATTAAAAGAATTAATCTTGTTTTCATTCTTCCCTTGACTATTCTAATGAACATTGATCTCTTCCTCTTCTACTTTCCCACCGTACCCCTTCCCAGTACCATTTATTCTAGGACTTAATCCATTACTGTTTTTACATAGCTGCAGTTACTTGTTTTTATAGTGCAGGGATGAGTTCCTATACAGCACCTAATTTGATTCCTCCACTGCATACCTGGTGTTCAGTTAAAATTTGTTGAATGATCAAAATAGATATTTTTTCCCAAATACAAAATTTTTCTGGGTACTGTTTTCCTCTTAAAATTTTTTGATCTCTGAGTTCAAAATAAAAGTAAATTCAGTGAAAGAAGTTTCTTTCAAAAAGTCCTTTGTTGGAAATGCTTGGGTTTCCAATTATATTTTTTAAATGTACCTGTAAAAATGTGTTAGTTGTAAAGAGATGTAACTTTACCCGGCCAGTATGGCTCAATTGTTGAGCGTCCAGTGTGGCTCAGTTGTTGAGCGTCAACCTATGAACCAGGAGGTCATGGTTCAATTCCTGATAGGGGAACAAGCCCAGGTTTCAGGCTCAGTCCCCAGTAGGGTGTGTACAGGAGGCAGCCATTTAATGACTCTCTCCCATCATTGATGTTTCTATCTCTCCCTCTCCCTTCTTCTCTGAAATAAATAAAAATATATTTTTTTAAAAAGTAATTTTAATTTCCTCAATTTAAATGAGCCAATATAAAACTTAGTTGCTGAAATGGTCACAGACAGATCTCTAAGTGAAGTGATTGTTTTCTCTCTTTTTTACAATTACTAAGTTTCAGCAAATGAGATTAATTTTGTAGTTTAAAAAGGTTTAGAAACACTTAACAACACATTTCTTTAGCATGTTCACAACCCTTTCACATGATCTTATTCAGTCTTGAAACCAATTCTCTGGGGTAGGTGATAAATCATTACCATATAAATTTCAGTTTTAAAAGCTACTGGGTTCAACTTACTTATTTAACAAACTAAGTATCCATATAGGAATTCAATTTGTTTTCATTGACATTTTCTTAGTTTAAATTTTGACTAAAGATTAAGATTTTTTTTAATTTTATTTTTCCCTCTTGAACAGGCATTTAATAGTCTTATTTCATTTGGAAGCAGTAATTGGAGAATAAGTTACAGGGACAGACATAAAACAAAAACAAAACTCACACAACTTAAAGTGCTTCAGGCTGCAAACACAAACATGAGGGGCAGGAAGAGGCCACCTAGCTATCTCCCCTCCCCTCGGAGACAGGAGGGTCATTGTCTGGGTCCCTTTAGCATCACCACCCTCTAATCTCAGCCCTAGGGTGAGTAGATGTGGGGGAATGTCAGAGGTAGGAAAGACAACTTAATAGGAATGAGAAACCACTTTATAAACTTAGAACCAGGGAACAAGGCAGGGAAACAAGGGAGCTCTTAGAACCCTTGCCCTGACCAAGGGGTGGAACCAGCACCCCCTCTCCCCGACCCCCCACCAGGAAGTCCGGGGAAATACTGTTGGTTTAGTGCTGCAGCCATACCTGCCCATTTCACCTCACCAGCAGACACAGACAGGCTATGGCCTCCTCACCTACAATGGGAGGCATCCCTAGGGGGAGACAGCCTGGAACAAGGACCCCCTCCAGAGACATTTGATTTCTGGGAGTGTAAGAGGGCCTGCAAGTTGCTACCTTATGGGCTCCACCACCAGGACTTTGCACTTGCACTTGCAATCTTGTGCAGAGAGCACAGCCTTTTCAGGGGGCAGGTAGAGGGAGCAGCCAACTAGGGAGGCCACAGGGGGTGTGATGGCCCTGCGCTCCATCACACGCTGGACCTGGAGGAAGGCAGAGGATGTGGGCTCTAGTTAGACCTCAGGACCGCTTCCTGCTCCCGCTCCAATTCCGGCCTCTACTGAGTCCAGTGGCTCCCCTCCCTTGGTTCCATACCTCATGAGGTGGCTGCGGGAAGGCTGTTGGTGGCAGAAGGACTGAGAGCAGCCCAGGCTAGCCTGGTGCCTCCCCACCAAGTCCCGGACAGCTGGGCTGTTGGGACTGCTCTTTCCAGAGAGGGGCTGGGCCTCAGGTGGAGCGTGGGACACACTAGCAGTGAATTGTAGCTTCAATTTCATGTGCTGGCTCAGCTGGGGTGGAAAGACAGATCAGCATTCCCATTTGGCTTCCAGGCCCCAGACCTCCTTTCAAATCACCTTTCCCCTTGGCAGACCAGTATTGGACCTAAATTCCACCTTCCCTCGGCCTGCCTTTAGTGCCATCCATTGTATTTCATCTCCAGCAGTTAGCAGCCCTGATGCCTCCTATCCCAACATTCTGCATCACCCACCACAACGTCCACCCCCTCTCCAGCACCTCCCCAGCCCACCTCAAAGAGCCCTGTCCTTAGAGCCTAGAAGGCTACACTGAAGGTGAGTGCACTGCCCTTCCAGGAAAAGCCAGGGTTGAGAGGCGTGTGGCAGACAATGGAATCTAGGCAGCCTGCATGGCCCGAAGGTCCTCACACAGCTGGTTTCCTGGGGGGCAGAAATAGCGACCAGTAAACACATCTGTACAGTGTTCCTCAGCAAGGGGCTTCCAGGAGCACAGTCTTGATTGATCCTCAAAGTCACCCAGCCCGTGCATGCTCTGGGGTCCACACAAGCCTCACAGCAAGAAAGTCTTGGAGATTGTTGAGCAGCATGTAGATGACTGAGAAATGCTCATAGGTCTGAAGTGGGGACTCACAAGAAGCAGTCATCACAAAGCATGGGCGTCCAGACGAACGCTGGGCAGGTGGTAGTGGGTGTAGATGCTCTGGGTGAAGGGCAGCTTGGGGGTGGACCACTGAACCACAGCAATCAAGGGGACGTCTAGGTCCTTGGCCTTTAGGTGTCCCTGGGGCCAGTCTATCCAGTCTAACAGTGAGTGGGAAGATGACCTCATCTGTGGACACAACTGGTTCCTCCACAGGCAGCGTGGTCACTCCCCCTGAGGTGGCAGGGCCCAGGTGGTGGGTGAGAAGCGGGCTGCAGCCTCAAACAACCCCCCGCTGCCTGGATCCCCGCTCCCTGCGGGTTCAGGAGGCTGGTTGCCTGGGCTGCCAAGGCGGTGGCCAGTTCTGCCAGGGCCACCCCCAGCGCTAGAACGCCCTCCTGTCTACCCTTCCCCCACCCCCCGCAGCAAAGCACTAGCAGGAAGCAGACAGTCTCCCCTAAGTAGAGATGGTTGAGCCCGGAGCAGTGCCTGGTACCGGTCTGGGTCCCCCACCAGTGGCATGGCCGAGCTAAAGATTAAGATTTTAAAAGAGCAAAATGCCATAAAAGAAGTTAATCTTTTCCCCCCCTAATCTATATTGAATAAAATTTAGTCCTGAAACTGAATAAAAAGTAATTTAACTGCAAGACAGTTTGCATACTTTACAAAGTGTAAAAGTGTATATTTAAGTGTATGTTTTGTTTACATATGCCCCAAATCTTGCTAAATATTAAGAAAGCCATTTTTTAGGCTGTCAATTTTATTGCTTAATTATGATAAGACACATAATAATTGTAATTATTAAGGTGTTTTGTTTTTTTCTGTATTTCCTTTCAGGATGTGGTGGGTTGGTACAAATTCCGACGCCATTCAGACCAGATCATGACATTTAGAGAAAGACTGCTTCACAAAAATTTACAGCAGCATCTTTCAAGCCGGGAACTTGTTTTTTTGCTATTAACACCAAGTATAATAACAGAAAGCTGTTCTACTCATCGGCTGGAGCATGCCTTATATAAACCACAGAAAGGGTAAATGTTGGCCAGTCATTGGCTATCCTCAGCTAATAGAAAAATACACTCAATATTTTTATAGCACTTTTAGTAGCTTACCAAGTATTTTCATACATTGTTACATTAGATTGTCATAATATTGCTCTGAAGTGTGTCTTACCATCTGTTCTTAATAGATGGGAAGATGAATGTCAGATAAAGAAATTAGAAGCCCAGTATGGAATGTTGACTTACGTTTCTGGCACTGAGGGTTTGCTATTATTTAACATAAGGTGGAAAAAATGTGTGCTTTAGATATTTTTTTTAAATGTATTTTATTGATTTTTTACAGAGAGAAAGGGAGAGAGAGAGTTAGAAACATCGATAAGAGAGAAACATCAATCAGCTACCTCCTGCACACTCCCTATTGGGTATGTGCCCACAACCAAGATACATGCCCTTGACCGGAATTGAACCTCGGACCCTTGAGTCCGCAGGCCGACGCTCTATCCACTGAGCCAAACTGGTTAGGACTGTGTGCTTTAGATATTGGTTGCTAAAGGATATAACGTAGAATTTAAACCTAGGTACTTGAGCAGCTTTTCTATAACCTCTACAAGGAAACAAGGTAGTTCTTGATGATCTACCAAAATGGTTTAACAGACTCCCCAAAGGTTATATAAACATTTTCATGTAATACGAGAATTTTGAAAGAGTACCAACTAAGGTTAATTTTATTATTCATGGAAGATAGGCTAAATATCAACAATACAGCCTTATATTTATACTAGAGGCCTGGTGCACAAAATTTGTGCACTCAGGGGGAGTCCCTCAACCTGGCCTGTGCCCTCTCACAGTCCAGGAGCCCTTGGGGGATGTCCAACTGATGGCTTAAGCTGGCAGTCAGACATCCTTAGTGCTACTGCAGAGGCAGGAGAGGCTCCCGCCACCGCCGCTGTGCTCGCCAGCTGTGAGCCTGGCTTCTGACTGAGCGGCACTCACCCTGTGGGAGCACACTGACCACCGGGGGCAGTTCCTGCATTGAGCGTCTGCCTCCTGGTGTTAAGTGCATGTCATAGCGACTGGTCATTCCTCCATTCAGTATTTGCATATTAGCCTTTTATTATATTGGATGTGCTAATCAGTTACAATAGCCATAAAAGTATTTTTATGTAATTATTTTATACTATGTACATCTATGTACATGCCACTTCTTTTTTAATACTCACCTAAGGATATTTTTGCATTGATTTTTATTATTTAAAAAAATTTTTTAAAATATATTTTTGATTTCACAGAGGGAGAGGGAAAGAGAAATAGAAACATCAATGATGAGAGAGAATCATTGATCGGCTGCCTCCTGCAAGTCCCATACTGGGGATCAAGCCCGCAACCTGGGCATATGCCCTTGACCGGAATCGAACCCGGGACCCTTCAGTCCACAGGCCGACACTCTAGTCACTGAAACAAACCAGTTAGGGCTTTCCATTGATTTTTAGAGAATTTGAAAGGGAGGGGGAGAGACAGAGAGAAACATCAATTGGTTACCTCCAGCACACACTCCAACTAGAACCAGGGATCAAGTCTGCAACAGAGGTATGTGCCCTTGACTGGAATCAAACCTGAGATATTTCAGTCCATGGGCCAATGCTCTAACCACTGAGCTAAACTGACTAGGGCACTTCACAACTTTTAAAAGCCATTTTCCTCAAGTCGGTAAATTCTATCTTGGATAAGTAATAATGGAATTTTTTTGTTTTTTAATCTTGTAGGGGAAAGGTAGTGTATACTAATAAGTAGATGCTAATCTTTGCCTTTATTCTAGGTTTATTTTAAAATTTTATTTCCTCAGACTTTTTCATAGGATACCTTTAGTGGTGGCCAACCTGGGCATGTCTGAACAACTAGGTTATAAAACTGTATCAGGTTCCTGTACATCCACTGGTTTTAGCCGAGCAGTAAAAACACACAGGTGAGATTCCTCAATTGCTTCCCCACTAAACTTATTCCTATTCATTTACTGAAATTAATTTTTAAATTATACAACTGAATAAAAATAAAAGGAAAATCGACTAATACCCATATCACTCAAATAAATTAGATCTATTACTTTTTCCATATTTCCTTCTAGCACTTGTCCATTTATAAAATACATAGAGGGAAGTTGTTGCATATTTTAACGTATTTTCTAAGAATAAGTAGCTAGCCTTAAAATAATAAATTTTCTAAGGCATCAGTTCAGATTAAAGGCATGAAATTAGACTGCATAATAAACACAAAAAATGAGGCTTTAGCCAAGATTCACACATACTACCAGCTGCTAAGTTACAACTTTTTTGTGACCATTAAAGAAATGACTGTCAGAAATAGCAACACTGGTATTACAGGATACTTCCTAGTGAATAAACTCTCAGAAAAGGCACTAGATTTTATTTATTTTTGTGTTCCCACAGTGCTTACCAGTGTCTTATATTTCATTGATTCTAAGATGTACAGTTTTAAATTTACCTCAAATTGGGATGTTTTACAAACCATGCCTTAGCATTTTTTTCTTCTTGGTATGTAAAATAATGTTGCCTCTTTCAATCAATGAAGCTTTAAGATCAGTAAAATATGACTGTGATTCTTCCATAGCTCAACTACCAATAAGTTTTTTATCATATCATTAAATGAGTTCTGTACACTTGCCTGATGAAATGATGTTTTACAGCCCTGAGTTTTTTAAAGAAGATGGATCTTTAAAGGAAGTACACAAGATAAATGAAATGTATGCTTCTTTACAAGAGGAGTTAAAGGTAACATAACTTGTCCAACACTTAGAGACCACTTTAGAGTTGATATCAAATTGATCATTGAGAATTTTTAGGGATAAATTGACAGATTAGATTTAACTTTAGTTTCATTTAGCTTCAGTAACAAAGACCTTAATCTCAGTAGCCTATACATACAAAAGTTTAGTCTCGCATTATGTCTTGGCTGCAACTCTGCTCCTGTTCTAAGTACTAGTA
Source organism: Myotis daubentonii (assembly GCF_963259705.1). Lineage (NCBI taxonomy): Eukaryota > Metazoa > Chordata > Mammalia > Chiroptera > Vespertilionidae > Myotis > Myotis daubentonii. The sequence continues at coordinate 178,703,641 of NC_081840.1, forward strand.
TCTTCATTCTAGGATCCAGACTGAAGGTGCAGCCCTTACATGGGACATGCTCTTCTCAGGACAAAGGAAGAGCAAGAAAGATAGTGGAAATTCACAGTTCTTAAAACTGCTCAGAGATGGCTTGTCTCTTCCACTTATATTTCATTGGTCAGAGGACATCGCATGACAATAGGTAGGGACATATAATCCTTTTATAGGATAAAAACAACAGCAAATATTTGGGAACAAGACAGTCTAGCACTGTATTTAGTTCTATCTTTGTCAGTTCAGTGCTTTGAGAAGTAAACATCAAGGTAGGATTAGACAGATTTATTAGGCTGAGAAGGGGAGGGTGCTCCTGAAAAAGACAGAGAAAGCAAATTGGGTAGGAAGAGCTTTATTTAGACTGCAGGACGAGAAAGTTTCAGCCAGGCAATGTTGTCCTATAGGAATGGGCTTGTAATAATACCCACAACATGCTCAGTCACTAAGAGCAGCCTAGAGAAAGCCTGGCGTAAGCACAGACACAGTAGTGGGTCCAAAAGCATGGCAGCTGGGCTGCTAGTCAACTATGCCTCCTCCAGATGGAGCTTACAGTAGTATACTTCCATGGTCACCATACTCATCAATATAGCACACTAAGAGAAATGACGTTAATACATTTTACACACTACTAATATGAATGATAGTACAGGAATTTTAGAAAAGAGAAACATTCAGAATTCTACCACTGCAATATAACTATTTTCACTTTGCCATATTCTGCAGTTTTTCCCTAATGTATACACACTTTTATATAGTTGATAGTGATAAAGGCACATCAATGTGTATCATGATATTTATTTATTTGATGTAGTAAACATTTTTCATCTGTAATAGTGTCAACAGTTAAAAATAAAAAAATAGTTTCTTTTACAGGAATTATGAAGGTCCTGTATGAAAATTCTTCCATAACAGTAAAATTCAGTCACTTTTCTTTAATATTAAATGTTTACCTCTCAAAACAGTACAGTATTTTTTGTTTCAAAGCGAGTTATTTTTATTTCAGTGCATTATCAAAGAAATAACTGGTATGATAAAGCCAGGGAAATTAATACATCTGTAAAACATTTGCTACCTATAAAGTACCATACAAGTGCTTATTGTTGAGTTCCTCCAAAAAAATAGCAAAATTAAAGTTTTTATAAAAGCAAATAATACTTAATATTATGTACCATGAAGGATTTTATGAACCCAGACTGGGAACTTTATCCATATCCTTGCATCATTTTATTTTGCAGAGTATATGCAAACAAGTAGAAGAGAGTGAAGAAGCAGTAGAGAAACTACTAAAGGATGTAAACAGATTAAAACAAGAAATTAAAAAAAGAAAACAAGCACAGATTCAAGCAGCACGTAAGTAAAAAGTTCGCACACCACCTCTTTCTATGCCTAAAAAAAGTTCTGATTTGAATTATGGATGAGCCAGCTGCATGGATGAATTTGCCCATCTTAAGATTAAAAATAACTGTTTTATTAATACTCTTAAATCCCACTGAGCAAAGAACATGGTACTATTATAGATATATTCTATTGTTGACATTAAAGAATTTAATTATAATATTCCCTTAGAATATTATGGCATGAGTAGGAATTTGGGATTATGCAAGTCATTTTTCTCAGTTTAGACAATTTGATAAAATTATTAGTATTTCTGACTCAACTTTACTAACAGGTAACTATAAATGCTTTGTAGAACAACTATTGTATGTTGAACTGTTACTTTATTTTGTTTTAGGAGAGAAGAATGTCCAAAAAGACCCTCAGGAGAACATTATTCTTTGTCAAGCTTTACGGACCTTTTTTCCAGATTGTGAATTTCTTCACTCATGTGTTATCTCCTTGAAAAATCGGCATATCTCTAAAAGTAGCTGTAATACCAGTCACCAACTCAATGTGGTGGACAACCTGACCTTAATGGTAGAATACACTGACATTCCTGAAGCTAGTCCAGCTAGTATTGCACGGCAAGAGAGGAAGCGTAAAGCTTTAGATACAGATGATAGATGGCAATTCAAGAAGTCACGGCTGTTGGAGATACAAAGTCAACCATCTAAAACAGATACTGATAGTAGCAACCAAGAAAAATCATCCACAAGCAGCCCAGAAACAGATGAGGAGATTGAGAAAATGAAGGATTCTGGTGACTATCCAAGGTCTCCTACATTTTGATCTTTTCAGGCCAAAAGATTTTTGATCAGCTGTGTTTGGCTATTTGCAGTAATGCATTAAAAAAAAAAAAAAAAAAAAAAAACCTAACCACACCTAATTTGACAACTATTTTTTAAAGCTATTTCTATTGGACTTTCAAAGCATTTACTTGGTTTTTATTGCAAGAGTAACTTTCTTTTTAATGCTTATTTTTCTACAATACAATAACAAATCAACTTACAGGTATGAAAACAAAATAGCTGACTCTTGGCAATGCAGAACTGAACAGGTAGGAGAGTCATGGGCTTCAGGAAGATTTTTAGGAAGAATGTTTAGTTTAACCCAATTTAATGAATTGGTTAAGTGGAGGTTGGCTAAGAGAGCTTTTGCTGTATTTTTTTGTATTTGTCTGTTTCATAATTGTGAGAATTTTCCATGAAGTATACACATCACATGAAGCCTTCATGTTTCACTCACTGTATGAAGTGCTGAGCATGCACTTTGGCTATTGCTTTTCCATGTTATTTCCTAATAGAGCAAATTCATAGCCAGTATAAAAAATTATCATCTTTTATCTATGTGTTAACATGCACTAGTTACCATGGGGTGCTTAGGAAGCCCACATAATACCAGGAATGATTTTGCAAATAATGAGTTACTTCTGGGCTGTTTTACTGGTTACGTAAGAAGCCTGTGGTGTTGTGGAGGGCAGAAGGAGGGAAACAGGTTGTCAGTCTGAACCCTATTTAAAAATAATCACAAACATCAGAGCATATAGAACATAGATAATGTCTAAATGTAACCAATAAATGAACAAAACTGGGTGCACAGGCCAGACTAGGAACAGCAGAGGCAACAAGCAGCCAACATGTATGCAAATATCTTCTCTAGATAACAGCTTGAGATTTTTCAAAGATCCCACATATTTACTCAGATTAAAGTTTAAACGTGCCTCAATGGAAAGTTCAATTTGCTAAAATGCTATAGAGGTACAAAAGTATTTAGCTTATACTGTTGTATAACTGCTAATCAGAGAAGCTTGCTCAGGTCATTAATTAGTACACAGCTGAACTTCCACAATTAAGTTTGATGACCCAACTTTAAGCGTAGTAAAAGGAGGAAAAGAATATAGGAAAATTTCCCTCCAACTTTTGGCAATAAGATGACACAATATGTCACCTATGGATCAGTTTATTTAAAGGACACTACCAGTTTCAGGATAGACTAGCCCAGGAATAAATGTGAGATCCTGTAACATCACCACTATCCATCCAATGTAACATATCTACAAAGAGAATATCCACTCTCCTAGTCCAGTATACCTGTATTTGCTAGTTAGAAAACCTTCCTGAGCAATTTCAGGTCCACACCGTCGTGAGGGATTTGTACATTATACAAGCATTCCGCTTTCCTGTACTATATCCATAAAATGCCACCTACAATGCCACCTACCAATATTCACTAAAGCTGTTTTCTTGTTTATACAGATTCTTTTCTAAAATACTCCTGCTTACAATGAAATACTAAATACTAAAGTATTGCCATCTATTTCTTGTATTGGACCTAAAGAAAAATCCCAATACAAGTCATCTCTTCCATATTTAATATCCCATTTTTAGCAGTCTTATTGTATAAGCTATTTGTGGACCAGATATAAATGACAGTGCTACAGTACCAATTTTTTTATTCATGTTTATGGAAATGTAATGAGTGTTAACACTTGAAATAATCTGGTTTTATTTAGTGAACACTCACTGGTATGGATAGGTAACGCCTCACTTCACTCCTGAAACACTTTTTCCTCAGAAAATTTCAAATTAAGAGTTACAACGATTTATAGTTTGATAAGATTTACTTTAGCCTACTAATTTTCTAAAAGTTATTAAATCTTATAGTTTGAGTCAACAACCATTTATTTTAAAATAAGTTTATTGCTGATAACTTTACATAATTTACTCCCGATATTTGATGTTACAAATTTTAGGGTCTTTGAGATATGCAGGATCCTTGTATGTAACTGGCATAAATCCTGTAAAGAGACAATTAAGTTCTTCACAAAAGATAACAACCAAAATTGATAAGCCCAAATCATTTTTTCAGATTCTCTTACCCATTATTTGTGCTCTCTTAATAGCTTTTGTGATTTCTCTTTGTTTCTTCCCACAAAGACCTATAAAAACAATGCTTTCTTAGTCATAAAAACTACCAATATTCAAAATGCATAACAATTGTCTAAGTCAAGGAAGGATCAGAAAACCTGTAAAGAGCCAGATAGTAAATATCTTAAACTTTGTGGGCTGTACAGTCTCTGCCGTAACTTCTCTTAGTACACAAAGCAGCCAGCCACAGACACTAAGTAAACTAAGCTATTTACAAAAATAAGTGGCAGATCCAATTTGGCCTATGAGAAATAGGTCTCTGTTTAAATAATAGTCTAGGAGCGATTATAGTATACTCCAAAATACCAACACAATTTTTTAAACCCAAGTTTTCTACACGTCAGATTATAGCTATCTCTGAGTATGAGAAGTACCCTTTTTGGAATAAGAAGCTTTCTTAAATACTAAGCTTGCTAACAGTAATTTATATACTATTTGAAAATAAAAATTTGCCAGTTTTCTTAAATAACAAAAGTAGATTTATAAGTTGCTATAAGAGAAAACAAAATACCTGTTATGTGCCTTCCATGAATGCATCCAGTAAATGGAGAAATAAACTGGGACAAAAGCTGTTTGAGTTTTATTTGGAGAGGAAGAAAAAATTTATATTAATACATGTATTATTCATTCTTGACTGTAAATTTCAAAAAGCATACCTCACGTCACCTTCCAGTTATATAAAGGTTTACTAATAAATTTCAGACAAACTTCATAAAATATGAAAAATACTACTATGCTCATCCTATTGACAGATTATCTTTTTAAGTAACTAAAGCAATTATTAAAGTTAACATCTCTTACCCAGTCTGTTCAAAAAGTTTGTACAACAGATTAATGAGCATATTGTTTCAGTGCTAAAGCTGTTTTCTTTTTTTAAATGTTTTTAATTTTAGAGAAAGGAAGAGAGAAACATCAGTGTGAGAAACATCAATGGGCTGGCTGCTGCATGCCTCCTACGGGGGATCAAGCCTACAACCTGGGCATGTGCCCTAGCTGGGAATTGAACCAGTGGCCTTTTGGTGCATGGAACAACACTGAACCAAATGAACCACACCGGCCAGGGCTAAAGCTGTTTTCTTGTTTATACAGATTCTTTTCTAAAATACTCCTGCTTACAATGAAATACTAAACATTTCACCTATCATGATAGGCTGTCACATAATACCAGACTATAGTGAGGTCTTTAAGAGATATAGGTACATCGGCCATTTGCTATAATTATGTTTCATAAATTTAAATTCTTTAGCACCTTCCAGGTGCCAGGCAGTGTTCTTGGCATAATGCTCCCAATATGTTGCATTTATTTTTATATTGTTATGACTTATTTTTTTTATAATTCTTTATTGTTGAAAGTATTACATATGTCCCCTTTCCTAATATGTGCATTTAAAAATTTCTTGGTTTTTCTCCCTATAAGGCAGCTATCACTTTATACTATTGTCAGTATACTTCAGCATCATTCTCTACCCCAGATTTGCCACTTAACTTGCTGAGAGCTGTAAAACAGATAAAGTTGTATTTGAAGCAGTGATATTGTTAGTGAGATAGAGATCAACTTCACCAGAGGAGCTTTTTCCAAACTACTCACCTCCATCAACTGAGAATTACTGCCATTGTGAGCTATTATTCGAATAAAATAGAGATGCTTTATACATAGAAATATAACCAGATTTGGAATTATGATGTTGCTAAAACAGTTGCCCCTCCATAAAGCCTGTTATAAAACTGACTTGATTCTCTTTAGTTAGGACTAATTTAAAAAGCAAAATCCTAGAATCAATTATCATAGTGAAGTAAACATCTCACCTGTACATTCTTATAATCTACACGTTTTCCACACAAGACGCACTTTTTAAGAGGCTCCTTATAAGGATTTTCTATTGGAACAGGCTAGGATAAAGGGAAAAGAATATGATTAAAAAGTTTAATGGGTTAATTTCGAATCTAAAACACTAAACCTTAAAGCTACCACACTTAAATCTATCCAAAGAATTAGTTCTACCTTTCTTACTGTGAAAAGGAATACAACATCTTGGCTTGTAAAAGAAAAAACAAGTACTTCTGAAAAGGACTCACCATTATAAAGATTTCAGTATGCTTTTCCATATTTTGTACAAGTGTTTTATTTTGGCTTAGTTTGGTTAAGGAGGAGTTAAGTCATGGATTCTAGGATAAAATACAGTCTTTGGAGAAAAAAGAGCTTATGGGAGAAACAAAATTAAATCTGCACTAAGTGATTCCCTCCTCAACTGTTTTGCCCAAGTGACTAAAAATTCTTAAGATTTAAATTAAGAAAATCTTATAGCACAACAGGTGTCATATGTAATGTCTAAATCCATCCCCATATTTATCAGATGTTTTATCACTATTTTTGCTTTTAAAAGACAATGCCCCATAGCTTAGCTTACTATAATATAAGGTCCTTTGACTACCATTTTATGGCTCCCAGACTGCTTTATAAGTTTGTGTCAGCCTTTGGACTTCCTTTCTTCACTAACTATATGCTTTTGTCACAATGCCTCCCTCCTACGAGTATAAGCATCTCCAGTCTAGAGATTCTTAATCTAGAAATGGCTTTAAAGTCCTCTAACTCCTGTAGTTGTATGTAAAATTTCAAATGAGTGGGACTGTGTGCCTTTTTCGTTTGTCTTTTGAATAGCTTTTTAAAAAAATTCTTCATTTCAGAGAGAGAGGGAGGGAGAGAGGGATAGAAACATCAATGATGGTAGAAAATCATTGATCAGCTGCTCCTGCACGACCCCTACTAGGGTTGCAGCCTGCAACCCGGGCATGTGCCCTGAACCGTGATCTCCTGGTTCATAGGTCCACACTCAACCACTGACCCACACTGGCCGGGCATGTGTGCTTTTTTCTGAGAAAGCCCATAGCTTCATTAGCGTCTAAGTGGGGTTAATAACCTAAAAAGGAGCTCTAGTAATTTCCTTCACTCTCTTGAGGTAGGTCGTGAATTGAATGACTAAGATAGATGCTCAGGAGGACTAGAGTTCTTTGTTTTTTCCAAGTCCTCAAATGTTCTTAAACCAATTTACATTCAGCTCACATGTAATGACTGACTATATTCCTTCCCTACACTGTACTGTGTGCTTTGTATGGTCTGATTAGTGTCAGATTATCTTTGCAAGTAGGAAGAAAACCTATACTGCCAAGTCCAACCCTAGCACTTAAAACCTATAAAAATACATCTATAGGACAGAAGAAATTATATTTAATGTCCTCATATGAAACTTTCATTTTGATCTCTCATTTATTAAGACAACCCTCCCCCCCCCCAAAAATTGAATGGGGCAATAAAATCAAATTTGAAATGGGGAAGAGCCAACCTGTAAGTAAGCTTTGTATATAATGCCTTTGTTGGATTATCTGCAATTATTCTATCCACCCAAACAACCTTTTTAAATTCTCAAAGCACATATCCTTAAATTTAAGATCTAGGAAGAAAAAAATGTATTATAGAAGCCATGCTTTTAAAAAATATATTTTTTTATTGATTTTGAGAGAGAGAGAAGAAGGGAGAAAGAGAAACAGTGATGATCAATCGGTTTCCTCCCACATGCGCCCGGCCTGGGGCGAGAACCCACAACCTGGGTATGTGCCCTGCCGGGAATCGAACCCGCCACCTTTTGGTGTACAGGACGATGCTCCAACCAACTAAGCCATACCAACCAGGGCAGAAGCCATGCTTCTTTCTAGAAATCTAGGAATTCTCTTGAAAACTCAAGTGACTACTCATCAATGAATTATAACTTTCAAACTCAGACTAATGATTATTAATTGTATTGTCCTCCTGTTGAACTCTATTTGAATAGCTAAAATAACCGTATAAGAATTTGGTCATTTTGCAAATGCCTTATAAAAAGGAAGGAAACAATTCTTACCATGTCCTCATTGCTGGTTACCTGTTTATATTGTGAACAACTTCTCCACTGCACTGCAAGTAAACAGAAACAGCAACAAACCAATTCTTTGTTAGCTGAGTAGCTAAAGACATTGCATTATGGAGGCAAGATGAATCAAGGGACAAAAAATCAAGGGACACCTGAATATAAAAGGCAGGCTTTCTATTCATTATACTCACACTGACTGGACAAAAACCTTTAGATTTGAGGCAGAGTAAGACAATATGGATGTGCCTTCCAGGGCTTTGGGAAAAGGGTATATATGTCCTTTCCCCATCCACACAATCTCTCATCTGCTCTTTTGCGATATTTATTTTCCCTTCACTCCACGGTTAGAAAGAGATTTTTAATGCAAATACTCGGGGAAGAAGCAACAGAGGGAAAATGTGTAACAGACCCCTTACAGAGAACAGTTACTGATAGAGAAGCACAGAAAAGATGAAAAGTACAAAAATTACAGATTCGAGGGCCTCGCTCACAATTTCGCCCTGATCTGGGCCCTCAGACATCTGGAATTTGCTGCTGGATGGCTCTGGAGATGTCCCTTCCTTACAAGTCGACCCGGAGGTCTCAGGCAAGTCCCTGTCTCTTTAATAATCACCCCATTACTCTCCTCGTATGTTAAGAAAATGAAGTGTACTGGAAGACGCCTCACGTCCCTTTCAGCTTTAAAATACTAGCCATGGGCCATTACAGATTCCCACCCAGGAGAAACTTCCACTGCCCGGAAAACGGCGACGTTGACCTAACAGCGGCGACTGCCCCGACCTAATCCGGGCTGGGGCGGCGGCAGCGCCACCGCGGAGCAGAGGGTGGGAGACTTTACCCGCTCGGGTTCCTGGGTTTGGGCAGCGGACGGCGGCCGTCAGGAAGCAGGTAAACTTTCTCCTTCCCGGACCACTGCAAAGAGCACCCACAGAAGCCATGGTTCCTAGATCCTCCCTTCCCTTCCTCCTCCTAAGTCCTCCGCACAAGTCCTTTCCGGTGCTCCCGGGTGAGCCCGAGGACTCGCGTCCAAGGTTCCGCGAGCCAACGCCGGGGCCGGAGACCGTGTTCACTGCGTTTGCGCAACCCCTTTACGTGCCCGCCCTCGCCGCGCCGCAAGCCCGAGGCACCTACGATTGGACGGGAGGAAGGCGGGCTGCTACGCAGGTGCCTCCACTTCCGGCCCGGGAGCAATTAATTTCTGGTCTTTCCCAAAGGTGGATGGAGAGGCGAGCAACCTCGGCCCCTGCCGCTACTGCTGCTCTGCCCTCCACTCAGCGCTGCTCTGGGGTTTGGCAGCTGGGTCACCGGGGACGTCCCTCGGGCAGGGCCCTTGGCCCCTGCCATGGATGAAGGCAGTTCCCGCATCCGCCGGCGGGTGTCTGTCCGCAAAAGGAACCGTCCCAGCCTAGAGATCCTTCTTGCCGCCCCCACCGCGGACGAGCTCAAGCCGGGCGAGGACGAGAAGGCGGAGGAGGAGGAGGAGGAGATGGGGGCTGGAAGCCCGCGACGGAAAACTGTGGGCGTACAACCGGTCGAGGTACAGCCCCGTCAAATTGCCCCGAGTTCCTCGTCCCATGTCCCACCTTAGGGGCCGCGATACACACCCGGGTCTCCTACTGCGCATGCCCACTGAGGAGTGGGGGGGGGGGGGCAGCTGTAGAAGGCAAGGCATTTGAAACTAACATTTTGACAGCGTCCTTCTCGGGTGCAAACAATGGACCAGCTATCTACTAGGCTTCGTGTGCTCACCTCAGTTTTGTTACTATTGTTAATTCTCACTTGTGAGGTCTTGCCTTATTATCCCTGTTTTGATGTAGATGTGAAATGCAGACCCTCGACACGTAAAAGTTGTTCACGCAGCAAGTAAGTGGCTTGACTGAGACGCAAAGGCAGACTTCGAAGTTACTGCTGCTTCTGCTGTACCAATAAAACCTACCAGTTATGAAGAGCAGACGAATTATATGCTGCGTGCTTTCTTAAGCTAGTTACATTCACAACACAAATCAGGCCCCAGAGGTTAAGAAATGACACTTCTGGCTCAAAGTCCTGTGTTTTTAATCATGACACTATTGCTGCCTCCAAGTTTACATCTCTTCTGTTAAGTAGACCACTGTAGGTGGTGCATACTCTCCCTCTCAATTCCAAATTCCTAGGGACAATCTTGGAGTGTCCAGGAGTACAAGCATGATTTTGTTAAAGGCCAGTCTCTAGATTAGAGACTGGGAGGGGAGGGATAGTGCAGTATCAGAACTTCCAGTCAGATGACATCCCAGTAGATGTCTACCAGTCTTGCTACCGACCACTTGAAGGATTTAGCGTTGGCTTAAGAATTAGGATCCCAGCATCATCATGCACCAAGAGTGCAGTTTAGGCAAGTCACTTACCCTCTCTAGGCCTCCATTGCTCTATCTGTAATATGGGATGATAATATCTATTTCACAGGGTGATTTACATTTAGTTCTGTGATCCATATGTGACCATCCTCTATAACAAAAGCCCAGCGACCGAAACAGTGGAATGACCAGAGTCCAGAACGACCACGGCCCCTCACCCCAGCTGGCCACCCCCCAGCGACCGGTTAGGGCCAATCAGGCAGTCAGGCAGGCAGAGTGGTTGGAGGCAACCAGGCAGGCAGAGGTGGTTAGGGGTGATCAGGCAGGCAGGCAAGTGGTTAGGGGCCAGCGGTCCCAGATTGCGCGAGAGTGTAGGCCAGGCTGAGGGGACCCCTCACTTCCATGCACGAATTTCGTGCACCAAGCCTCTAGTTTAATTATATACTTGGTATAGCCCTAGGCCGGAACTTTTATTCTTACTAAAGCTAGAATTGACCATAAATATTTTTGTTTTCTTTCCAGAATAATGATAGTGAAGAGGACATGTTTGGTGACTATGATAGCTTTGCTGAAAATTCTCTTATAGCTCAAGTTGATGACCTGGAACAAAAATATATGCAACTTCCTGAAAATAAGAAGCATGATACAGACCTTGCCACTGAAGATCTTTGTTCAGAAAACATCAGACATAACCAACTCAGCATTACTACTATAGGCAGCTTTACTGAATTAAAAACAGATGAGCACACAAAAAATCAGAGCGGGCACGAAGATATCTCTATTGAACCTGGAGCTGATCTTTTGTATGAATTGCCTTCTTCACAGGTTTTATACTTTGAAAATTTGCAGAACTCTTCAAATGAATTGGGCAATCAGTCTACTAAAGAGAGGGATTGGAACTCATCCTCTCACAAGACTGTGAGTGAGGAATTGCCCCAAAATAGCATAGAGCAACCCCAACAAAATGATGAATTCTCTTCTAAAGTCAGAACGAGTTCAGATGTGAATAGGAGAAAAAGTCTTAAAGATCATCTGAAAAGTGCCATGACTGTCAATGCAAAGGCCCAAATGCCAATATTTTCTAGGACTAAACAGCTCAAGGAGACTCACCTGTCCGAAGAAATTAATGTTGCTAAGAAAGCAATTGAGTCATCATCAGATGATGTTGGTCCCTTTTATTCATTACCCAGCAAAGTGAGAGATCTTTATGTTCAGTTCAAAGGAATTGAAAAATTATATGGTAATGCATTTTGCTGGAATGAAAAAAATTTTGCCACCATTACCATAGTATATTAGTGCACGTGAATAGAAAGGAGATCCTTTCTATTAGTGCATCTTAAAAACAAATCGAAGTATCAATCCTCTCTCAACCTATCCCAATTGTGCTACTGCTGAACCTCTTTCCTTGTGGTCACACTTCTCAAACTTATTCTTGCTGTCTCCCTTTCCTCACCTCAAATAATTCCCAACCCACTCCAACTCTGGGTTCTGTGTGCTCACTTAAGATATAATGACTAGGTTGTCTAAACCCAATAATACCTTTAGATCTTTGCTTTCCTGACTTGTAAGTAGCTTGCCTGACACAATTGACCAGATCCTTTTTGAAACACTTGTTGATTTCTTGACATTCCACTCCTGTTTTGTTTTGTTTTTCTAACTGTCTGCTCCTCATTTTTCTTAGCTGGTTCTTCCTTGGCTGGCTCTGTTTTCTCTACCAAAACTTGTTGAATTCCTTTGACTAGTGAGATGTCTTGAGTGAAAGTTAGGACTGATTAAAACTAAACATTTTTAAAGATGGCTGAAAAGACTTAAGTGCAAAGAATATTAATAATGTCTCGTAATGTTTTTTAAAAATCCTGGATTCTTGCCTATATTTCAAATATGTGTTATTTTAGACAAAGAAGGTACAATTGCTGCCATTCTGGAAGATTAGCCTATCAATCAATCACTGCATAAGTATTTCTGAATCTCCTATGTTAGTGTCTTAAAAACCATATGAAAACATGGTTTCTCTTCTCAGGGAGAAGACAATTAGGTTCAAGAAGTAGGACTACAGGAAAAAAAGTCTAATATAAGACTAATAAATCCTAAATTGTGAGATTTGTAGTTAAGAGCTAATGGTGTGTATTGCTCATAAAGGATATATTAACTTCCCTTTGCTTTTCTCCTAGCACCTTGTCCTTTGTTTAATCTGCATTTCCTACCAGCATGAGTACCCTGAGGACAGGGCTCTATCTAATTCTTTTTCTTATATAACTAACACTATACCTGGTACATCCTGGTAGGTTCTCTACTGCTGGGGGTTGTCAGCCTATTTATTCTGGCCCTGTCACTATAAATCTCAACTTTATACTGAGCCTTAGTTTCTGATCTATTAAAAAGGGATGATGATGATAATAAAAGTAATTGTTTTGCAGGTTACATTCTGTGTGAAGGACATGCCAAATTAGACTTTGATAATGATTATCAGTAATTATATTAGTAGCTTTAAAGTATGAACTTTAGTAAATAGCTTTCAAATCTTTTTATTTGTAAATTTAGCTTAATGAAATGACCAATTTAAAAAATAATTATGTGTGCTAAAGCAGTGATTCTCAAAGTGGAGTTCTTAGACCCCAGCATCAGCATTACCTATAAACTTGAAATGTGCATTCAGGACCCAGCCCGACCTCCTGAATCAGAACCTCTGGGGGCAAGTCTGACAGTCTGCTTGAATAAGCCCTCCTGGTTATTCTGATGTGCCTAAAGTTTGAGAACCACTGAGCTAGAGAACCTCAACTTTATACAGGGGCTGGCAAAAATAGGTTTACAGTTGCAATAGAAATCCTATATAATAAAAGGCAAATCGAACTGCAGGTTGCTATGATGTGCACTGACCACCAGGGGGCAGACAATCAATGCAGGAGCTGACCCACAGGGGGAGCGCCACTTAGCCAGAAATTGGGCTCACAGCTGGCGAGCACAGAGGCAGTGATGTGAGCCTCTCCTGCCTCTGTGGCAGCACTAAGGATGTTGGACATCCTCTGAGGGCTCCCGGACTATGAGAGGGTGCAGGCCAGGCTGAGGGATCGCCCCCCCCTCCCACCCAGTGCACTATTTTTGTGCACTAGGCCTCTAGTAATACAATCTATACCAGTGATGGCAAACCTATGACATGCGTGTCAGAGGTGACACGCAAACTCATTTTTTTGGTTGATTTTTCTTTGTTAAATGGCATTTAAATATATATAAAATAAATATCAAAAATATAAGTCTTTGTTTTACTGTGATTGCAAATATCAAAAAATTTCTATATGTGACACGGCACCAGAGTTAAGTTAGGGTTTTTCAAAATGCTGACATGCCGAGCTCAAAAGGTTCGCTATCACAGATCTATACTAATAAAAGGGTAGTACGGTAATTAGACCAGACATCTTCTGGATGTCCTTCCGGCCAAAGCCATGGTGGCAGGGGCCGAGGCAGAGGCATTTAGGGGCAATCAGTCTGGCGTGAGAGCGGTTAGGGGCAATCAGGCCAGCAGGCAGGTGAGTGGTTAGAAGCCAGCGGTCCCAGATTGCGAGAGGGATGTACCGGCAGTCAGACATCCCCTGAGGGGTCCCAGATTGGAAAGGGTGCAGGCCGGGCTGAGGGACCCCCTCTCCCCCGTGCATGAATTTCGTGCACAGGGCCTCTAGTAATTTATAAATGATAATGCAAGAATAATCTGTTTTGTGCACTCAAAACAACCTACTTTTGCACATCCCATAGTGTAGAGGTTGCTTTTTTATCATGGAATTATATGCTTGATGTATTTTGTATAAATATTGAGAACTAAGTTAATATAATTTAAAGGTATTTTTTATTTTAAATTCTCACCTGAGGATATGTTTTTTAATTGACTTGAGAGAGAGAGGGAGAGAGAAACAATGATCAATTGCCTCCTGAAGACACCTGACCAAGGATGGAACCTGCAACCTAGGTATGTGTCCTGACTAGGAATCAGACCACAACCTTTTGGTGTAGGGCACAATGCTCCAACCAACTGAGCCACCGTGCCAGGGTATAATTTACTTTTATAATGTTTTAAGATAAAGAATATTCCTAAATATTTATGATTTTGTTCATTTTATACTTTAAAAATCTGAGTTGGATAAAGTGTAGCTATGGTCAAGTTGTATTTTTGCACACAAACATCTGCAGTTTGGTAACGAATGGGTAATACCAGTCTGATTTTTAAAAAAATATTTTAATATTGAATTTAAGTAGTTAAGGACTTTTGAAAAATTGTAAATCTTTTTTCCTGAAATATTTCCAAGCAAAAAAGGTACATAGTTATTTGCAAATTTTTGAGAATCACCAAAAATGCACAATAAGTCATCTGTAATTGCCATTCATGTATAACTATTTTTAATACCTACATATATCCTGTTAATCATTTTTAAATTTAACCGTCTATTCCCTCATTTTCAAGATGCAAAGAATTACATTATATAATTGTGCAAAATTCATTCAATCTTTGTCCCCCCCAATGTCTTTTTTTGTTATATGTAAACAATGCCATGATGAGCATCCTGCACATAATCTTTATATGCCCCTTTATTTCTATGGGTGTAGAGTTCTAGAAGTATTACTAGTAATACTACTAGATCAAAAACAACGTGCAATTTTATTTTTGATACTGCTAAATTGCTTTCCAAAAATATTGTAGTAGTTTATGCTCTCATAAACCATACTTTGCTCAGCTGGATTTTATATTAGTGGCCCTTTTACTTATTTTTGCCAACCCAGTAGGTAACAATTAAACATCTTTTTAGGTATTTATTAGTCATTTGCATTTCTCCCTACAGTGAAATGTCTTGAATATCTTTTCCCATTTTTCTAGTGATAAAACACTGGTGCACAGTCTGAAAACTTCTGATGATCAACATTGTTAAATTATCCTACAAAGTAGTTATACTAGTTTCCACACCATGTTTTGGATCTGACATGATACTTTTCATGAATGCTACCTTGCTAAGTTGTGGAAACGTTAGGTGTGCCAATTAATAATCCATCTTTCATGGTTTAAACTACCAGTTTAAACTGGTATTCAGGCCATTCAAAGTTCAGCTCCGCATGAGAGCTAAATAGTCCTTGGTTTGTACAAAACCACATACATTTTTTTTCCTTCTCCTATTTCTCTAAGATGGTGTTTGGATGAATGAAAAAGGGAAACTTAGTCTCCTTGCAGAACGTAAGAGGAAAGCTTTAGGATTCACACAGATTGTGTACTGTCCTCTGATGTCCCAGATGATGCCTTTTGTCCACCAGGCACTGCCTGCCATGCTGGGATCTTAGACCTAATTTTGCAGCTGGCAAGTAGGAGAGCTAGATGCCCATCCCACTGACCAGGACTGAATTAGAATTAGACTCACTGGCTGTGCACATCACACTTTGGGGATTTTTGACAGTTAACATTGGTATAGTTACACTTACCATTATAAGAAAATTGCTACACAAGGTCAGATTTGATATTTTCTTCTTAGAAAACGTTCTAAGATTGAGACTGTATTAAGGGAAAATAATGCTTTTGTTTCAATTCCACAGAATGGCAACATACTTGCTTAACCTTGACTTCTGTGCAAGAAAGAAAAAATTTAATATATTCCTTGCCAACTAGTGGTGGAAAAACCCTCGTGGCTGAGATTTTAATGCTACAAGAACTGCTTTGCAGGCGCAAAGACGTTTTAATGATCCTACCATATGTGGCAATTGTCCAAGAAAAGGTGCGATTTTTTTTTAACAAGTGGTATTTGCTAATACTATTTTAACATTCAGTAACTTTTTATTGACTGAAAAGAAATTTCTATTAATGATGAGAAATTAATATTTTTAGAATGTTAAAAGCAGTATGGAGTACTGGACTGAATATCTTTTCTGATCTAAACTGGTGGATTCAACTTCATTATAAATGTTCTATTGATATTTAGCTTGCTTTCAATTATTTTATCAAAATAAATGAGTTACTCTGATTTTTTAACTTCAGGAGACAATTGAAATTTATTTTCTCATTTATTATGTAGTTTAAAATTTGTCTTCATTTTGAAAATACCAAAATTAATTGGGATTTTTTTTATATGCAGCACTGCACAAATTTGCATGTCATCCTTGCACAGGGGCCATGCTAATTTTTTCTGTATTGTTCCAGTTTTAATATAACTGCTGCCAAAGTGAGCACTAATTGTGACATTTCTTAGATGTTTATGTCTTATCTGTGACCTTGTTCCCATTGATTGGTATCTAACACAATTTTAGATTTTTTTAAATCCCCATGAGTACTTAATAATTAAAGTCCTTATTTATCTGTTTCATTTGTTTATTTTAATATTCTAGATTTCAGGTTTGTCAAGCTTTGGTATAGAACTGGGTTTCTTTGTTGAAGAATATGCCGGAAGCAAAGGAAAATTTCCTCCAATTAAAAGAAGGGAAAAGAAATCACTATACATTGCCACTATTGAGAAAGGACATGGTCTGGTCAACTCCTTGATTGAAACTGGAAGGATAAGCAGTCTGGGTCTGGTTGTTGTAGATGAGGTGAGTTGCTACTTTTGTAATTTATCAACATTTTTATTATACTAACAGTTATTAATATGTGGATCCACTTAGCACCTGTATGAGAATAAATAATTTGTTTTAATAGATAGACAGTACAGATGAAAACATTTCATGCTTGATAATCTTAAATTCAGTTTTGTGTCAAGTGTTTCTTAAAGAGTGAATATATGCGTGTCTGTGTATATTCAATTTTATAATAGTTCTTATGAATTCCAGATGTGTCAAGATGTTGCCCCAAACCTCATTAACTTAAAAATCAGTGAAATAATGCATATGTACTCTAGTTGCTATATCTAAAATGCTTAAGAGTTATAAAGCAAAGATTACTTTATTTCATATAATATGTGCATATTTTATATAGGCATTATATCCAGATTTACTTTTCTCCCTTTTTTAAAAAAAAATCTCAAGTTGCACATGATTGCTGAAGGAAGCCGTGGGGCTGTACTGGAAATGACCCTAGCAAAAATCCTCTACACTAGTAGTAAGTATTTTTTCAAATGTGGTTACTAATTGATTTATGATCAAGAGATCTATAAAAGACTTATTTCTATTACTAGCGAAATTACATAGCCTACAGTAAGATACGTAGCTTTCTGCCTTAGATTATGATTTCTAAGGTAAGCGTATAGATTTTTGTTGGAAGAATTGATGAATGAGGATAATTGTTAAGATAAATGAAAGTAACATGTGAGGACATCCTTGTCATTATCTTTCATTTGCTAGCTATGTGTGCATACGCAGATGACTCAACCTCTCTGTTTCTTCACCTGTAAAATGGGGATAGTAATGATACTGACCTGATGGGATTGTTGTGAGGATTGAGTTAGCACATGTGAAGCATTCAGCAGTGCTTAGCACACAGCACTCAACAAGAGTTGCTGCTGTCTCCACCTTCAGTATCATCATCATACCAATAATATTCCAGTAGTCACTTTAAGGAGCTCTTTTGCAACATCAGATAGTCTTCAAATGTACATGAAATATTTATTCTAAAGGTCTTCTCTACTATGTAATGATATGCTATTGCAATAGCGTAGCTTCTATATGCAAAAATTATTCATTGTAAAGGTCAAACTTTAGAATTATTTTTAAAAATTTTAATAGCAATGGTATTTACTAGTAGACATATTGTAGCACTTTATAATCATTCATTAAAAAAATATTTATTGAGTACATACCAGGCACTATTTTAAGTGCTTAGGATACAACAGTGAATAAAACAAAGTCTCTGCCTTCATCAAACATACTTTAATGAAAGGGAAATAACAATAAGCAGATAAACAAGAAAACATGTGTGAAAGCATAAGAAGTTCTATAGGAAAATATAAAGCAGAGAAAGAGAAGAGAATGATCACCTACTTGTCAAATCTAGTGTACACTGACTGTCCTTGTCTCAATTTTACTTCAGCAGTTGACTGTTTATCATTCTTTTTTCCTTTGAGTGCTGCTACATCATTCACTTTTGGTTTTCCTACCATTTCTGTGTAAGTGGGAGCCTGTGTTAGCATGGAAAGATAGCATAGCATAATGGCTGAGGACAAACTCTGGAACTAGATTCAAATTCTGGCTCTTTTTTTTTTTTAATCTTTATTGTTGAAAGTATTAGAGATGCTCTCTTTTTCTCCCCATTAACCCCTTCTAGCCTACCCCCGCCCCAGACCTTCACCACACTATTGTCTGTGACCATGGGTTATGCTTATATGCATACAAGTGCTTTGGTTAATCTCTTCCCGCCCATCCACCCATCTCCGCCTGAATTCTGGCTCACTTTTAACTACATACATGACCTTGGGCAAGCTATAGTAACTGTGCCTCTGTTTCCTTATGCCTCAAAAATGGATGATAGTAATAGAACCTTCTCACTGAATTGCTGTAAAGATGAATGAGTTATCTTTGTAAAGCATCTAGCATAGTACCTGTACATAATGGACATGTGTTTGCTATCTATCTATCTATAATAAAAGCATAATATGCTAGTTAGACCAGACAGTCAAATGACCTTCCAGACGTCCTTCTGGACGACCTTCTGGACGAAGCCAGGGCTGTGAGGGCCAAGTTACCATGCGTGAATATCATGCATCAGGCCTCTAGTATATATAAAAGCCTAAGCAACCGAACAACCGGAATGACCAACCAGTTGCTATGATGCACACTGACCACCAGGGGGCAGACACTCAATGCAGGAGCTGCCCCCTGATGGTCAGTGCGCTCCCACAGCCAACCTCCCGCGGCCGGCCAACCTTCTGCGGCCCCTCCCCCTGGCCATCCAACTCCCACAGCCCCTTCCCCCCGCGGGCCAACCTCCTGTGGCCCGGATCGGCCGGATCACAGATCAAGCCGAGGGACCCCACCTGTGCACGAATTCATGCACTGGGCCTCTAGTTGATATATATTTGTCTTTCTATCACCAGTGCCTTATACTTAATAGATAATTAAATGTGATGAACCTCTTTAGTTTTTCCTTCTTGGGACACCTCATTCTGAGCATGTTTATTATTACATTGATGTTACCATAGATTCATCTTAGGCTCTTCTCTTATTCCCTTCTTCATACAGTTTCTGCTAATTCTCATCCACACTCATGACTTCAAGTGCTTCCTGTGTGGTGATGGCTCCCCCTCTGTATTTCCAGCTTATGACTCTCTTCTGCATAATATCATCTGCCAGCTGGACACTTCTACTTGAAAATCCCGTGAACAGCTCAGATTCACCATGTCCAAGTCTAACTCGTTTCCTTCACACCCATTCTTCAGTCTGAATTTCCTGCCACTATTTGTCAGCCAGCCAGCCAAGCCAGAATCTTACAGTCTTCACTCTTGTACATTCTGTCAGCAACCAAATCTTATCTGGTCCATCTCATCAATATATTTTTAAGTTCTCTCCTTCCTGTCCTTTACTACTAAATCTTTAGCTCAATGCCTCATTCTTTCTTACTTAGATTACCACAGAAAGCTCTCTCATCTGCCTTCAGCCTTGATCACTGCCATACCCCGCACCAAATCCATCTTCTCTAGTGCAGTTAGAATGATATTTCCTAAAGGCAAATCCTATTAGTTTATTTTACTGTTTACAGTTCTTCATAGCTTCCCTTTGTTTCTACATAAATCCCAAATTTCTTAGCACAACCTTTCATTGATTTGGCCACATGTTCACCTCTTCAGTTTCATAGTCTACCCTGAGGGAGTAGGAAGGGGCAACATTCCTC
Organism: Myotis daubentonii; assembly: GCF_963259705.1. NCBI lineage: Eukaryota > Metazoa > Chordata > Mammalia > Chiroptera > Vespertilionidae > Myotis > Myotis daubentonii. Next base: position 178,723,988 of record NC_081840.1, read on the forward strand.
TTTCAGATACTACTTTGTGTGGTAAAATTCAAGACAGAACACAACGGCAATGAAGAAGCATTTGCTAAGAAGACGTCTTGGGGTTTTGTGGGTTTTTTTGGATTCAGTAGCTGGTCTGTGGAAAGCAGCAATTTTGAGCTGCCCAGGAAGTCATGCAGCTTTATGAGTTGCACTCCACCTTTATTTTAAAGTAAAGTTAATCCGATAGCAAGATCGCATAAAGAACTTTTCATGTGGTATGAGGTCATCCCCCATTCAGTCCTGCATCCTGCACTGCACATCTGTGGACAGCCGAACCTGTGGAACCTGTCATAACTCTTCATGATGACGGCCCAGACAGTCATCAGCACACATTTTTATACTCATTTTTGTTGTTTAGAAGTCTTAATAAAGATCCTACTTCTTGATATGGGAAGAGTTTCATTTTTTGATTGCCAAATTAATAATCTGAAAATATATTTGTGTTTTTCTTACCTCCCCCCACCCCTTTCCCAAATCACTTAGGAAAAATTTAGAACCAAAAAAGGTTGCTAAAATTACTGTTATGATATAATAAATAATAAAAAATTTTCAATACTTTGGTATTTTTGTTTTTTTAGAAACAACTCAAATTATTGGTATGAGTGCAACTTTGAACAATGTTGAAGACCTGCAAGAATTCCTTCAAGCAGAATATTACACCAGTCAGTTCAGGCCAGTATGTACCTGAAGTTTGCACTGTAGTTATGTATCATCTTACTTAGAAACAAAAGTAGCTATTGTACCAAATAAAAAAATTCTATAGAGTAGTGAAGGGCCATAATTCCACTCACCATGGCTATCAACACTAATAAAAGAGAAAAATGGTAATTGGCGTACGAGCTACCCTTTTCATTGGCTAATCAGGGCTATATGCAAATTAACTGCCAACTAAGATTGGCGGTTAATTTGCATATGTAGGCACAATGCAGGGAGGCGAAAGGGAAAGCAGGAAGAAGCCCCCTGCCACTGACAGTGATCGGAAACCCAGGGGGGAGCTAAGAGCCCCCTGGGGCCGCCTTTGCCCTGCCCCCCAGCCATGATCGGAGAATCAGGTGCCTTTTCCGCCCTGGCCAGTGATAGCAGGAAGTAGGGGTGGAGCCAGCGATGGGAGCTGGGCACGGTCGAAGCTGGCAGTCCCAGGAGCTAGGGGTCCCTTGCCTGGGCCTAAAGCGAAGCCCACGATCGCGGGGCCGCTGCAGCTGAGGGTCCCCGCTGCCCAGGCCGAACGCCTCAGCCAGAGGCGTCAGGCCTGGGCAAGGGGCCGATCCTGCGATTGGAGGGTGATGGGGGTCAATGCCTGAGGGCTCCCAGTATGTAAGAGGGGGCAGGCTGGGCTGAGGGACACTCCCCCCCACACACACCCAGTGCACGAATTTCGTGCACCGGGCCCCTAGTATGCTAATAAGAATTTATAGAGAATGTAAACTCTGGGGTCAGGGATCTTGGCTTGGGTCACAACTGTATCTGCAGCACCTGGAATAGTGACTGGCCTAAATATTCAATGAATGAATATTTATTGAATGAAAATTTCCAGACGCATCCTATTTGTCTACTTATTCTATAAAGTAAAAATTTTCACTCAGTCAAAATTTAGTAATTTATGTTTTGAACTATTAACACAGTAAAAAAGTTATCTTAAAAGTTAAAATATTTACACTTGATGGTTATAATGCTTTTAAAATAAATCTAGGTTTCACATAGATTTAAATTTAAACTCCCCAGTAATAGTATTCCCAAAATCCTTGAAGAAAGTAAATAAATGTATCTGTCTGCAGTTCTAGTGTGCATGTTCTGTCTATAAATGGGTTTTCAGAAAATGATTTTTGAGAATCACCAAATTTTAATTTGAAAGTTGATGTTTTTATATTTGCATCACAAAAGAAAAATTTTAAGTATATTTCATTACCTTAATTGTCAAATTAGGTGCTATTCTTTTGAACATGCAATGAAATATGTTTACAAACTTTTTGTCTACAAACTTAAATTAAAAATAATGTGGCAGTTAGATTGAAAACTGATGACTAATTGAACAAAGTTTTAAATCTTGAGAAATAACTCCTTAATAAAAGATAAAGTGTGAACATTTAACTCATTTGTACTTCTTGTGAAAAATAAGGAAGTGTTTGATTTCTTTTTAGACATGTAGCTATTCAATTGAAAAGTATATTTTAAGGATATTACTCCCTAATTTTACTTACGAGCAAAAAGATACTTAAAAAAAAAAAAGAAATGGTAAAGAAAGTACTTTTAAGTTAAAGCATGTTTTCGTATACAGACCATAGAAAAGCTAAAATATTTGCATAGGTATTTTTACAACATATTTTACAAAATTTGTAACTCTGAAAAAAGGAATTTGTATGTGTTATTAATTGCAAATGTCCCTTTAATTTAAGGTTGAATTAAAAGAATATCTGAAAATAAATGATGCAATATATGAGGTTGACAGCAAAGCTGAAAATGGCATGACTTTTTCACGTCTGCTTAATTATAAGGTAATGTTAATGACCCCTGAACCCGAGATCCCCAGGTTTTGTGTCCAGGAGCCCTGGGGCACCACAGAACGTTCACATGAGTCCCATGGAATATTTTAGGTTTTTAAGAGAAACCTCTGATGCTTGAAATCTGTTGGACACCATACAAACTACTGGTTCAAGGTAGTTATTTTCTATTTTCAACATTAGATAACACTATATCCCTTTCTATAATATCATATCTTTGTGAATATGGGGGGTTTCTTGCAGTTACTATAAGCAAAAACCACGTGAAAATCAATATGGGTCAGGAAATAAGGGTAATAACTACATTTGTCCAATTCTAAGCTTCAAAATACTGCAGTGTCCAGCTGTTCACACATCTCATTAGTGGGCCATTGTGGTTATTTAAGGTTTATATAAACATTTTTTAAAAACCTCAGAGGGAAGGCAGGGGAGGGTGGGGTTGGGGGGGAAGAAATCAACCAATGAACTCATATGCGTATATGCATAATCCATAGACACAGACAATAGGGTGGTGAAGGCCTGGGGGGATGAAGGGGGATGGGAAAGGTCAATGGGATAAAAAAGGGGACATATGTAATACTCTCAACAATAAAGATTAAACAAATATATATTTATATTTATTGACTTCAGGGAGGAAGGGAAAGGGAGAGAGGGTCAGAAACATCAATGATGAAAGAGAATCATTGCTCAGCTGCCTCATGCTTGCCCCCAGAGTGGATTGAGCCTGCAACCCAGGCATGTACCCTAACTGGGAATTGAACTGTGACCTCCTGGTTCATAGGTGGATGTTCAAACTCTGAGCCACACCCACAGGCTAAATCTACATCTACACTAATAAAAGAGAAAAATGGTAATTGGTGTACGGCGCTACCCTTTTCATTGGCTAATCAGGGCTATATGCAAATTAACTGCCAACTAAGATTGGCAGTTAACTGCCAACAAAATGGCGGTTAATTTGCATATATAGGCACAATGCAGGGAGGCGAAAGGGAAAGCAGGAAGAAGCCCCCTGCCACTGACAGTGATCGGAAACCCAGGGGGGAGCTAAGAGCCTTTGCCCTGCCCCCCAGCCATGATCGGAGAATCAGGCGCCTTTGCCGCCCTGGCCAGTGATAGCAGGAAGTAGGGGTGGAGCCAGCGATGAGCTGGGCACAGTCAAAGCTGGCAGTCCCGGGAGCTAGGGGTCCCTTGCCTGGGCCTAAAGCGGAGCCCACGATCGCGGGGCTGCTGCAGCTGCGGGTCCCCGCTGCCTGGGCCGGACGCCTAGGCCAGAGGCGTTAGGCCTGGGCAGGGGCAGAGCCTGCAACCGCGGGGAACTGGGGGTCCCCTGCCCAGGCCTGACACCTCTGCCGGAGGCCTCAGGCCTGGTCAAGGGGCCGATCCGGTGATTGGTGATTGGAGGGTGATGAGGGTCAACTCCTCTGGCCGAGGCATCAGGCCTGGGCGGGGGGCTGAGCCGGGGATTGGGGGGATATGATGGTCCCCTTGCCCAGGCCTGAAGCCTGGGTCAGAGGCGTCAGGCTTGGGCACGGGGTGGAGCAAGCGATCAGAGGGAGATGGGGGTCCCCTGCCCAGGCATGATTCCTGGGCCAGAGGCCTCAGGCCTGGGCGGGGGTCAGAGCCAGTGATTGGGGGGAGATGGGGGTCCCCTGTCCAAGCCTGACACCTCTGGCGGAGGCATCAGGCCTGGGCAAGGGGCCAATCAGGCGATCGGAGGGTGATGGGGGTCTACGCCTCGGCCGAGGCATCAGGCCTGGGCAAGGGGCAGAGCCAGCAATCGGAGGGGTCTGGGGGTCCCCTGTCCAGGCCTGACGCCTGGGCCAGAGGCATCAGGCCTGGGCTGGGGGCAGAACCAGTGATGGGGGGAAATGAGGGTCCCCTGCCCAGGCCTGACGCCTCTGACAGAGGCATCAGGCCTGGGCAAGGGGCTGATCCTGCGATTGGAGGGTGATGGGGGTCAACGCCTGAGGGCTCCCAGTATGTGAGAGGGGGCAGGCTGGGCTGAGGGACACTCCCCCCCCCTCCACACACACACCCAGTGCACGAATTTCGTGCACCGGGCCCCTAGTATATATATGTGTGTGTGTGTGTGTGTGTGTGTGTGTGTGTGTGTGTGTGTGTGTGTGTGTGTATATTTTATTCACCTGATGTATATTATTTATGCAGACAGCTACTAAGTTGCAAGGAAATATATACTTATTAGGTTGTTTAGACCTAACTCCCCAATTAATAAAAATGGTTATTTTCTTAGCCTTGGGACTCCATGAACCAAGAAAATTTGCAGACCTCTCCCTTAAGTGTTCATTCATTTATCAACAACAGCAAAAAGAAACATTTGTGGGCTATTTAATTCAGACATTGGTATATGAAAATTTTAATGTCTACTATGTTAATGTTCAATAATATATGAAGGATATTAAAAAGGGGAGAAAAGGATTTTACTATAGTTTTAGAACTCTATGAATTCTAATTCATAGTTTTCAGAAAGTCAAAGGAAGTAAGGAGATTTAAAATAACTTTACATTCTTCATGTTCTTTGAATTCCTTATGTCTGCTTGATAAATAATTTTTTTATTTCTAAAAATGTACTGTAATATATGATTGAATCTATATTTTTAAAAACTAGTAGTAATAGTTAAAGATAAATCTTATTTGCACAGTCCTTTGACCATTATTAGGATCAATCTGTGTTTCTCTAGACATATTTTGTACTGCTTTGGTGAAGATGGGCATGCAGTGGAGTTATTAATAGCATCAGTGTTTTCACTTCTTTAATTTAAAACCAAATATACCTCACAAAATCCTAATACCATAAGAGAAAAGTGATAATTAACATTTTAATACGTAATATAGGTTTCATTTTTTTCTTTTAAATGATCAGATTTACTAAATCAGAACTTCAGATTATGGTTGATTTACTTACCTTCAAAACTTTTATCATTGCTAACTACCTTGTTGCTGTGTCTTGTTATGCAGTATTCTGATGCTCTGAAAAAGATGGATCCTGATCACTTGGTAGCATTGGTGACAGAAGTTATTCCCAATAATTCCTGCTTAGTTTTTTGTCCCACTAAGAAGAACTGTGAAAATGTAGCAGAAATGATATGCAAATTTTTAAGCAAGTATGTTAATCTTCTAAAAATATTTTGTTCTATTTTATTTTTGTCATAATTTGCATGTTCTGTATTCTGTTTATTCAATGAGCACTAATTACTTCATGCAGAACATTGTTTTAAGTTGTTCTACTTGATTCTGAAGGCCTAAACCTTGAAGGAAGTTTAACTATGAAATTCACATATGTGAAATAGCCAGAGAAAAATTTCAAGACTACATGTAAGAGAATGCTAATACAGTGGTTTAGATCAGTGATTCTCAACCTTGGCTACACAGTGAATAGGGAACTTTTCTTTTTCTTAATATGTTTTATATTAATTTTAGAGAAAGAGGAAGGAAGAGGGAGAGAGAGATACATCAATCAGCTACCTTCTGCACATCCCCTACTGGGGATTGAGCCTGCAGCCCGGGCATGTCCCCCGACCAGGAATCGAACCAGTGACCTCTTGGTTCATGGGTCGACACTCAAGCACCAAGCCACACTAGCTGGGCAGAGTTATTAGAATATTATTAACTGTTTTCCCTATGCTGTGCTTTTCATCCCCATGACTATTTTGTAACTACCAATTTGTACTTCTTAATCCCTTGACCTTTTTCACTATTTCCTGACAATAGCTAAAGCTCTGATCATAAATCTCCTTAAGAAATGATACCTCAGTGCTTCTCAGCTTACAATTCAGGCTAAAATCTGACTTAACTTACTTTTCCATTCTTATTTCTCCTACTCTTCATTCACCCTGTGATTCATCCAAACTGGACTGCTACCTTCTTTGTTTATGCCTTGAACTTACCATTTTCAAGCCTTTGATAATGCTTTACCCTCTGCCAAGAATGCACTCTCCTGCCCCTTCATTGCCACCTTTCTAACACCTGTTCTTCAAGACCCAGCTCAGATCTCAAGTTCTCCCACAACCATTCTTCATACAATCATATCTTCTGTGGTCAGTTATAAATAACATCTTCCTTCTCTAAAATTATATGCTGATTATCTATATTCTCACTGCTTTTAAGACGTAATGCCTTGAGAAGTGTTTGTCCTGTACATCCTTCTCAGGACCTTGAACACTGGCTGGCAAAGAGCAGCAGAAAGTCCTCTGCTCTACTAAGCTGTCACTTCTAATTTTTGCACTGATGACTCTTGACCATTTTCTTCCCAATTCTTCATTGTTCTACTTTTGTCTCTTTGCCTCCATTTCTCAACTTCTTATGCAGTTACTGGTGTTCTTCAGTGAGCACCAGCCAGAGCTTTCTATTCTTTCCATGAAACAGACCAAAATAACACAGGGCTGTGTGTATTTTATTTATATTTTGGATGATATGTGTTTGCTACTGGTATTTAGAAGTTGTTGCTTTACAGCCATTTGGTAGTTATTTCTACACAGTTTTTCTTTCTTTTCTTAAAATAACAGGTGCTTCTAGATATAGAGACATTGTAAGATAATATTGAAGTTTCTAAAATGCTAGTGTCCAGACTGTCATATAGTGTGGATGGTTTAATAATATATGTTTCCATCTTAAGAGAAGAGAATTTATTACTTAAAATAAAACAAATCATTTTCAATAAAGCTATATGATCTAGTAAAAAAAATTAACATTTAGAGCAGGGCTCAAACCTGGTATCCAAGGATTCATAGAAAGTACAGGAATGAGCTTCAGGAAGTCCATGAACCCTCTGATATTAAATGCAAAATATTGTGTTTATGTGAATATTTGTGTGATTTTTCTTAGCTTTATTCAAATTTTCACAGTGCTCTGTGATCCACACAAAAAAGTTGAAAGAGACTGCCTAATTGTGAAATCAGAATCAAAATTCTAAGAACATTTTTTGTACTTATATAACTAAAATTAATATTTTTAAAGGAATATTTACATGCATCTACTGAAATCAAAAGTATAGGCACTTTGTCACTATAAGATCAGGGTTCATATTTCTAACAGATCTTTTTTCCTAGGGACTATCTGAAACACAGGGAAAAAGAAAAACAGGAGGTAATTAAGAACTTGAAGAGTATCAGCAGTGGCAACTTGTGTCCTGTTTTAAAGCGCACTATCCCATTAGGAGTTGCTTATCACCATAGTGGTTTAATGAGCGATGAAAGGAAGCTCTTGGAGGAAGCTTATTCCACAGGAGTTCTCTGCCTTTTGACCTGCACATCCACCCTTGCAGCAGGTGTTAACCTACCAGCTCGAAGGTGAGATATATGTCACTGTTGACCAGGCTCAAAACTTTTCAATTCCTAGCTTACCAGTTTCATTGTTGTTTTATCCTTTCGTGGTAGTGGGTGAGAATCTATTGTTCTGTTGTTGTTGTTTTTAAGTATTTGCTGAGTAGATCCTTTGGTTTATTTCCTTTAATATTTAATGAAAAACAATATTAGTAGCTTTTCTGGTATTAAAATTCCTTCTTCCTTTTGTGCCCTCCAAATCTGGTTTTGTTTTGTAATATGTTTCTATTGATTCTAGAGAGAGGGGAAGGAGAAGGGAGAGAGGAGAGATAGAAACATCAATGATGGGAGAGAAACATTGATCAGCTGCGCCCTGCACACCCTCTACTGGGGATTGAGCCCACAACCTGGGCAACCTTTTGTACATGGGACCAATCTGGTTTGATGTCAAGGTTTATTATCCTGCTTGGGTAGAAACAGTTGGAAAGCTTTCCACCATTTTTTATCATATGAAAGAGTTTATTTTACATAGGTATTTCCTTGTAGAGAACTCATCCATAAAGACTCTTGAGTCTAGCACAGTGATGGCGAACCTATGACACACGAACTCATTTTTTGGTTGATTTTTCTTTGTTAAATGGCATTTAAATATATAAAATACATATCAAAAATAGAAGTCTTTGTTTTACTATGGTTGCAAATATCAAAAAATTTCTATATGTGACAAGGCACCAGAGTTAAGTTAGGGTTTTTCAAAATGCTGACATGCCGAGCTCAAAAGGTTCACCATCACTGGTCTAATATCTTTTTTAAAGTAGATATCATTGATTACCTTTTCAGTTATTACTAAAGCTGTGGACTACATAGTTGATTTCTGTTCTTTAGAATTTGTGACTTTAAAAAGTTTTTCAAACAAATCGTCAATTTTTATAAAGCATCCGTGAGTTAAAAAAAATATGTGTTTCCTTTTGAGTGTGCAGTTGCTGTATCTCAATGAGATCACAGGTATTAATCATGTTACCAGCTCCTTTATTTTCTTACTCTTTGTGATTCCTTAATCTGTCCATTTCAGAGAGGTGTGTGAGTCTCCCATTTTAATTGTGAAGTTGTCAATTTCTCCTTCTTGCATTCTAGAAGTGCATATATTTCAAAACTATTTAGGTATAAAAGGTGTATTCCAGCCCTGGCCAGCCCTGGTCAGCATGGTTCAGTGGTTGGAGCAGCAGCATGCCCACTGATGGATTGCAGATTCAATTCCCAATCAAGAGCTGTGCCTTGGTTGCCGGTCCCATCCAACCTCTGGTCAGGGTGGGTGTGTGAGGCAGCCAGTCAATGTGTCTCTGTCACATCTATATTTCTCTGTCTCTCTCTCTCTCTCTCTCTCTCCACTCCTTCCTTCCACTTTCTCTAAAAATCAATGGAAAAAATATCCTGACTCTTTGGATGAGGATTAAAAACAAAAAAAGTTTACTCTAAATACCTTTTTTTTAAATATATATTTTTATTGATTTCAGAGAGGAAGGGAGAGGTAGAGATAGAAACATCAATGATGAGAATCATTGATCAGCTGCCTCCTGCACACCCCCCACTGGGGATTGAGCCCACAACCCAGGCATATGCCCTGACCAGGAATCGAACCATGACCTCCTGGTTCAGAGGTCAACACTCAACCACTGAGCCATGCCAGCAGGGCTACTCCAACTATCTTATTGTTAAATTATACCTTCTATCAATATAAGTTTTTCTAACTTAGTGATTTTACTTTGAATATGAGGACTACATTATTTTTGCCAAGTATATCTTTTTCCATTCTTTTATTTTCAACCTCTGTTATTTGGTTTTTGAAAAAAAACAGGAAGTTATCCTATATAATAAAAGCCTAATATGCTAAGTGTCTGGTTGTCCATTCAACCAATCAAAGCATAATATGCTAATGATATGCTAAGGCCGTTCAATCGCTCGCTATGACATGCACTGATCACCAGGGGGCAGACGCTCCAACAGGTAGGTTAGCTTGCTGCTGGGGTCCGGCCAATTGGGACTGAGCGAGACTGGCTGCACACACCCTGGAGCCCTCCCGCGGTCCCTCCCCGGCTGGCCAACCTCCCACGTCCCTCCCTGGCCCTGATCGTGCACCGGTGGGGTCCCTTGGCCTGGCCTGAGCCCTCTTGCAATCTGGGACCCCTCGGGGGATGTTGGAGAGCTGGTTTCGGCCCCATCCCACAGGCCAAGCCGAGGGACCCCACTGGTGCACAAATTCGTGCACTGGGCCTCTAGTGTATGTGTGTGTGTGTATATTTACATATATATATGTATATATACACACATACATATATATTCTATTTTTTCTTTTTCTTTAAACATTTTTTTATTGATTTCAGAGAGGAAGGGAGTGGGAGAGAGAGAGAGAGACACCAATGATGAGAGAGAATCATTGATTGGCCGCCTCCTGCACACCTTCCACTGGGGTACGAGCCCGCAACCCGAGCATGTACCCTTGACCAGAATTGAACCCGAGACCTTTCAGTCCGCAGGCCGAAGCTCTATTCGCTGAGCCAAACTGGCCAGGGCTATATTCTATTTTTCTTTCTTCTTTTTTAAAAAAATATATTTTATTGATTTTTTTTACAGAGAGGAAGGGAGAGGGATAGAGAGTTAGAAACATCAATGAGAGAGAAACTCGATCAGCTGCCTCCTGCACAGCCCCTATTGGGGATATGTCCGCAACCAAGGTACATGCCCTTGGCTGGAATTGAACCTTGGACCCTTCAGTCCGCAGGCCGACGCTCTATCCACTGAGCCAAACTGGTCAGGGCTATTCTATTTTTCTTATTCCAACTGTTAAAATTTTAGCAGTGTAATGAAAATGTTTTTTTTGTCATTGTAGAATTAATAATTATATTCTCTTGTACATGAGTTTTGCCATTTATATATCCTCTTATACTGCCTTATGTATGTTGCAATTAACTAAAATTGTAGTTCCAGATTTTTATATTTTTCATTTTATAATCAGTAACTATTTAAACTTACTTGTATATTATCCTTGGTTTATGTTTTGATTACCATTGCCTCTGGTATCCCACATCTTCCTTTTGTGATTCATTTTTTTTTTCTTGCCACCCTTGAGTAATTATTAAGTACTACTAGTATATTGGGGTAAAAAAGTTTGTCTTTCCATAGCTGAAGATGTCTTTATTTTAGCCTCACACTTTAACACCTTACTAGAATTTTAGGTTCAATTTTTTTCCATGGCAACTTCAGTATTGTTTCTTGTTTTTTAGGAGCCAATGTTGCTCATTTTTGTTTTTGTGTAGGTTCACTTTTTTTCTCTTTCCAGATCCGTTAAACTTGTCTCTTTAACTGTAAAATTCTGTCATAGCGTATAATAATAATTGCAAGCTATTGCACCCCCTCCTTCATGCCATAGTACCTCTACATGCATTGACTTAATAGATCTCCACGCCAACTCTTCGAGAAAGGTTATATTTCATTATCCACATTTTATAGAAGGGAAAACTTAGGTGCTGAACAATGAAATAATTTGCCCAACTTCAGGCCCAGCAAATGAGTTCCACAGCCAAAGTTTGAACCCTGGAAACTAATTCTACAATCCCAACCATCCCAGTTTAGCTACTTTTTATTCTTAGGACTTAGCACTTGGATATATGTTTTCAATTTAAAGTTTTATGCCTTTCATAATCTTAGAGTAATTTTTTTGTTATTGTATTATTTTTTCCTTTCATTATCTCACTCTCAGCTTTTGTAATTTCAGAGTTGGAACTTTCTAGATTGAGTTTTCTTATCTCTTTTCTCATACATTTTTGCAATCTTTACCTTCTATATAACTATATCCCATTAACTATGTTTATTAATTATTCAGTTCTTTTATTGAATTTTTAAAATGAACTTAAATATTTTTCTTAATTTCCAGACACTCTCTTCTTTTATTGCTCTTTTTTAAAATAAGGTCTGCTGTCGATTTTGAATACAATACCCTCGAGGATTTTCTATAGATACTTAGTAGAATTTAAGTTCTTTAAGTTTTGTATTATCTGCTTCTATCAGACTTTTTTTTCTTTATGTTCTTGTTGTTTTTCTGTTACATCATTAGTTTTTTTTCCCAAATGTTAATCTTGGCTGTTCATTGAGATTTATAAATAAAGGAGATGGTTAATCAGTATAGGCAAATACCATAGATTTTTCTCTCATCTTTTAACAGAAAAGCTGGCTACAGACTGTTATATTTGTGAGCAGGATGAAATCAACTTGTTTATAGGTCAAAAACAGTTGAAATCTGCAATTGTATATAGTTGACAACAATTTAAATTCATCAATAAATTTGCATATATTGGTGGTACATGGTGAGAGTTTTTATTTATGGAGTATAAAATAAAAAAAAACTGTTGCTGAAGTGGATTGGTCATAAGCTTTGCAGCTAGGCGGACTTAAGTTCAAATTATGTTTCTGGTAATTACTAATTTTGTGGGTTGAGATAAACCAATTAGCCCCTCATATATATATATATATATATATATATATATATATATATATATATATAATTACAAGGAGTTTTGTAAGAATTACAGATAATGTACATAAAGAACCTAGGACATCATAGATTTTTGGTAAATACTAGTTTTCTATTATTTTAAGTTAATATGTTATTAAATTTAATATTACATAGATATAATGAAATTAAGAATTTAAAAAATAAGTGCTATCGCTATAGATGGAATATAACTTTTAATTAATTTTATCAATTTCATAGAGTTATTTTGAGAGCCCCCTATGTTGCTAAGGAATTTTTAAAGAGAAGTCAATATAAACAGATGATTGGCAGAGCTGGCCGTGCTGGAATAGATTCTGTTGGGGAGAGTATCCTTATATTGCAAGAAAAAGACAAGCAACAGGTAACACTCAGTCTAGTTGTTAGTTGGTTGTTTTGTCTTTTTTTGGACTTTGGTCTACCACTTTTATGAGATCATCTTTTAAAAATTAATTATTAACATTTCTTTAAATAATGTTTCCTTCTCTATGATTGAAAATTAGAGTAGTTTAAATACTTTTGTATTTAGGCAAACAATAAAAAGCATTTTTCCTAATTGTCTTCTATTTTCATGAGCACTTTTTGAATGTCCAACTCTACATTCTTTTTTTTGTCTTTGTTTTTTTTTTATCTTACCCTGCCTCCATAAGATATGCAAAAAATTTAAAATTTTATATGGAACACCATTTATTTTTTATAAAAACACAAAACTTAATACTGCTTTAACTTTTGTAGGCATTGGAGTTAATAAGCAGACCATTGGAAAACTGTTACAGCCATCTTGTTCAAGAATTCACCAAGGGAATCCAAACATTGTTTCTCTCATTGATTGGTTTGAAGGTATATTTTAATATTTTAAAATCTTTTTACTGTTACCTAAGATAATAGAGGTTAAATAGTTATGAAAATTGTAAAGTATGAAAAAAATGTTAACTTTAATTTGATGTGGAAAAGAACAGTCTGTGACCTGATAGATCTTTTTTTTTTTTAATTAAATCTTTATTGTTCAGATTATTACATTTGTTCCTTTTTTTTTCCCCCCCATAACTCCCCTCCTCCCAGTTCCCGCCCCACCCTCCGCCCTCACTCCCCACCCACTGTCCTCATCCATAGGTGCACGATTTTTGTCCAGTCTCTTCCCACATCTCCCACACCCCTTTCCCCCCCAAGAATAGTCAGTCCATTCCCTTTCTGTGTCCCTGATTCTATTATAATCAACAGTTCATTCTGTTCATCAGATTATTTATTCACTTGATTCTTAGATTCACTTGTTGATAGATGCATATTTGTTGTTCATAATTTGTATCTTTACCTTTTTCTTCCTCTTCCTCTTCTTAAAGGGTACCTTTCAGCATTTCATATAATCCTGGTTTGGTGGTGATGAACTCCTTTAGCTTTTCCTTATCTGTGAAGCTCTTTATCTGACCTTCAATTCTGAATGATAGCTTTGCTGGATAAAGTAATCTTGGTTGTAGGTTCTTGGTATTCATCACTTTGAATATTTCTTGCCACTCCCTTCTGGCCTGCAAAGTTTCTGTTGAGAAATCAGCTGACAGTCGTATGGGTGTTCCCTTGTAGGTAACTGAGTTTCTTTCTCTTGCTGTTTTTAAGATTCTCTCTTTATCTTTTGCTCTTGGCATTTTAATTATGATGTGTCTTGGTGTGGTCCTCTTTGGATTCCTTTTGTTTGGGGTTCTCCGCGCTTCTTGGACCTGTAAGTCCATTTCTTTCACCAGGTGGGGGAAGTTTTCTGTCATTATTTCTTCAAATAGGTTTTCAATATCTTGCTCTCTCTCATCTTCTGGCACCCCTATAATTCTGATGTTGGTACGCTTGAAGCTGTCCCAGAGGCTCCTTACACTATCCTCGCATTTTTGGATTCTTTTTTCATTTTGCTTTTCCGGTTGGATGTTTTTTGCTTCCTCGCATTTCAAATCATTGACTTGATTCTTGCGCTCCTCTGGTCTGCTGTCGGGCGTCTGTATAATATTCGTTATTTCAGTCCGTGTGTGCTTAATTTCTAGTTGGTTCCCCAATATAAGATCGAGGGTCTTATTAGTTTTCGTGTAGATCTCATTAAGTTTATCAGCAGCTTCTAAACAGTTCTTGAGAGACCTTAAAAGTGTGGTTCTGAACTCTATATCTTCCATTGACAATCTTGTCCTGTTTCTTTGTCTCCGCATTTTGTTATGCTTCCTTGGTGCACCCCCTAGTGGTCTTTGTTCGAAGTCTTATAGTTAAATCTTGATTGTTGTGGCTAATTCCAGGGAGGGTTTGACCTCCAGGCCAAGTGGCTATGAGAATCAGCTGTGTCAGAAGTGAGAGAACTTCTGTCCTCTAGGGAGGTGCTAATCTAGCCTTTGCCTGAGGCTATCCGGCAAATGCCTCTGTGCAGGGCATGGGCAGGGCGGGTCGCACAGGATCAACAGGGTGGGCCGGAGAGAGCAGTTATGGCGGCTCTCAGTCCTGTCCCCAGGGGCTCTGCCTCTCTGAGTCCCAGCACCCGCTGCAAAGCTCGGAGAGAAAGCTGCACTCGCTCTGACCGAAGCCAGACAGTCCCGCTTCTCCCGTTTGAGTCTGGGTCCCTAAAGACTCGCCTGGATCTGGTGCTCAGAGTCTGCGACTCCCTCCCGATTGAAAACAACAATCACGCCCTCCGCCGCCAGCCCGCTCCGCGCACTCCGCACCTCAGAATTTGACTTCAGCACTGCGCCTCCTCTGAGTGTCCGTGTGCGTTTCTCTTTCCTCCTAGTTGTAGGACTTCCACTCAGCCAGCGTTCCTGTGATTCTGGGTGATGTCCCTTCCGTCTTTTAGTTTCACTTTTGAAGTAGTTGTTCAAAGCAGCAAACTCCGATGTTAACCTATGCCGCCATCTTGGTTCTCCGACCTGATAGATCTGAATCTGGATTTATATGTGCATTTTTAATCTTTGAGTTATAACAAATATGAGAAATCAACATAATAACTGGGCATCACTTACAAATATTAGAGTTTGGTGGATACTATGGATGCACAAATTGCTGTGAAGAAACGGGTCCTGATATGGGATAATCCAGCATTTCTGCCCTTTTTAAGAGTAGGTTCATCTATAGTCCTGTAACCATTCTAGGTATTTTAAACATTTATGAGATAACTATAGCCTTTATTAGGTAGAAAATTAAAAAACATTAAAAAAAAGGCATGACAGGAAAATACTCTTTTACTAAGAATAGAAATTAGCTCTCTTTTTTAAGCTTACTCCTGAGTTAAACTTCCTTTTTAGAATTATTCTTAAGGAAATTTTAACTTTGTGCCCAATGTTACTCTGCCACAAAGTGGCAAAGTCAAGTTTTGAATTCAGCTTTATCTAAATACAAAACCAGTGCTCTTAACCTTTCATGCGGTCTATAGTCACCCACAACTTTGTCTAGTTAACTCCCACCCAGCCTCCAGATTTTCACTTAACCGGTCCTTCCTCAGGAAAGCCTCCATGTGCCACTGAATCCAGTCAGTCTGCTGTATACTTCATGGAACTACACACTGTACCCCCCTGGAATGTAAGCCCTGTGAAAGCAGGGTCCACATTTATTTTCATGTCACTAAATGTCAGTGCCTAACACAGTGCCTGGCATGTGGTTGTGTGTCAGTAAATGCTTGAATTCATTAATGGATTGACTTTGGAAATGGGTATGGTTGAACTTCCAGGTTGCGGCAACAGTGGAGAATCCAGCTTTGAGAGGCTGTGGAGGCCAGAGGCAGAGGCTAGCCCAGTGGGTTTAAATCACTATGTCTAAAAGTTTTTCACAGAGGGGTAGAAAGTGAACATGGTGGTAGCTAGAAGGATCAAGTAAATGTTATTTTTTTTTAATCCCCAGGGTTAACTGTAATTAACCAAGTAGAAAACAATATAGAAACTACATTGATAATCTACAAACTGCGTATCAGTTCTAGAATAGAATCTTAAAAGTGCAATTTTAGCCTAATTGAATACTATATTAAGAGAAGAAGGAATAAGAAATATCGGTGCTCCATAATATTTTTTGTTATCCCTTATATTGGTTTAATATGAAATGACTAAAGTTTTCCATTTGAAATATTTTCAGAATTGTGAGAGAGAAATATGCTTATTGACTGACTATATTTTAGTATAACATACTGATATCATTGAAATTGCATAATATAAAATTATTCTAATTCAGAGTCAACTCTACAACTAATTAACAAATGAAGGGTTGAGTAAGTATTACTGATGATTGCCATTAAACGTTTTAAATAGTGAATAAAAGGAGGAGAGAGAAAAAGGCAGGAAAAGAAGATAGAAATGAGACAAAAAGAGATGGGAAACTATTTATTTTTAGGTAATATACAGGGAAAATATTGCCTGATCTTGTTTCACTGGAGACTTTCA
This sequence comes from Myotis daubentonii, assembly GCF_963259705.1. Lineage (NCBI taxonomy): Eukaryota > Metazoa > Chordata > Mammalia > Chiroptera > Vespertilionidae > Myotis > Myotis daubentonii. Next base: position 178,740,720 of record NC_081840.1, read on the forward strand.
GTTGTATTTTCCATGTGTTTCTTTATTTCTTTTTAAATACAATTTTTAGATTGTTTTCACTGGTGGCTGAAAAGGAGTGATGAGAGGATTTCTGAAGAAGGCAGAGTGGGAATTAGTGATTATTGGTTGAGGAATAAACAGATCACAGCTTTGGAGATACTGTGAAAAATTACTCAAAAAGACCTAAGATGGTTTGTGTGTGTGTGTGTGTGTGTGTGTGTGTGTGTGTGTGTGTGTGTGTATAGATGTTTTCATAACAAGTTTGAATATGATAACTGTCTTCTTCCTTAAAATGTTTTCTCTTGTTAATTTTAAAATGCCATTATAAAATTACCTTTATATATGCAACTATGTAGATTTTATATTGCTTTTTTATTTAAATATCTTTGAGGTATAGAAATGAATTATCATCTTAATTAGAGTACATTCAAACTGATGTCTTGAATTAAGGAAAATGCTCCAATGATGTCCTGAATTGTTTCAGATTGCAACACATCTTGGTGACATATATCACTTTATGAGTGGTACACTTTTTGGCGTTCAGCAAAAGATTTTGTTGAAAGAAAAAAGTCTCTGGGAAATAACTGTTGAATCACTTAGATACCTGACAGAAAAAGGACTCCTACAAAAAGACACCATTTTGACAGAAAACGGACTTACACAAAAAGATGCTAGTTATAAGTCCGAAGAATGGTTCCAGTATAGTTTTCATATCACAAAGTTGGGACGAGCTTCTTTTAAAGGTAGTAGTTTACCTAAATTTTATTTTACCTAAAATAAATTTTTTTTAAAATCTTACTTTACCAAAATCTGAGGAAATGCATTGGAAAAAGTAGACATTCTGTTACTTTAAATTAGATTTGTAATTTCATATTAATAACATTAATCTTATAAACTTTAAAAAGTTGAAAAATGTTTTAAATTACAAGTAATTTAGAATACTGCAGAAGTATATAGAGAAAAAGGTGTTCATCACTTCTCACACTTCCCTCCCCCAGCAATCACACAAATATTAATATCCTACCAAGAATAACAATTTGGTGTATATCTTTTCAAACAGTTTCTGTATATTTCATTTCAACTCATAATACATAGATATATATATAGGTTAAAGATTTGTTTAAACTTTTGTTTTTAAATAATATATTATCTTAAAGATTGTTGTATGGCAGTGGATAGTTTCTTAATGTCCACTTCATAATTTACTTAATGAAAAATAATTCATGTCTGTTGTTAAAAAAAAATCTTTAGGAATCAGAAATTATGTAAAGGAAAATCCCAGATTCCTGTCCCATTTCCACTCGTCTAGGGGCTTCCTCAGTTAACAATTGCAAGTATTTTTATGTGTATGTATGCATATATGAATGTGCGTTTATATATGTCTGTATGTATATATATATATATATATATATGTATATATGTATATATGTATATATACACACACATGCATACCTGCATATGCACACAGTTTATTTTTTTAATGGAATCATAGTGTATGTTTTAGCAGCTTGCTTTTCTTATAAAATGTCATGCACATCTTTTTGTTTGTTGTTCTCACCCAAGGACATGCTTTCACCCAAGGACACGTAGAGAGAGAATAATGGGGTGGAGAGAGAGAGGGAAAAACATCAATCGGTTGCCTCCCATATGCCTCCCGATGGACCAGGGATTGAACCTGCAACCTAGGTGTGTGCCCTGACCAGGAATCTAACCTGCCACCTTCTGAGCCAAACTGGTTTCGGCACAAGTTAATCCCTTTAAATTTACCTTTTTTTCTTTTACTACTTTAGACATCTATAGTATGAAGGCCTTAAATTGTTTATCCATTCCCCTATTAATGAACATTTGCACAGTTTCTGAGTTTTTTCAATTATAAACAAGATTGCATAGACATCTATATTCATGTATTTTGGGGTATATGTAGAAATGTTCTGGGTTAGATTCCCAAAAATAGAGTAGTTGGGTCAGAAAGTATATACTTACTAAATGTTGATGGATACTATCAAAATGACCTCCCAAATAGCCATGCTAAAGTACATAATAAGAGATTTTGAATACTGTTTGCTATATTTAGGTAACTTCTAAACAAGACTTTTTTTAAAATCGCCTCTTTCTTCCTTTGGTAATTATGAAAAATGAAATACTTGTATCTTTTAGGAACTATAGATTTGGCTTATTGTGACATTCTCTACAGAGATTTGCAGAAAGGTCTTGAAGGCCTTGTGCTTGAAAGCCTTCTTCATCTAATTTACCTAACCACTCCCTACGATATGGCTTCTCAGTGTGACCCTGATTGGATGATATACTTCAAACAGGTGAGCATAAAAGGTTCTTCAGTATAGGCTACTTAGTCTATTAATGATGATATGATTTTTATCAAGTAGTTATTCACTTTTTCTATTAAAATATGTTTGAGCCGAAGCCGGTTTGGCTCAGTGGATAGAGCATCGGCCTGCGGACTGAAGGGTCCCAGGTTTGATTCCGGTCAAGGGCATGTACCTTGGTTTCGGGCACATCCCTAGTGGGAGATGTGCAGGAGGCAGCTGATTGATGTTTCTCTCTCATCGATGTTTCTAACTCTCTATCCCTCTCCCTTCCTCTCTGTAAAAAATCAATAAAATATATATATTAAAAAAAAATATGTTTGAAATTGGGCCTTTAGTTCTTTCATTTTTTAAAATAGTAATATGACAATAGCATTTTTGGTTTGTTTAACTTAAATATTACTTTTCTGTTAAATATAAAGATGTCATTATCAAAAAAAAATAAAGGTGTGGAAAAAGAAAAGTATCATCCCTGCTTCCATTCTCCCAAAGATAGTTACTGTTCTGACTTGTTGACTACAGCATTTTATTTTATAACTAGTGGCCCAGTGCACGAATTTGTGCACATTGAAAGGAGATTAATTAGAAGAAATATTTTAATATTGCTATTTGCCCTTTCTCTATAATAGAAGTGTCAACCAAATTCATGATCGACAATGACAGATCAAAACACATGTGTGCGATTGGCATCAGTGAGAGCTTTATATGTATTGCGCATGCCCAAGTCAACTTAGCCTTTTATAGATATAGAATAAACTTGCTTAATTAGACCTGCTTTCTGATTTAGCTAAACTTTTTCCTGGCAAGTGAAGCACCCCAACTTCTCTTTCAGGTAATTGTCAGCAACACAGCAGTAAATATCAACATGAAGCAGATTATTATTGTAGATCACTCAGGGAAAACAAAGGGTAAAATATTTAACTGCAGCAGTGTTTGACTATATTCTGCATAGTGAGAAAACCTAAAGTCATTTTCAAGGTCCACCATTTTTTCTTTTCAGTTGGGTCAAGTTTTTAAGCTTTCTAAATCTCCTTTTTCCGGCTAATTAAAAGAAAATAGGATTCCACCGAGTCTCCTATCTACCTACTCCAGGACTTCCATGAGGATCAAATGAGATGAGGCACAGGAAAACACTTCATAAACATTTGGTTAAAGTGTAAAATGTTTGCACCTGGCTATAAAGCAAGTCATGTGGCTGAAGAAACTGCAAGGAGGCTAGTTGCTAGGGAGAGGAAGCTGGGCGTTGCTATGAGACATCATTACCTGGCACCCACAGCCACCGTTTCCAGACTAGGCTAGGCTGTGGGTCACATTTTGCGCCATGGGGTCTCGGCAGCGTTGGCTGCGATTTGGTGGGCTGTCGCTCCCGGGTGCTGGCGGGGCCTGTGTTCACTTTGGGGAAGCCAAGTGTTGCTTTCTGGGTGCCAGGTCTGTGGTGCCATTTCTCTGTAAATGGCCAGTGTGCATCATGACAGCTCCTGCGTTGAGTGACTGCCCCCTGTTGGTCAGTGCACGTCATAGCTACCAGTCAGATGGACACTTAGCATATTACCCTTTTATTAGTATAGATATAGATGATAGATGTCTGGAATCTAAAGGAAACCATGAAGACCATCTCTGATGATTGAGAGTTTAGTTACCTGAGAGCTCTGTCAGAGCCAAGCATGATAGATATATCAGACCCAGTACTATTGATAACTGAGAAAGAATATCAGTTTTATGGAAAGGTGGACCTGGCCCTATTTATTATAAAAGCAAGTGGTAAGAGTACAATCTATTATGATTTTATTGTAAACAGGATAGATGCATGAACACATATTAGGCAGAAGTGGTATGTAGCTTTTAATTGCAAGAAATTAACTTTCTTTTTAATATATTTTAAAATTATTCCTGTAAGTTTTCTTAGCCAGTAGTATATAATGCAGTTACTTTCAAAAGCTTTCCCTCTTCTCCTAACCACCCTTCCAATATTATACAGTACTTGTGACCATGACTTTAAGTAATTCTACTAAAATATGCTATAGCCCTGGACAGTTTGGCTCAGTAGATAGAGCGTCGGCCTGTGGACTGAAGGGTCCCAGGTTTGATTTCAGTCAAGGGCACATACCTGGGTTCTGGGCTCGAACCCCAGTGGGCGGTGTGTAGGAGGCAACCGATCCATGATTCTTTCTCATCGTTGTTGTTTCTGTCTCTCTCTCTCCCTCTCTGAAATCAATAAAAATATATTTAAAATATGCCATATTTTAATATTTTTAAGTTTGTAATATTTGTACATAAAATGTGTTGCTTTTTCATATCCTTTAAAAACAAGAAAATGTGATATCATAGAAAATACTGGATTTGGTTCAAATGGCATTTTTTAAAGGTACAATTAGATTTTCCTATATAATGACTCTAATTTTTTTTATGTAGTTTAATCAGCTCAGTCCAGCAGAACAAAATGTGGCTGCTCTTGTTGGAGTCTCTGAAAACTATATTGGAAAGAAGGTATCAGGTCAAGCTATCAAGAAGGTACCATAATCTTTTTTTTCCTTCCTAAATAACTAAGTTCATTTAACAAAATTAATGCTGCTGTATCATCTCCCTTGTTGACTTGATCTTTTTGTTTCACTTCTTTTCTCTAAATTAAATTCCCACTTTATTATTTAAAACATCTGAGGAGCAGAAACTTAGGCATTTAAAAAAAACTATTTATTTGTTGGTGGTGTAATAGACTATTTTTGTATCTTTGTATTCTAAAATATTCTGTCATACATGTAAGGCTATTATCATATGGAAAGGTAAACCTTATTAATTTATTTTTTATAGGCTACTTACTGCTTACATTACAAAATATTTATAATGTTTTCATGATATTATGTAATCCTGAAGTAAATTCAATTCAAGGGAGAAAATTATATTTTCTAAAACTTTGATTAGGCATTCTACTTGCTATCAGAGATTCTGAGATAGGACAGGTTTAGGGTTTTTGTTGATTGTGTTGTTTGTTGTCCTCAAAGAACTTCTAATCTAATATATGACATACATAAAACATTCTAAAAGGTTGAATATTATTTGTTTGATATTTTATATTTTGGGGTTTTAAAGTTCAGTCAACAAGCATAAAGCAAGTGTATAATGCATACACTAACTTTAAGAGAAGTGGAACTAATTCTTTGGCTAACATGCTTTAAAATTCCTTAAGTTAATATCATTTTCCACCTCATAATATACACTTTATTCATTTTTAATTTTCTTTGATAATCCAAACTCCATTGAAACCTAATTATCTACCTACTTTTCCCTCCTATATCTTTTAAATTTCCATGGATATTACTGATTTCATTTTGAAAAACAGAAGATGATGTTTACTCTCATTTGAATTGAATGGTGCAACTGTCCCATGTACTGCTGTATCATGAAATTATCAGTAGATATTATAGTACTTCAATATTCATGTTGTCACAACATTTAGGTTAAGTCTTTTACCTTAAAAATGGTTCTGCTGTTTAGACCTTCAAAATGTTGAATAAAAATATTTCTTAAAACAAATTTTTTATAACCAACTGTATAATAAAAATAAAAACAAAATTATATTTTAAAACTCATGTTAATTTGGAACATATTACCAAATAATAAACATATACAAAATCTTATTAGAATAATACACCTTTTTAAACTTGCACCAAAATTTATTTTTGTTACATTTTATGAAATATTGTCAATAGCATGACCGGTATGGTTCACTGGTTGAGTGTTTACCTATGAACCAGGAGGACATGGTTTGATTCCCGGCCAAGGCACATGACCGGGTTACGGGCTCGATCTCTAGTGTGGGGCATGCAGGAGGCAGTCGATCAATGATTCTAGCTCATTATTGATGTTTCTATCTTTCTCTCCCTCTCCCTTCCTCTCTGAAATCAATAAAAATGCAGTAAAAGAAAAGAAATACAGTCAATAAATGTTTATTCAATTGAAAATTGCATATTTAAACTAGTATGGACGTGAATTTATTTTAATTACAAATGGATTATTTACTAGTTTAATGTTTTGAAAGTATCATCGTATCTAATAAAAGAGAAACATGGTAATTGGCGTACGACCGCTACCCTTTTCATTGGCTAATCAGCGAGATATGCAAATTTACTGCCAGCCAAGATGGCGGCCGGCAGCCAGGCAGCTTGAAACTAACATGAGGCTTGCTTGCTTCAGTGACGGCGGACTCAACGTTCCCCGCCTGCCTTGCCAGCCTCTGAGCCTGCACTTTGAAACATTGTAATAAATATAGAAGCTAAACAAAACCCCAGAAACCTGCTTTCAGCGAGCCGGGATCTCAGAGCTGGAGTTATACATTGTTTCGATTATAGAACCCAGCAGAGGCCTCAGAGCTGGAGCCAGAGCTAAAGCTGGCCCAGAATAAAAAAGAAAAAGAAAAAAAGGAGCAGTTGGGAGCTTCAGTCACCCGCGAGCCTGAAAACAGCCCTCAGCCCCTCATCCAGACTGTCCAGGCACCCCAGTGGGGACCCCCACCCTGAAGGGTGTGTGACCAGCTGCCAACAGCCATCATCCCCTCACCCAGGCTGGCCAGGCACCCCAGTGGGGACCCCCATCCTGGTCCAGGACACCCTTCAGGGCAAACCAGCCAGCCCCACCCATGCACCAGGCCTCTATCCTATATAGTAAAAGGGTAATATGCCTCCCAGCACCAGGATCAGCGGAGCCGCGAGGCCTCCCAGCACTGGGATCAGCGTGACAGGGGGCAGTGCCCAAACCCCTGATCACCCTGCGGCTCTGTGTGTGATAGGGGGCCGGGCCACAACCTCGCTATCTGCCCTGCTCTGTTCATGACAGGGGAAGGCACCCCAACCCCCTGATCAGCCCTGCTCTGTGCCTGATAGGGGGAGCTCCCCAACCCCCTGATCACCCTATGGCTCTGTGTGTGACAGGGTGCAGCGCCCCAACCCCCTGATTGGCCCTGCTCTGTGGGTGATAGAGGGCAGCGCCCCAACCCTCCTTCCCCCCTCGGGCCCTGCTCTGTGTGTGATGGGGTAGAGCCATAACCTCCCCATAAGCCCTGCCCTGAGTGTGACAGTGGCGGCGCCCCAACCCCCTGATCGACCCTGCTCTGTGGGTGATAGAGGGCAGCACCCCAACCCCCTGATCCGCCCTGCTCTGTGTGTGACAGCGGGCGGTGCCCCAACTCCCCTATCGGCCCTACTCCGTGAGTGACGGGAGGAGCTCCTCAACTCCCTGATCGGCCCTGCTCTGTGCGTGACATGGGGGAGCTCCCCAACCCCCTGATGGGCCCTGCTCTGTGGGTGACAGAGGGGAGCTTCCCAACCCCCTGATCAACCCTGCTCTGTGCATGACAGGTGGTGGCACCGCAACCTCCCCATCGACCCTGCCTTGAGTGTGACAGGGGGCGGTGACCCAACCCCCCAATTGGCCCTACCCTGAGTGTGACTGAGGGTGGCATTGCAACCTCCCAATCCGCCCTGCTCTGTGAATGACAGGGAGCGGCACCCCAACTCCCCAATTGGCCCTGCTCTGAGCCCGACCAGGGCTGCACCTAGGGATTGGGCCTGCCCTCTGCCACCCAGGAGCAGGCCTAAGTCAGCAGGGCGTTATCTCCCGAGGGGTCCCAGACTGCGAGAGGGCACAGGCTGGGCTGAGGGACCCCCCCCCCCCCGAGTGCATAAATATTTGTGCACCGGGCCTCTAGTTATTTATAATTCTAGAGAACATGATTTTACTTAAAATCTAAATTGATTTCTCCACATTGAAAAAGTCACCCTCCTTTTCTTTAAACATTTCTTGTAAAATAGCTTAGAATTGGAGCTAAGCATTTTATCTTACCTTGTAATATAATTTTATCATTTCTCTTGACTTAAAACATGCCTTTTGAACAAAATCTACATTGACTCTATTTTAATAATGAAGGTGCACCAAATTTGGAAAATTAAAAAGTGATCTTTTCCTACTTTTATTCAACTATCATGTTTTTTAGCTTAATGCTTTTTAAGTGATTGATCCTGTATCAACATGCAGAATCTTAATTCATATATTCTTTAATATGTCAGTCTAAGTTTTCATCTCAAACATTCTATTACTATAGTAGAGGATATAATTTTAGATTTTATACCTTTTTTTTTCTCTTTCAAGTTCAACCTTTTTCCCCCCTCTGATTTTACTACACACAAAAAATAGTCACTAGACGCCACAGGCAAAAGCAGGTACACAGAATAGAAATTGTCAACTTCAGAGAGCATTTTTATCTTCCAGTGTTTTAGCTTTAGAAACATTACTTACTTATCATGTCCATGTGGAAACCATAGAAGCTAATATTTACTCTTAGTTTACAATGTAGATAAGCTTATTAACATTTATCTAAATAAATGCATTTATCTAATTTGTAATCCCATTCACACATATATACAACCTATACATACCACAGGAAATGGAAAGGTCTCCCCAGTTCCTTCTCTTTCTATATTTTCCTAGGGCTGCTGCCACAAATCAGCACACAGCAGGTGTCTTTTTTAATTGAATTTATTGGGGCGACATTGGTTAATAAAATTATATAGACTTCACGTGTACAATTCTATTATACATCATCTGTATATTGTATTGTGTGCTCACCACCCAAAGTCAAACTGGATGTCTTAAAACAACAGACGTTTATTCTCTCATAGTTCAGGGGACCAGACGTTTGTAATTAAGATGCTGGCAGGGTTGATTCCTTCTGGAGGCTCTGAGGAAGAAACCATCTTGCCTGTCTCCTAGCTTTCAGTGATTGCTGGCAATCCTTGGTTTTTCCTTGGCTTGTAGACTCATTCCTCCAATGGTTGCCTCCATTTTCACATGGCCTGCTTGTCTGTGTCACTCTGTGTCCTCTCTTCTATAAGGACAGTAGTTTTCTATGTTGAACTTAAAAAAAAAACTACTATAATTTGCTTTAACTAAAGGGCCCACTGTACATCCAGGATGATTTCCTCTCAAGATCCTTAACTAATTACATCTGAAAAGATCCTGTTCCCAAGCAAAGTCACCTTCACAGGTCCGAGGGTTAAGATCTGAGCATATCTTTTCTTGGTAGGACACAACTCAACCTTCAACACTCCCTATAGAAAGAAGCTTAACTAAATTGGAAACAATTTGGCATATTTTTTTATACTTGGAAAAATGATAATTTGAATTCATCTAAGTTACATATGTTAGAACTTAGTTTTATTTCTATGAATGATTCTATCCTTACCCTTGCTCTCCTGTAGCACAATTTCATTCAATTTACCTTTTGTCCAGTTTGAATATAATGTACATTTTTAGCAGGTTCAGTATATTAATTTATTTGATTGTGTCTTTCTAGACGGTGGACAAGGACATAGTGAATAGACTATACCTGTCTTTTGTCCTTTATGCCTTGCTCAAAGAGACCAGCATTTGGAGTGTGTCTGAAAAATTCAATATGCCTCGAGGATATATACAGAGTCTTCTCACTGCAGCTGCCACCTTCTCATGTTGTGTGTTACATTTCTGTGAGGTAATTCCATTAAATAGATGATAGATGCTTTGTGCATCTTCTTATTTTAACTGTGACCAAACTCATAAACCAGTTAGTATTTTCTTATTGTTGACTTATTCTGTTACAAAGCAGTCAGAATTTACTTAAAATATATTTTTGTTTTTATTCGCTTATTACAGAAATACTATATACATACTTACGGTAAAGATACAAAAAATAACAAAATCAACTGAAGTATGTAATGAACAAGTAGAATAGTTATCCTTACTTTTAGAACCAGCATTAATAGTTTCAAGTGTTTGGAATCAACTCTTAAAATGGCTCTCTCCACTCATGTTGATCCTGTCTGAGTGTCCTTCTCATGAGTGATACTCATGTGAAATGTTTGATTAGCATGTTGTCAATATCTGACAGCTACTGTTAACTACTTAGTACCATGTTCCTTAGATTGCCTCAGTAATCTACCATTCTCGCTTCCAGTGTCAGCCAGCTACTTTAGGTTTCTACAACAAATGCCCATTTTATAAAGTAGTTCAAGGAGAAAATTTTATTTTGGCCGTGTGCATTTAGGATGGATTTGTTTGTTTAAGATTTTACTAAAAGAAGTTTTCAGGATTTCCTTAAATAACACAACAAAGCTTGCCAGACTTTTCTACTCAGACAATTTTTCTGACAAATTTATAATATGTCATTTTTGCTGCATTTAAATTTTTTATTATTGAATAGCAGAATATCCTTTTCATATTTGTTTCTGTACTCAATTTTTTAAAAATTTTCCCCCCTCACCGAAACCGGTTTGGCTCAGTGGATAGAGCGTCAGCCTGCGTACTGAAAGGTCCCAGGTTCAATTCCGGTCAAGGGCATGTACCTGGGTTGCGGGCACAACCCCAGTGGGGGATGTGCAGGAGGCAGCTGATCGATGTTTCTCTCTCATCAATGTTTCTAACTCTCTATCTCTCTCCCTTTCTCTTTTAAAATAAAATATATTTTTTAAAAAATTTCCCCCCATAAGTTCTATTTTTAAACTTAAAATCAACTTCATTTTCCCTGTCTTAAATCTCCATATTCTGTATGTGTGTATGGCAGTTAATTCTGTCATATGTACTAAGGAGTAAATAATCTAAAATACTTGACTTTGGATTAAATGATAACTATTTTAGTAAATTTATCTTTCTAAATATCTTCAACGTATACTGATCTTTTTAATACTAGCTTACATTCCCTAATCACATGCTAGCTAAGCAGTAGACAAAAATTATGAGTAATAAGAAGCTAGTTGTTATTTAAGTTTTCTGTATTTGTTGTTCTTTGTGTTTAAGGATGCTTTTCCTAATATTCAATCCCTTTGTTTTAATTGGGACTATACAGGCTTCAGCCTCGTTGATTTGTTCAAGTAAAAGACTATGTTGAACTTGAAAAATAGCTACTATAATTTCATGGTTGAGCCTAGAAAAAAGTCTACCTGACAACTTGTGCTTTCATGAATGTATTTTTAATATTTTAAAATGTTTTTTCCTCTTTAACTAGTTATGTAAGTCGTATAAAATAGGACACTAATTGTTTTAATTAAGATGGCTTTTATTTTTTAAAAAATATTTTTATTGATTGCAGAGAGGAAGGGAGGGAGAGAGAAATAGAAACATCAATGATGAGAATCATTGATTGCCTGCCTCCTGAACACCCCAACTGTGGTTTGAGCAAGCAACCCGGGCATGTGCCCTGACTGGGAATTGAGCTGTGTCCTCCTGGTTCATAGGTCGATGCTCAACCACTGAGCCATGCTAGCTGGGCATGATGGCTTTTAATTACAAGTAACAGAAAACCCCATAAAAGATTAAACAATAGGAAAAAGACTGTCTTCAGTAACATGAAAGCTAGAGCTAAGGCAATTCCAGGGTGATTGATTGAGTAGTTTTATTCAAGGTTATCTTCTCTTCTTTTTACTCTTCCATCTTTAGTGCATTGACTACTTTCCTAGTGGTCACAAAGTGGCTAACTAAAGCTGTTCCGTGCATCACACATTCTCACAAAAGGTTAGAGACTTAAAAAAAAGAAACTATTGTAGAACATCTCAAGCATATATACTAGTGCAAGAAGACAAAATAATATAATGAATACCCTTTTACCCATCCTGTTTTAACAGTTTTTGACTTATGGTTTCCAATATTTTTATTGTTTTAAATATTGTTGCACTGAGCATTGTCTTGCATTTGAATCCTTCCACAGTTAATATTTTGTCTTTAGGATAAATTCCCACAAATAGGAGTTGTTTTCAGTCATCTGGGAAAGAAAAACTATACATTCACTTTCTGGTATTTTGATAAAAATGAATAGAATTCTTTTTGTTGACTAATTTTTCAATTGTTTCCTCATCCCAAAACCACTTCGTCAAATTTGTCAGTCTCTGCCATTCATCCTCATAATAATTTTGCTTGGAATTATTGTTCACTTCTGGCTTAACCCAAGTTCCACAGCTTCCATAGGGAACATCCTCTCTGAGCCCCCTCCCATGCAAACTAAATTTTGAAATGACTGACTAGATTTAAATTCTGTATATTTCTTTGTGTTCTGCAGGAACTTGAGGAGTTTTGGGTTTATAAAGCCCTTTTGGTAGAACTTACCAAGAAACTGACCTACTGTGTAAAGGCAGAACTAATCCCTCTCATGGAAGTGACTGGAGTTTTAGAGGTTAGTAGCTTCCCAGTTTCCCAGTTGAGATGATTTCAACTAACTGCAAAGTCTTGTCACAGGGTAAGTGACAACAACATCCTTATGGCAGTCTTTTTTTTTTTTTCTGTTTTCTTTTTTCAAAGTAAATTGCTGCTGTGGCTTCCTAGAAATCCCATTAATTCAGAAGCACAACTGTGAGGAAAAAAAAAATAACATAAGGGATAAGATGACACTCTCCAAGTATACGTGTGCTCATCCTTAGCATCTTCCTTCCTCCACTCCAGTGGAGAATTACCTTCTGTCGGTTTAGACTCCGTGCTTATTTAAGGTAGTGGTGACTCGGTGCTACAAGGCTTATTCACAGTTTTGAAGAGAGTGAGAAGAAAGTATTCTCAGCTGGTTTTTCAGCTTTCTGTTTTGACCAACCCTTAATTTAAGTTTATTCTCTGTTATTCAGTTCTCGAATTAGAGAATTGGGAACACACACACACACACACACCACACCACTCCACACCCCATCCCACACCACACCACACCACTCCCCTGTAGTTCTCCGAGTTGGTGGCAAGAACATTTTAAGTATATTAGACTAGAATATTTTGATTGGTGTCTGAAATAATGCCCCTAGCCTAAGTACCATAATGTATTTCTCATTGCTCATTGCAACACATATCAGATGACTTACACTGCACAGAAGGCTATCTTGCAATCACATTGGAACCATTCAAATACATCTTTGAATACAATACAAAATTCAGTACAAAATTCCTCTGGATTCTGATATGTTATCTCTTCATTCTTACTTTATTTATGTTAGTATATTTAATACACACACACATGCACACACACACACACATACATATTAGAGGCCTGGTGCCCAAAATTCGTGCATGGGGGTGTGCGTCCCTCAGCCAAGCCTGCACCCTCCCCAATCTGGGACCCCTCGAGGGATGTCTGACTGCCTGTTTAGGCCCAATCCCGGTCTGCTGGCTCCCAACTGCTCGCCTGCCTGCCTGCCTGATTGCCCTTAACCACTTCTGCCTACCAGCCTGATCACCCCCTAATCACTCCCCTGCTAGCCTGATCAATGCCTAACTGCTCCCCTGCCAGCTTGATTGCCCCTAACTGCCCTCCCCTGTCAGCCTGGTCACCCCTAACTGTCCTCCCCTGCTGACCTGGTCACTCCCAACTGCCCTCCCCTGCAGGCCTGGTCACTCCCAACTGCCTTCCCCTGCAGGCATGGGTCCCTCCAAACTGCCCTTGCCTGAGGGCCTGGTCCCCCCACCCCCCAACTGCCATCCACTGCAGCCCTGGGCCCTCCCAACTGCCCTCCCCTGCTGGCCTGATTGCCCACAACTGCCCTCCCCTGCCAGCCATCTTGTGTCCACATGGGGGCAGCCATCTTGTGTGTTGGAGTGATGGTCAATTTGCATATTACCCTTTTATTAGATCAGATATATATATATATATATCATGTGAAATTTTTTTTTCAACAAGACATTTAATTATTTTTTCTAAATCCCAAATTCTGAGCCTACTGATTTTTGTAATATTTTTCAGGGTCGGGCAAAACAGTTATACAATGCAGGTTATAAAAGTCTAGCACACTTAGCTAATGCAAATCCTGAAGTGCTAATAAAGACAATTGATCATTTATCAAGACGCCAGGCCAAGCAAATTGTTTCATCAGCAAAGGTAAGCAAACCATTTTTTAACCTTTATAATGTTTTGTGGTGTTATCTCCTTATATCTGAGACATGAAAAAAAAACACATTTAACAATAGACACAAAAGTATAAATTCATAATATGTGGGTAAAAATAGTGCATTTGTTATGATACAAGACTTGCTATAAAGAGAAAAATGACCTTCTAAAAACAGTTTCAAGAGTTCACTGAAGTATAAGGAAGCCTAGAACTCATTGAATTTGGCCTCCTTACAACCTTTTCGCAGAAGTCCTTTCCTCAGCACTCTCAACATCTGGTCTTCCCACCTTTGAATACCTTCATTGACAAGCGCTTACAACCTCAAAATTCACGTAGTTCTATTTTTGGTCACTCTTAGTATAACAAAAAGTATCCCATTATAATGAGGCTCAATTTTGTCTTCTTAAAATGTTGACCATTGCATTGTAATACTACCATCTGGAACTATTCTATTCCTTTATTCATATGTTAGTGTTTCACATATTGAAAAACAGCTCTCACTGCTAACAAGGGTTTCTCTTTTCTGTTTCTTTCATTTGCATTAAATAATCTATTGTCCTAGTTGCCCTTTGCCTGATGCAATCATATGTATCATTACCCTCCAGTTCAATGTGGGTAAAGCCATTCCACAGCAATTTGGGGTTTTCCCCTCCTGATTTTAACTGTAGTTCCATTCTTGTAGCCTGAAATTGCTTGGCTTTTTTAGAAAACGTCATTGTTACAATATGGTCATATACAGATCAGAATGAGCTAAAAGTTCATTTCCATCTTACTTTTTTTAATGGTGCTCACATTGTTTATATTACCTTCTTTGATCTTTACAATAGTCCTGTGAGGTGTACAGAGATGGTGTTACCTTCAATTTGACGACACTAAAACTGACCTTGTTCCATTAGATTAGAAGTTCTTGGGATTGGCAGGGATGGAGTTATAGTCATTTCCATTGCAATGGCAGCTAGCACAGTACTCAACCTAGAGTAGGCGTTTAATATGTATTTGAATAAATAAATGAGATTTAAAGAAATTAAGTTATTTACCCAAGGAAGTATAGCTAGGTAAGTAGTAGAGCCAGGACTGTGGCGTTAGACTGTATATCATTGGGGATACAAATGGAGCTGTAGTCACAATGGCCAGAAGAAGTTACTTTAAACTTTAAAAGTTTATTAGACAAATTCAAGCACAAGCAATTTATAGCTCTTATGGGAATAAGTGTTGTGTCCAGGGATCCTACTTCTGTCTCATTCTCAATACATGGCTTCCACCTTATGGACTAAGATACATGCTCTGGTTCCCGCCACTTCTTTCACTTTCCAGACAGTTTGAAAGAGAAAAATAGATATTCCTTGCAGGATTTTGAGCAGAGGAGTAGGTCAGAGGTTGCAAATAGGAGAGCAAGGATGGAAATGAGGAAACTAGTTAGGATTATATGGAGATTATGCCATTTTTTTGATAACTGGTGGATTTTTTTAACCATGGGTAATTTGAAGCTGACGGTGTTCTCTGTATTCTAGTAATGCTGACACAAGAGTTTTGTGTGGTTTACTTGTTGATCTGTATAGTTTTTAGAGGATGTGTTGGGAGATTCATTTCACATGGTCACCCTTACCTCAGCTGCTGGAAAGCTTACCTAATTACGTTTTAGTCTTTTTTTTATATATATAATGCTATGTAATGCTATGGGTATGTCAAATTGGTAGGGAGTGGGTTTTTCACTTTCACTTTGCATCATATGACTTTTTTTCCCCTCTGTGATTTTGCTAAACTTTTTATTATAATACTTTGTAACAGAAGTAGTACAAATACTTCACTGCAATAAACACAAAAGCCAGCTAAAACAAATACCAACATTTTACTTCTGGTTTCTAAAAGAAAGAGAGTCATTACTTGTTAAATATTCATTTATGTCTACTATGCTCCATGTTTAGAAATACTTTCTTTTCTCATTATGTTGCTTTCAAAATTAACCCTTTGAGTGCCAACCAATATCCTAGGAACTATGCTAAAATTGCCAAGGCATTTTTGCTGATTTTACAGCAGTTTAGGAAAAAAATTATGAATCGCAAGTAAATGAAGTTACATATTCAAAAACTTAAGGAAACCTTTACTACACTGACATATTTAACAATATCATCATCACTAATAAAAGCAGACTTAGAACTGGACGCCATTTCGAAGCTTTGATAGCGCTCCCAGCACTTCTGGCGAAAGACAGGAGGAGCGCGATTGCGCTCCCCGGCACTCAAGGGGTTAACTATTAATTTTAGGAACTTGAATAAAATTTTTCTTTTAAAAAGTTATAGGTTTTTAAAAGATAGCATACTAAATTTTGAGGAGTAATAAAATGCATATATGAAGGATAACATTTTCAAGAGCAAATTAAATTTTTGTAAAATTGTCTTAGATTTTATAGATTAAAAGTTAATTTTTAAGTGGCTGAGTCTCCAATAAAACAAATCATGTTTTAGAGCTCCTTTATTTTTGGTATACCAAATGGAGCAGTCAGCTAAAATGGCTTTAACTAAATGCTTCAGCTTCACTTACTATAATCACTTTTTCTTAAGTGGCCATTTTTCCATCTCATATTAGTTTTAATGTCTAGATTGCTGATGTGTAAGGATTCAGGTGGTAAAAATGGTAGCATTTCTCTAGCATTGAATATTTTGGTCTCATGTCCGGATGTTTTTATTGTAGATGCTGTTGCATGAAAAAGCAGAGGCTTTGCAAGGAGAAGTAGAAGAGCTATTGAGATTACCTGCTGATTTCCCTCCTGTTGAAAAGGCATGAAGTGTGTCTGATGAGCATTGTCAGATATGAATGACTTCTCTTTTTTTGAATTATTTCTTGTATATATGTTTTATTAAAGATTCCTTATTATTTATACATGAAAAGATACATTTTAAGTATACATTCAGAACTATGGATGATGTTTGGATATATCTCTCACCCATAATTACAATAACCTTTCTAGTAATAACCCATCTTATTCAATACTTACATATTATTTCTGTGCTCAGAAATGAAATCAACTTCCTCAATATTGCTGCAGCCTACCTTTGTAGCCAAATCTTTCATCATTCTCTTATCCATTTCTTTCATCAAACTGGACTATTTGAAATACCAGAATTTTCTCTGCGATTTCCAAACCCTTCATTTCCTGTTTTATTCCATTTCCAATGCATAGAAAATTATCTTTTTTAAAAATATGTATATATTTCTTTATTGATTTCAGAGAGGAAGGGAGAAGGAGAGAGAGAGAAATATCAATGATGAGAGAGAATCATTGATCGGCTGCCTCCTGCACACCCCCTATTGGGGATCGAGCCCGCAACCCAGGCATGTGCCCTTGGCCAGAATCGAACCTGGGACCCTTCAGTCCTCAGGCTGACGCTTTATCCACTGAGCCAAGCCGGCTAGGGCAGAAAATTATCTTTAAAATGCACTGTATACTTCAAGTATAAACTAAAAATGCTCAAATACTGTCTTCTCTATAAAATTGTTCAAGTTTATTCTCATCCCCACCCCATACATGGGCTCTTCCCTTCCTATAAGTATTGTGAATCTCTCATTAATGCCCATGTATTTTTTTTAACACTTTTTCAACAAGTATTTATTATTAGTTAACCTATGATTCAGGATCCCAGGGTGGGATGTACCCAGGTTCCCCTTCACTATCCTGGGAGAAGGGTGAGGACAGAGGAGCATCAGGGTGGGGGCCAGTTCAGATCTTCCCAGGAAATGTGCCTTCTGCTCATTTTTTTGTTTGTTTTTCTAAGAGTTTCTTTGATTTTAATAGTTGGGAAGAAAGTTATAAAATAAAATAGACAACACAGAGCCTTGTGACTTACTCAGATTGGCAACAAACACAAGGATACAGAAATGTAAACAAACGGAGCTTCCACCCAGGATGTGGACCATTCGCAAACGGAGACCTCACCCCCTTTAACGGTCATTGCCTTCTCACAGAGGCGGAAGTCCAAGTCGTTCTGCCGATAGTTCCCGGCCTGCTTCTGGTTAGGGAAGCAGCTGTCACAAAGAGCAGTCAGAATTCTTTTTTTCTTTTTTTTTTTTTATTGCTTACAGTATTACAAAGGGTATTACATATGTGTCCCTTCCCCCCCCCCCCCCGCCCTTGACAATCCCCTGGCCTCCCCTACCCCCCAGTGTCTGTGTCCATTGGTTATGCTTATATGCATGCATACAAGTCCTTTGGTTGATCTCTTAGAATTCTTGATCTTTGTCTTGATGTCTTCTGCCATGTTGCTGACTCCTAAAAAACACCCTGAGGCAGCTCACAGCTCAGTGTGACCCTCAGCAAAAACTCACCCATGTCTTGTTTTAATGCCATTAGTTTCAAATATGCTAGAAAGCTGAGACTTTTTTTATTATCTTTGTATGGCACACAGCACCTACCGAAATTCACTGGAGAAAGTAGGAACTTCTGTGAAAAATTAGTACCACCCAAGTGAGCAATTTAAAGATTCTCTTCAAACACACCTTCAGTATTGCCTCTCCCTTTTCCCTTTTCAGATTTATAGCTCAAATGTAGATGGCTGGTTATCTACAGGGAGAAAAAAGGGTAATAACTAGCAACATGTATTTATACTGAACTGGCTTAGTTAAACTCTTACCTGTCTGAGAGATCCACTGGAAACTTTGCAAATAGATTCCCAGCCTAAGTTCTTTTTGCTTAACATTTTAGACCATTATAATGTAGCAGTTATTTACCTAGTAATTTCTGTGTGCCTGGCACTGTTATAGTGCTTTATGTAACTAATTTAATCCTTAAACAACACTATAAGACAGATACTATTATTATCCCCATTTAAAGTAAACTGAGACATAGAGTAAAGTAACTGCCTCGGGGACATGTACTAGTTAGTTATAGGGCAGGGATTCAGACCCAGGCAGTCCCAACCTAAAGTCTGTGCATTTAACCATTATACAATACTAGAGGCCCAGAGCACAAAATTCATGCATGGGGGAGGGTCCCTCAGCCTGGCCTGCACCCTCTCCAATCCGGGACCCCTCGGGGGATGTCCAAAACTGGCAGTCGGACATCCCTCTTGCAATCTGGGACCGCTGGCTCCTAACCGCTCACCTGCCTGACTGCCCCTAACCACTCTGTCTGCCTGCCTGATGCCCCTAACTGCTCCCCTGATGGCCTGATCGCCCCTAACTGCCTCTGCCTTGGCCCCGCCACTGTGGCTTTGTCCAGAAGGACATCCGAAAGGTTGTCCGGAAGATGCCCGGTCTAATTAGCATATTACCCTTTTATTTGTATAGATTGTCTTAGTAGAATTTGCCTACTTCATCCCTTCTAAGTGTTCTTTTCACCTGCCCTGGATTTTACCCCCAATATTACATCTCATTTATACCCTGCTCCTTCATATGAATCAAAATATGGTATCCTAATGTCTTATGGGCTTCACTGCACAGAATCCATTTGTTCCAGCTAAAAAGACCTTAGCATCATTCATACTTCTGTTTTAAATCTAGAAACTCCAAATTACCAGGTTGCCCAAGTAAGTAAGGCTGTGAGCCCTGATTCTTGCTAACCAATTTATAAGAGACTTACTAATAATCCCAATTCAATTTATTAATTTAAGATTAGAGATGGCAAGGTTGGTGAGGAGGTACCTTTACAGAAACTAGAATGCCTGTATCTGTAGTCCAGGACAATCTCCATGGCCCCTGATCAGTGTTTCTGTAGGTCAATTTAACTAAAAGGCTGCCATGTATAATGGATGGGGAATTAGCCCTAAAAGATTTAAAATGTAAAGCAATTAAAACAGTTCAGCTCTAGAGAAGAAGAAACAGTAGGTCAGTGGGAACAGAGGGGAGAATAAAAAATATACTTAAATACATTTGAGAATTTACTATATAATAATCATGGCTTTTCAGTTTGAAGTGATACAAACCCAAGGACACCTGGTTTAAACAAAAAGGACTGTTTCATGGCCACATTCCAAACCATAGCAGCAATAGGACCGATATGAAGGAACTGAAGATACTGATGCTTCAGTGCAGTCAGCTGACACCGTCAAAAGTTCCACATTCAATCTTTTCATTTATCTAACATTTAATTTGGTTTAAGGAGATAGGTAGACGTTCAGCTAAATATATTTCTAAAACATGAGGTAGCCATTTGTTTCAACTCCATTCCTTGAGTTATCCCTCATTTCC
The DNA here is from genome assembly GCF_963259705.1 of Myotis daubentonii. Classification (NCBI taxonomy): domain Eukaryota; kingdom Metazoa; phylum Chordata; class Mammalia; order Chiroptera; family Vespertilionidae; genus Myotis; species Myotis daubentonii. The sequence goes on from NC_081840.1 coordinate 178,761,103, forward strand.
ACTGTGAGACTCAACCAGCCATGGCTGACTTCGAAGATGAAAGGGGGCTCAAGCCAAGGAATGCAGGCTTCCTCTAGGAACTGGAAAGGGCAAGAGAACAGATTCTCTTCTGAGCCTCCACAAAGGAATTCAGCTCCGACACCTGTTGTTAGTTCATTGCGACCCCTTGCGAGACTTCTGACCTCCAGAACTATAAAGTAATAAATGTGTATTGTTTTCAGCCACGAAGTTTGTGGCAATTTGTTACAGCAGCAAGAGGAAACTATTACATCCGACAATAGCATGGGACACAATGGGAAAATTAACATTCTGGAGGATCCTTTCTGAATCTTAGCATATGAGTAATCTAAGTTAAATGTATTATGCCCGAGGAGAACCAAGATGGCGGCATAGGTTAACGCCGGAGTTTGCTGCTTTGAACAACTACTTCAAAAGTGTAACCAAAAAACGGAAGGGACATCACCCAGAACCACAGGAACGCTGGCTGAGTGGAAGTCCTACAACTAGGAGGAAAGAGAAACGCACACGGACACTCAGAGGAGGCGCAGTGCTGAAGTCAAATTCTGAGGTGCGGAGTGCGCGGAGCGGGCTGGCGGCGGAGGGCGTGGTTGTTGTTTTCAATCGGGAGGGAGTCGCAGACTCTGAGCACCAGATCCGGGCGAGTCTTTAGGGACCCAGACTCAAACGGGAGAAGCGGGACTGTCTGGCTTCGGTCAGAGCGAGTGCAGCTTTCTCTCCGAGCTTTGCAGCGGGTGCTGGGACTCAGAGAGGCAGAGCCCCTGGGGACAGGACTGAGAGCCGCCATAACTGCTCTCTCCGGCCCACCCTGTTGATCCTGTTCGACCCGCCCCGCCCAAGCCCTGCACAGAGGCATTTGCCGGATAGCCTCAGGCAAAGGCTAGATTAGCACCTCCCTAGAGGACAGAAGTTCTCTCACTGCTGACACAGCTGATTCTCATAGCCACTTGGCCTGGAGGTCAAACCCTCCCTGGAATTAGTCACAACAATCAAGATTTAACTATAAGACTGCGAACAAAGACCACTAGGGGGTGCACCAAGGAAGCATAACAAAATGCGGAGACAAAGAAACAGGACAAAATTGTCAATGGAAGAAATAGAGTTCAGAACCACACTTTTAAGGTCTCTCAAGAACTGTTTAGAAGCTGCCGATAAACTTAATGAGCTCTACACGAAAACTAATAAGACCCTCGATCTTATATTGGGGAACCAACTAGAAATTAAGCATACACGGACTGAAATAACGAATATTATACAGACACCAGACAGCAGACCAGAGGAGCGCAAGAATCAAGTCAATGATTTGAAATGCGAGGAAGCAAAAAACATCCAACCGGAAAAGCAAAATGAAAAAAGAATCCAAAAATGCGAGGATAGTGTAAGGAGCCTCTGGGACAGCTTCAAGCGTACCAACATCAGAATTATAGGGGTGCCAGAAGATGAGAGAGAGCAAGATATTGAAAACCTATTTGAAGAAATAATGACAGAAAACTTCCCCCACCTGGTGAAAGAAATGGACTTACAGGTCCAAGAAGCACGGAGAACCCCAAACAAAAGGAATCCAAAGAGGACCACACCAAGACACATCATAATTAAAATGCCAAGAGCAAAAGATAAAGAGAGAATCTTAAAAACAGCAAGAGAAAGAAACTCAGTTACCTACAAGGGAATACCCATACGACTGTCAGCTGATTTCTCAACAGAAACTTTGCAGGCCAGAAGGGAGTGGCAAGAAATATTCAAAGTGATGAATACCAAGAACCTACAACCAAGATTACTTTATCCAGCAAAGCTATCATTCAGAATTGAAGGTCAGATAAAGAGCTTCACAGATAAGGAAAAGCTAAAGGAGTTCATCACCACCAAACTAGGATTATATGAAATGCTGAAAGGTATCCTTTAAGAAGAGGAAGAGGAAGAAAAAGGTAAAGATACAAATTATGAACAACAAATATGCATCTATCAACAAGTGAATCTAAGAATCAAGTGAATAAATAATCTGATGAACAGAATGAACTGTTGATTATAATAGAATCAGGGACACAGAAAGGGAATGGACTGACTATTCTTGGGGGGGAAAGGGGTGTGGGAGATGTGGGAAGAGACTGGACAAAAATCGTGCACCTATGGATGAGGACAGTGGGTGGGGAGTGAGGGCGGAGGGTGGGGCGGGAACTGGGAGGAGGGGAGTTATGGGGGGGGGGAAAGGAACAAATGTAATAATCTGAACAATAAAGATTTAATTAAAAAAATAATAAATAAATAAATGTATTATGCCCATTGAAAGGATTATTTCATATTCCTGAAAATACAAAATATTTTAAATGGGCACAAAGTATGTATTTTCATGCCATAAAGCTATGAAAATGTAGGCTAACAGCAATGTGATTGTAAAGAACTAGCTATTGTAATGCTATAAACTACATGATTTTCCTTTGTGGTAAAATATATTACTGTATTATCACGTAACATTGGAAAATATCCACAGGAAACAGATTACTCTGTACAAAGTTCAGTAACACTGGTTTGATTCTGTATAAATTTGTAAGCTTTTTGAGAGTTATAACACAGTCTACTGCCCATCCTAGAAATGATGAAGGAACTCAACGTTTTGCTGAAATTTGTGAAAGCCATTGGAAAGCTCAATGGGAATATTCAAATGCATTCCACTGAATAGTTTCAGTGTAGTTAGTCTAATGAAACAAAAGAGGTGGAATATTTAGGAGTGATAAAGCATAACTATATGAACCATCATGAGCCATTGGTGGTAACAAAATGAAACAGGGTACAGAAGATAAATGCTCATCGGCACTGAGAGGAAGTGGGAGGTGGAGGCTTTGAGAAAGAACTGGGAGAAAAGGAAGACCATGAACTAGGCTAAAAGGACAGGAGACAAAGAGGGAGAAGGGTGTTTGGGGGAGGGGAGAACATGAGGGATGCCATTAAGATTCTCTTCTGGCTGAGGTATACAAAGTGATGGCCATAAGCCTCACCATCTGTGTATTTGAGCTCTTCAAGCCATAATAAGAAACAAAAACAAGCAGCAGCAAATGGTTTGTGCTGAGCCATCTCTACTCTCACCTGGTATCCCTCGTGATCAATGAAAGGCACTTGTGAAACACCTGACAGGAGGTGTACACATGTGACATATGGACAGAGCCACATGGAGATCAAGTTCATAACCTTAGCCTTGTCAGCACTGTGATCTTCTGTCTAACCCTCCCTCGGGCAGATAGAAAATGTAGGTCTGACCTTTGTCAAAGAGAAGCTGGGCACTAAAGTGGTAAAGGTAGAATTTACTCAGAACAACCATTGTGATTGGAAGAGGGTCCAGCATGAACTGACCTGAACTGATTAGTGCAGAGGTGATGGGCATTTTGAAGATGAAGGAACAAGCGAGGCTCCCGCAGACACAGGGTTGTTGATTGGTGCTTATCTGGAGGAGAAACAAACTGCTAGTCTCTTATGATGGAAGGTAACGGTGGAAGTTACAGCAAGTTGCCCAGGGCCTGCAGGGAGAGCAGGAGGTGTTTTCCTGGATTTCTGTATTTCAGAGAGAGCCTCTCAGTTACCCGAAGGCGGTTCTGGGTGGTGGGAGATCTACATCTTGAATCGGGAGAAAGGAATAACAAACCAAGCTTTCTAAAGTAACAGCTCAGAGGGGTGGGCGTTCAGGGGTTTATCAGTCTATTACCAGGTTTTGGTTGGAACACATAGTCATTATTCCGGCCCTTTTCTCAGGCAGACATTTTAAGGGGACAGGGGTCACACCAGGGCTGCAGCTTTGAGCTGTTAGAAACTGTTAGTGGCCGTAACCGGTTTGGCTCAGTGGATAGAGCGGCAATCTGCAGACTGAGGGGTCCCGGGTTCGATTCCGGTCAAGGGCATGTACCGTGGTTTGCAGGCACATCCCCAGTAGGGGGTGTGCAGGAGGCAGCTGATCAATGTTTCTCTCTCATCGATGTTTCTAACTCTCTGTCCCTCTCCCTTCCTCTCTGTAAAAAAATCAATAAAATATATATTTTTTTAAAAACCACAAAAACTTTAAAAATAAATTAATTAATTAAATAAAATGCACCACTTATCTTACTTTTTTAAAAAAATGTTTTTATTGATTTTAGAGGAAAAGAGAGAGGAAACACCAATGTGAGAGAGAAACATTGATTGGCTGCTTCCCATATGCACCCTGACCAGGGATTAGACCTGCAACCCAGGCATGTGCCCTGACTGAGATTCAAATGGACAATCTATCAGTCCAAGGGATGATGTCCAACCAACAGCTATACCAGGCAGGGCTTATCTCACTTTAGAAAATGCCATCACGCTGGAGACCAATTCCAGCATGTCATAATTTCAAGAGTTTCAACAAAAGGTTGATGAGACTTGGGGACTCAACAGGATTGAATCACACATGTAGCCACTTGTTGGAATGGCTTAAAGGCATTTCCCCAAGCCTGAATAGGATACATTAAATTGATTGTGGCTGCCAAACAGTTAAAGGGCATCTTAATCTACATGTTATTGCCTCCTACTGGCCAAACACCTGAATAGCCTAGGCTAATTCCCCCATTCTGACAATGGACTCTGTGCTAAACCTGACCCTTTGAAGTGTATATCTCTGCCTTGCTTCAGGACAAGTTGTGTTAATAAAAGCATGGGGTCCTGGAGACAGAGAACCTAAGGCCTTAGACTTAAGATCTTAGAACTTAGCTCCTTTAGCTAAGCTCCTCTGACCCCCAGTGCCTTTCAAAATTATATCTCGTCTCCAGATTCTTTATTAGTCTCTGGATTCCTATGTCATCTATGCACAACCCCTTCTCCAGATTCCTGAACCCTTCTTGATGCTGGAATAAGAACCCCGGCACCATCACATATCCCAAGAAATCAGAAACACCAATCAGAAAGGATATATGCACCCCTATATTCATAGCAGCACAATTTACAATAGCTAAGATTTGGAAACAGCCTAAGTGCCCATCAGCAGATGAGTGGATTAGAAAACTGTGGTACATCTACACAATGGAATACTACGCTGCTGTAAAAAAAAAAAAAGAAGGAACTCTTACCATTTGCAACAGCATGGAAGGACCCGGAAAGCATTATGCTAAGCAAAATAAGCCAGTCAGAGAAAGATAAATATCACAGGATCTCACTCATTTGTGGAATATAATAAACAATATAAATTGATGAACAAAAATAGATCCGGAGACAGAGAAGCATCAAACAGACCGTCAAACCTCAGAGGGAAGGCAGAAGAGCAGGGGAGACGGGGATAAGAGATCAACCAAAGGACTTGTATGCATGCATATTAACATAACCAATGGACACAGACACTAGGGAAGTGAGGGCATGTGCTGGGGGGTGGGTGGGCCGGGGAGAGGTCAATGGGGGGAAAAAGAGACACATGTAATACTTTAAACAATAAAGAATTAAAGAAAAAAATGCCATCACTAAGATTGCTATTTGGTTTCCTTCTTTATATTATAAAACCTATGTCTTGGTCTTTAATTTCAGTTCTTGGTTCTTTTTCCAGCACAATCACAGGAGAGTAGGAAGAGGATTTTGCATAAGTTATTGCAGCCCTTCACATAGGTCTTAAGTTCATCTTGCAAAACCCCTGCAGCAGAGGGAAGCCCTTAGAAACCAGAATGACTTTGAAAAGCTGCCTCTATCCATTGCTTGGGTCTGAGCAGGTACGGTTCAAAATGACCTCAAGGGGGGCTTGAACTTTTATAGGCAACAGGCTGCGCTTTAGTTGGCCCAGCCTGTGCAGACAAACTAAATCTAAATTAAATGCTAATGATGGCGGGGTCTGTGCCGCTCTGCTGGGGAAACTAAGAGAAACGAGGCTCTAGCAGCTGTCCGTGATTGGGTCACTGCTCTCCCCTGTGCCCTGGCTTCCTAGGTTTACACCAGCACTGCTCTCATTAATGGCCCTGCTGCCAAAAAGACACACCTTTGTCAAGATGTTGGACTGGAAGAACGTGCGTTCTTGCAGGAGAAGCTGAAAGTCCCCGAAAGAAGCCAAAGAAGAAAGACAGGAGTCCACACAGAAAAAGGTTACGGATGGTGTGATGCCTCCCTGAAGATACCACATGCAGGAGAACAAGCTTGGGAATTGCTGCTTCAAGTGGAGGCTGACTTATGATATGGCCTTTTTTGCTATCTTTTCCTGCAGAATGAGCAGATTCTGGCAGACGCTCCTGAAACTTCTTGTCCATTCAGCAGAGAAGGAGTCTTTCCCATTATTTATTCCAAATGAGTAATTAGCTTGTCACTGATTTAGAATGTCTAGTGGTTTCATTCATAAATCATGGTTGATTGGGTTCCTATATCTGACACAGGCCACGAAGCTAAGACCAAAGACTCCATTTCAGATTTCCGCGCTTCACGGGGAATTGCAGTGAGGAGCTGGGGGCCCTCTCTCTGCCACAGGAGCCCTGACTGCTCTCTGCGGACTGTGGGGAAATGGTCCCAGAGGTAATGCAAATCGCTCAGGAGAGAATGCACTCCATCCCACTTCTCTTGGGACACTTACCACATCTATATTGTGAATTAAAAGGCTTCCAGGTGTTATTCAGGTGTTTTATTGAAGCTCTCCAGTTTGGTGTTGCTCAGCATAAATGAGTAGTTTTCAGGTCCGTGACTGTTGGGGGTCATGGTGGAGTTCTCTCAGATACAAAGCTCTTCTTGCCTTCAGGGCAGTACCGTAAGGTTAACAATTTAAGGGGACTCAGAAGTGCACTCTTGGGCCTGCTGTTTGGGGGGGAGGGGGAGGGGCGCATTGTTTCCTTCCTAATAGAGTGCTCCAGCAGAGGCAAATGGCAAATCCATATTGCAGGGGAGCACAGAAAAAGAGATGGGCAGGAGAAAGCGGAGCGGGGACATCTGTGGGATTGGATAAAAAGTAAAACAGAGGCACATACTTCTTTTACCTTGCTGGGTACAGGATAGTTAATCATTAACATTTAGCCCTAGCTGGTTTGGCTCAGTGGATAGAGCGTTGGCCTGAGGACTGAAGGGCCGGTCCTAGGTTCAATTCCGGTCAAGGGCACACGCCTGGGTTGCAGGCTCGATCCCCAGTAGAGGGCGTGCAGGAGGCAGCCGAACAATGATTCTCTCTCATCATTGATGTTTCTATCTCTCTCTCCCTCTCATTTTCTCTCTAAAATCAAAAAAAATATTTTTAAAAAATCATTAACATTTACAGCACACAGACATGGCGTTGGGGGAACATAAAAATTCCTAACTAAAATCGAGTCATTCCCTCCATCAGTCAGTCAGAGGACAGTTCAGGGAGGGTGAGAGGGTGGCAGAGCCTCCAGGCCGCGAGGCAGCACCACTGTGGCTGAGGGCAATTCTCTAGCAAAGGCAGCAACTATAGGATGTTAGTGGGCTCCACTCACAACAGCTGGGGGGCAAACACGCTCACTGGCAAAGGGATTTTCCCCTGAACCCCCAGCCCCTTTCCCCTATCCCCTCACACCAGTCACCTCCACCACAGGGAGCCTGCTGTGTCTGCTGCTACTTCTGCCCATGTGGGCACAGGTGTCCCGTCCTGGAGAAATCCAATGGAAGAACCAGAACCAGAAAAAGAAGCCCCTTCCCCTTCTGAAACCTCCCATTAACCAAGTCTAATAAAGTGCTCATTACAAATGAGAAGTGTTTGAAGGGTCTGTCCCATCGCCACGAAACATAATAAAAGGCAAGTTTTGAGTTGAGCAGCAATGATTAATGACTGGCACACCTATAAGCTCATGTTTGACATTAAACCTTCCTTGCTTTTCTTCTTTTCCTCCATTCTTTTTGGGTGTTTATAATATCCATCAAAAATTAGCAAAAGAGTAAGTGTTGCCTCTCTTGCTCAGGCCAGCAGAACTGGCAGGTGGACCAGTGTCACCGGCTTCGTCCTGCAAGGAAGCTGTGAGCCACTGGCAGGACCATAAGAAACCCATTCGGCAGAGCCTTGAGGGCCAAGCCCTTTGGAGGTGCTGGAAAAAGTAGGGTCGAATTCTGCCATGCATCTGCCCAGGCAGTGATAGCTGTTCACACTTCATTGAGGAAACAATGACGTTCTGGTGGCTGGATTTGGTCTTAAAGTCCATGCTGTTGGTAACATTCGTGGAGTTGTTTTAAGGTTGTCAAAATAGCCAATGTCTCTCTCTTGGCCTGGTATAAAGGCCAAAGAATATAAGTTTTGATGATGCTAACAATAGTAATATACTTTCATAAAAATATATTTATAAGTATATTTTATATTAAAATATATTTTAAAGGAAATTTTCCCAAAAAATTAGAAAATGAAAATAGAATTATATTATATGTTCCAATAGTGTCTTTTTCATTGTCATAGAGAGCACATGGTCATTATTATCTCTAAAAGATACAGAGAAGATTGCAAAGCACCATGGAAGGTTTTTACACATTCTCTTGTGTGTTAATTGATTTCCAAAGTCAATTTCAAATAATGTGCTCTGAGCTTTTATGTGTGACTGAGAGCTGCGTGAAGCATCAGACACAGAGCTCATTTATACTCCTCGACTGCTTACGAGTACTACATACTTCCTATTCCTGTATGTTAGGAAAAAGCTCTACATTAATAGTATTGCTGGGGTTTTTATAACGTTTTAATTGTGCACTTACATGCATCAGAACAGCCATTCATTTCTTCCAGTGATCAATAGAAAAATGGCTAAAAATCAGCAAATGCCTTCATCTTTATGGGGTGATTCTAGAAATTATTATAATGTTCTTCTATTTCTGGGAACATTATCATTTAGAGGATTCATGGTAATTAGTGAAAACCATAATGCAGTATATTTAATGAGAGATGTCATTGATGTTATTCTATTTACTTATGTCTACTTTTGTGAATGAAACAAATGCTTTAAAATATTTGTCAATTTGATGATATAGACAAGTCTGGTGAGTAGATTGGGGGAACATTGTGGAGTCTTTGAAGACACTGGTTCTCTTGTTTGCTGTGCGCAACTCCATACCCTCTGTTTGTGCCCCTTGCCCCTCGGGGCTGGCATATACCAGACAGTTTTCACTCTCTTCCTCTTCACTATAATCCTAAAATTAAAATGCATCTAGCTGATCATAAGTTTCAAATTTTTGCCTCTATGTTACCTTTCCCCAAAGGTTTCTATGAACACCCAATGAAACACTCATGTCCATCCACAAGATCACAGACAGGGATCTGGGAGAGGTGGGCCATGAACCAGAAAACCCGGACTTAAATCCCAGATTCACTCATCCCGTGTGTAAGCTCACGGGAGTCACCTTGCCTCCATAAACCTCAGCTTCCAAACCTGTAAAATGGGGATCTCTCGCCCAGCCCCGTGGCTCAGTGGTTGAGCATTGACTTAGGAACCAGGAGGCCATGATTCAATTCCTGGACGGGGCACATGCCCGGGTTGTGGGCTATGCCAGAAGCAGCCAATCAATGCTTCTCTCTCATCGATGTTTCTATCTTTCTCTCCCTCTCCCTCTCCCTCTCCCTTCCTCTCTGAAATCAATAAAAATATATACTTAAAAATAAAATAAATTAAAATGGGGATCTCTATCCTGCTCTGTGTGAAGGTCACATGAGATTCTACAAGGAAAGCACGTTGTAAAAGAATAACCTCTTTACTATGCTGAAAGCACAATGGTTTAGTTGGCAAAGGACATTGTCGTGGGCTGAATTGTGTCCCCCTAAATTCATATGTTGAAGCCCTAACCCTCAGTACCTCAGAATGTGACTGTATTTGGAGATAGGGAATTTAAGTGGTAATTACATTTAAATGGGGTCATTGGGATGGGCCCTAATCCAATATGACTTGTGTTTTTATGAGAAGATTAGGACACAGGCACACAGAGGGAAGACCCACAGAGAAGATGGCCATCTACAAGCCAACAAGAGAAACCAACACCTCCAACACCTTGATCTCGAACTTCTAACCTCCAGAACTGTGAGAAAACAAATATCTGTTATTCAAGCCACCTTGTCATTGGTACTTTGTTATGAGAGCCGTAGGAATCTAGTACAGACATGTACAGATTTTTTAACAGAAAAGAATACAATTAGTAAACAAAAGTACTCAAATCCAGATGGGAAATCCTCACAAAACAGTGACTTTTGAGTTTGCTCCTGAAAAATTAAGGGAATTGTTCACTTCCAATGAACTCATAGTCAATATTCAGAGTTTGTTTGCAGGTTTTTAAAGAAAAGTATTGCAGATTTTGCCAAAAATGAGTAACTTTGAAACACAAAACTTAAGTTTGTAATTCTGTATCAATGAAATAAACACAGACCACAAACTAATGTAGGCCTTGTTCAAACAGGAATGTGTGCAGATACAATCTAAACTCTGCATTGCTTCAATGGGGCTCTGTGGTGAGCTAATCTTAGGGTAACAGATGACAAATAGATTAGGTGCATTGAATCTATTTGCAGTGAATCACTGTTGCTGTAGCATTTTTGACATGGTAAGCCTGGGTCTGTGGCTGCTTCGCTGGGATGGATATGCTGGACAGCCACGCAGCCACCATCCTGACTGTCTTCCAGGGTGTCTTTGAAACCCGCAGAAGTGGGGAAACCAAGAGCCATGCTTTGCTCCCCAGGCTTTCTTGCAGCTGGGGTTCTAGACAGGAAGCAGATGACACCAATAAGATGCATGCACATCCCTACTGCTACTCACTACCTATGTGCACTCGAAATGCTTACTCTCTCTTTATGCCTGGCTCCTTGTCTGTAAAATAGGGATAATCTCTCCTAGGGTTGATAGGAGAACTGAGTTAAATGACAGACATTGCTTAGCCTGACACATAGTATTAGTAAGTGTTAGCTTTCGGATGAGCATTGTTGTTGCTACTTTAGGTGGGAGTGAGCCGGAGTCCATCTTCCTGCTATGTAGCTGTCTTCCTCTGGCAGGCACTGTCCTGGGGTTTTTCCACCAGGTCCTGGTACCATTAGCTTCATGGGTGCCCTAAGGCACCTGGTCCTGGAAGGCACGGAAATAAGCCTCTGCAACCACAGGTCCTCCTCCTTTAGTCCCTGATCCCCAATCTGCAGTATGTTCTTGAGAGTCCTCCCAGAAGCCCGCCTAGAGCCCTTTCCTCCAGCCCCTGCAGCAAGTTTGTGTTTAATTCCCTTTTTCAAAATCCATTTCTGCATAATATACATGGAGTGGCAGCTGTTTTCTACAACTGAGTCCTGAGTGATCTGCCCATGAGAGCCCTTTTCTCAGTTACCCTTTGCCCAGTTTATAGGTATGAAGATAAACAGGAAAACTAACAGGTAAAGGCTTCACAGAGCTGTGTTAGCATTGGCACAGCCCAGCCTGCGACCCAGGTCTCCTGCTCAGTCCTTTTCTACTAGGTCAGACTCCAAGGAAGGGGGTTTGTCTAGATCAGTTATCTGATCCTGGTAATCACACCCCATCTCCCCTCAGAGACAGGAGAGAAAGGAGAGGAAAGGAACTCTCTTCATGTGTTGGCCACTCCGCTAGAGGCAAGAGCCCAATCTTCTTCATCTTGAATCCCCAATATTGGCGAGATCTGTATAAGATGATTAAATATCTGTTAAAAGATCTGAACTAAGCTGCTGAACAGGGTATTTTACAGAATTCACAAATCTCCACTGGAAAGCACAAGTTCCTGAGGAAATCAAGGGAACACGACAACGTGCTTATTTCTATGTATATTCCCGTTGGTTTTGCAGATTGAATTTACTGTGCACTGTTTTTGCTTTAAGCTGGGAATGTTCTGACTCCGTAGAACATAGTAAAACTGTTTAGACTATGATCCTTCTTTCATTTAACATTGCATTACTTTTTTTCCTAAAGAATTAAATTTTTAAGAGTCAGATGATCTGACGACTATTGAGGAAGTGGCCTTTATTTCTTTGTCAGACTTCTTTGGGTTTCAAAGACCTTGAAACGCAAGCAAAGTAACCTAGGATGAATGAGAGGCTTTATTACTAGTACAAAAGGCTGGCTCACTTCACAGATTCCAAGGACAGGACGTGTACTCATGTTCACAAGGAAATGGGAGCAGAAAGTTATCAGAACCCAGCTGCTTTGTCTCTCCTGAGCTGCCCAGCCCTTATCCACCTTTGCTTTGTTTGGCACAGCTGTCTCTCTCCCTCTCTCCCGCCTCCTCCCCGTCCTTGCAGATGGGCTCCCTGAGTGAAGGCGCAGCATGGCTGCCCTAGCGCCCGGATCTCTAAGTCTCAATTTCCCAAAAAGGAATGACCAAGTTTAGATTGTATTCTCCTCCTTAGTCAATCAACTGTAACAGGAAACAGAGGCCATCAAAGAGTACAAGCTGACTGCGCAGAATCAACCCTGTGGACGGGTGGGAGGAGCAGTTCTTGGGAGGCCTGAAAAGTAGGCAAACACACTATAGCATGTGCACACGATCCCAGGGAACAAAGACTTGGTAACTTTAGTGCGAAATTAACATATCTGTTAAGCTAGGACTATCATGGCCTCCACATTTGCCCGGCTGGTGTGGCTCAGTGGTTGAGCACCAACTTATGAACTAGGAGGTCAGGTTGGATTCCAATCAGGGCACATGCCGTATTGCGGCTGGATCCCCAGTAGGAGGCATGTAGGAAGCAGCCAATCAATGATCCTCTCTCATCATTGATATTTCTATCTCTCCCTCTCCCTTCCTCTCTGATTTTTAAGTCTTAAAAAAGAAAAACAAATTGATACTCCGCATAAGAAAATGTATTTTCTTATAGCAACTAAAAATAACCCAGTTAGTGCAGAGGCTTTAGAATTTCCCTTATCCAAGCGATATGATACGGCTGCTCTGAGAACAGTTCTCAAAGAAACTAGGAAGTTCACTAATGAGATAAGTGAAAATAGAATCTAGATGTCGCTGGATGGCTAAATCATGCTCAGGATGCAAATTCGACAATGTGAAGGGGCATCCATTTACTCGGGCCACCAGGGCACTGTTTAAGGAATTGTTATTCTGGTAAATGAGGGTGAATGGGGCCCTGGTGAGTGAAAATTTTGAGACTGCTTCCAAAAGGTCTAATTTGCACCCAGGGAGTACAAAGAAGAATCTGGGTGGAATGAATAGCCAGATAAATAACGCCAAGGCAGAGAGAGAGCCTGGGCCAAGGCAGACGCCGTGTTTGAGAGATCAGGTACTGATAGAAAGATTTCAAGTGTGTTTTATAGGAAGGTGACATAGTGATTGACACAGGGATTTAACACAACCTGTTCTCCTCATCACTTACCTAAAAAATGTTTCCTCCATTGCAGTAGTATGTATCATCCAAACCATTTTTTTTAAATGTCCTTATGGGTGATTTTTATGCACAGAGAGAAAGCGTTTCATTTTAGAAATTAGTATTAAAATTATTCAAACATAAGCTTTTAAGAAGTGGCAGTTTTAAAAACATATAATTCTCTTGATAAATCTAGACAATTTTAACATTCACCTTAAAGAATTTTTAACATATTTTATTTCCCTGTCAAGTACTGCCTAAACAAACAAACCCTTTCCATGTTCTTAGGTAAGTTAAAATCTAAAAGTTAACTTATAACGCCTCAACTTAGAATCATGAGCTAAATCAATTGCTCAAACTTACATTTAGTTGGGAATTATGAAGCTAAATATGACTCAGACATGGAAGCATGGAACCAAGTGCAGAATCTCAGAGGGAAGGCAGGGGACAGAGGGTGGGTGGGAGGTAATCAACCAAAGACCTTGTATGTATATATGCATGACCCATGGACACAGGTAGTGGGGTGGTGAGGGCCTGGGGTGGGGGGTGGGGGGTGGGGGGGTAGGTATGGGCTGGAAGGGGTCAATAGGGGAAATAGGGGGACACATAGTATTTCCAACAATAAACATTTTTTTAAAAATATATGTACAGGGTGTTTTTTTTTAACCCCCAAATACATATTTTCTTAAACACCATTATACTTGATGATTTTTGAGGTTGAGAGATGCTTACCCATAAAGAGAAAACATCATACCATTTCTTACTTTTGGGGAATTACCTTCTCAGATGTTGAAGAGTTTGCAGAACAACCAGAAATTTCAGCCTGGACATTAGGCATGGACTGCAGACTTCCAGGAGAGCTCTTCTTACAACCTTGGCCCAAGTTGAGTTTCCTTTTATAATTATTACTAGAGGCCTGGTGCACGAAATTCGTGCACTGGGGGGGGGGGTTTGTCCCTCAGCCCAGCCTGCACCCTCTCCAATCTTGGACCCCTCAGGGGATGTCTGACCCCTGTGGGATTGAGCTTAAACCAGCAGTCAGACATCACTCTCACAATCTGGGACTGCTGGCTCCCAACTGTTCGCCTGCCTGCCTGCCTGATTGCCCCTAACTGCTTCTGCCTGCCAGCCTGATCACCCCCTAACCACTCCCCTGCCAGCCTGATCTATGCCTAACTGCTCCCCTGCCGGCCCGGTCACCCCCAACTGCCCTCCCCTGCTGGCCCAGTCATCCCTAATTGCCCTCCCCTGCCAGCCTGGTTGCCCCTAACTACCCTCCCCTGCAGGCCTGGTTGACCCTAACTGCCCTCCCCTGCTGGCCTGATCGCCCACAACTGCCCTCCCCTGCCGGCCATCTTGTGGCTGTGTGCGCCACCATCTTTGAGGGCAGGACAGTCAATTAGTATATTCCCTCCTTATTGGCTGTGGGCGCAGCCATCTTTGTGATGGTGTGAGTGTCAATTAGCATATTCCCGCTTTATTAGATAGGACTAGAGGCCTGGTGCACAGATTTGTGCACTGGTGGGGTCCCTCAGCCTGGCCTGTGCCCTCTCACAATCTGGGACCCCTTGAGGGATGTCAGACCGCCAGTTTCAGCCCGATCCCCACAAGTCAGGCCAAGAGACCCTACTGGTGCAGGAATCCATGCACTAGGCCTCTAGTATGAATATAAGATCTTTGGTTAATCTCTTCCCACCCTCCCCCCTTTCCTCTGAGATTCATCTGTTCCGTGTTTCCATGCCTGTGCATTGAGCGTCTGCCTCCTGGTGGTCAGTGTGCATCATAGCTACCGGTTGAACAGCCAAACAGTCAGACGGTTGGATGGTCACTTATGCTTTTATATATATACTAGAGGCCCGGTGCACATTTGTGCACTCAGGGGAAGGGGGGGGCCCTCAGTCCGGCCTGTGCCCTCTCGCAGTCTGGGACCCCTCGGGAGATAACGACCTGCTGGCTTAGGCCTGCTCCCGGGTGGCAGAGGGCAGGCCCAATCCTTAGGTGCAGCCCCTGGTCGGGCTCAGAGCAGGGCCTATTGGGGAGTTGGGGCACCGCCCCCCGTCATGCACAGAGCAGGGAGATTGGGAGGTTGCAATGCCACCCTCAGTCACGCTCAGTGTAGGGCCGATTGGGGGGTTGGGGCACTGCCCCCTGTCACACTCAAGGCAGGGTCGATGGGGAGGTTGCGGCGCCACCACCTGTCATGCACAGAGCAGGGCCCATCAGGGGGGTTGGGGCTCCGTACCCTGTCACGCACAGAGCAGGGTCCATCAAGGGGTTGGGGAGCTCCCCCCTGTCATGCACAGAGCAGGGCCAATCAGGGGGTTGAGGAGCTCCCCCCTGTCACTAACAGAGTAGGGCTGATAGGGGAGTTGGGGCACCACCCCCTGTCACACTCAGGGCAGGGCGGATCAGGGGGTTGGGGTGCCGCCCTCTATCACCCACAGAGCAGGGCCGATCAGGGGGTTGGGGCGCCGCCACTGTCACACTCAGGGCAGGGCCGATGGGGAGGTTATGGCTGTACCCCATCACACACAGAGCAAGGCCCGTTTGGGGGGGGGGGTTGGGGCGCCGCACCCTGTCACACACAGAGCAGGGCCCGTGGGGGGTGGGGAGTAGGGCGCCGCCCTCTATCACCCACAGAGCAGGGCCAATCAGGTGGTTGGGGTGCCGCCACTGTCACACTCAGGGCAGGGCCAATGGGGAGGTTATGGCTCTACCCCATCACACACAGAGCAAGGCCCGTTTGGGGGGGGGTTGGGGCACAGCACCCTGTCACACACAGAGCAGGGCTGATCAGGGGGTTGGGGTGCCTTCCCCTGTCACAAACAGAGCAGGGCAGATAGGGAGGTTGTGGCCCCACCCCCTGTCACACACAGAGCCACAGGGCAATCAGGGGATTTGGGGGCTGCCCCCTGTCACGCTGATCCAAGTGCCGGGAGGACTCGCGGCTCCGCTGATCCCGGTGCTGGGAGGCATATTACCCTTTTACTATATAGGATAGAGGCCTGGTGCATGGGTGGGGGCCGGCTGGTTTGCCCTGAAGGGTGTCCTGGATCAGGGTGGGGGTCCCCACTGGGGTGCCCGGCCAGCCTGGGTGAGGGAATGATGGCTGTTTGCAGCTGGTCACACACTCTTCAGGGTGGGGGTCCCCACTGGAGTGCCTGGCCAGTCTGGGTGAGGGGCTGAGGGCTGTTTTCAGGCTGGGACTGAAGCTCCCAACTGCTCCTTTTTTTCTTTTTCTTTTTTATTGTGGGCCAGCTTTAGCTCTGGCTCCAGCTCTGAGGCTTCTGCTGCTGAAAGAAGGTATCTGGTTTGTTTCCATTCTATAGTTGAAACACTGTATAACTCCAGCTCTAAGATCCTGGCCTCGCTGAAAGCAGGTTTCTGGGGTTTTGTTTAGCTTCTATATTCGTTACAATGTTTCTTGAACTGCAGGCTCAGAGGCCGGCAAAGCAGGCGGGGAGCGTTGGTTTCCTCCATCACTGAAGCAAGCAAGCCTCATGTTAGTTTCAAGCTGCCTGGCTGCCGGCTGCCATCTTGGCTGGCAGTTAATTTGCATATTGCCCTGATTAGCCAATGGGAAGGGTAGCGGTTGTACGCCAATTACCATGTTTCTCTTTTATATCAGATAGGATTCTAGAGGTCCGGTGCACAAAAATTTGTGCACCCATGGGTGTCCCTCACCCCGGCCTGTGCCCTCTCGCAGTCTGGGACCCCTCCGGGGATAACCACCTGCTGGCTTATGCCCGCTCCCTGGGGGATTGGGCCTAAGCTGGCAGTCAGACATCCCTCTGGCAGCCCGGGAGCCCTCGGGGGATGTCCACTTGCTAGCAGGGAGCAGGCCCAAGCTGCAGTCGGACATCCTTAGTGCTGCTGAGGAAGCGGGAGAGGCTCCCACCACCACTGCTGTACTGGCAGCCGTCAGCCTGGCTTGTGGCTGAGCAGAGCTCCCCTGTGGGAGTGTACTGACCACCAAGGGTCAGCTCCTGCATTGAGCATCTGCCCCCTGGTGTTCAGTGTGTGTCATAGTGACCAGTCATTCCCAGTTGTTCTGCTCTTAGGGTCAATTTGCATATTACCCTTTTATTATATAGGAGTGCCTGGCCAGCCTGGGTCAGGGGCTGATGGCTGTTTTCAGGCTGGCCACAGCCCCTTCAGGGTGGGGGGTCCTGCTGGGGTGCCTGGCCAGTCTGGGTGAGGGGCTGAGGACCATTTTCAGGCTGGCTAAGCCCCCCAGCAGGGACCCTCACCCCATGAGGGTGTGGCCATCCTGGGTGAGGGGATGATGGCTGTTTTCAGGCTGGCCACGGCCGCCAGCCACCCAAGCTCCCAGTGGAGGCTGGCTGGAAGCAGCTATCTGGGATTTATTTGTCTTCTATAATTGAAACTTTGTTGCCATGAGCGGAGGCCACAGCCGGCTCAGGGCAGGTGGGAAGCTTGGCTTCCTCCATCACCCAGGCAACCAAGCCTCCTGCTTGCTCCAGCTCCGTGGCTGCCGGCCGCCATCTCAGTTGTGTTAATTTGCATATAGTTGCTCTGATTGGCTGGTGGGCGTGGCTTGGGCATAGCAAAGGTATGGTCAATTAGCACCTTTGTCTTTTATTAGTGTAGATAGTTTCTTTATGTAATAATTTAAGGAGGGGATAGTCAGCAACAGGGCTAATTTAAGGAGGGGATAGTCACCAAGCAGAGTGGCACTGTATCTAGGACCTATGATACTTTTAGGTGCCCACAAATATATTTTAATTTTAATTACTTTTAAACTCAGAAGAAAAATCTATATATATAAAAGGCTAAGTCACCATCCAACTGTCCAACCGCCTATACCTATGACGTGCACTGACCACCAGGGGCAGACACTCAATGCAGGAGCTGCCAAGCTGCAGTGACTTGGCAGCAGCGGGTCTTGGGTGATGCACCCCAAAACCAGAGAGGAGGGAGCCCAATCCCTCACGAGGCCTTGCGATTCTACCTTCGGCCATGGGTTATGTTGTTGCTGAGGCACTGTCACCCCGAATCTGGTTTCCTGCACACTTGTGTTTGTATTCCACACCCTGTACAATAGCAACTTTGCAGAGTGCCTGCTCACACTCTGGGACCCCTCAGGGGATATCAGAGAGCCAGTTTCGGCCCAATCCCCGCAGGCCAGGCTGAGGGACCCCACCTGCCTGGAGGGACCCGTTCACTCCGCAGATGCCCTTCCAGCCTTGGCACCGCCCAGGTGCAGCTGGCCATAGAGGGACCACGGTAGGTTGGCTCCAGGGTGTGTCCCCCACCTGTGCGTGAGTTTTCTTTCTTTTTCTCCCCACTCCCCACTCACTGTGCATGAACCTGTGCACCAGGCCACTAGTATTAATATAATAACAAGTTAGGGTGGGACAGGGTCTCAGGGAATCACCAGGGCCAGGTGAATAGTATTAGCCAGGTTGATGGAGACTCAGATATGGTGCCCACCGGCTGGTTCTGTTGAGGAAAGGCTCAGCAAAGGAACAATGGCCTCTGTCAGCACTTCTGTCTGGGAGAAAGCTGCCGCTCCAGCCCTTGCACTGGAGCCAGACAATTCAGTTTCTCCCCAAAGGTCTCTGGTGCCTTTTGAACTGCTGCACTAAGCTGAGAGAGAGGGATTCTGAGTGATTTCATGCGTGGGCCCTTTAAAGGGAACACCTGGGACTCCAGAAGTCCTCTGTCTCACTCAGCCACAATCTCTACTGGCTTTTACAGCCAGGAGTTATGGGCACTTCTTTTCCTGAGAACTGGAACCCTGGGCTCGGAGGCCTGGTTTGGGGCTGGGACCCCTCACTCCTCAGGGGGGTCTCCACAGCTAGAAGACCCCTCCTGATTTTTATCTGAGACAGGTGGGTAAGAGATGAGCCCATTCTGCATTTCCGCCCCTGCTACCAGTCTCAATGTGGCTGTTTTATATCCTTAGTTTAGCTAGACTTCAGGTGGCTCTGAATGATGGTTGTTCTGTGGTTTGGTTGTAATTATGATGTGGTTAAGGGAGAATTAGAGTACTGCATTCACCTATGTTGCCATCTTGACTGGAACCCTCTCATAGCTCCTATTTCTTGAAAACCTTAAAACTATTGGACACCTGGCCCAAAGTCAAGAATATGGTAGAATGTAGCCTACATCTAATATTAGTATAGGACACTTCCTCCCTATTCCCCTACCCCCAACAACTTCCCTATGTCCAATGCAATTTCTGTCACTTTCCCTTTTCCATTCCATGTTTGTATTGTTTACAGTGTTTATAGACTCTAGAGGTAACAGTAAAATGTCCCACTTAATTCACTTTTGTGAGCTTTTTTAGCATAAACTATACATTTTTAGGGTCTTCCAGGGCCTTCATCATCCCAGAGACAAAAGATTAAAACTGGGCAGTCAGCTCTCCTCTGAAGAACCTTTGAATAATCCTTTAGCTTACACCAGCGATTTTCAACCTTTTTCACCTCATGGCACACATCAACGGATTACTAAAGTTCTGTGACACACAAAAAAATAGACGTTTTTCGCTGATCTGACCAAAAATTGTATAATTTTGATTCATTCACAGCAGATGGCTATTGCTGTGTTGGCTGTTATCATTTTTTTTTTTTATCACTTAAGGGAAAAGAGGTCAGAGCACCTGACCAAATAATCAGGTATTACGTGTTTTAAAAATTCTTGTAGCACACTGGTTGAAAATCACTGGCTTACACCATAATGGCTATTATGTGTGACTCCTGGGACTTATGAATCTTATTCTGCTTTCTGCTTTCTCTGATGATCTCTGGCTCACATACTTTCTCCAACTATCCACTTTCCTCAGACATAGAGAAACATTACATGTTTATGGCATAAATATAGACATCAGCTTAATAGAGGAAAATAACAAACCCTGTCTACCTCTATAGAGAACTGCACACCCTTGTACAAAGCGACATCCACACAGGAGAAGAAAGAGAACTCCTATAGTTTGCCTTTTTAAAATATAAATCTGGTCATATCACATTCCCCACCCCCGGCTTGGAGCCCTTTCCATGGCTTCCCACTGCTGCAAGGATCTCTCCAGACCCTGCACTGTCAATCTCTATATCCCTAGCTGCCCCTGGCCCTCTCTGATCCAGCTGCCTGGGCCTCCTCTCAGTCCTCTGACTTCCTGAGCTCCCTCATCTTTGCACATGACATCTCCTTAGCTACTAATGAGTCCTTTCCCTCTAGCCCCCCCTACCCCCTCCCCTGTTGTTTATTTATTTTTCAGATCTTGACTTAAGCATAACCTCCACAGGAACACCCCTGCCCTACATTCAAATCTCCAACGTACATGTGTAAAGCACCACGATCATCTTTGGAGCACCCAGCATACTTGGAATTTTACTTTTGTGTAATTAAAAGATATATATATCACCTGCCAGGTTTCTTGATCTGGCATCAAGAAGGGTTCAGCGATCTGGAGAACGGCTGTGCATAAATTAATAAAGAGTCCAGAGATGAAACATGATTTTGAAAGGCATTATAGGGAGTCAGAGAAGACTTTGCTAAAGGAACTAAGTTCTCCTTGTCTCAGGACCCTTTGCTATTTATTAACACAAATTGTCCTAAGGCAGTGAGGGCGAACCTTTTGAGCTCGGTGTGTCAGCATTTTGAAAAACCCTAATTTAACTTTGGTGCCGTGTCACATATAGAAATATTTTGATATTTGCAACCATAGTAAAACAAAGACTTATATTTTTTATATTTATTTTATATACTTAAATGCCATTTAACAAAGAAAAATCAACCAAAAAAAATGAGTTTGCATGTCACCTCTGACACCCGTGTCATAGGTTCACCATCACTGTCCTAAGGCAAGGTGGAGATATACACTTCAAAGGGTAGGGTTTCTACAGAATCCATTGTCAGATTGGAAGAATTTTCCCAAGGCTGTTCAGGTGTTTGGCCAGTAGGAGGCAATAACATGTAGATTAAGATGCCCTGAGCTGTCTGGCAGCAAGCAATCATCCTTTTCAGGTTTGGGGAAATGCCTTTAGGCATTCCCAGCAGGTGATAACATATGTGACTCAGCCCTTTGTTGCGTTCCCAAGTTCCATCAACCTTTCATGAAACTTGCAATTATGACATGCTGGAACTGGCTTCCGGCAATCACCTGCCTCCCCAGTGAGACAGGAAGCTCCAGAGTGCAGGGGCCATTCCTGCTTACCGCTGCCTAGTTCAGTGCTTGGCACGTAGGAAGCACCCAATACATATCTGAGGGACTAGTCAGGGGTGGGCAAACTTTTTGACTCGAGGGCCACAATGGGTTCTTAAACTGGACCTGAGGGCCGGAACAAAAGCATGGATGGAGTGTTTGTGTGAACTAATATAAATTCAAAGTAAACATCATTACATAAAAGGGTACGGTCTTTTTTTTTTTTTTTTTAGTTTTATTCATTTCAAACGGGCCTGATCCGGCCCGCAGGCCGGGCAGTAGTTTGCCCACGGCTGGACTAGATGAATAAACGAAAGCACCTTGGAGAAGAACAGGCACTCAACACAAGGTAACTTTCTCCTTCCCAGCCCCCAGCACATATTTACATTGCACGCCCCTTAAAAACAGGTGCCCAACTATAAAGCATCTCTGAAATGACAATTTCCATTAATATTATCGCCTATTCCTGCCTCCCATGTGCCCATCTATTCCTCTTAGGTGGCGTCGTAGCTCAAAGCAACTTAGATCCAGGAGACAGAAACTCGTCTGATCTCAATCATCATGTGTGCAAGTCACTTTTCTTCACTTCCTCATTTATGTTTTCCCAGTTTCCATATTAGTAATTATATGTGGCCACACTGGCCCACGTCTCAGGGTGTCAGGAGCATTCATTATTTAGAAAACTCACAAGGATCCACTTTTCAAATCACCCAATTCCAAAGAAATTGGTGCGACTTTCGCCCATGACGACCGGAGCGTGGTGGGGTGATGTAGGATCAATGTCATGACTAAGGCAGAAGAAGCATCTGCTTTCCTACCTCCGTGTCTGTTGACGCGAGCTTTGGTAGCTTGGGGCTTATTTATGTGTTTTTTTTCTTATGTATAATTTTTTTCTTATGTATAACATGAACCCAATTCCAGTTGCAAAATAGTAACTGTTACATGCACACAGAATCTCCAAACTGTAACCTTCCCCAATTAACTATACATTTAACTTTTAAGTTGCTTAAGAATAGACAGTTGTATGTAAGTTAGATATGAACTTCAAAACAATTTATTTCTATCATTGCTTTATTGGTGGTGCCATCTCAGTGGAAAATTCTAAGGATTTGGGGGTAATGTGCTTACTCAACATAGTAGATGCCTACTAAGTGCCAAGCACAGTGCCATGAGCTTTGGTGAGTGCAGTAGATCAGGCACACCTCATCTCTGCTTTCACAGAGTTCATATTCCAGCAGGCGAGGCCAACGGGGAGCAACACTCACAATACTAACAAACGTGGTAAGTGCTAGCAAGTCCAGGATTCTGTGAAAATGTGTCACAGGGAATGCCAGCTGCCTGGAGGTTCAGGCAAAGTTTCTTGGAGGAAGCTACATTTCTGCAGAAACAGGCTGCCATCTGCTTGAGGTTGTGCAACTACTGTCACATCCCAATTCGGACATTTGGGCATGTTGTGTCTCAGAGCTTGGGTCCTCGTGTGTAAAATGAGGGTAACATGCGCCTGGCAGAGCTGCGGGACATGAGACAGTACACAGGTAAAGCACCTCTTTGTGTATCAGACATGTAGTAAGCCCTAAGCACATGGTGCTGGTTATAATTATACATCGATGTAGGACTCGAAGGAAAACGGACGGAAAGTTTGGCCACCGCTGGAGATAGAGAGGGGAAGTTTGGAAAAGGCTCAGATCCAAAGGACAGTCACTCCTCCACACTTGTAGGCAGCCTTCACCTCCTGAGTTTCAGATGTCGGAGCACCCGGTGCTTTGAGGCTGTGCTAACAGGTTTCCAGGAGAAGCTGATCAGGACTTTTGGAAGTGCCCTTTCTAGCTGTAGGTTAGCCAACGCCCAGGACAGATTTTTCAGGCAAAAATAAGATGCCTGGGACACAGCTCTGTGGCCAGAGGGCACACGGGTTTATCAGATTCTGGCAGGCTCCAGTGACAGACACAGTTTTGTAAGCCAGGTGAAAGGACAAGCGATGGATGCTCAGCTGGAGGTTTCGGTTAAGGGTCAGCAGACCCCGCGCCACCTGGATGGGACGAGGAAGAGGGAAACACTGGTGCCCCCAACAGAGAGCACAGGGAAGCCGCCGGGTGCCCAGCGCTCCTCCCAGGGCGGCTCCCTCCCCGGGCTTCCTGGGCGTTTGGAGCGTGGCCTGGCCCGCGCCCTTCGAATGGGTGTGGGTGGTTTCGTAAGTGGACGTGACCACCCCCGAGGGGGAAGCGTGCGAGGCAGCCGGAGTGAGTTGGGGAGGCGGGGCAGGGAGAGGAGAAGCCGCGGGCGGGATGCGGGGGCAGGAGGGGGAGGGGGAGGGATGCAGGGCGCAGGGGGAGGGGTGGGGCGGGGCGGGGTGAGCCGGGGAGAAAAGGAGGAAAGGAGAAAAGGCTCTGTGGCGAGGCGGGAGGAAGTGCGCCGGGTCTCCACTCCCGCTGCGCCGCCGCTGGGCTGCCAGGTGAGCCCGAGATGCTGCGGCGCTGCCAGTCGGGGCCGCCGCCGCCGCCGCTGCTGCTGCTGCTGCTGCTGGGGCCGCTCGGCGCCTTCGCCCCCGGCGCCCTGGCGGGACCCGCGCACACCGAGGACGCCGTGGAGCTGGACTTTTCCACGGAGCAGCCGGTGCACCAGGTGAGCCCCGCGTTCCTGTCCTTCACCATCGACGCCAACCTGGCCACGGACCCGCGGTTCCTCACCTTCCTGGGGTAAGCGCCGGCCCCGGTCCCTCTGCCCCTGTGCCCGCTCCTGGCTCCTGACATCCACGCCCGCCCTACCACCGCTCTCCTCCCCTCCGCTCTTTTGTCTCTTCTGACACGGAAATTCTCTCTCTCTCTCTCTCTCTCTCTCTCTCTCTCTCTCTCTCTCTCTCTCACATATCCCTCACCCCTCCAAACCACTCATTCCTCCCTGCTTTATTCATTCAGCAGATGTTGACTGAGCGCCAACTTAGGGCCAAGTATTAACAGGAAATTTAGGGAAGAAACTTCCCAACTGCCCGGCAACGCTCCGGGAAGAGGGACGGGCAAGAGCCGCCGGAGCTGTGAGCCTGGGTGCACAGTGCAGGGCAAGTGCCCCTGGGGCAGGCGGGCTCCGGGCTCCGGGCTCCGGGCTCCGGGCTCCGGGCTCCGGGCTCCGGGCTCCGGGAGGGGTTAAAAAAATAGATGGAAAATATCTCAAAGCTTACTTACTTCATAGGTACACTTTAAAATTATATCTCTAAAACATGGATATTGTAAATACATCTTTAAAGAGCAGTTTTAGGTTCACAGCTAAATTAGGCACAGAGATTTCCCATATTACACTTTTTTAAAAGTCTAAATATTAAATAAATGAGACCAGGGAGACGATCGCAGTGCCTTACAGAGCCTTAATAAAAAGACACCTCTCCAAGTTGAGGCTCAAAATGTGGCACTGCTTTATCGGCTGTAATTTTTTCTCATAGGAGAAAGACCAAACCTGATGCAGGTCCCTGGCCCGTGCCCCACGCGGGCAGGCTGATCCCAAGATGGAGAGCTGCAGGGACAGTCACAGGTCTTCTGGGCCAGGTCATCGAGGCCACTCATCTAGGTCATGAGAAACTCCAGAGGTGGCCACACCTCAACCAACCCAGACAGCTAGGTATCTTTGGCCGTTGCCAAACACCTACATGCTGAACTTCCTGTGCTCACACTGTCAGCTGCCATTGCTAAGTTCAGTCATTTATTCTGCAAATAAAGGCAGGTAGCCGACTGGGTTAGAGATTGGCAGTCAGACCAGCCCCGGCTGGATTCCCAACTCTGCCAAAGCAGGGTGGCTTAGTTCTTAATGGGTTGTTTGGCAACTCCGAGCCTCAATTTCTTAACCTGTAGAATGGAACTTCTATAAAACTTCCTTGCAGGACTGTAATAAGGATTTGATGAGGTGACACGTAAGTACTTAGCACAGTGTTTGACACAGAGTGTTCACAAAGTAAGCTAACAGCTTCTTCCTGGAAAATGGCAAGTATTTGATAACCATTCACCAGTTCTCATTGTATCTTTTGATCATAGTTAACCTCTATCTTTCCCTCTGTGGCAGGAGAGCAAGAATTTCCTGGTGGCGGAGTCCCTACTTTTCCCCTCCCCCTTAGGGGTAGGAAGGTGATACAGGTAGCAGCTGGTTGGGACAGAAAGATCACTCTGGAGAAACTCTAAAGTATAGGCTACATATCTGAGGACCCTAGGCCTAGCTTGGTGGGGGTGGTGGGAGATGTTAGGAGAAGAGATGTTCTTGACTGAAAACAGAGGGGTTAAGTAAATGACACTTACTGAAAAGTGAGAACTCAGGTTCTATTCTGCTTTTGCGGCCAGGATCTGTCCCACCCCTCCCCAAGGAAGGGCATTTGGGGATATCTTCCTGGGAAAACAGGTCCAAAAGAAAAAACCTATAGTATGAATTTTGGGATCTAGGCCTGATCATCCTGCGGTTAAGCTAACCAATTGGCTGGGACCCTCAGCCTCCTATACACACAGAACTTCCAGTCTGCAATTTAGTGCAGGTGATACCTTTATCAGTGGTCAGCAAACTGCGGCTCGGCAAACCACAGCTTGCGAGCCACACGTGGCCCTTTGGCCCCTTGAGTGTGGCTCTTCCACAAAATACCAGCTCTTCCACAAAATACAGACTTCTGCGCATGGGCCACGAAGTTTCAATCGCACTGTACGTGCGCGCCCGCACGTGGTATTTTGGGGAAGAGCCACACTCAAGGGGCCAAAGAGCCGCATGTGGCTCGCGAGCCTCGGTTTGCCCACCATGACTTTAACTGCTGTTAAACCTATCTCTTTATATCCCATAGCACTCTTTCTTCCTCCCTGATCCCCACCTTTTTGTTAAAGGCTGGAGGATAATGAAAACCAAAAAAGCCCAACATGCAATAGATAAAACTGATTTTGGTTTTCAAAACACAGTGTATTCCTGTTCAAATGGGCTTCTCTCCAGGGCTGGCTCCTGGCCACTCCAGATTCCTTCCTTAGCAGAGGCTGTCTTTGATGCCCACTCCCCAGAGGCATCTGCAGTCACATCCACACTATTCTCAGCTGAGAGCGCAAGGACTGCAGCTCCAAGTGGCAGGCGCTCCCTCTCCTTCTCCTCTAAGACCTACCTTCGGAAACCGGTCTGAGGGCCCAGCTCCAAGATGGTTAGCGCAGTGCCCAGAGTGGCCTGGCCGTCTCAGAAGACAAACCATTTAGCTTCCTTTTCAGAAGACACCACTGAGCTTAATATCTGTCCACAGGAAGGGAGGGTGAGGGGGCATTGTTTTGTGACAGTTCCTCAAAAGTGAGGATGTTTGGGTGAAGATAGCAAGAGCCCAGCAGATGAAAGCTGCAGTAAGGAGGAGCAGATAATAAACTTAGCCGATGCTAATTAAGCCCTTGTCATAGGCCAGGCCCTGTTCTAAGCACCTCCTAGGATCTAGGTATTAACTCATTTAGTCTTCACTACAAAACTCTGAGGTCAGTACTGGTATTATCCCCATTATAAAAAGGAAGAGATGGAGGCTTATGGAGATTCAGTAACTTGCCCCTGGTCCGCCAGCTAATACTGGAAGGAGCAGAGTTTGAACCCAAATGCTAATTGCAGAGACAAGAGTACACAAAAAGAAGGTAAAGCAGTTTATACTTTTTAAGGCAACAGGATAGGATATACTTAAAAAAAAAAAAAAAGGTTGTCCAGACACAAACTGAGAAGATTGATCTAGTGAAAGCAGCACGTACCTGAGAGTAGGAGGAGCAGGGTCTAAGCCTCCAAGGTACTTCCAGAGAGGCCTATGCAAGTGTGATCAGATGGCATGGTTCCGTTCCCATGATGGCAAGCAGGGGGGTTTTTTGGGGTTGTTGTTCACATTTGCAATTAGAGAACACAGAGCACACCGAATGTAAATGCCAGGGATAGAACAATCTAGAATTAGAAAGAACCATCTTTTCAATTTGCCCTTTTCCCAGAAGTATCTAATCAACAGCACAATCAAAAACTTCCTAAACCTGCCCTGGCCGGTTTTTCTCAGTGGTTAGAGGGTCAACCCGAGGACCAAAGGGTCACAGGTTCAGTTCCGGTCAAGGGCACGTACCTGGGTCAGCTAGGGTGTGGGGTGCATGTGGGAGGCCACCAAACTATGTGTCTCTCTCACATTGATGTTTCTCTCCCTCCCCCGTCCTCTCTCCCCTTTACTCACTCTAAAAAAAAAATCAATGGAAAAAATCTCCTCGCCCATAAAGATGGGTGGACTGAGACCAGTATTGCTCAGTAGAAATAGAATGTGATTCTCATATACAAGCTATACATGTAATTTTAAATTTTCTAGCAGCCATGCTAAAAAAAGGTAAAAGCAAGCAGATGAAATGAATTTTAATGATATATTTTATGTAACAAAATATTATTTCAACATGTAATCAATATGAAAATATGAGATATTTCACATTCTTTTCCTAATCAAGTCCTCAAAATCTGGTGTATATTTTATACTCACACCACATCTCAAATTCAGACTAGCTACATTTCAAATGCTCATGACCACATGTGACTAGTGGTTACCGTGTTAGACAATGCAGTCCCCATGTCAATCAAGCAAGGTTCACTAACACAGTGTAAAACAGTAGGGCGCTGAGTCAGTGATAGAGATCCTAGAACCACAGTGTAGTCCTGGTGCTAAACAGCCACAGCAACGATAATGCCATTGTGTTTGCTTTTCATAGGATTTGCTTATTTTTCTTCAGCAAAGTTCATCCCTTTTTGCCAATTGGATAAATATTTATCTATTTATTTTTTTTAATATATTTTATTGATTTTTTACAGAGAGGAAGGGAGAGAGATAGAGAGTTAGAAACATCTATGAGAGAGAAACATCGATCAGCTGCCTCCTGCACATCTCCTACTGGGGATGTGCCCGCAACCCAGGTACATGCCCTTGACCGGAATCGAACCTGGGACCTTTCAGTCCGCAAGCCAACGCTCTATCTATCCACTGAGCCAAACCGGTTTCGGCAGTTTGATAAATATTTATTAATAATGACTTTTGATAATCAGATTACTGTATCTCCACAAAGGAGCTTTTCATTTTTGGAAAAGTAGTTATTTTCAATGTCAAGTGCAAGGTTTGATAACTGATGTTGGAAAGAGCCATAGGCACTCTATGTGCCTGTTGCTGACAGAAGTAACCAACCAAAGAGAAACAGGGAACTGAGAACAATCAAAGCCACGCACAGACTCACATTTTCTAACTCTGAGAAGTGCTCCCCCTAACTGAGTGCTCATTCTTCTCTTCCTTCCCAAACCTTCTATTGTGGTCCCTGGAGCCCTTTGCATGGCAGCCCTGTTCTGTGCTCCTCACAGAATAAGCCTGCCACTCCTGGCCCTGGCAGAACTCTGAAGTAGAGAAGTAGATGCGACTCCTCTGGAGTAGAGGAAACCTTGCTCCTGCACTCTTCTCCCATTCCCCAGTGCAGCTTCCAGACAACTACCCACCAGTCTGAACTCCAGCGTGCTGTGGTTCAGGTTCTAGTGGCTTGGTGCCTGTGTCAGGTTCCCTATCTGTAAAATATGGATAATAATGACACCACCTCATTGTGTTGTTTTAGGATTAAGTGAAATAATCTATGCCACATGCCCCAAGCACTCAGTGTAGATGAACTTGCTGCAGGCTAGAGATAGATGACTATCAGGACTCCAGGGTGAGGCTTCCTGTCTCCATGTCTGGGTCTCATCCTCTGCTCCTTGTCACCACGCCCTGCTCCCCTCTCAACTCACATGTTATCGATTGAAGATGGACACTGATCTCAGACTTGCCTCTCCTTTCCCATGCCCCACCGTCATCCTAGATGACTTCAAGTCCACCTAAATAAACTACCTCTCTATCTCTTCACACCCACATTTCAAAATAATCTTCACTCAGTGTTTCACTGGAATCAGCTTGCAGCAGCTTATAAAACGTGTGCATCTCTTTCCACCTCCACCAGTGACACCAGCACTGATAGCCTGAAGTCAGCCGTGGTGGGAATATTTACATCATGGAGATTGGCAAACGCTAATCAATAGGGCACTTTTGCCCTGAATGGGTGGCTCTGTTTGTTGGAGTATAGTCCCCTGAACCGAAAGGTTGTGGGTTCGATTCCCGGTCAGTGCACATATCCAGGTTGCAGGTTCTATCCCCAGTCTGGGCATGTGCAGGAGACCACAGATTGATGTTTCTCTCTCACATCATTTCCTCTCTTTCTCTCTTTCTCATCAATAACAAACATATCCTTGGGTGAGAATTTAAAAAAATAGAGCACTTTTTTCACTAGGGAGTCAACTTACTAGCACACATTGCTTCTCTCCGCTTCAGCCACCTAATGCCATGGCCATGCCTTGCCTCTTCATCCCTAGAACCTTTCAACATCTGAAATCTTAAAACGTCCCATTCTTGGACTAAACTCCTTACTCTCTTAACTCCTTCACTCTGTGGATCCCAACACAACTATTTTTTTTAAGTACCTCCACTGAACAGCCTCCTCCTCACTCTGATTTTGACTTCTTGATTTACTACATAAACCGCTCATGTGATAATATCCACAAATCCTGGCCCCATTGTTCCTGCTAACACCCAAACCTAGCTTAGTCTAATTGTATTTTCCCTCTTTGGAATCTATAGGGTGGCTATGAAATCCTGAAATGGAAAATATTATCTAGTTGTGAATTATAATTCATATTAATAAGCCACCTTTATGTATTTACCTCTGCTTCCAGACTCAGTGGCCACACTGTATAGCTGAGTTATAGAGCTCTTGGGGGTGGAAGGGACTCTCCTAGCCACATGGATTGATGTTGCACTATAAATTCTTGGCTTTCAGACTTATCCCTTAGTGCTACTCTTAATTCTTCATTTCCCCGATTCTCTCATTCTCTACTTCCTTCAAAACTCTGAGCCCATCTTCATCTCATCACTCTTAGCCTATGACCACGTTTTTGTTTCCCAAAGAAAATGAAGTCACTAGACAGGAACTTCCTTTTCTTCCTGCCATCAAACCTACAGACATACCATGGCTATGTCCTTTCTTCCTTTCTCTTTTCTTAGGCCTTTTTTTCTTTTTCTTTTCTTTCTTTTTTTTTGAGAGAGAGAGACAGACATTGGTCAGCTGCCTCCTGCATGCCCCCTGCCGGTGATCGAGCTAAAACCCTGGCATGTGCCCTGACCAGGAATCGAACTGGTGACCTTTTGGTGCATGGGATGGTTCAGTTGGTTGGGCATGGCCAATTCTAGCTCTGTTCTGGGTCCTGTCCCCTCTTGCCTCCCCAAGCTCTTTGCTCTGTCAGTCATCTCTTCTCTTCCCTGGATCTTTAACATCTCTGTTTGTATTGAATGCTCCCTGTCGGCATAGGAACATCCTCAAGTCTTTCCCATCCCAAACTCCTCCCTGCACGCGAGCCTCTGCAGGAACTGCCCTCATTTTCCCTCTGCAGCCTTCCTTCCTGCCCATTCCTTCCTGTTCCACCTTCATAACGTCCCCATCACTGTGCCATGCAATAAATCTCTCCGACATCAATCACCTTCTTTTATTGCAAAATCCAGTGAACAACTTTCAAGTTGGTCTCTGTCATGGATTGAATTTTTGGGTGTTCCCCTGCAAATTTATATGTTGAAGTCCTAACCCTCAGTACCTCAGTATGTGACCTTATTTGGAAATAGTGCCACTGCAGAAATAAAATTAGTTAAGAACTGGGCATACTGGAATGGAGCAGGCTGTAATCAGTATGACGGATGTCCTTACAAAAAGGGGAAATTTGGAGACAGACATGCATACAGAAAGAACACTCTGTGAAGATTAGAGGTATGTTGCTATGAGGAACTACCAGAAGCTAGGAGAGGGCTGAAATAGATCCTTCCCCAGTTCATTCAGAGGGATGGTGGCCTTGCCAACTCCTAGATTTCAGATTTCTAACCTCTAGAACTATAAGACAATAAGTGTCCCTTGTTCACACCACCCAGTGTGTGGTACTTCGTTACTGCACCCTAGCAAATTAATACAGTCTGTTGAAAGCATTTGGCAAGGTTGACAATTGAAACACTATCTCATCTCTTTGGGCCTGTGTCACTTCCATTTCTGGGAGTTTCCCCACCTATCTAACGGTTCTTCTCCATGACTTTCTCTAGCCTGTCTTAAATGTTGATGTTCTTCAGACTTCTGGCCTGGGTGTTTTTTCACTTCACATACTCTCCTGAGTGGTCTTACCCACTTCCGTGGGTTGAATTACTGTTCATGCAGTGGTGGGCTAGGAAATGTTGAACCATGAGCCTTCTGGGAGGAGGGGAGACTAATGTAAGTTTTCTTCCAATTTCTGTTATAAGTAATCCCACCATGGCTAATCTCAAACTGCCAACAGTTTGACAACTGGTTCTCAAAACTTAACAATCGGCTTTCACTGGCTGGTCCGAGCCAATACAAGCTGGCTCCAGCACACCTTTGCTTTTGTGCCAGACATATGCAGCCTATTGTCAGACATAAGATAATATAAAAATACCTGCAGACTTTTCTTTCCCCTAACAGCTGCTCCGGAAATGAATATCTGCAGCTGCTTATGTGTCCTTTTGTTATTTCCATGTCACTGTGGCGGTGGCAGATTTCCCCCCTTTTCTTTTTCCTATATATGATGGAAATACCTTTGATCGGTTTTATTTTTATGACATGTTTAGCATCTGTTTTCAATCTGGTTTTGTTTTTGTTTTGTTTTTTTGTAAGAGGGCATCAATACTGTATTCTCAAAACAAGAAAATGTTCCATTGCCACGAGACGAACAAAAAGGTCCTGAATACCGATACTTGGAAACATCTGACTTCCTTTCCTTGGCAGGAGCCAGAGCATTGGGTTTTTATTTTGTCCAGAAAACAGTCTTTGCCTGGCCCCACTTGCCCTTTCAGCAGGCTGGACTCAATAGTTCATTCACTTAACCAATACTTATTAAACACCAGCAGTGTGCCAGGGACTTATCTAGATGCTTCTCTGGGCACAGTGAAGATTCCAAGGAGCCACACAGGTAAGGTCTGGGCTTTCACAGGGCTTAGGTCAGGGGTGGGGACTGGGACAGATAGGAAACCAAGGAAGCAACTAAGGATGAAGGTAATGAAGGCAAGGTAATGTGACTGAGAGTGGCCTACAATGGTAGAGTCACTACCACTGGGAACTAGGCTCTGACACGCATACCTCTGACCCCAGCCATGCACAGATGCACATCTAGTGATGCCACGGCACCTCTATCTGTTGCTAGTCTCCCCCTACCCCCCCCCCACATTTCCCAGAAAGCCCCAGCCTCTCCCCATCTTACAAATACCAGCAACACAGATTTAAATGAGCTTCCTCTATCATCAAACACAATCAAAATGTCAAGGACTAGAATCAGTGCCTGACCAAAGGCAGTGGCGTGACCCTGAGGAAGGTCCTGTATCCGCTTTAGGGCCATGTCTCCGCACCTGTGGGCTGGGGTTACTAGTCACTGACTCTTAGACTGAGTGCTCTCCACCCTATACCTCACCTTATGTCTTCTGAACTCAAGCACACGTGGCCAAGGGCCTGATGGAAATATGGTTTAGCCTGCTGAAAGGTAAGTGTTCCATTGGCATCTCAAATTCTACAAAACTAAGTCCCCTTCCCCTTCACCCCCAACTCCAATCTATCACCTATTCTTCTTCTCAGCAAATATTACCTTCTTTCAAGATGCTTCCAGGGGCAATTCTTGATTCTTCTCCAACATTCAAATAACACCATATCTGGTACTTCTACCTTCACATGTATCTTGAATTTATCCATTTCTCTCCATCCCCACTGCTGTTATCTTACCCAGGCCCATTACTTTTTGTTTACATTACTATGACTACAGTCTTGGTCCTTCTATTCAGTTATTTATACTATAGCCTGAGATTCTTTTCTAAAATAAAAGTCTGGTGAGGCCACTTTATGGCTTTAAATCCTTCCATGGCTCCCCATTGCTCTCATATAAAGTTGGAACTTGTAGGCATGGTGGCTGACAGGCCTTCCGTGTCATGGTGCTACTTGCCTCACCAGATATCCTCTCTCAGCGACTCCTTTCCCCAATTCTAGGCTCTGGCCACACCTGTGAGCTCTTCAGTGGTGCCATATGTTTTTCTGCCTCTGGTTTTTGCACAGACTTCCCCCTACTCCTGAAACACTTCCTTCAATCCTACTTCACTATCTTTGATCTGGATAAGATTTATTATTTTTGAATGTCTAGCAATGAAGTCATTTCCCCTGGAAAACCTCTAACCACTCTTTACCCCCAGCCCAAGGTCTGGGTTAGGATCCCTTTGTATATTCTCATAGCACTGTTTTGGACTTGCTTGTTTACTTGTTCATCTATATCACTAGACTATGCATTGAGAACTGCAGCTATTTCTGTCTTGTTTGCCATTGTGCCCCCAATGACTAGCATGATGCTTGGCACTGAGTGGGCCTGCAATGAATATTTATTGAATAAATTAATGGATAGCGATAGCTCCTTTAAGTAAATCTTGGTTTCTTTATCTATTCTAAAAAAAAACACATTAAAACACACACACACACACACACACACACACACACACACAAATCCCGTATAAATTTAACTATCATGTGCTTATTATGGAAAAGAGGTAAAATACAGAAAAACAATAGAAAAGAGTCTATCATCCATCTTATCATATAATAATAATAATCACTCTTATCTCCTTCTATATTATTTTCATTGTTGAAATCACAGTGTCTACAGTTGGTTTGTCTTATTGTGGTAAAATATACCAAACATAAAATTTACCATTTTCAAGTGTCCACTGACATTCAGTACTTTCACATTGTTGTGCAATCATCACCATCACCCATCTTAAAACTTTCATCTTCCCAAACTGAAATTCTATGCCCATTACACAATGATGCTCTGGTCCTCCTCCCTACAGGAAGTGGACTGGCTGTCTTCTGAGTCCTTACCTAGTCCAAGTGAGCATTTCTGCATATTTTCTAGTGGTTGTGAGGATCCTGTGGTCGATGCCGTCCCTCCCAGAGTGCTGGTGTTGTCGGGTGTTTGTCAGAATGAATCCAGTTGAATGACATTTCTGAAGCCTCACTTTGTACTGCATTTTCTCGTGCTGGGACCCATGAAAATATTTTAACTTCTATTAAGATGCAGAGAAAATGAACTTTTAGGTCAAAGAAAATGTTTTACTCTATAATACTAGCATATTTGTCTTTAATTAAATAAATAGCATCATGAAAGTGCTTTTTATGGAGGAAGAGGCTCAGACAGGAAAAAGTGCCTATATAGTACAGTAAAAAGTTCTCAAGTTACAGACAAAAAAATGGTGAGGAGGAATCGCTGACATTCTTTAATGCAGGAGACTTATCCTTTGGTCAATTTCCACCTCTTAATTTCGCTTCTCTGAACATAAGTAAATAAATCTTTCAAAATTTTACATAACATTATGTATAATTAAGCAGGTGCACATCTTAAAATTTTAAATTTTAGGTTAGGTTTTAATTTCTAGGATGTTAGAAATATTGACAATTAGATAGTTTTCCTGGGATGATTTTTCAATTTGAAATAAATCCAAATGTAAACTAAAATCAGGCCAATCCAAGAATGACACAGCATTGATTTTATGTGTTTGAAGAGCATTCCAGAAAGCAGTGTGGCCAGGAACAGTTAGTTGACTTAAATTTAAAAGGATGGTTTTCTTAGGGAAGGGATGGTTAGGGAGAGGAGGAGGAATCCTGTGTCATTTATGAACTTCTGTGGGAACATAAATTTTTTAAGACAATCCATTTTTTAAAGAAACACAAAGTCATCGTTCCTGTACTTTCCAGCTTCTTACCTATTCCCTCCAACAATCGTAAAAGGTTATGAGTTTTTTTAACGGATTGAACACTGTCCTGCTTTGCCAGAGTTAGAGCTCCACACTGCCTCCAGGTGCCTAGAGAGCAACCTGGCCATTAGAAAGATTCAGAATGGGATGACTCCCCATATAGCAATATGACTGCTCTCTCCACGGCCTGTCCAGCTAGACATGAAGAAATAGGTCCACCGAGACAGAAGGAGTAAACATGTTTGATCAGATTATTCTGGGGGAAAAAAATTTTAATTTCTTCCTTGTCGTCCTCACAGTTCTCCAAAACTTCGTACTTTGGCCAGAGGTTTGTCTCCTGCATACCTGAGATTTGGTGGCACCAAGACAGACTTTCTCGTTTTTGATCCCAAGGAGGAGCCAAGCTTTGAAGAGAGAAGTTACTGGCAATCTCAGTTAAACCACGGTGAAACTTTTTAAAGATTAACCATATACTTTCATTAAGTGGCTAGTCATGGGCATACAGTCAGAGAGTAAGGGCTTCCAACTGACCTGTGGAGGCACCTGCACAAAAGAAGGAGGCAGTGGGCAGGTTTCCTCTTCCTGATGTTTTCATGAATGTGAGACTTCACCAAACAAAGGTGTGCTGGGCATAGCCGGGAGTTAATTGTGTGGAAATAGAACAACAACTGGAGTTGAAGGACAGAGCTGCTTGGAGGGAGCATGTAGGTAGCAGTGCCTCAAACTGACGAGAGTATTTCTGGCTGAAGATACAGCAATGGGTTGAAACCCTTTTATTCTGGAAATACAGGGTGTCCAAAAAAATGTATACTCACTTTGAATGATTATAAAGTCAGTGTCTATTAACATGTTTACGAACGTATAGTACATTTTCAAAATTTAAAAGAATCTATAGAAGTGAATAATTTTTCTGTCAGTGCCTGTTTTCAAACTGGTGGCCATTCTAGTCCAGGTCCTGCGGATAATGTGAAGCAATGGAATCGCAAACATAAAGAAATATTTTGTTCGGCCGTGGCCAGTGTTCTCAGTGGTTAGAGCATTGGCCTGAGCACCAAAGGGTAGTGGGTTTGATTCCCAGTGAAGGGTACATGCCTGGGTTGAGGGTTCGCTCCCTGTTCCCTGTCTGGGGCATGTGCAGGAGGCAACCAGTTGATGTCTCTCGCACATTGATGTTTATCTATCTCTATCTCTATCTCTATCTCTATCTCTCTCCCTCTTTCCCTTCCATTCTCTCTGAAAAAACAAATGGAAAAAATATACTCTGGTGAGGATTAACCAAAAAAAATAATCATCATTTTGTTCAATATTTGTGTGCCCTCAGTTCATTGACTGTTGCCAGTTTTGTACTGTAAACTTTATCTTTTGTATGTCCCCATTAAAAAAAAAAAGTCTAGTGGCACTTTAGGACAAATTTTCTTTGTTAAAAGCTTCGTCTGGCTACACCCATTATTTCAAGTCAGTTAAACCTGAAAAGGAGTGAAAATTGAGTTATCAGCTATTCAAGTGTGTATACATTTTTTTGGAATACCCTATAGAATGTGGATGACAGATATAGGTAGAGGATGTGAGATATATTCTGCTTCTAAGAATAGATTTTAAGACTTACTGGGCAGTGGTTCTCAAACTTCACCTGGAGTGAGTTTAAATATCTGGATATCTGGGCTCCCACCTTAGTTCCAAGGTTGAAACCTGCCCACAGAAGCCACGAGGATTTGCCCTGTGTCTTTCGTAAGTGCTATCTAGACATCAAATGGATCACTAATTTAACAATTATTTTAAAAATATACATTATTGAATGACAATAATGTTTGTATAGTGTATATATTAGTGAATAGTATTTCACTTTTCATATATTACATATTTTCCTTTTGTTTATTTTCTTCAGTTATGAAGTATTTAGAACAGTTAACCATGTTGGGTCAAAATTGATAGAATAAGGGGCTAGAGCAGGAGGTTATAGGGGAGAGAATGGGAAATATCTGTAATACTATCAATAAAAAATATATATTTTTAAAAAATTGATAGAATAGTAATTAGAAAAAATGAAGCCCTAACCGGTGTGACTCAGTGGATAGAGCATCGGCCTGCAGACTCAAGGGTCCTGGGTTCGATTCCCGGTCAAGAGCATGTACCTTGGTTGCAGGAACATCCCCAGTGTGTGTGTGTGTGGGGGGGGGTGTGCAGGAGGCAGCTGATGGATGTTTCTCTCTCATCGATGTTTCTAACTCTCTATCCCTCTCCCTTCTTCTCTGTAAAAAATCAAAATATATTTTTTAAAAACATAAATAAATAAATAAATAAGAAAAAATGAAAAAAACTACAGGCTTTTTTTTTGAATAACAACACAACACATTGGGATAGTTTACGTGTAGACTTGGCCCTTTCCCAGCAGTCATATGCATTCAGAAGGTCTTATAAGTTCAGACCAGAAACTGCCCTTCGCTGATCAATTTTCTTCTTCCTGTGTGGGGTGGGGTGGGGGTCAATGGAATTATCCAAGGCTACTGAAACATCCTTTGTGAGCACAGGGATGGATAGGGCACTGGCTGCCAGAAAGCCAGAATGCACGACTTCCCAGAAAGGAAGTCGCCGGTGGGTCAGCCAGGCCTGGCAGTGAGCGCCTGGCAGGCCCGCTGCCTTGTGATCAAGAGGCACAGTCTGCCTGACAGGTTAGTGGGGGATTTTCCAGGTGCACATGTTGTGGCCTCAGAAGCTTTCACGATCCCAGATTTGAAGGAAAAACGTCCACATTTCCTGTCCTGCCATTATGGCAAGAGGAAATTACCATTAATCAGATGTAGTAAAACATAGTTCTCTGTATTTTGAAGGTGAACCTTAAGAAAACTGAACTATGTTTTCTTCAGAGGGGTTCTCTGGTAATTTCATATTTCTGAGGAGCTTTCTGAATTGTAAACTTATGTCCAGTGTTCCTGTGTCCAGTGTATGGCTGATGTTTCTTAAGAAACCTGCCCTTTTGTGTGTCTGTGTGTGGTGACTGGTTAGCCAGCAAATTTGACTTGTTGTAACAGAATATATTTTCTCTGATCACATACCTAATAACCAGAAACTTAGTCTACTTTAGCCATTTAACTACCTAACTAAATAAATGTATGGGATTTCAACCTTATCACTGAAAATAGATTTTCTAAATTATCTCCCATCTGCAGATATTTGCAAGTCTGGATTCATCCCTTCTGATGTGGAGAAGAGGTTACAGCTGGAATGGCCATCCCAAGAGCGGTTTCTACTCAGAGAACAGTATTACAAAAGGTTCAAGAACACCACCTACTCAAGTAAGAAATGAATGGCAACCTGCAAGTGTCCCAGCCCCTAAAATATTTGGATAGCTTGAACTTGACCTTCAGTCTAATAAGCCCTATAGCAGTTGTGTAAAGCTGCATAATACTCAGATGTTCTCAAGAGTTAATGGAATGTCCCGCTGGTGTGGCTCAGTGGTTGAGCATCGATCTATGAACCAGGAGGTTATGGTTTAATTCCTGATCAGGGCACATGCCCAGGTTGGGGGCTCAATCCCCAGTGGAGGGGGGTGGGGGACATGCAGGAGGCAGCTGATGAATGACTCTCTCTCATCATTGATGTTTCTATCTTTCCCTCTCCTTTCTTCTCTGAAATAAATTTAAAAAGCATTTTAAAAAATTAAGTCTATATATAAAAAAAAGAGTTAATGGAAATCTTGAACCCAAAATTTATGGGTGTTTTTTTTTTCTTGTCTTCACCTGACTTTACCTACTAGCCACAAAATAGTTTTGTCCCAGAAACTATTCATTCATAAGCTAATAATAACCTTAACTTCTCTGAGAGCTAGGAAATCAAGGAAGACATGGATGCATTTGTCATGTAAAAGTAAAATAGGAAAGTATGAAGAGTGGAATGTGAAAACCTTGTTGTCCATTCTCTCTCCCCTCCCAGAAGCAGCCCCTATTGTGAGTTGGTGAATTAGGCAGAGGAATCCTGAGTCACACCAGACAGCCTTGGCCTTGAAGCAGCTTTCTCTTTTTCTTCTGTGGTTTGCAAACACATGAGTAGCGCAACTAATCAGGAAGTTATTTCCATTCACTGAAACCATTTTTCAATCTTCAAAATGGGAGGATGTTGTCACGCAAGGCTTTGAAGCAACTAAGCAAGCAAGCCGTATCTAACTATGAAATATATTTTTATCTGAAAGTTGATGTTTTCAGACCCTCCTAAGGGATGATGTTGCCCCAGATCTCAGTTGAGGAAATAGCCTGCTCAGAGAGTCCACAACTATTTTCTTGGAACTTTTGAAAAATAAATGGTCTTGAAGTTAATTTGGGTTAGTCAGCATTTCTAAAAGTACATTACTGAAAGTAAATTACCTTCATAAGATTTATATTGTACACTCTCTGGATTTCAGTGTATCCCATAGGTTTTTTAATTTTTACATTTTTAAATTTATAAGATACAGAAAAACACACAACACATAAGAAATTGGAAAATACATTGTATGCTAATAGATAATGTAGTTCTCTAAACTGTTTTGCATTTTAAAATGGGGTGGGACTACTCTGATTTGGTTGCACGGGATTTGGCATAAGGCAGGGCCACCTCAGATCCCGTTAAAGGAATGACAGAAGTACAGAGAGACCATAGCAGCAAGGCCTCATTTGCAATAAATCCTTACGATAAAGGCCTGCTTAGAGAAGACCCCACAGCATTAAGTAATCTACAGATTCCCATTTTTTTCTTTAATCATTAAATAGTATACCAATTTATCTTAAATTTTCCTTTAAAAAAAGATTTGCTCTCACATTACCTTTCTGGAACCAAAATGGCAGGTTTTCAACATCTTTTCCTGCCTGTGGGACTGGGAACTTCATAGTTCCTATACCAGGGGAAAGTTCCTTTGCTAACTACATAGTAACTGGGTCAGTAAAACTCCAGCCACCCTCTTGGCAATTCAAAAATCTGTAACAAATACAGATTGTTTATTTGTATTTGGAAATATTTGACTTCTGGTTTGAAATTCTCTATTTTAATCTGTATGTCTTGCCAACATATAGAAAGGAATCCCTGTGTTTATTCTAGGCACCAACTCATCACAGTGATAAGTATCTCAGAAGCCAATGGGAGTTTCCGCACATTGTTCTACATCCATGGCTGGGGTTGGTAATGCCTGAGTAACTTGGGGTGGCATCGCACGATGGAAGAGAGAACAAAAGTCTGTTGGGGCAAGGACACCTTGCTTTTCCAGTGGCCTGTACCCTTAAAACAGGTGTCCTAGAAGATACAGGGATATTTTCTCATTCCAGCGCCCATTGGGTGGTGTGTTTCACTTAAGTAGAAGATGACAAAAACATTCGTCATGAGACTATAAACTCACACTGCAAACCTGCTAAGACAGGAAAGGCAGCAATGTGTTACAGGTATAATTCTGGGTGTGACTGCAGAAAGGAAGACTCTCTTATTAAAATAATCACATTCAATGAGCTAACCTCATTATTATACTCCTCCACCCTCAACACCCACCCCACACTGGATGCTGGACACACTTATGTAAATATATAAGTGTGTTATGGTATGATGCCAGGGAAAGAGACAGTGCCAATGTTTAATGTCATTTAGGTTGCTTTTGTCCCAGGGATCTTTCCATCCTCTCATACAGGAAGGGATAAGAGATTGGGTAATGACTGAGAGTTGGATAATTAGCTGTGAGGTTTCTTTCTTTTTTAAATCCTCACCCAAGGCCATGCTTAGAGGAAGGGAGAGAGTTGGGAAAGGGGGTGGGGACGAGGAGCATCAATGTGATAGCAAAACATTGATTGGGTGCCTTCCATCCATGCCAACCAGGGATCGAACTTGCACCCCAGGTTGTGCCCTGACCTGGAATCCAGTGGCAACCTTTAGGTGACGATGCTCAGCCAACTGAGCCATTCCGGCCGGGCAGCTGTGAGTTTTCTTATTGTTCTTATTTTGAGGAGGGAGTAGACTTTTTTAAGAGTGGATTTAAACTCAGTAATATACAGCCCTTATGCTAGGAGATGTTACTGTTGTGTGATAGGAGGCATATAATAGAATTTCAAGCTACATACATTCCAAGTGCATTTGGAAAAATGAAGAAATGGAAGAAGAGTAAAGTATGAGTTGAATAAATCAGCTAACATGCAAACATTTCAGGTTTTTTGAAAATGCCATAATCTTTGTAAAGGGGCTGGGCAATAACAGTGCTTTATATCTGTAAGAGATATGCATGCCTTACAAAGCGTTTTCACATGTGTAGTTTCAATCTTGGTTTTGTGAGATAGGTAGGCAGATGATGGTACCAGTTCTAGGATTGCAGATCTGTAGCTGAGGCTCATTCAGGGTTCCACCCCTGTTATTCAGTCGGTAAGCGGGAGAGTGAGGCCTGGAACTCAGGACTTAGATTTCTGATCAGGACACTTTCTGCAATGTATAAGGCTAAAATATAGCAGTGAGTAGGCAGTTCCAGGAATTTTATAACAGACTCTAGTAATGGCACCACCACCAAAGAGCTGTGAGATACTGGACAAAGCACTTCGTTACTTTGGGTGCCCATTTCCTCAAAGGAAAATGAGGGTGGAGGTTCGGGGAGGACTCAGTAATCTCAAAGGCCCATGCTGTCCTAAACTGCGGCTTTAAGATCCAGTGGAACGCTGGGCAGCTGGGCTCAGAGAGCTTTGCACCCTGCAGTGTCCATGGGTTATGCATATATGCATACAAGTTCTTTGGTTAATCTCTTCCCACCCACCCACAAGATTTGTTTTTTAAACTGGGAGAGTTCTGTTTAACAAATGACTAAATATACATGCAAATCTCAGTAACTTATTTAGCATATGATAACATTTAAAGATAACACTAAAAATTACACTGTTGCCACTCTCAAACAGATTATAGACTAGCTAATGGTTTAAAAATCTGAGTTCAAAAGTTCTCAAACTTTTACGGCACTTTAGTAACTCAGTGATTTTTTTCACAGCGTATTTAGCCTAAAAGAAATACCGAAGAGTTTGTTAATAGGTTATTAGGTTCAAACAACCGAATAGTAATAATTCTCATCTTGTCCAACAGATGCCGAAGTGTTTCCCTTCCAATTTAAAAGATCCTGCAATACCCCTGTGAGTAGGGTTGCCTGGTTAACTTTGAATTTCAGATTAAAAAAAAATTACTGTATTTCTCAACTATTGCAGAGAATATCCACTAAAAAGTGTTCATTGTTGCTTTGAAGTTCAAATTTAACCAGATACCCTGTATTTTTATTTTATTTCTTTATTATATTTAATGGGTTGACATTGATTTATAAGATTATGTAGGTTTCAAGTATACATTTCTATGAT
Organism: Myotis daubentonii; assembly: GCF_963259705.1. Lineage (NCBI taxonomy): Eukaryota > Metazoa > Chordata > Mammalia > Chiroptera > Vespertilionidae > Myotis > Myotis daubentonii. The sequence continues at coordinate 178,803,684 of NC_081840.1, forward strand.
ACATGATCTGCACATTGCATTGTGTGCCCACCACCAAAGTCAAAGCATCTTCTGTCACCATATATTTGATCCCCTTTACTCAATCTTGGCAAGTGCCCTGCCTGGGAATCAAACCATGACCTCCTGATTCATAGGTCAACACACAACCACTGAACTACATCAGCTGGGCTGTTTGTCTTTCTTGTTTGTTCATTTGTTGCTTTCAGGTTTATATCCCACTTATGAGTGAAATCATAAGGTTCTTAACTTTTCCTGTCTGACATATTTTGCTTAGCAGGATATTCTAAGGTCCATCCATGTTGTTGCAAATGATGCCCTGTAATTTGTTTGTTTTTTGCTAAATCTAACAATCACACCGGTGAATTCATGGTGGCTTTCCAGGGTGCCTTGGCACATTATAGCCCAGGGCAAGTTTTTAATACAAAATTCTATTTATTTAAAATTGATAAATCATATGGATGAATTTTTAAAAAAAATGTTTTTAATTAAATTTACCAAAATATTTTGTGACTGGGTTTATAACTAAAGATATTTAGATTATTAAGCCTAGGGCTTATGTTGACTGATGAAGGTTTGGCCTGTGCATATTGAGCACTGAGCTACCAATTCACCTGAGGTCATTTGAATAAAACCTGAGTGCCAGACCAAAGCTTCTAGTACCTTCCATGAGACTTGATTAAACAGCTGAAGCAAATGAAGTTACATTAATTATTTTTAATTTGCCAGTCCAATTTTGTTGTCTCTTATTCATAATTACATTCACTCCTTAGGAAGAAATGCCTTAGATTTAACAGCAGAAATAGTGAACTATGAAGAGCAAGTCTGGAGGCCTTCATCCCTGTGGTGCCAACCTAACTCTTAAGTTACGTTCCTCTTCTAGGAAGCTCAGTGGATATACTGTATACTTTTGCAAATTGCTCAGGACTGGACTTGATCTTTGGTCTAAATGCCTTACTACGAACAGCAGACTTGCAGTGGAACAGTTCTAACGCTCAGCTGCTCTTGGACTACTGCTCTTCCAAGTGTTATAACATTTCTTGGGAACTAGGCAATGGTAAGTACCCCTGGGACATTTCATTAACAAGATTCCCCTTTGGCATTATTTGTTTATACTTGTGATATCAGCAAATGCACTTCTAGTTCATTTGTGCAGTGCTCAACAGTGCAACTTTTGGATTGCTTAAGGCAGAAAACTCCTTTGTATATCCCAGAACCTGTTGCTAATTCCAGTTTATGATACATTTGAGCTGAGGACAGCTCATTGAAACCAGCAACTTCCACAGTTCCCTAGTTTCCTTGAGATTTTCAGGGTCACTATAAGCCTATTAGGCTTGGCAGGCTGGACTCGGCAAAACTGTAAAGCAGGCTGTTGCTTTTCCCCTTCCACTCCTTTACCTGTTTCTTGACTTGTCAGTTAATCTCAGCAACACCATTCCAACCCTCATGAAATGCTCAAGCTAGAAGTTCCCAGTGTAGAATCCTACCCAGGTCAAACTCCTGATTGTCTTCTTTTTTTCAAGGAATGTGTAAATTCTAACTAAAGTGCAAATGACTAGCCACTTCATTCAAACATATTTATAGTGCCTTTTTCGCACATCAGCAAATGGAACTGACGATAAAATGGGAAATGAGATGTAATAGTATGATGAGCATTGTTCTGAGTGTTTGATAAGTATTAACTTATTTTATCTTTTTAACCACCCTGAAGTAGATACAATTATGACCTTCATTTCACAGATAGCAAGAGCACCAAAAGGTTAGCTAAATAGCTTTGTGATGCTGTGCAACTCTTAGAGGATTCTTAGAGAAGTTAGGCTTTGAACCCAGGCAATCTGCCTCCAGAACAAGGTCTCTGCTCTCTTGAGACTTCTGTTCTAGAGGTAGGGAGCCAAACCAACAAGAAAACAAGCCAAGAAATGATACATGCCAGTAGTGGTATGTGTTATGGTAAAGTCTAGAAGCAGCTTTTCTGATCGGGTTGCTGAGGATAACTGTTAACTTGGAGTGCGCGCACACACACAGAATAGAAGGGTAGAGGCAACTGTATCTTAGCTAGATGATGAACAACTTTACCATAGCCACCATATGCATAATAGGTCACCTGAACCCATCCTTACCCATCTCCCAACCTCCTTCCCTTCCTTCCTCCCTCCTTCCCTTCCTCCCTCCCTCCTTCCCTCCATTCCTCCCTACTTCCCTCCCTCCCTCCTTTTCTACCCTACAATCCCCAACTCCTTCTGCTCTTCACAGTGAGATAAAAGAGTGATGTCATTATGTTTCCCTCTTCCTTGGGCCCCATTTTGCAAAGAAAAGGTCTGGTTTCAGGGTGAAGGTATATGTGGGAAGTAGTTTGGACACTGCCTGTGCCTCCCTCCCATCTCTTCAGCTTTGCTACTTCTAGGGTCATTTGCACATATAAACCTTCTATTTTTTTAGCCTTCCATTGGTTAAAATCCTCATTGTTAATTTCAAATTGTTTTAATACGCCGTCATACCTTAGTTATAGAATTCAAAAAATTTTTTTTTCTGCAATATTGTCTTTATAACTAGTGGTTTTACTTTCCGTGACTTTGGATTCTAAGATTTTTGAACTTTGAAAAATGTTTTGTTATGTTTGCTTTTAAATAAGAAATTTCTACATAAGCGATTCTTTTGAAAATTGCTCTTTCAGAACCCAACAGTTTCCAGAAGAAGGCTGGTATTTTCATTGATGGATTGCAGTTAGGAGAAGATTTTGTTAAGTTGCATAAACTTCTAGGAACATCTGCTTTCAAAAATGCAAAACTCTATGGTCCAGATGTTGGTCAGCCTCGAGGAAAGACTGTTAAGATGCTGAGCAAGTAAGAGGTCGAGGAAGAATCTCTTTTCTTAAAAATTGTATTTCTCTGGTGTAGAATCTTCAATAGTCCACATGTTATTAAACAGTTTTCTGCCTGGCTAGCTGGTTAAGCAAAAGAGAAAACATTGACTGGCTCAGAATACCAAGGATTTGGGTCAAATGGTACCTGTGATAAAGCTTGTATCTGAGTTAGGAAGTTTGTGTTTGCCTGATCCTAAAGCAGTAGCCACCCCTTTTCTTGTGCATATATTGAGTGTGTATGTATATATGAGAATTTAGTGATAACATAATAGATTTTGATTTTGTAGTTTCCTGGAAACTGGGGGAGAAGTGATTGATTCAGTTACGTGGCATCAGTAAGTACGTCTCCTGTTCTTTGTTGTTGTTGTTGTTGTTCTTTTTTCATTGAATTTATTGATTAATAAAATTATGTAGGTTTCATGTGTACAATTCTCTACTGCATCATCTGTTTATTATACTGTGTGCTCACCACCCCAAGCCAAGTCTCCTTCCATCACCATTTATCCCCCGTTTACCTTCTCATACCTTCCTCTCACCCCCCTTACCTCTGGTAATCACTATACTGTTGTCTGTGTCTATGAGGTGTTTTTTTTCTTGCTTAAACTGTTCACCTTTTCACCAAACCTTGCTACTCCGCTCCTCTCTAACAGCTGTCAGTCTGTTCTCTGTAACTATGAGTCTGTTTCTATTTTGTTAGTTTATTTTGTTCATTAGATTCCACATATGAGTGAAATCATATAATACTTATCTTTCTCTGACTGGCTTATTTCACATAGCACAATACTCTCCAGGTCCATCCACGTTGTTGCAAAGGGTTAGATTTCCTTCTTTTTTTTGGCCAAGTAGTATTCCATTGTGTAAATGTACCATAGCTTTTTTGTCCACTCATCTACTAATGGTATGTCTTCTTAATACTAAAAAAGTACTGCTAGCTTTACTTACTGGTGTGTTTTTATTCCAAAAATGATTTCCATTTAATTGCTAATTGACTTTATAATTCAAGTAAGAATCACAGTGTCTCAAATAGCACTGTAGTAAAATTTTAATAAAACAAAAATTTAAACTTATTTTAAATAATGTGATAGTTTCTACAAGATCAAAGCATGCTATCCTTTAACTCATGGGACAGATAAGTAGCTACAGCCAGTATGCTTGCGGAAGAACAAGTAACCAATGAGCCCTGCACTGATGACTGTGTCTCCTCAAGGCAGAGTAACTGATCTCCTTTTATCGCCATCTCACCTTAGTAGAACTTCTGCCTCTTTCTTATAGTAGGCAGGTGGGAAGAGGTAGTAAGAAGAGCAGGTTCAGCCAATTAACGTAAAAGCAGAAAGTAAAGGTTGTTACTTTTTTCTGATTATTTTCTAAATAATTTAGCTACTACTTGAATGGACGAACTGCTACCAAAGAAGATTTCCTAAACCCTGATGTATTGGATACTTTTATTTTACCTGTACAAAAAATTTTTCAGGTAATAGTCTTTTATTCTTTTTTATGTAAAAACAAAGTCCTTATTCTGTGGTTTAGCTAGTGCCAAATTCTATAGGTATATACATTTACATGTTTTCTAATCTTAGAGAACAGGCACTAACCTTATGCACCTTCTGTCCCCTTAGCATCAGGTCCTACCCATGGACGTTGATTAGAAATGAAAAATACTTCTAATAGCCTTTCAGTAGAATTAACTTTCAGAGGCTATAAGAATGAGATTGTTTACATTTCTTCCACACCTAGAATTCCAATAAAAGTAAGTTACCCAAGACCTAAATGATTGTGAACATATTTTGTAACTTTATTGGACAGATGGGTCTGGGAATACAAGATTTTGAATATCATTAATCTCCAGCACCATAGTTGGTCAGCTTGCTTGCATTTACCATGGAGACTTTCCTGTTTCATAGGTTGTTGAGATGACCAGACCCCACAAGAAGGTTTGGTTAGGAGAAACAAGCTCTGCGTATGGGGGTGGAGCGCCCTTGCTGTCCGACACCTTTGCGGCTGGTTTCATGTGAGTGAGGTAGCACTCGCCTCAGGGACCAGATGTCAGCGCACTCCTATTCTATTCGGTTGAAATAACTCATCAGCCAAAAGTCTGATCAATGATGGTTTCTGTGGCTGAGCTCCAAAATTTGTGCCAGATTTTGTAAAATAATGATTTATTAAAGCTTGTTGGACATACTGTATTTAATCATTGTATGAATGAATTGCTTTAGAAGTTCTGTTCCTTAATTTTGGCCCATGTCCATGCCAAGGATTCCGCCTCTAAAGAAGTACATTGTAAAAACAAAACAAAACAAAAACGTTGTAAAAGAGTGTATCTATAGCTCTGACTCTGGAAGGATTTGTAGTACAGGCTACACAGTTACTACAGATTCCCAAGAAGTTTAGAGACTGAAGTATGAGGTCACACCAGAGGACCTATCAATGAATTTAAATTAACTCCTACTCCAACCACCACAAACTTGATTGCTTTAAACAACCGGTTAACTTACATTCCATAACACTGTTGACACTCTCATATTGAGACTTACTCTCTTTCCTCTCCTACTTACACAAAGTAGGAGAATAAGCCCAGAATAAAGTACAAATCATTTATGCTCTTGGGGGGCATGATGAGTAGAGAAAAAAACGGAGATGTTTGTTTTGCCATTAACTAAAGATAAGGGGCAGGAGGTGTCCATAAAAGTTTAAGTGTGATCCTACTTATTTCACATTTTACTACTCCTGACTACATGGAACCTTGTAGTATTTAGACCTCACATAGGGATGGGGAGGAGGGGTACCTTGAAAGACAAGGAATAATTGTCTGTGGGGGTAGGAATTTATCTACTCCGTTTTATAGACCAAATCTTAGCCTGAAGGGGACTTCTATGGCGTATTAACAGTCCTCTAGGACTTGTAATCATGCAGAAGAATGGGAACTTGTGAAGGGAAGGATAGTCTCCATTTGATTTGAGTGACTTATTTACAATTAATACCAGTTTTCTGGTTTCATAGATGAATAAATCAGAATAGTTGATAATTAGAATTAAGTTATTTTGTTTTCCAAGTTTGAAATAAGTCGGGCCTCACTGTTCCAGGTGGCTGGATAAATTGGGCCTGTCGGCCAGGATGGGCATAGAAGTGGTGATGAGGCAAGTGTTTTTTGGAGCTGGAGACTATCACTTGGTGGATGAAAACTTCGAACCTCTACCTGTAAGTGATCATTACTCTTCTATTTCTGTGAGTAGGTTAGACTATACTGAGGACCCCTGTATTAACCTCCTATGAATTGTCAACCCTCTCAGTAAATTCAGTGCTCTCAATATAGCCAAACCATGGAAAGGGTAGAGAGAATCCATTCTAACTTTTTTTGTATGTCAAGAGAAGAACTTGAGACCCAGGAATAATGTTTTTAATGTGGACGTGGTGTGGGATTTCTTTAAAAGGGGTCATTTGAAATTTTATGACTCTCATTTTACAAGATATAAAACTTGGATCAAAAAAATGTTTAAGAGTAAATCAATGTTAAAATTGGTTATAGTATCCAAAGCTTTAAAACTTTTATGTCATTAAATCATAATTTATTTAACCTTAAGATAAGCCAGTAGTATCACGTATTTGTTCAAAAATCTCACCCAAAGAATTGGCTATTTTATAATAATCTTCAAGGTATTTGTGAATTTTTAAAAAGTCCACCCTACCTCCAATTGCATCTGGTGCTAAATTAGGTAATGTAGCCTTTCTATCTAAAAAGGCACCTGGAATCTATATGTGTCTAAAAATTGAAATAGTATAGATATCTCCCTAAGAAGTATGACCTTGATTTTTATTGTCTAAAATTATATTTGAGGATATCTGTTTTCTAAGAATAATTCCTAAAGGAATTATGTGAATATTATAAGAAAGCTAAGTAAGTTTGCAAAAAACACATACCAAAATATAAGTTAGGCTTCTGTGGTTTGTAGCTAGATTACTCAACAAAATTGATTTTAATCTATAGTGGTCCAAGCTCATGGAAGACACTGTTCATAACTTTTAGAAAATTCTTAGAAAAATGACCTTGCACAAAATAGAATCTGTCTTCCCCCAAGTGTATTATGAGCCATCTATAAAGTTAAACCAAACATGATCATTTCATTAGACAAATATCCATAATCTACTGCTGGCCCTTTCTTAAATTGGCCTTGAGCAACAAAGGTAAATAAATAGTTTCTACAAAATTCACTTTGAGTACAATGTCTAGAAACTAACCAGCTTATCCTGTCACTCTTTGTAAATAGTGCCAGTTATTTAGTTTGTTATCTAAATCTTCTCAGTGCATAAACCTTTGGCTTCAGACCCTTTTATATGCACTAACTATACTTCTTCCTTATGGTGCAGGATCAGCTAGCAAAACTTGCAAAAATAAATGTACCGTATCACTATGAATAGGATTAAGGGAATTGGCCTTAAACCTATTGTACCTGTCTGTTTTCTTATTTGAATTGCATAACAATCCCAGGAGCCGGAAAGACAGGTATCTTAAATCCTTGTTTTTCAGTTGAGGAAGTTCTAATTGAGATGAAGTCATGTGATTTGCTCGAGGTCACGCAGTTAGCCAGTATTATACTAAAGAGTCCTGTACAAATCCTGGCTTGAGGCCTGCATGCTTTCTACCCAGGAACTGAACCGGGCTCAAGTTATGTCTCTTGTGAAACATTTCATTGATTCTACTCTTATCTCAAGAGACGATTTGAATCCGAATTTATGGCAGAGAAACAAAAGCTGCCTACTTTCCCTGCCTATTTTTAAACTAATAATTATGGAAAATTTTAAAGTAGAGAGAAAAGTGTATGAATCTCCAATCTTGTTTAATCTACAATGCTATCCACTCCTTACCTCCCATCTACTGTATTACTTTCAAGCAAATCTCGGATATATCACTTTATCCATAAATATTTTAGTATGTATCTCCTTTTTAAAAACATAACAATATCATTATTATACTTTAAAATATTAACAGTAATTCCTCAGTATCATCAAATATTAAATCAGTGTTTCACATTTTTCTTATTGTTGCAAATGTTTTAATAGTTAGCATATTCAAATCCATAAGATTCACATATAGCATTTGGTTGATATATCTCTTAAGTCTATTAATCTTTTGGGGGTGTATTCATCTTTAAGTTCTCCTTTTCTTTTTTTTGTCCGTTGGAATTTATTAATTAAAGAAAGCAGGTAATTTGTTCCATAATGTTTCCCACATTTTGGATTTTGCTAAATTTATTCATTTAGCATGTTCCTCTGTCCCCTATAGTTCCTGTAAACTGGTAGTTTAAACTAGAGGCTTGAGCTTACTCAAGTTTTTTCTGTTTTGTTTTGCAAGAATTCTTTGAAGGTGATGTTGTGTGCTTCCACCAACAGATATATAATGTCTGGTTATCTTTCTTTTTTTCACCTTGATAGCTAGTGATGATTGTCCCCTAATCCATGACTTTATTAGGGGTGTTAAAAGATTTTAAAGAAAATATTTTAATATCTTAAACAGAAATTTTATTTTAAAAACTTGTCTTTGTGTGTGTCTAAAAGTTCTGCTTTGAGCTTTGCTTTCAATTCTTGCATGATAGACAACAGAGAATATTTAAATTGTCTCTTAGTCAATAATTGCAGTCTTGAGCTATACCTCCTAGCAGGTATGGGCCCCTGAATTTTGGAAGCATAGTCCTTTAGTGATAAAAAGCAGCAAACAAGATACTGCACTCAGATTCATGGATAACCCAAACCAAAAGATGAATCCTATTTAATTACCTCTAGAATAACAGTCACACTCTTTGTAGGATAACTACTTCATTTTGTTAAATGAAGAACTAAGTAAACATCTATTTTTGTCCCTCCTCTCCCCAACCACCACAACTAGGATTATTGGCTTTCTCTTCTATTCAAGAAACTGGTGGGCACCATTGTACTAAATGCAAGTGTGAAAGGTGAAGCCAGAAGCAAACTTCGAGTATACCTTCATTGCACAAACATCAACCAGTAAGTATGCAATACACTCTTTACAAACCAACAAGTTTTAATTAGTAAGTACCTAACTTCCTACTCTAACTCCCTGTTGTCCCCTCTCTATTCAGAGGGTCTAAGCTGTGTCATTATTCTTTTATTTTTCCCATTTATAGTGATATGGTGCCAGAGTCAAAAAAACAAACAAACAACTACAAAAAACCCCCACAAAAAATATAGCTTAAACATTAGCATTTGACTTTTACAATGACTTTAATTGTCATAATCCATAATCAAAATATACCCTAACTTTAAATAAAGAATAGTACCAAAGTATTTTTTTAAAATATTATTTTATTGCCAAAACTGGTTTGGCTCAGTGGATAGAGCGTCAGCCTGCGGACTGAAAGGTCTCAGGTTCGATTCCGGTCAGGGGCATGTACCTGGGTTGTGGGCACATCCCTGGTGGGAGATGTGCAGGAGGCAGCTGATTAATGTTTCTCTCTCATCGATGTTTCTGGCTCTCTATCTCTCTCCCTTCCTCTCTGTAAAATATCAATAAAATATATTTTAAAAAAATAAATAAATAAAATATTATTTTATTGATTTCAGGGAAGGGAGAGGGAGAGAGAGAGAGAAACATCAATCATGAGAGAATCATTGATTGGCTGCCTCCTGCATGCCCCCACTGGGGATTGAGCCCGCAACCTGGGCATGTGTCCTGACCAGGAATTGAACCGTGACCTCCTGGTTCATAGGTCATCACTCAACCATTGAGCCACATTGGTTGGGCACCAATGCATTTTTATATGAACAATTACTTCATTGAATGACTGTGAATGAATATAAATATAAATTCATATGAATGAATAATTATATGAATATACTTATCCCCTTGTATCACATCTGATCAATTTGATAGGGAAGAAGAATTAAAGAACAATATCAACAATAACAATCTTATTTTCAAAAGTTTCAACCCAGTTTATGGAATTGAGAGACCACAGAGATTTTTATAGTTTATACCCTGCCCTTGGTAGCAAAAAATGTTCCTAAATCTCATGGATTTTTCTCTTCTTAGTTTCAATCTGTCCATCCTGATAGGATGATGAATAAAATACTAGTTCTAGCCAAAATAGCTACCCAACATTTCCAATTTCTGGTGAGTGACAACTCTGGATAGTGAGGGCCCCACTAGGAAGAAGTTGGGGGGTAGTTTGGATAAATAAATTCTGAAAAGTGTCAACAGATTTAATTTTCTTGTTTGTTACACTCTTTTCATAAGGCTAGAAAAAGCCCCTGTTCCTATGGTTTATAATTCAAATGCACATGAACCCACAAAATTCAACTTTTATCATTTAACCTTCCTGTATTTGAAAATTAATAAGCTGCTTGGCTCCCTAGTAACTCAGCCTGGGAAAGCAGCAAAAATCTCAGGGTACTCTGGCCCAGACAGAGGTGCTGTGAAGAGCATTGTGTAATCAGTTTCAAATAGGGCCACATTCGTGGTCTTACATCATTATAAAAGGAAGGGTAAAAGGAGGGTCCGTCATCATATAAATACTAATACTTAGTCTCCATAATTATATTTGTAATCAAGTTTTTGTTTAAATGAGACAAATATTTTTATTATTGAGTCAATCTATTTGCTTTTAGCCCAAGGTATAAAGAAGGAGATTTAACTCTGTATGCCTTAAACCTTCATAATGTCACCAAGCACTTGCAGTTACCACATTATTTATTTGACAAAGAAGTGGACAGCTACCTTGTAAAACCTTCAGGACCTGATGGATTGTTTTCCCAGTGAGTACTTTTTCTTGTTCATTTTAAACTTTCACCAAATGTATCGGTGTTTATCAGCATAGAGTGTTGATAGGGAGAAAAAGAAGCCAACTATTTCAAGTTTTCATAATTTTTAATATTCAGGAAGTTTATATGTAAATACCTATTAATACACATATATTCACTCTGAGAGTCACAAGCAGAAGGGCTGAACACAAGCTAGCAGCTATCTTAGGAAGTAGTTTGCATTTCAAAACAACATGGTATGTCAAGATCCATTCAATATATTTAGATTATTTGCTCTAAAAATACTTATAATGCTTGGTAACACAGTCACAAAAGCAAAGCATACCTATATATAATTGCTATTAAGGGCATGGGGGTTGCTGTAAACTGTTATTCTGTGTGAGCTGGGCATGAATTTCTAACAGCATTAAAGTAGTTTTTTATTACTTAAGAGTAAGGAAAAAGTAGCCTGAAATGTACCTTTTAGGTGGATTATTTGAAGTTGGTCCAAAGACAATTTGGTTTTAAAAGCCAGCCATTGAATATGTATTACAAAAGACCCTATTTTCCCTTGCTGGGTGGCTTAGTTGGTTGGAGCATTGTCCTGTACACCAAAAAGGTTGTGGGTTTGATTCCTGGTCACAGCGCATTCCCAGGTTTTGGGTTTCATCCCCCATCGGGATGCATATGGGAGGCAACTGATTGATGTTTCTCTCTCTCTCTCTCTCTCTCTCTCTCTCTCTCTCTCTCTCTCCCTCCCTCCCTTTCTTCCTCTCTCCCTCTCTCCTTCTCCCTCTCTCTCTCTAAAAGTCAATAAAAACATCCTCGGGTGAGGATTAAAAAAAACAAATAGACCATATTTAAGAGACTATCCAAGAATGTCTATGAGCTTTGAAGAGTTAGGCCCACAAACATTATCAAATTTCTGTCCAATGTGTGTTGGAAGGAGCTCTTTTCATCATGGTTATTCTCAGATTGAAGCATAAAAAATTAAGAGTTTACAAAATTCTTTTAATCTCCTCCCATCTTTGCAAATGCTATATGAGTGATGTTTTCAGTGACAGTTAGCATTATAACCTGAAGAAGGACAGGAAGAATGCTTTCTCCAAAGTCCTATCCCCCATAGATAAACATTACTAACACTGGGTATCATTCCTTTCTTTTTCTCCCTATGCTTTCTTTTATTATAACTGTAAGCATACAACCTCTAATGGGAAAAAGAGGAAGAACCCATAAGTTTTCCCATGTCTTTCCATGCAGAGCCTTTGTAAACATTTTAAAAAAATTTTTCATTGAGTTTATTGGGGAGACATTGGTTAAGAAAATTCTATAGGTTTCAGTGTACAATTCTATAATACATCATCTGTATATTGTATTGTGTGTTCACCACCCTGTAGACATTTTTAATGGGTTTCATGTTTTATAAAATACTATGGCTTACTTACCCTTTTCCTACTGTTTAAACCTTTTTTTCCTGTTGTAAAGAATGCATATTTGGGTAACAGATACTTTTCTCTACTTGGGTTCTGACCCTTTTTGAGTGGGCCTTTTTAGCATATTTGTGTCTGATGCTGATAAGGGAAATGCTTTTGTAAAGTAATTGAATAATAGTTGTAGAGTTGCAAGTGTCTTAGATCATTTTAGTCCAACTTTAGGTCAGTATCTGATTCCTGCTCTGATGAAGCTCCCAGCTCTCCTGGTGACTGTTCTAGTTGGTGGGGACAAAGTGAGCCTCTTTATGCCTTTTTTCTGCTGCTCTTAGTTCTGTTTTTCAGGGCAGAGGTTGGAAACTACACCTCATGCCTGTGGGCAAGTGGGTTTAGACAAGTGGCTTTTCTCTTCCTGGTAGGAAAGGTTGGCATGCACTCTGTTAATTTTTCATTTTTAACTAGGGGCCCAGTGCATGAATCCGTGCACCTTGAAAGGAACTGTGGGCCTTGAGGCTGCGGTGGGCACAGGGGCGGGTCTCGGCCCATCCTCTGTGCCCCTGCCTGGCCCCTCCTGCTGCAGCCCCTGGTCCCGTCGGCCGGCGCCACCCCCACTGCCGCCACAGCTCTCATGCGCTGAGGGCACCGGCCCTGCTGGCACATGCTGATGGCTCAGAGCAATTGGGGCTGGACCAGCAGTGGGTGCGTGCGGGGCCAGCACCGTCAGCATGTGCGAGTGGTGGCTGCTGCCCCAATCGCCCCTCAGGAGCAGGGGGAGGTGGAGAGGCCCTCAGGGGCAATCGGGGCCAGCAGCCGCCACTCACAGCCGCTGACAGCACCAGCAGCAGGTGCGAGTGGCGGCTCCGACACCAGCAATGGGTGCGAGTGGGGCCAGTGCTGGCAGCAGCTTTGAGTGCTGGGTGGGACTGCAGAGCACGGGAGCAAAGAATTTTCAGTAACCACCAGAGGCTCGCCCCATTGACAGCAACTGGCGCTCCACGTTGGTCTGGCACCTCTGCTCACCTGCTCCACCATCCCGCTGTGGCCAAAGTCCGCCGTGTTCCGTGCCCACCCCCTGGTGGCCAGTGCACGTCATAGTGACCGGTTGTTCGGTTGTTCTGCCGTTCGGTCTATTTGCATATTAGCCTTTTATTATATAGGATTAGTTGTCAATATTTAACAATTGACAACTACTAAAAAAAACCTTTAAAAATGGGTACTCTGGCCACTCGGGGCGTGTTCTTTCCTTTTAGATGTAACCCCGTTATGCCTGTCCTATGACACTTGCATGTATAACTTCCTTGGCCCTTGTGGGCATTTGAGTTTGCTACCCTTAGTCTGGAGCAATGTCAAATATCTCATTTTCTCCAGAACAGCTCTCAAATTCTTGAAGGACAGCTGCTTTGTATTCCAGCTCTATTTCATCTGAAACTTCACAAACATATTTTATATTTCTTTGTCATCATGTTGCTGACTTCAAAATATGAAGCAAGATACTACTCTCAAATAAAACCCCACCCACATTGTCCAGCCTGATATGGAAATGATCAGCATGCTTTAAGCCCGGGGTGGGGAAATCAGGCCCAGGGGCCATCTAAGGCTCTCGAAACCATTTAGTCTGGCCCTGCGAAGGCCTTAGGGGTGAGTTAATTAAATGTTCAACCACATACAGCAGGCTAATTTTTAAGTTGATAATTTTGTATGGCCCATGAATGATGTTATAAATATCCCAATGGCTCTTGGCATAAAAAAGGCTCCCCACCCCTGCCAGTCACACTCTGTGCACTGATAGCATCCTTTAGCTATATTTATAGTTGATTAAACAGTTTAGCCTGATGGAATTAGTAACTTGCCCGCGTTTCATCATTCTAACCCATAGCAGGATTAACTTACAATGATTAGGGTTACCTTTAAACTCTGTTGCCTATTCAAAAGTGTTTCTGAAATGTTTGGAGTACCCTTGTAGAAGGTCCTCAACATTGTGCCAAACAGCTCTTACTACTGTCATGTAAAGATGTTTTCAAGACCTATTTTTGTTTGTGGTTTCCTGATCATAGTCACAGCATTTCCTCCTAGAGCCTGTCAAAAAACTGGTGTGATGCAGGTGTGAAAACAAACCCCAGAGCATGTGGACCCAGCATAACTGCAATGCGGGCTTCTCAGCCTCCAGCACAGTCATGAACATCTTTTTTTTTTTTTAATATGTTTTATTGATTTTTTACAGAGAGGAAGGGAGAGGGATAGAGAGTTAGAAACATCGATGAGAGAGAAACATCTATCAGCTGCCTCCTGCACACTCCCCACTGGGGATGTGCCCGCAACCAAGGTACATGCCCTTGACCGGAATCGAACCTGGGACCTTTCAGTCCGCAGGCCGATGCTCTAGCCACTGAGCCAAACCAGTTAGGGCTCATGAACATCTTATTCATATCTCTTATTTTTAGTTATTTTTCCTTTTTTATTTAAAAGATTATGATAAAATGTATGCCATAGTAAGAATTTCCAACAGTAGAAGAAGGTGTACATAGAAAAGTCATTTCCTCACTCCTCACTCCATAGTGCCACTCCCAGGAGTTTGAGTATCATTCTAGAAGTGTGCTATCCATATATAAGCCTAAGTATCTTTCATTTAAAAACATCCATGTCTTTTCACATTAGCACATTCAGACCTGCTTAGTTCTTAAGATTAGATGATTTATTTAACTAATCGCCTGTAGTTGGACACTTTGATTGATCCCAGTATTTTATACACAGCATCTTTACATACTGGCACACGGAATGGGAGGATATGTCTTAAAGTACAGAGTCCAGAACTGGGCCTCTGACCAAGATTAAATGGGATGCAGTTTTTCTGCTGGCTGATATTTAGGGAGGATAGAGGATTAAGAGATCTTTAAAAATGAGATATTTATAATAATTAAGGGGGAAACAATCAAGTTTTTTTAATTTTTAAAAATTATTTAATTTTATTTTTTCAATTACAGTTTACATCCACTATTATTTTGTATTAGGTATACACCATAGTGGTTAGACAATGATATACTTTACAAAGGGTTCCCCCCAATAATTCCAGTACCCACCTGGCACCATACATACTCATTATAATATTATTGACTATATTCCCTATGCTGTACTTTTTATGCCTGTGACTGTTTTGTAACTACCAATCTGTACTTTTAAATTCCTTCATCTTTTCCACCCAGTTCCTCAACCCCCTTCCTCTCTGGCAGCCATCAGTCTGTTCTTTGTATCTATGAGTCTGTTTCTATTTTGTTTGTTCATTTATTTTGTTCTTTAGATTCCACATATAAATGAAACTATATGGTATTTGTCTTTCTCTGTCTGGCTTACTTCACTTAGCCTAATACCATCCACGCTGTTGCAAATGGTAAGATTTCATCTTTTTATGGCCAAGTAATATTCCATTGCATATATGTACCACTACTTCTTTATCCAATCATTTATCAATGGGTATTTGTGTTGCTTCTATATCTTGGCTATTGTAAATAACACTGCAGTGAACATAGAGGTGCATAGATTCTTTTGAATTAGCGTTTTGGGTTTATTTGGATATATACCCAGAAGTGGAATCACTGGGTTGTAAAAAGTCCCATTTTTAATTTTTTAAGGACCCTTCATACTGTTTTTCCATAGTGGCTGCACTAATCTGCATTCCTACCACCCGTGCACAGGGGTTCCCTTTTCTCCACATCCTCGCTAACACTTGTTGTTGGTTGATTTATTGATGACAGCCATTCTGACAGGAGCGAGGTGGTATCTCATTGTGGTTTTAACTTTCATTTCCCTAATTGTTAGTGACATTGAGCATCTTTCCACATGTCTCTTGGCCATCTGTATGTCCTCTTTGGAAGAGTCAATTTTTAAGAGACTGTGTATAGTATGTACTCATTTTGTTTAAATGAAAATATGTGTTATACATACACAGAAAAGAGATGAAGGAATATACATCAAAATACTAAAAATAGTTTGGATGACTTAACAGGTTACTTTTGTTATATTTATTTCTGAATAATGATGATATGATACTTTTACAGCACTTACCACATGCAACATACTCTTTTAAGTGTCCTACATATATTACATGAATTACATATATGACATACTAGAGGCCCGGTGCACAAAAATTTGTGCACTCGGGGGGAGGAGGGGGCCCCTCAGCCCGGCCTGTGCCCTCTCGCAGTCTGGGACCCCTCGGGAGATAACGATCTGCTGGCTTAGGCCTATTCCCAGGTGGCAGAGGGCAGGCCCAATGCCTACGTGCAGCCCCTGGTCGGGCTCAGAGCAGGGCCGATTGGGGAGTTGGGGCACCGCCCCCTGTCATGCACAGAGCAGGGCGGATTGGAAGGTTGTGATGCCACCCTCAGTCACGCTCAGGGTAGGGCTGATTGGGGGATTGGGGCACCGTCCCCTGTCACACTCAAGGCAGGGTCGATGGGGAGGTTGTGGCACCACCCCCTGTCACGTACAGAGTGGGGCCAATCAGGGGGTTGGGGCGCTGCCCCCTGTCACACACAGAGCAGGGCCGATCAGGGGGTTGGGGAGCTCCACCCTGTCACTCACAGAGCAGGGCCCATCAAGGGGGTGGGGAGCTCCCCCCATCACTCACAGAGTAGGGCCGATAGGGGAGTTGGGGCACCGCCCCCTGTCACACACAGAGCAGGGCCGATCAGGGGGGTGGGGCGCCGCCCTCTATCACCCACAGAGCAGGGCCGATCAGGGGGTTGGGGTGCCGCCACTGTCACACTCAGGGCAGGGCCGATGGGGAGGTTATGGCTCTACCCCGTCACACACAAAGCAGGGCCCATGGGGTGGGGGCATTGGGGCGCCGCACCCTGTCACACACAGAGCCGCAGGGCGATCAGGGGGTTGGGGAGCTCCCCCCTATCAGGCACAGAGCAGGGCCGATCAGGGGGTTGGGGCGCCTTCCCCTGTCAGGAACAAAGCAGGGCAGATAGGGAGGTTGTGGCCCCGCCCCCTGTCACACACAGAGCCACAGGGCAATCTGGTGGTTTGGGCACTGCCCCCTGTCACGCTGATCCCGGTGCCGGGAGGCCTCGCGGCTCCGCTGATCCCGGTGCTGGGAGGCATATTACTCTTTTACTATATAGGATAGAGGCCTGGTGCATGGGTGGGGCTGGCTGGTTTGCCCTGAAGGGTGTCCTGGATCAGGGTGGTGGTCCCCACTGGGATGCCTGGCCAGCCTGGATGAGGGGATGATGGCTGTTTGCAGCTGGTCGCACACCCTTCAGGGTGGGGGTCCCCACTGGGGAGCCTGGCCAGTCTGGGTGAGGGGCTGAGGGCTGTTTTCAGGCTGGGACTGAAGCTCCCAACTGCTCCTTTTTTTCTTTTTTATTCTGGGCCAGGTTTAGCCTGACTCCAGCTCTGAGGCCTCAGCTGCTGAAAGCAGATATCTGGTTTGTTTAGGTTCTATAATCGAAACTCTGTATCAACTCCAGCTCTGAGATCCCAGCTTGCTGAAAGCTGGTTTCTGGGGTTTTGTTTAGCTTCTATATTTGTTACAATGTTTCAAACTGCAGGCACAGAGGCCGGCAAGGCAGGCGGGGAACGTTGCAGTCCTCCATCACTGAAGCAAGCAAGCCTCATGTTCAGTTTAAGCTGCCTGGCTGCCGGCCACCATCTTGGCTGGCAGTTAATTTGCATATCGCCCTGATTAGCCAATGGGAAGGGTAGCGGTCGTACGCCAATTACCATGTTTCTCTTTTATTAGATAGGATATGTAACTCTGACATGAACTAATCCTCTAATTTTTTACAGTAAAAAAGTACTAATTTTATTCATGATATAAAAATCACTTGAGAAAAAGATAATAGAGATATAAACATCATTTAGAATTATGGAATTAGTTATTAGTATAACTAAAAGCAGACGAAAGCTTTCTTCATACATTCTTATTTATATTGGATTTGTTGCTGCGAGCATGTATTCATTTGATTTAAATAATAGTAAATATGCATGAGAAATAACACTTGTGCTTAACAAGTTTTTCCAGTATTTGGCTCAGTTTTGAATTTGAATTCCCCAGTGAAATGCAAAGAAAATATAATTTGTTTTCAATCTGTGGTTTAGCCAAACAAAATCATTTTGTTTTACCCAGCAATGTACATCCTACCAAAATATCTTCACAACATAAGAAAGTAAATGTATATCTCCTGGGGAGCATGGAGTTAGAAGGCTATGGACATAGTTACCAGTGGAAACTTTTAATTACTGTAATTTTTTTTATGTTAAATGTGAAATTTACATTCCATTCATTATATCTATTTGCTCTATATAAAATATTTGCCATTAATTGCCATAATGTTCCACAAATCCAGAAGTTATGTCATGTTTATCCTTTTTTACTTCCATTTTATAGACTAATATAGATCACATGTTCCATTTTCTGTAAAGGCCCAGACAGTAAATACTTCAGGCTTTGTAGGCCACTGTCACAACTACTCAATTGTACCTTGAAGATCATCTGGGTCAAATACCTAACTGATAGAGTGTGGAAACACAAGTTATGTAATACTAGAGGCCTGGTGCACGAAATCATGCACGGGTGGGGTCTCTCGAGGTGGCCTGCAGGGATCAGACCCCAGCTTGTGCCCCCAGCCTCGCAGCCCCGCCTGGCAACCCGCCTTGGTCTGGCACTGCCCATTCACCTGCTCCACCATCCTGCCGAGGTCCCGCTCTCGTCAGGGCCCATCGGGCCGGCAGCACCTCCACTACCACCCGCTGCCAGCGCCACATGGCTGATGCCCGCCATGTTCGTGCCGCCCCCTGGTGGTCAACGCACATCAGAGCAAGCGGTCGAACTCCCAGTCGAAAGACTGCCTGAGGGGACAATTTGCATATTAGGCTTTTATTATATAGGATAGGCTATCACAGAAAAAGTTTTTGGTCTTAAAAAGATCTCACAACTTTTGTAGAGCAGGCAGAGCACACACGTCGTGGCTAACTTCAATGTATCTTTCCACGTTGCAGATCTGTCCAGCTCAATGACAAAACTCTGAGGATGGTGGATGACCAAACCCTGCCAGCTTTGACAGAAAAGCCGCTCAGCCCAGGAAGTCCACTGAGCCTGCCGGCTTTCTCCTATGGGTTTTTTGTGATAAGGAATGCCAGAGTTGCTGCTTGCCTCTGAAAATGAATGGCATACCCTAGCCTTGAGATTGAATTTTTCAAGTGTATTGAGAGGAGGAAAGCAAAACTCAAGCTACAGGAAGGCAAGCAGATACCTTACAAATCAACCAGTGGGAGCTGTAGAGACAGGGACACTCTCAGGCTAGACTTAGCACAGCATTTCCTTCCCTTTAAGTAAACCACTGTTACTTTGTGCCAAACACTATTCTTGTACGTTATGTGTAATATTTTTATTTAAGGTTATTACAAATGTATATGAATGTTTCCAATACAGCCAGGAGGCAAGTAAGTGAAGGATATATTATTCGTTTTAAGAAAGTGCTTAGTTTTTATTTTCAAAAACAGTTACTAGAAGATTGTCAGATTCTTCCCTGCATGTGCTGTCTCCATGGGCTCCCATCAGAAAAAGTTTACTACCATAACCTCCAAATTATCTATAAAAGAGAGACAATCTCTTTGCACCTGGATAGAGAGCTAGACTCAGTCGCCACTTTTCTTCTCTTTGTTCTGTTTGTCTTTGTCAACAATACTATGTGAGAAGACAGATGGTGAATATGATCATATTAAACAATTATTAATGACAATCATTTTGACAGAGGTATTATGTAAAATTTAAATGAAATAAAAAATAACTATAAGGGAAATTGATTTACCAAGAGGAGAAAATTTAGTTGAATACATTATCACCATCCGTTCATGTTTACTTCTGTTACACTTTTTTTCCACCTTTAGTTCTTATTTTAGTTGGGGAGCTTTTGGCTGCAAGTAACAGAAAACCCTGATTCTAATGGCTTAAACAATAAGGATATTTAAAATCCCAAATTACAAGAAGTAGAAACAGGAAGGGCTCCATAGCTCAGTAAGGAACCAGGCTCTTTCCGTCTCTGCTCTGCTACCTTTAGTATTGGCTTCATTCTCAAGCTGGTGGCATGATGGCTACAGCTGTTCCATGGACCCACGGAGACCTGGCAGCGTCCAGGGAAAGAAGATGAGCAATTTTTCTGTGTCTCCTTCACAGACTTGAAGAACGCTTTCACAGAGGTTCTCCCAGCAAACCTCTCCTTGTGTCTCCTCATGTCTTATTATTGGCCATTCTCCCAGTCACTGCCAGCATCACTGAAATTCCTATAGTTTCCTGCTAGTAATCTTTTGGAATGGAGCGGGTGTTGGGAAGCCCATGGCACTGACCACTACACTTCTGTACTTTTATCCGTGACAGGATGTATTCCTTTCTCCTGTATCTTAATTTTTAGAAATGTAATCCTCTTCATATTTATGCCAACTATGAATAAATAGTGTGTCAATTAAATTTAATCACATTTATGAGGAGCTAAAGCTGGAACTTAAAGTTGGATGCTTAAATACCCTTACATTTTGTAGGTATGTGGTTTTTATATTTTCACAGTTGGAATAAAGCAATTTTTGTAATCTCAGTATTGCACAATTATTCTTTTAATAAAGCTTAAGCCTACATTTGGAGCCTTGTTTTTCTCCACTGCATTGTTTACACCTTCTATCTTGACTTGTCCCTTCAGTCTGACACCAAAAGAGGTGACCTTGACGCAAAGGGCTCATCAGGCATAAACACAATTTCCTCCCTCATCATGCAGATTCATTGTTAACGTTTATTTCCTCCCTCATCATGCAGATTCAGTGTTAACATCTTGTTCTATTTTTTTTACCTGTCTCCTGGCCACTTAATAAAGTCAAGGTCTAATTTTCATTTGTATAATCATTATCATTTCCTAACTGCTCTCCCTGACTTTTCCCATTTCTTATAGGCACAAAAGGTCCTCCATAACCTGGCACCTGCTTACTTCTTTTTGTTGTTATTGTTGTGTTGTTTTAGTTTTTCTTTTTACTTTTCTTATAAAAATTTTAAAAATCTTTATTGTTGAAAGTATTACATATGTCCCCTGTTTCACCTGCCTATTTCTTCAGCCTCAGTTCTTGTCATTCTCCCACAAACTCTGTTCTTCACCCCACACACTGGTTTAGAAGTCTGAACAGACAGCCCCTTCCACCTTCTGCTAAAAGATCACTAAAGACATCTAGAGTCAAAACTAGTTATTCACTCCACTACCATTTATTTTTAGTTTTAAATATTCCTGCTTTTAGTCTGAATTGTCAGATAAACAGATGGAGATAGATAGAGATAGATATTCCAATAGTATGTGACTTATTTTAAGGAATTGACTGGTGATTATGAAGTCTGACAAGTCCAAAATTTGCAGGGTAGGCCAGCAGACTGGAGACCCAGGAGAGAGTTGATGTTGTAGTTCAAGTCTGGAGGTCATTTACTGGCAAATTACCTCTTGCTTGAAGGAGTTCAGTCTTTTGTTCTATTCAGGCCTTCAACTGATTGGATGAGGCCCACCCATATTATGGAGGACAATCTGCTATACTCAAAGTTAATATTAATCTCACCCAAAAACATCCTCACAGAAACATCAGAGACCAGACAACATAAGCATACTTACTCTAAGGCTACGTATTCTAAAAACAATGAAAAGGAAATAAAAAAGTGGAATGTTTCCCTCAACAAGGAAATTGTTCTCTCCAAATCTATAGAAAAACACATCTGAGAGGCTTCCAAGAAGTCTAAGAATCGCACCACATTGTATTTTCCACTTTGGGGACAGAAACCCTTCTTTCCAAAGGTCAGGGCGATGTCTCATCGAGTTGAAGTTTGAGTTGTCTTTGTTGAGTTTGAGAATCCAGATGAAAAAGACATGACACTGTTAAAAGATAAACTGAGGCATTTTAAATATTTTAAGACTTTAGGCATGTATCCACTTGAATAGGGCGGTGTCAAACTAGAAGTAGTTAGGAGTGCTCTGCAGACGGGGCTAGGGGAAAGACTAATATAGAGAAAGCACGGAAGCAAAGAAGGGAGATGATTTAATTGGCTATAGCTTAAAGCCTAGTTGGCCATTTGTGATTGGTTGTCCTTAACATTCTGATTTCATACCTTTGAGGCATTTATAGGCAGCAGTTTGCTTATGTAGGCTGCCACGGCATTAGAGCCATAGCCTAATAAGCTTCCTTGTTTAATTCACTTAACAACACAAATGGATGAAGATGACTAGATGATCAGGAGGCCCCTCTAGTGAAACGCAAAAATTGAACTGGAACACATGGTGTTTCCTCTGCGCAGAATGTAAAGGTGAATTCCCGGGTTCTTGTCCTGATGGATTTGAAGAATGAAGCCACGGACGAAAGGTGATAGGTGAAAAGTACAGAGACTCTATTGCAAGCAGACACTACCTCTAAAACCCTAATCCTAGATTCTAAGCCTAAGACTCTGTCCCTCCTGGACGGACAGAGGGGCCCCCGAGAAGGGTGACCGCTGCTTTCTTTGTCTTGAGGCATTGAATAGGCTGAAGTTCTTTGTCTGAATCCGACCCCTTCTTATTGGCCCTTTGGCTACACAGAATTAGTTTCAAAGCTCAAAGCCCACGTGGTGTCCCCGCCTTCTCTCCTCCTTACCTTGTTGGTTGGAGTCACTTTTGATTTATCTTACAGCTCTCCCAGTTGTGCTGGCAGAGAAAGCCTTATAGCCCTCCCAGCTACTCAGGTCAGGGCTACTTTTGGCCTAACTCAGTGATGGCGAACCTTTGGAGCTCGGCGTGTCAGCATTTTGAAAAACCCTAACTTAACTCTGGTGCCGTGTCACATATAAAATTTTTTTGATATTTGCAACCATAGTAAAATAAAGATTTATATTTTTGATATTTATTTTATATATTTAAATGCCATTTAACAACGAAAAATCAACCAAAAAAAAGAGTTCGCATGTCACCTCTGACATGCGTGTCATAGGTTCGCCATCACTGGCCTAACTTATGGTCACTCTAATTGTTCAGGCCCAGAATACCCCTGTCTGTCCTTGGTTTATGGCTGTCTTAATTGCACAGGACAGAGATATTTCTATTTGCCTGTGGCATTTCTTTATTCTCTGTACAAGATAAACACCCTGGCGTCTGCAAGTCTTTATTAAGTATTCCTTCCCATGGACTATTTTCATTCCTAAAACTTCCTAAACCTGCCTAATTAAGCTAGCTAGCTAACCCTTTCACTAGCAATGCTGACCCTTGACCTAAATATTTCCCCTGTGATATAACCACATGAGGTATCCTATGAGGACCCAGATCCTCAAAGAGTACCATTATTTCAGGGCCAATGCAGCCTGCGAAGTACTGAATTGTCTTTCAATAAAACACGGTTGCGCCCTAACCCGTTTGGCTCAGTGGATAGAGCATCGGCCTGAGGACTGAAGGGTCCCAGGTTCGATTGCGGTCAAGGGCATGTACCTTGGTTGCGGGCACATGCCCAGTAGGGGGTGTGCAGGAGGCAGCTGATCGATGTTTCTAACTCTCTATCCCTCTCCCTTCCTCTGTAAAAAAATCAATAAAATGTATTTTTTGAAAAACAAAACACGGTTGCAAAAACTCCTGTCCTTCTGCAGCAGATCCCATCCAGCAAAATTCTGTAACTTTTATAACTGGGGGAGGATAGGTAGGGAAAGTCTACTCTAGATTATGGATCTTTGAGAGCTGTCGTTTTAGAACTGTCCTCACCCCCAGAGGCAGGCTTACAAGTCATTAATTGAAATATTTATCTGACATCAGTCTGCTTATTATAGCTGTAGAAGACTTTTCTTAAAAGTGAGCCCATCTTTCCCTGGCCGGTTTGGCTAAGTGATTAGAGCTTTGGCCCTTGGTCAAGGGCACATACCTGAGTTGCAGGCTCAATCCCGGCACCGGTTGTGGAGCGTGCAGGAGGCAACCAATCGATGTGTCTCTCTCACATTGATGTTTCTCTCTCTTTCTGCACTCCTCTCCTCCACTCTCTCTAAAAAAAAATCAATGGATTCAGGCCAGTATGGCTCCGTGGTTGAGCCATCAGCCCATGAACCAGGAACTCATGGTTCAATTCTAGATCAGGGCACATGCCCAGATTGCAGGCATAGAGACAGCCAATAGATGATTCTCTCTCATCATTGATGTTTCTATCTCCCTCTCCTTTCCTTTCTGAAGTGTCTATAATAATAAAAGTGTAACATACAAATCGACTGAATGGCTGAACAGTGGAACAACCTTCTGGACAACTACATATGACACCCACTGGCGCCAGGCCAGCCAAGGCGGGTGCAATGCCATTGGTCGAGGGCCCAGCCATTGCCCCATGATCGCCCCCCAGAGGGAGGCCCAGGCGACCTGGCAGCAGCGCTGCAGTGGGTGGGCTCCTAACTGTGAGAGGGCGCAGGCCAGGCTGAGAGACCCTCCTCCTCCCCCATGCACAAATTTCATGCACCGGGCCTCGAACATTTTATATATATATATTCAATGTAAAAAATATCCTCAGGTGAGGATTAAAAAACAAAGTGAGCTTATCTGTTTCCAAATGCTTCAGGATGTGACTGCTCAGTTTCATGCTTGGAGCCCATCTTCTATTTTCAGAAATACCCTGAGTCAAGTGACTTGATTGCAAACATTTTACCTGTCAGTTATGTTAAGGAAGGCAGGTGGAAGAGAGTTTATGCAGGTAGAGTTTCTGTTAGGACTATAATTGCTATACCTTTAAGTCCTCTTTTGACTTCAATGTACACATGGTGTGTGTGTGTGTGTGTGTGTGTGTGTAATATTATAGTATAAGAAATATATTTGGTCTTTGTCTCCAGTTCCTGACACAAAGTTCCTAAAACCCTTGGAATTTCCTGAGTGGTAGGAATGTTTGCAGGGACTTTTGGAAAGTCCCGAGGAAGGGAGCTGGTTGCCAGAGGAACCAACCATGTTATTAGAAGGTTGGAACTTTCAGCCCCACTTTGACTATCAGGGAAGGGATTAGAGATTGAGTTCATCATCAGTGGTCAATGATCTAATCAATTATGCCTACAATGAAGCCTCCATGGAACCCCAAAGAGATGGGGTTCAGAGAGCTTTAAGGTTGGTGAAACACGTGGAAATGAGGAGAATGACTTTTGCCAAGAGAGGGCATGGAAGCTCTGTTTCCTTTCCCACATACATTGCCCTACGTATCTCCTCACCATCTGGCTATTCCTGAGTTAATGTCCTTTTATAATACACTAGTAATTTATTAGTCAAAATGCTTCCTAAGTTTCCTGACCCACTCCAGCAAATTAATCAAACCCCAGAAAGAGGTCTTGTGCTCCTCGCAGCTATCACCAATAACTCAGAAGCACAGCTAATAACTTGGACTTTCCACCGGCTTCAGCAGTTGGGGGAGGGGCGGTCTTGTGGAACTGTGCCCTGAATCTGTGGGATCTGCTGCCATGGCCAGTAGTGCCAGAACTGAGTTAAATCATAGGCCACCCAGGTGGTGTCACAATTGCTTCATAGGTGGAAAACCCACGCATATGGTGTCAGAGTGGAGCGGTGTTGTAGTAGAATATTAAGAGTAGAGGAAACACAGAAAAAAAGTGTGTTTTCCTTTACAGGGTGGGGCAAAACTGGGCTTACAATTGTTCATATGGAAAATAATACACTAATAATACAAGAATAAACTGTGTTTTTACATACTCACAACTGTACACCTATTTTTGCCCCACCCTTTATAATAAAATTTCCCAGTGCCTTTTGATCCCTCTGTCTACAATTGGTGAACAAACAAGTTGTGTACTAGTTTTGTAGAATTATCAAGGACAGCCCCCTCGCCAACACCACTGGGGACTCAAGATATCACAGCATCACTGTTCGGGTTTGAAGGAGAGGCGTTTGAAGACTAACCTAACATCCAGATGAGTGACTGGCCCATGGTCACGCAGGAAGTGGTTAAATGGGATAATACTTGCGAAGCGCCTGCAACAGTGCCTGGCTCACAGCGCTGTCTGATTGTTGGCCATGATGGGAAGTGAGAGCCGATGTTCTAGCTGAGGCTCTTAGCTCCCACACACTCCCTGCCTCTCAATCAGACCAACTCCTTTGAACTGCCGGTTACCTATGACTTTGTAAGGAACGTCCCTTAACTTTGAGTACGGTTTTAACTTACATTCTTGGATTTGGCTGCTAGGGATCCTTTTAACTTTAAAAAAGAAAACCCCTGTCTTCAAATCAACATTTCGGGTTCCGTGGGTTTTATGCGTGTGCTTTGTTTGTTTGTTTTGCTATAACCGTTCCGAACGAGTAAACATATCCTTTCGTATTCACTGAGAAAGCTGCTAACAGGAATTCCTTTTACGCCAAGAACCTAGGGGACCCCCTTGCAGGTTAAAGTGACAACGTAACGCTTATTTCACTGTCACTCAAAGGCTCGGCCCCGCCCCTGCCCAGACGTATCGGCCCCGAAGGCCTGCCGCTGACGTCACCACGCATGCCAACCCGCGACCTGGCGCCCGGGAATGACGTCAGGCCCGTGCGGGCCGCGCTTACCCACGCCATGCTGGGCGCCCGTGGCGCGGGGCTCGCGTGGGGCCTGCGGGCCGTGGCGCGGGCGTGGCCGTGGGGCGCGCGCGGCCGTTCCGTGGCCCTGGCGCGTGCGGCTGGTGCGCCCCGCTCGGGGGACCGGCCGTCCTCCGCGGGGCCGGGGCCGGGACCCCGCCGGCGTCGGCTCAGCCTGTCGGCCGCGGCGGTGGTGGACTCGGCGCCCCGCCCTCTGCGGCCCTACCTGCGCCTCATGCGGCTGGACAAGCCCATCGGTGAGTGCGGGCGGCGGGGACTGGACATGCAGCACCTGCGCCGTGACTGGCCTGGCCGCGGGGAGCGGGGGACCCAGAGACACCCGAACCTGGGAGCTCAGGGCGCGTGACCTGCCTGCCTGCCTGCCTTCACGCCCCTCTGAGTCCCAGCGTCTCAGCCGGCCCGCAAGTCCGCTCACTGCACAACCCTTGTTCTAGTGCAGGGGTCCTCAAACTTTTTAAACCGGGGGCCAGTTCACTGTCCCTCAGACCGTTGGAGGGCCGGACTATAGTTTAAAAAAAACTATGAACAAATTCCTATGCACACTGCACATATCTTATTTTGAAGTAAAAAAACAAAACGGGAACAAATACAATATTTGTATTTGCATGTGGCCCGCGGGCCGTAGTTTGAGGACCCCCAGTGAGTCGGGCAGAAACCTGCGGTGGCCCTCCGCGCACTGATTCACAGGCTGCAGCACTGGCACTGTGCTTACGTTTCATCCTTCCCTGAGCCCGGAAAGCAGCGGTTCTCAACCTGTGGGTCGCAGGACACTTTGGGGGTCGAATGACCCTTTCACAGGGGTCGCCTAAGACCATTGGAAAACACACATATAATTACATATTGTTTTTGTGATTAATCACTATGCTTTAATTATGTTCAGTTTGTAACAATGAAAATACATCCTGCATATCAGATATTTACATTACGATTCATAACAGTAGCAACATTACAGTTATGAAGTAGCAACGAAAATAATTTAATGGTGGGGGTCACCACAACATGAGGAACTGTATTAAAGGGTCGCGGCATTAGGAAGGTTGAGAACCACTGCTAAGGCTCCCAAAGCCAATAAGCCATTGAAGATGGTGAGGGAATGAAGGCCCTGCTGCAGAGCCAGGACAGATGAAGGGAGTGCTTTGATGCTGGGGTTCTAGCTCTTTGCCCCACACCACCTTGGCACAGATTTAACTCATGTGTGCCCGCTGGTGTGGCTCAGTGGTTGAGCGGGACCCATGAACCAAGAGGTCGCTGGTTTGGTTCCCGGTCAGGGCACATGCCGGGTTGTGGGTTTGATCTCTGGAGGGGGCAGGGGGAGGAGGTTGCAAGAGGCAGCTGACAACTGACAGATGATTCTCATCGATGTTTCTATCTCTCTATCCCTCTCTTTCTAAAATCAATTTTTTAAATGTTTTTAAAATATTCAATTCATCTGAATGCAGTGCGTACTGCACTTAGGAACGAACTGCCTATCAGCTCACAATCGCCTCAGAGGATTTCCCTGCCTTTCCTGTTTAAAATACCACCCACTACCTCACTCTACCCCTTCACCCCATTTTTTGTTTTTGTAGTATTCTCCATTAACAAACCTATGCATTTATTGGTTTATTGACTTCTCCAATACAATGTAAGCTCCACATAAATGGGATTTTAAAAATCTAGTTCCTAGAACAGAGCTGGGCAGTAGCATTGAATGAATTAATAAATTCCTACAATATCACCTAGCTTTAGAGACAGAAAGAGCTATGGAAACTCCTTGCTCTCAAGGAACTCGTAGTCTAGTTGAAAAAGCTGATACAAGTGAGACAGATAGTATATACATTGGGAAAGGCCAGTAATTACTGTGGATCTTCATTGCTGGAAAAAGTCAAGAAGAAAGTGTAGTTCTGAGGACAGGTAGTATTTGCAGAGGAGGGTAGAGCTCTTGGTGGGGGAAATATTTTTGCAAAATCCCCAAGATAGAGTGTTGTTGGCACACTAACAATATAAGCTGACCTGGAACCCTACATGGGTGTAGAAAACAGTGGGAGTGCAGGTTGGTTAAGAGCTCGACTGAAAAACGATGAACACTGGTGAGAGCGGGGTAGAGGCTGAAATCCAGGTAATCTAGAATCTAGATGATGGCATTGCCATTGCAGTGCATAGAAATACATTCACATGTGTAGCTACATTTTTTCCACCTTCGCCCAGCCATGACCCCAAGTTAGGCCTTGTTTTTGGTATTCTAGGTTTGTGCACTACCTATTTGGGATCACAGTACTAAGAGTTTCTAGCAATCAGCAATTAAAAGTATGCAGGCAAAATAGATGATAGGCATAGCCCTGCCATCATGACCACTTGCATATTGGGGCCAGATACAAGTTGATAGGCATAAATTTCCAAGCCCATTTCTAATCTGAAGCCTCATTATAATTCTATTCTTTGAGTCTGTGTGACAGAGCTTCAGTGTAAGCTTACGAGCATCCAAGACAGATCAACAGCTGCTGTTACTCCCATTTCCATAAACCTCTAGCTTCTACTTTATTGCCTAGACAGACCAGTGGTCGGCAAACTCATTAGTCAACAGAGCCAAATATCAACAGTACGATTGAAATTTCTTTTGAGAGCCGAATTTTTTAAACTTAAACTATATAGGTAGGTACATTGTTATTAACTTAATTAGGGTACTCCTAAGCTAACCTTTGCTAAAAATGTCCTCAATCTGATTGAGGTATGTTCTCTGAGGTCGACCCCTTCCAACTCTCCCATCCACACTCGTCTTGTATACTTGTTTCGTCTATCTCCTTTCGTTCATCCTCTCTATATGTTCAAACGATCTCAACATACCTTTCTCAATCCTCGACACTACATCTTCTTTCACTCCACAACGTTCCCTGTACGTGCTCGCACGTGGTATTTTGTGGAAGAGCCACACTCAAGGGGCCAGAGAGCCTCATGTGGCTCACGAGCCGCGGTTTGCCGACCACTGGCCTAGACCAACCCATAATCTACACTAATAAAAAAGAAACATGCAAATTAACCATCACTCTGCTATACCCACAAGCCACGCCCACCAGCCAATCAGGAACAAGTATGCAAATTAACCCAACTAAGATGGCAGCAGCCACGGAGCTGGAGTGAGCAGGAGGCTTGGGTTGCCCCTGGTGATGGAGGAAGCCAAGCTTCCTGCCTTCCCTGGCTGGCCCTGGGCTCCGCTCAAGGCTACAAAGTTTCAATTATAGAAGATAAATAAATCCCAGATAGCTGCTTCCAGCTGGCCGTGGCCTCCGCTCAAGGAGGGGCTGGGAGCCTGGGTTGCCCCTTCCAGCCGGACCTGGACTTCGCTCAAGGCTACAAAGTTTCAATTATAGAAGATAAATAAATCTCAGATACCTGCTTCCAGCCCAAAATGAGAGGTTGGGAGCTTGGGTCGCCAGGGGGCGTGGCCAGCCTGAAAATGGCCATCAGCCCCTCACCCAGGCTTGCCAGGCACCCCAGCGGGACCCTCCCCCAACCTGAAGGGGCTGTGGGCAGCCTGAAAACGGCTCTCAGCCCCTCACTCAGGCTGGCCAAACCCCCATGGGGTGAGGGTCCCCGCTGGGGGGCTTGGCCAGCCTGCAAACAGCCATCAGCCCCTCATCCAGGCTGGCCAAGCCCTCCAGTGGGGACCCTTACCCTGAAGGGGGTGTGGCCAGCCTGAAAACAGCCATCAGCCTCTCACCAAGGCTGGCCAGGCACCCCAACGGGACCCCCACCTTGATCTGGGACACCCTTCAGGGCAAACCAGCAGGCCCCTACCCATGCACCAGGCCTCTATTCTATATAATAAAAGGGTAATATGCAAATTGAGCCTAACAGCAGAACGACTGGGAATGATTGGTCACTATGACACACTGACCACCAGGGGGCAGACACTCAATGCAGGAGCTGCCACCTGCTGGCAAGTGTACATCCCCGAGAGCTCCCAGGCTGCCAGAGGGATGTCTAACTGCCAGTTTAGGCCCAATCCCCCCGGGGAGCAGGCCTAAGCCAGCAGGTGAAAATCCTCCAAGGGTTCCCAGACTGCGAGAGGGCACAGGCTGGGCTAAGGGACCCCTCTCCGAGTGCACAAATTTTTGTGCACTGGGCCTCTAGTAAGAGATTATAAAGGGGTTATGTATAAAGTTCTGGAGCCAGACCTCTTCACTCTGCCCATTTGAGGGACCCCAATTAAGTTACTTTACCTCTCTGAGCCTTCATTTTTCATTTATGAAATGAAGATACTATTAATACTGACTTTATAAGGTTGTCATAAGAACTCATTACTATATGCTAAATTTTTAGAACAGTGCCTAACATAATGAGCCATTATTACTTGAGAAGTGGGAATGGAGAAGTTTGGGTAATACTTATATGTACAGTATATTGAGAAGAGACCAGCCTGCATGCTTTGGTTCTAAATAAGGTGATGATTGCAAGATTTTAAGATAACTTTTTAGTAGTTCTCTGTGTTACAGTTCATTCAACAAACATTATTTGAGCCCCTATGTATATACCAGGAACATTAAGTTGGTAGTGGTAGAATCCAAGTTTGATATTTCTTTATTGAAATTCTTTTGTGGGGTAATTTTATGTTCATTGTTTTACTTTGTTGAAGCTTAATCTTGTTACTCTTCATAAATCAAAATGTGTTTTATTGTTTTTCAGAATGGATTAAAACTTCTTTCAAATGGGTCACAAACTATATTATTTCAGGAGGTTTCAGCAGGTGGCACTCTTCCATTAAATTGGTGGTGTAATTTTTTACTGCATTTAAGGGTGATTATGTTGTCTTAAAGATAAGGTGTAATTCGTGAATGACTCTTGTTAGACTCCATTAGGCTCTTTTGTCTTTCCATCACCTGCCAAAACTTGATGATTTTATTTAACCTCCCAGAGAGGTTTTCCTTTTTCTACAGTAAACATTTTTTTTTTTCTGAAATGTACCTGGGTATAATAAAAATAGTACCTAGCTCATAGGTTTGTTGTGAGAATCAAGTACTTTATGACAGCACCTGGCACATAGTAAGCACTATATATTTTGTAATATTGTTTGTGTTTTCATCACCAATATCATCTTCTCATAACAATGCTGAAAGGTAAATATCTTTACCCTCATTATAGATGATAAAGAATGGACCTTGAAGTTTAATATACTGTAGTATCCGGTGTCATTTTATTTACTAGTGGCAGACATCAAACAGGAGGTCTGACTTTCTCCTTCATTATAGGAACCTTCCTCTTCTGTAAGGGCAACCTACAGATTCATATTAGTAAGTGAATATGTCACCTACTAGAGGCCCGGTGCACAAAAATTTGTGCACTCGGCGGGGAGGGGGATCCCTCAGCCCAGCCTGTGCCCTCTAGCAGTCTGGGACCCCTCGGGAGATAACGATCTGCTGGCTTAGGCCTGCTCCCGGGTGGCAGAGGGCAGGCCCAATCCCTAGGTGCAGCCCCTGGTCGGGCTCAGAGCAGGGACGATTGGGGAGTTGGGGCGCCACCCCCTGTCATGCACAGAGCAGGGCGGATTGGGAGGTTGTGATGCCACCCTCAGTCACGCTCAGGGTAGGGCCAATTGGGGGGTTGGGGCACCGTCCCCTGTCACACTCAAGGCAGGGTCGATGGGGAGGTTGCGGCGCCACCCCCTGTCACGCACAGAGCAGGGCCAATCAGGGGATTGGGGCCCTGCCCCCTGTCACTCACAGAGCAGGGCCAATCAGGGGGTTGGGGCGCCGCCACTCTCACACTCAGGGCAGGGCCTATGGGGAGGTTATGGCTCTCCCCCGTCACACATAGAGCAGGGCCGATCAGGGGGTTGGGGCGCCGCACCCTGTCACACACAGAGCCGCAGGGCGATCAGGGGGTTGGGGAGCTCCCCCTATCAGGCACAGAGCAGGGCTGATCAGGGGGTTGGGGCACCTTCCCCTGTCACAAACAGAGCAGGGTGGATAGGGAGGTTGTGGCCCTGCCCCCTGTCACACACAGAGCCGCAGGGCGATCAGGGGGTTTGGGCGCTGCCCCCGTCACACTGATCCAGGTGTGGGGAGGCCTCTCGGCTCCGCTGATCCCGGTGCTGGGAGGCATATTACCCTTTTACTATATAGGATAGAGGCCTGTTGCACGGGTGGGTGCCATCTGGTTTTCCCTGAAGGGTGTCCTGGATCAGGGTGGGGGTCCCCACTGGGGTGCCTGGCCAGCCTGGGTGAGGGGCTGAGGCCTGTTTTCAGGCTGGGGGTGACTGAAGCTCCCAACCGCTCCTTTTTTTCTTTTTTATTCTGGCCAGCTTTAGCTTTGAGGCTTGGCTCCAGCTCTTAGGCCTCCGCTGCTGAAAGTAGGTTTCTGGCCTTTGCTTACAATGTTGCGATCCTGCTGGCTGAAGCCCGGCAGGTTTCTGGGGTTTTGTTTAGCTTCTATGTTTCTTACATAGTTGCTTGCAGCTCAGAGGCCTGCAGTGGCAGGCGGGGAACGTTGGAGTCCTCCGTCACTGAAGCAAGCAAGCCTCATGTTAGTTTCAAGCTGCCTGGCTGCCGGCCGCCATCTTGGCTGGTAGTTAATTTGCATATCTTGCTGATTAGCCAATGGGAAGGGTAGCGGTCGTACGCCAATTACCATGTTTCTCTTTTATTAGATAGGATAATACAGACTTCAGGCTAAGAAAATTTTGTTCTTGACACAAAATGCTATAGATGGTTACATATCTTTCTCTAGAATTATTTTTTTTTAAGTGGAACCTTCAGTTCTAATTGCACCAGCAAAATAATGCCTGTGGTTTTTCTTTCCTATTTGGGCAAGATCAGGTAGCTACTCCTCTGTCTCTCGGAGTTATAAGGAAGATGTTAATCCCATTGTTTTAACCTCTGCAAATCTGTTGCCTCATATGTAAAATAGGAATAATTATAATAGTGCATATTTTATATTTTTGAGGATTAAGTGAGTTTATACATATAAATCATTTTTTAAAATGTGTTTTTATTGATTTCAGAGAGGAAGGAAGAAGGAGAGAGAGATAGAACATCAATGATGAGAGAGAATCATTGATTGGCTGCCTCCTGCAGGTCCCCTACGGGGAATTGAGCCCAAAACTTGGGCATATGCCCTTGACCGGAATCAAACCTGGGGCTCTTTAGTCTGCAGGCCGATGCTCTAGCCAGTGAGCCTAACCAGGTAGGGCTACATATAAAGCATTTAGAACACTGCTGGGCATTTCACGAACATTCAGTAAATGTTAGTGGGGGGCTCAATGAGTTGCCCACGTTGTGCCTCTGTGGTATGGGGATTACAGTATTTTAAGCTGAAGGTAATCGAGACTTTGCAAGGTCCAGAGAAACTTTTACCTTTCCCTTAAATTTTAAATTAAGGGCCTTGTCTATAATAAAACAAGAATAACTTTTTATGACCTATTTAGAGGTCAGGGCAAACATCTAACTACTGAACATCTGCTCTTCTCATCAATCTGTGAATTAACCCCTTCTAGAGTTCTTTTGAAAGCCCCAGAGTTCTTACCTCATTCCTTAGCTCAGGATGTCATATATACTTCATTTTACCATCTGTCTCTGAACCTCTCATGTATGTGGGAGTCTCTGACTCTTTCATGTATGTGGAGTTCCTGTACATATGTATGTAATTAAATTTGGTTATTTTCTCTTGTTAATCTGTCCCATGTAGATTTAATTATTAGACTAGCCAAGAGAACCTGGAAGAGTAGAGGAAACTTTATTCCTCCTCCACAGTAGCTATCGTTATTCACTTCTGGACTGGCCATTTCTCACTTTAGGCTTTGCTTGCCTTTTGTGCTGTGTGAGTTTAAGCCCCTTTTGGAAAAGCCTCTCTGAGTTCTCCCTATTCTCTCCCCAGTTAGCTTGGGTGGCACTGTTTTATGCCTTTGTAGGACCCTGTGCTTGCCCTGTTGTTGAATTGTTCTGTTTTATGATTGTTTAACTGTGTTTCTTCCTTTTGATTTATAAGCTGTGAAAAGGCAGAAACCAGCTCTCAGTCACCATTGTATTTCCAGTTCCTAGAATAGCTCTGGCACGAAATACATGCTTTATAAAGATTTGCAAATGAATAAAACTTAATGAAGCTTAAACACGATTATAAGGACTTTGTCATTTGATCATTTCTGTATAGGCTCTTTTTTTAAAAAAAAAAAAAAGTATTTTTATTGATTTTAGAGAGTAAGGGAGAGAGAGATAGAAACATCAACAATGAGAGAGAATCATTGATCGGCTGCCTCCCACATGCCCCTACTGGGGATCGAGACCACAACTGGGCGAATGCCCTGACTGGGAATCAAACCATGACCTCCTAGTTCATAGGTGTACCCTCAACCCCTGAGCCACGCCAGCTGGCAGGATCCGATCTTTCTTTAATCACATGTCTTGTTTCTCTTATATTGCTAAATATGGAAGGAAAACTCAGAATTTGTCTTCAAAGTACATATCTAAACATTTGTTGAAAGACTTTCTTTTGAAAGTAAGATAATTATTAAAGTTCATGTGTAAAATCTCTTATTCATATAACCCCTTATTTATGGTTTAACTTTCTGCGGTTTCAGTTACCCACGGTCAACTGTGGTCTGAAAATATCAAATAGAAAATTCCAACCCTGGCCAGTGTGGATCAGTTGGTTGGGCACTGTCCTGTGTACCAAAGGGTTGCTGGTAATGCATGCATATGATACAAAATTCTGAAGGTACAAAAGTATAGAGTGAAAACTAAGTCTCTCAGCCAACCAGTTCCCTCCCCAAAGACAAGTTTCTAATATAGCCTTCCTGACATGGTCTATGAACATACTAACATTCAAATGTATGTATTTGTTTTATATGTGTGTGTGCATCTATACACACACACGTATTAAAAATTTTCAGGTTGTCCATAAGGGTTGGCCATTTTGTAACCTCATCAGAAATACATGAGAGTATTTGACTCTCCAGGTATATTGTCACACTTTGGGTTTTGCCATTCTGATGGGTGAAAAATGTTACATCAATGTAATTTGAATATATATTTCTCAAAGTTCATTATCTTTTCATATGTATTTCTTTCCGAGTAGTCCTTTATGATATGAGTTGCAAATTATATCCCTCCTCTATTTTTTAAAAAGTTTTTATTGATTTTTAGAGAGAAGGAAGGGAGAGGAGAGCGAGAGAAACATCTATGTGAGAGCATACCATCTATTGCACACACCCCACTAGGGATCAAGCCTGCAACCAGGGCATGTGCACTGACTGGAAATTAGACCAGCAACCTTTTGGATGCCCCAACCAACTGAGCCACACCGGCCAAGGCTATTGTCCCAGTTCTGTCATGTTTTTGAGTTTGTGTTTTTTACTTTGGGATGTGGTGTTTAAAAAAACGAAAACAATTAACCAACTTGAATTTATACCTTGTTTATCTTTTTATTTTTGCTTAGGAACATGGCTGTTGTATCTGCCATGTACCTGGAGCATTGGGTTGGCAGCGGAACCGGGCAGTTTTCCAGATTGGTACATGTTATCCCTCTTTGGCACTGGAGCTGTTCTGATGCGTGGAGCAGGCTGTACTATTAATGACATGTGGGACCGGGACTACGATAAAAAGGTAGTTTTGTCCTCGAAAGGAACAGAGAGGCGTCTCTAAATTCTGCAGAGTAACATGGTGGCATCAGTTTTGAATGGCACATAAAGCAACAGGATCATTTAGTGTCCTCACTGAAATCAGCGTAAGAAATGCTGATACCAGTTGAATGAATAGCTGGTATTACAAGTGCAGTATATGTCCTTTCTTAGTACAAGAGCGGCCATGGAGACAAGGTGTGTACTTCATTTTTAGAAAATGAATTAGGATTTAGAAGGCTAGGGTAAAGATGTTAGGAGTGAAGTGAAAAATCTGTCCGAACCTTTTCTGTAAAAGAACTGTCATCCCTTCCTTTGTAATATATGTCAGAGCAATAACAATTCCTATGTAAACCAAATCTTAATGTAAATGAACATAGGCAGCCTTGTTAGCATTTGCTGTAATACTTCTTTTAAAAACATGATTTTATTCTTTTTTCTCCTCAGAAAAATATGTTTATTCTGAAAAATTCATACAGTACAGAAATAGAAAGGATGGGAAATACAAGTTCTCCTTTTCTCCTCCCCCAAAACCCCAGAGAAAACTTCAATTAAAGTTTGATACATTATATTCATCTGGATTAATTTCTCTGCATAATCTTTCACATGTATAGAATTATTTCTTGTTTTTTTAACAGATCATTACTTTCTCAAGGGAAAGGCCCATCCTGTTTGCCTTTTATTCTAGCAGCCATGATATAACAAGCACAAGATCATTAAATGCTCAAGTAAATAGTCAAGTAAACTTTCATTGTAAAAGAAACCAATGATGAATTGTATAAAGTAAATAATCTTATGTATACACTGATATAAAGTGAATAGTCATCTCTAGTTTGCCTTTCATATAAGTCTGAATTTTCCTAAAGGCACACCTAGAATGATTTTTAGTTTAATACAACAGTATGACAATATATTTTTTTAATTCATAAAACGTTAATGAGTACTTGGTGTGTGTGAGACAAAGTGACAGCTTCTAGGATGGCATGGTTGAAAGACAACACTCCTGACCTCCCAGGCTAATAGCTATAATACAGCAGCACTATCATGAGAATGGTGTCCACAAGTGAACTTACTACCTCGGCCAAGGGAGGAGGTCAGAGAGAACGTTCAGGGAGTGACCCTTGAGCTGTGTCACAATAAGATGGCAAAAGAAAAAAAAAAGGGTGGGCTGCAGGGTGAGTCACTCCAGGCAGAGGGAACAGTGGATACAGCATGGCAGTGAGATAAAGTACATTATGCTTGACAACTGCCATCATGGGGTTTGTGTGTGGCTGGAGGATATGATAGTGGCAGGAACTGCACAGTAATGGCCCTCGCCCCACAGATGCCTTGATCCGTGCCAGGAGATGCATTTCATTTGTGGGTTAACGTCCTGGTCAGTTTCATTCTGCATACCCATATGAATGAGGCATCTGCCATATGTCACTTCAGAATAATTCTTGACCATGTTTAGAGCAGTTAATATCCAAAAACTTTCAGAACCAATTTACAGCATGTATGGTTATGATGTTTGACTGAAAGTTTTGTAAGATGTTATCTTTGGGGGAACGTGATAAGGGTACATGGGCTCTCTATACTTTTTAAAATAAAGAGATTTTTTTTTTTTTTTCAAAAAACTGCATGTGAATCTACAATTACAACAAAAGAAATAGTTAGGAAAATAATATATTTAAACCAACTTTTTCCATTTTTTAAAAAATATATATTTTATTGATTTTTTTACAGAAAGGAGGGAGAAGGATAGAGAGTTAGAAACATCGATGAGAGAGAAACATCGATCAGTTGCCTCCTGCACACCCCCTACTAGGGATGTGCCTGCAACCAAGGTACATGCCCTTGACCGGAATCGAACCTGGGACTTTTCAGTCCGCAGGCCAACTCTCTATCCACTGAGCCAAACAGGTTAGGGCTCCATTTTTTAAATGAAGAAAATATGAACATTTTTGTTTCCCCTTAAGTAATTTGCTTTCCCCCTAGATAAAAGGGAGCTGATTAGGTATCCTACATCTCTCCATGCTATTTTCCTCTGATTAGAAGAATCCAGATTCTGTATTGACATGCAGCAAAGTGCTTAAGTGAGTGTCTTGCAGCTATTGAGGTGGTTTTGCTAACATGGATTTTAAATGTTACATGCATCTCTTTTAAAGGATGAGTTAAAAAACTTGGCCACATTGTAATGCTTACTTCACAGTTTCTTAAAGGCTGTATATCATTAAGGATATGTTTATGGCTCCGGGTTTTAAGTGAATTGCCATTAGGTTATCTGGTTATTTTTTTTTTTTTAATATAATGATGTATTCTTTTTTTTTTTTTAAATATATTTTATTGATTTTTTACAGAGAGGAAGGGAGAAAGATAGAGAGCCAGAAACATCGATGAGAGAGAAACACCGATCAGCTGCCTCCTGCACATCTCCCACTGGGGATGCGCCCGCAACCCAGGTACATGCCCTTGACCAGAATCGAACCTGGGACCCCTCAGTCCGCAGGCCGACGCTCTATCCACTGAGCCAAACCGGTTTCGGCAGGTTATCTGGTTATTGATGTAAATAATATATTTATCAACATTAGGTTGATAAACATTGAAATACTCTATTGATTTGGTTTTATAAGCTGTGAGCTCTCTGGTTTCATAAAAACCACACACAACATGTTTTGATCATCGTGTTACATAATTTTTAGTCTTGTCACTGAGTGCTGACCTTCAGCTTTCAAATTTAGGTAGGCAATTATAACTACTAAAGGGCCAGTGTAATAACGTGGTTAGTGTGGTCAGTGGTAGTGGACTGACTGTGTTACTGTGTTACCTCTGACTTTGGAAAGTTACTGCTTCAGTTTCCTAAAATTTAGAAATGGCAAGACCTTGTGAGTGGCTAAAACAGGATTCAGTGATGTGATGTACATGTAGCTCTTAGAATAGTGGCACATTGTCAATACTCAGATACTCTCTGGGAGAATCATAATATCCTGAAACAAATAGAGAACATAAATATTATTTCCAACTGAAACCATAGGGCCCAAAACAAGTTCTGGCACTTTAACCAAGACGAGTCATTACAGTTTGATAACTGTTTATTGCAGAGTGAAACATGCTGTAAATTGGTTCTGCGAGTTTTTTCTGTAAAGAATGATAGTAAATATTTTAGGCTTTCTGGGCCATACTGTCTTTGTTGCAACTACTCTGTTGGAGCATAAAAGCAACCATGTACAATATATAAACAAATGGGTATGTTTCTCTCAATAAAACTATTTGTGAGCACTGAAATTTGAATTTCTTATTTC
The DNA here is from genome assembly GCF_963259705.1 of Myotis daubentonii. Lineage (NCBI taxonomy): Eukaryota > Metazoa > Chordata > Mammalia > Chiroptera > Vespertilionidae > Myotis > Myotis daubentonii. Next base: position 178,843,175 of record NC_081840.1, read on the forward strand.
CATGTGTCACAATACATTACTCTTTTTAAAAATTTATTTTCAACCACCTAAAAAAGTAAAAACCAGCCTTAGTTCATGGTCCATATAAAAACAAACAATAGGCTGGATTTGGAATTGCTAACCCTTGATATAAGTCATATAAAAATATGTTATAGTAATAATAGTTAACAGTTTTTGCATACTTATATGCCTCAAACACTGCATTTACTCTGTGAGGTAGGTGCTATTAATTACTTCTCTCCCTTCTCCCTCTTTCTGTTTTTCCTTTAACAGATAAGTAACTTAAGCCCAAGAGAGATTAAGTAATTTATCAGAATTCATACAGCCAGTAAGTGATGGAATTGGATTCAAATGCTGGGCTCTCTGATCTCAGATCCTGAGTTCTTTTAGCAATGTTGAAAATTTTGAGTATGTTTTTTATTTGTGGTTCAATTTAAAATAATCACATTCATGATCTTTTGGAAAGAAAAGAACAAGTTAATATATATTACTTGTTCACATAATTTCTCTTTCTTCTTTCACAGTGGATTTGCCCTTATAATTGGGTGCAGCTAATATAAGATTACAGACCCATCCTAAATAACCTGGCAAAAACACTCCAACTTTCAAACCCAGATTATCTGTCTTTTTTCTTCACATCTGACTTCTGATTGCCGTGCTTCCCACATGATATTAGTCTTATAAGTACCGCGCCCTAACTGATTGCGCCACTGGAGCTCCATGATATTAGTCTTATTTAACATGCACTGCAATTTTTCCCTCTGAAAGTTCATATTATTATTGTTCCTCTTTATGGAAATTGAACATACACTTGTTAATTACTAGATAAGGAAGTCGTTTTATTTTGTTTGCTTAGGGGTGTGGATGGGAGATAGAAAGGAGAACAAGTGGTGGGAAATTTTTGTTCTTTTCAAAGCTACTTTAAAATACCAACTTTTGATTCTTGGCAGTATTTCCAATGTTGATTTCACCTTTTATTCATATTTCTGCCTAAGTGCTTACCATGGACCAGTATCTTGATGAAATGTTTAAATAAATGATTGAACCATTGTGTGAGGCTAAGGTATCTATTTTTATGCACTAAGGTTACAAGAACAGCAACCCGCCCAATAGCTGCTGGAGACATTTCGACTTTTCAGTCCTTCATTTTTCTCGGGGGACAGCTGACCCTGGCACTGGGAGTTCTTCTGTGTCTGAATTACTACAGGTATAGTAAATGTGTTTTTCATAATCATGTATGAAATACCTCCTTTGAAATGGAGGAAATAGAAGTAAAATAAAATTGAAATATCTTTATCATAAAGCTGTTTATTGGCTACCTGTTGAGCATCTGTAAGTTAGCAAGTATAAATAAATCACTGCATTGTCAAATCAAGTATGTTTTCATCCAAAGGAGTTAAGATAAGAGATCAGCATTTAATTTATCCCGAACCAGCTTTAGTACTTACACTGCATGTTCCTAAGGTTCACAAGACACTTCACAGGTTTTCTAGATGCCTGCGTGTGTGTGTATATACTCATTTATACAGGGATGAGCAAAAGTAGGTTTAAAGTTGTTCACACGAGGAATACTACAATAATTAATAAATAATAATACAAGAATAAACTTCCATGTACTCACAATTGTAAACCTACTTTTGCCCACTTCTGCATTATTTTATTTCATTGTCTCTGAAGTTGATAGAAGCAGAAGTGGTTATAATTCAGTGTCTCTGAAGTCAATAGAAGCAGAAGTGGTTATACTCATTATGCAAAAAGAGGAAATGGTCTTTCCCAGAGTTAGGTTCCTAATCCATAATAGATGAAAAAAGTGGAAGGACTCATTTCTTTATCTCAAACACAGACAGAATTAAACTTCTGTGCATTAGATGGCTGTTTACAAAGTGCTTCAATAAGAGAAAAAAGAGGTCACCAAACAAGCACTATTTTATAAAGACTAGACTTAATTACATATATGTTGCCCTGCTAGCATCACTCACATGAAAACTTTGGAAGATTATTCCTGGAGGGGTGGTGTTAGGCCCCCTTTGAGGTACCTAAGAATGAATGTCTTACGTTATTATCCTTTCATAGGGGCTTTGTGACCTTAACCTCTTCCCAGAGAAATAACACCCCATTTTATGTGGAGGGAGGGATACCTTGACTCTGATTCTCTGTTAGGACGTCTGTTTCTAGCTGTCTTAATGTTTGAATATAAAATTTAGAGAGGCAGTAGCATATGGTAATAAGTTGGACTTTGAGTCAAACTGCGTTAAGTTTGAATTCTAGCCTACTACTGACTAGCTAGCTGTATGATAATTACTTAATATCTCTCTCTCTCATATATATATAATTGATTTCAGAGAGGAAGGAAGATGGAGAGAGAGAGACAGAAACATCAATGATGAGAGAGAATCATTAATCGGCTGCTTTCTGCATGTTCCCTACTGGGGATCGAGCCCACAACCTGGTCATGTGCCCTTGACTGGAATCTACCTGGGACCCTTCAGTCCGCAGGCCGATGCTCTATCCACTGAGCAAAACCAGCTAGGGTTAATCTCTTTGAGCTTTAGTTTCCTCATCTGCAAAACAACAAGTGGAATTAAGCTATCTGCCTCTTAAGGTTGTGGTGATGATTATAATGAGTTAATATATGTAAAGCAGTTAGAGCAGTGCCTAATACATGAAAGCACTACATGTGTTAGCTGTTGTTATTGTTTGGTTATTTTGTAACACTTAAAATATTTTTAATCATACTTTATCCGTATCAAAGTCCAGGAAGAGAATTTTACATAACAAAAAATATAATTTTTAAGATAATTTTCCCAATTAGTGTTACTCTCATCTTATTTAGTGATTTGTAAGAGGTGGTGATGTTAATCTTTCTAATGGTTTTTCTTGATTTCAGTATAGCTCTTGGAGCAGCATCCCTACTTCTTGTCATCACCTATCCACTAATGAAAAGAATTACGTACTGGCCTCAGTTAGCCTTGGGTGAGCTTGAATTAACTATAACTATTTCCTGTGATACCCCAAACTATACTTTTAGATATAATATTATACATGCATACATACATGTACAATATGGCAGATAAGATGTCAAGTCAGTCATGAAATTTTCCAAACCAAGAATAGTTTTTCTTTTCTTTTTTTCAAGAAAGAGAGGAAGGGGGAGAGAGAGAGAAACATTGATAGGTTGCTTCCCGTATGCACCCTGACTGGGGATAGAACCTGCAACCTAAGTATGTGCCCTGACCAGGAATCGAACCTGCGACCTTCTGGTGCATAGGACGATGCTCCAGCCAACTGAGCCTACTAGCCAGGGCAGATTTTCATATTTTAAAGAAGGACAATTAGCCATTTCTGTTGGCTAAAAAATCTTGAATATTTAATTTTCCAAAATGCTCTTTTAAAATCTAGGTATGTCATGAAGGAAAACATTAGCTGCCTTGAGCCTACCTCTCTCATTAGGTGGTTGATCTAGCTGCCCTGAAGACTTTGGGACTGGACTAGAAAACACTCCGAGCAGGAGAACAGGGGTTTAAGTACAGTGGGGCCTTACCAGTTTAATTCGTTCCGTGATGGAGCTCATAACTCAAATTACTCATATGTCAAATCACTGTGACGTTCGCTGAGCCAACTAGCGGTGGGGTATCTGAAGCTGGCTCGTAACCCAAATTTTTTTGAGCTTGCAACTCAAAGTAAAAAATCGGCCGAGAGATGGCTCGTATCTCAAAAAAACTCGTTAGTTGGGACACTCGTAAGTCAAGGCCCCACTGTATGTGTGACAGCTCAGCAGCTTCTCAGGGATCCCTTTCTGTGAAGCTTTCCTTAGACTTGGGGGGGGGGGGGGGACATTATAGCCCTCTGGGCTCCCACAGCCCTCTGACAAGACACTTACTCATTTCAAGTATTGAGAGCCTCCTCTGTCTCCCCAGGAATAAATTGTAAATGCCTAAAGGATAAAGCATTCATTACATTTGAATGGCTCAGCATCTCACATAGCACTTGACACATCGCAGGAATTCAATAAATGTTTATAAGTAGAAAGAGAGGTAGATAGGAGGTAGGTAAGTCAAAATCTTTTGCAAAAAATATCTACTAGTCTTTTATTCCTAGAGTAATCCTAAAACTATTTTAGTTCTTTGAATTTTTTCCCCCCAGTAAAAAAAGAACCTAAAGCTACTCCAGAAATTGATTTGAGGCTGACTGCAAAGTTGTGGGGGAATACTAATTTTTTCTAAGATCCTCTCATTCAATGTATTTCTTTTTATTTAAAATATATACATAGGGCATTATGTTCTCATCTGATCTGGGACACCTTTGGTAAAAGGAGGATAAGCATTTCCTATCTATAAGATAATATTAAGAAAGCTGGTATATTTACTTCAGATATTTATTGAACTCCTAACTTTTACTTTGTGCCAGCAATCACACCAGGTACTAGGAAAATAAAAGTGACTAAAACACATTCACTGTCCTGATGGAGTCGGAGCAGGAGACAGTGATGAACAGAGCATTGCAGTGTAGCGTACTGGCACACCGAGGGCTGCGGGCCCACAGGGGAGGCCCTGCGTCAGCTGAGAGAGTCCGAGTGGAAAAAGGCGACAAGGAGAAAAGGGGCTTCTGAGAAAAGACGTTTGGGACCCATTGAGTTGGAGGTGCCAGAAGGACTTGCAGGTGGAGATGTCCAGCAGACAGTCCAGTCCAGTGGCTAGTCTGAAGACTGAGAAGGCCTGCACAGAGACTCAGGAGTCGTCAGCATGTAATCCTCAGCGAGGAGGGCTTGTGGCATAAACAAGGGTTCCTGTCTATACTCTTCTTTCTATACCTAGAGGGGAAGTAGAGTGATAATGGGAAGGTCACAGGATTTTAACTCGGGTCTAAGTCCAGACCCCAGCATCTATTATTTATTGACTGTGCCAGGCACCATACTAGGTAGGATAAATGTTCTCATGAAACCTATGTATCGGGGGGGATATTATTCTTTCTCTTAGCTATGTTATTTTAATTGTTTATTCGCCTGTCTGAACCTGTTTTCTTTTTTAGAAAATGTAGCTAATAACTACCACAAAGAGCTGAGAGAATTTAAGAAAGAAACGTATTAGAAAACAGCATACCCAGAAGCACTTAATACAAGCTGATGCCCCTCCCCCTCCCTTTGGAATTCGGAAGTCCAGTTAGACTTTTCCTCTCTCTCTGTTTCACTCCTTCTAGGGTTCACTTTTAATTGGGGAGCACTACTTGGATGGTCTGCTGTCAAGGGCTCCTGTGATCCATTTGTTTGCCTGCCTCTTTATTTTTCTGGAATCATGTGGACTCTAATATATGATACTATCTATGCCCATCAGGTAAAGAAACAACATCATTTTTCTTTAGCTTAGTTGTTTTTTTAAAAAAACTTTAAGAACCAAACTAAAGGGAACGTATTTTTTTCTAAAAACATCATTCACACTTCCATGGTACCAACAAAATATGTCTATTCATGTGCATGTATATTTACCAAAGAGATCAACTCGTTTATTTTATTTATAATAATTTAAATAGCATTTACTATATGCCAGGCACTGTTTTAAATACCTTGCAAACACTAATTTAACTCTCATAATAACCTGAGAGGAAGGCACTTTTATTATCCCTATTTTGCAGATGAGGAAACATGCCTGGGGAGTAATTTGTCCGTGTCACGTAGTTAGTGGATGGCAGAGCTGAGATTCAAACCCGAGCAACCCTCTCCTGTCCCTCTGTTGATGCCTCTAATCATTGCACCAGGCAGCTTCTTTACCTAGTGTAGGTAATAAATGTTTTCCTAGATTTTTACCTATTTTTGTCATTAACGCTTTAAGACTAGGCAATAATACATCATAATTTTTTTAAACAATTTGTCTATTTTGGCCATTTCAGTTGTTTCTGAGTTTCTGCATTTAGAAACAGTATTGTTTTAATTACTAATGTCTTTATGACTATGAGCTTTTCAGGTAAATTTTTAGGAATGGTGTTACTTAAAGGACATAAATATTTTTATAGTTTTTGTATTGCCTTTTCATAAGTTTAATTAAAAAAACCTTTTAAAAATTTTTTTGGGTTTATGTTCTTAATTTTCCTTTATGTTTATGAACTGTGAAAAAAGGGTTTTCTTAGTATTTTTATGACTGTGTGTTCTCAATCATTTACTTAAAGAATATGTAATGATTTAATGAAATTTTGTTTCTAATATTTTAGTCTGGATTTCATCCTGCTTTCTTTCATTAACCCCTTCCCCTCACCACATTTATATTATCATGAAAAAGTTGCCAGATCTATAATCAGCCTGATTTCCTAAAGTGAAACTTAATAGTTTAGAGGAGATGCCTGTACTTTTTGCAATAAGATCTGGGACCAATGGTTAGGATAGCTGTACACCAATTAGGTTAACTTCTTCAGTAAAACACCATATACTCATTGACACTTTGGTAGTCCACATAATTAAAGATACAGTTTTCACTGGAACCCCACACTCATTATTATTTGTATTTGGGACTCCAAAAAATAGTTGTCTGCCTGCAGGTGCCTGCAGAGTTCAGCGTGCAGCCTCTGATAATCACAGGACCGTAATTACAACAGCATATGGAAATGCTTGCAAATATGTTTGCTAGAGGAAACCAGCCAGCTAGATGGGAGTGTTTCATCAAAACCTTAAACAGAAAGGATTTGATGGGAGAGACTAGGAGTAAATTGACTTAGAAGTGAAATGTGAATGGATGTTGTGTAGTAAGGGAGCATTTTTTTACATTTGTGATTTCAACAAGATTGAAACTAAAATGTAAGGAAATTATTAAGACTTGAGAACTCTGTAATAAGGAGGAGCTCTATAAAGAATTTGAGTTGAGTTTTACTTTTGATGTAGTAAAAGTGTAGTTAAAAGTCAATAGGGAAAAAAAGTCAATAGGGTTATAAGACGTACAGTGACATGTAGAAATAGAGCTGGAAGAGAATTTTAGCAGTAACATTTAACTTTGACTTGGCTGCACATTCATTACTGATCATCCCATGTTCTGAGTTACTCATCTTTCACAGCTCATAGTGTATCTTTATGGTTATACTAGAGCAGTGGTTCTCAACCTTCTGGCCCTTTAAATTCAGTTCCTCATGTTGTGACCCAACCATAAAATTATTTTCGTTGCTACTTCATAACTGTGATGTTGCTACTGTTATGAATCGTAATGTAAATATCTGATATGCAGGATGGTCTTAGGCGACCCCTGTGAAAGGGTCGTTTGACTGCCAAAGGGGTCGCGACCGACAGGTTGAGAACCGCTCTACTAGAGGCTCAGTGCATGAATTTGTGCACTGGTGGGGTCCGGCCAGCCCTCCCCAGTCGGGGCCAATTGAGCCAGGGGGAAGGGGAGCAGGAGACACGGGAGGTTGGCTGGCCAGCCCTGCCCCTGATCAGGGGCCGGGGGTGGGGGGCTGACCAGGGGAGGGGCCGTTGGCCCACCCTGCCCCCTGGTCAAACTCCCAAAGGGACAATTTGCATATTAGCCTTTTATTATATAGGATATAACTGTTCTTTAAAAGACAGTGTCCCCTGGAGTTAGGTAGCAGTGATTGCACAACCTTGTGAATATACTAAAATCACTGAATTGTACACTTCAAAATGGTGAATTTTATGGTATGTCAGTAAAAGACAATTTCTTATTACTTTTTGATGTTAGGACAAGAGAGATGATGCTCTGATTGGCGTGAAGTCCACAGCACTGAGGTTTCGTGAAAACACCAAGCAATGGCTTAGTGGCTTCAGTGTAGCGATGCTGGGGGCGCTGAGCCTGGTGGGTGTGAACACAGATCAGACCGTGCCCTACTACACTGCTCTGGCTGCTGTCGCAGCCCATCTGACTCACCAGGTTTGACCACCTTATTTTCCCCCCTCATTCTTCCTTGCTATAAATTATAAATATTTAAATGAAACAGCCTCTGTGTTTACCAAGTAAGGTACTTCTTGCACTGCCTTGAACTGGCTTGAATCGCCCCCTCCCCTGCCCCATCTTACCATATAAAAGAGTTATATTATTTTAAAAAGATAATCTAAAACTAAATGTAGATCTTTCCCCCTCTGATTTTTCGGGAATTAATTCTGGAAATTCAGCAATGTCTGAAGGTTGTGGGTTGAATTGAATTACTCTGAAAGCAACTAATCAACACAACTTCACTTTAAAATGTGGGCTTCTGGTGATGCTTAGTAAACTCATTAGTCATAGGTTTAGATTCCCCTGGTATAGAGACCAAGGCTGGATATGCATGAAATTATAACATGTCAGAATTCTGCCTAGATAGTAGGAAACTGTCATTTCAGGATATGTCCCCAGTACCCTTGCCTCTACAAGCTGATATTGTGAATCTATTTTATTGACTTGTGTAAAATGAATGAACTAAATCTAATTTTAATTAAATAGATTGATGCAAAAATACAGTCCATTAACAACCAGTGTTTTCTGTTACTTTCTTTGAATAGAAGTTAGTGAACCTGCCCTAACTGGTTTGGCTCAATGGGTAGAGCGTCGACCTGCGGACTGAAGGGTCCCGGGTTCGATTCCAGTCGAGAGCATGTACCTTGGTTGAGGGCACATCCCCAGTAGGGGGTGTGCAGGAGGCAGCTGATCGATGTTTCTCTCTCATCGATGTTTCTAACTCTCTATCCCTCTCCCTTCCTCTCTGTAAAAAATCAATAAAATAGATTAAAAAAAAAAAAGTTAGTGAACCTATATTTAGATGATCTGTTTCATATAGATTATTGCAAGTTATTTTTCAGAGTAAGCAAAACTTACAGAACATGGCGTGAAGGAAACTAAAATCCGATGTCTATAAAGGAAACCCTATGCTACATCCCCTTCCTTGTTTTTCTCACTAGGAAAGCTAAAACATACGAATTGGTGATTCTCCAGGATTCTCAGATCTCATTGTTTTCTTCCTTAGAATTTCCCAGCATCCTCTTTGGTCATAACTCAGCTCCACAGGATTGTCTGGTCAGGGTAATGGAGATTGAGCACTAGTTAAGCACCTGAATATCAGTGGAGAAAGGCAAAACATTATGAGGACAATCACAAATGTTATAACAAATATTTGTAACTCACTAATATTCTCAGTCACATTTGTGGTCCTCTCTCCAGTCTCTGACACAGTATTTTAGGATGGACATAGCCTTCCGGTATTTGAAAAGAAAGGAAATCACGATGATTTTAAGGCTGCAGGCCACAATAACCAGAGTTGGGAGGATGCTGGTGCTTAAGCCTAGGGAAGAGTAAGACAGGCACATGAGACTTTGCTGGTACAGCTGCAGGGCTGCCATGGAGAACAGGAGTATTATTGTCTTAGGTCACCAACTGCAAATCTAGCTTCCTAGGATTCCCTTCTCTTTGTGGGGATGGGAGGGAGATTGACACATGGATGGGGGGTATTTTTTATTATAAATAAACAGGAAGGCTCACTACAGGCATTTAGTAGGTGAGGACTAGGTATATTAAATACCTTTCAGCACACTAGACAGCCCTACACAATAGAGTTGCCCTGCCCAAATGTAATTTGTTCTCCTGTTGAGAAACATTTTTCTAAAGAATAAAGCTAGAAATGGAGGGTAGGAGCTATAGGAAGCAGATTTTAGATCAATCAATAGAAGGAAGAGCTTTCTAAATAGAGCTGACAGTAGCATGGGTTGCCTCTCAGAGCCTTCACACACCATCATGGGGAAGTTTTTAGGACGCAGCTTAGATGATACCCCCTGATATGGTGGATCTGTCTACATTGGGGAACTGTTTGGGGTGCATTAAGGGCTTCCCATTGCTTACAATTATGTAGCAGAGTGCTGATACCTTCTCCAATGATGTGTTTGTGATGCCAGAAAGTCCATACTGGTACTAATGCAGCACTGTGTTCTTTTACAGATTTACACTCTAGACATCCACAGACCTGAGGATTGTTGGGAAAAATTTGCCTCCAACCGAACAATAGGACTAATCGTTTTTTTAGGGATTGTCCTCGGGAACCTGTGGAAAGAAAAGAAGACAGATGAAACAAAGAAAAATACAGATAGTAGAACAGAAAATTAGCAATTGAAGTTTCTCTAGGAATTTTTTAATCAGACTTTTACAAAACACTCAGGTCTTGTTGCTGCATAATTAGATTTGAATAAGAGTCTTACACTATATGTTAGAGAATTAAGAATCAGAAGATGAAGACTTCAAGCATATTTTCCTCGATTTTATTTCAGCTATTTACCAGCAAAATTCTTCCTCTCTCACAGAAACCTGGGACTCATCAGGATTTAAGATGACCTTGAGTATTTAAGTTGACACATTCTTCTGCTCCTTATAATTCTCATCTGTGGTCATGGGAGTTGTATGAGCTTAGGACTTTAAAAGAAACCTGACATGTATCTCATCTAAATGTAAGAAAAATGGACTCTTTTTTTTAGGGGAAAATTAAAACTGCCACGGAAAGTTGGGGCTTATTGTTCTTTATTTTGACCTTTCCTCACTGTCAAAAGCTGTAATTCAGAAAACCATTCTATTTTTTATATTTTAGGAGAATTTCAGTAAATAATTTGTTTTTTCCTGCTATATCCATACATACTGCTGCTGTTAATAAAAACCTAGTGTTCATTTAGGAGATCAGGTCTCTGTGCAGCCGTAGTGATCAGAATGGGCAGACAGGCAATCACCAGGGACAAGTTTAATTTCTATTTGTTTTGTTTTTATCTGATTATAACTTACAGGACAGTGGCATATTGGTTAAGGGTACTGTTCCTTTACCCCTTCAGAATGTTCTCAACACGGCTGCCGAGTGATGTTCTTGCAACCCATGTAGAATGTCTTTCCTCTGCTCAGAACCCTCCAGGATCTTCACGGGACACTCAGTACAAACTAAAGTCCTACTCCCTGCCAGGCCTCCATGATCTGGCCTTGCCTGTGACTACTCTCCTCACGCTCCTTTTCAGCTTCTCTGGCCTCCTCACTGTCCCTCATCAGGCTGGGCAGACTCCTACCCGAGGGCCTTTGCATTTACAGTTCCTTCACTGCAGGGCTTTTCCTAAATGTTACTCCTTGAAGAGGCTGTTCCTAGCCACTGACTAAAATGGCATATACAAATACCACCTACACCTCCTACCCCCTTGCTCTTTATTGTTTTTTCTCTTTAGAACTTATCAACCTAAAATGTGGTTTACTTATTTAAGTGGCTCTCATGGACAGTGGGGTATATGGGGAGGCAGTCATTTGTGTATGTTAGTTGTGGGCAGCAATAAAAGCTGAAGTGCATGATGACGATGCAGCTGACACAGAGCACTCACTCATCAGACACTGGTAAATGGGCAGAGGGAAATGTAGTGAACTGTTTATTCAGCAAACACTGAGAGAGTGGCTAGCCTGCAATGGGAAGCCCTTAATGCATCCCAAATGGCTCCTCAATGTAGACAGATCTACCAGATCCCTGGGTATCATCTAAGCTGCGTCCTAAAAACTTCCCGTGACAGAGCAACTGTAATAGCAGCAATGCATTGAAGAGGGGAAATAGGAACATACCTTTAGAGAAAGGGAGGGACCCCGTTTATTAACACTAGTGGACTCCGGGAATAATTTCCAAATCAGAGTGAAGAAACATGCAGAGAACCTGTCTATATATATCCCGCTGGGGTCTTTGTCTTGCAGATATGCCCCCTACCCCTTCGTGGCCCTGCAGGAAGGCCCCCAGGTGTCAGGCCACATCCGATGGTCCATCCTGGCACCAGCATAACAACCCTCCCTCCCAGGGCAGAGCATTGTTCACAGTTCCATGGCCTCTGCATTTAGATAACAAGTTCTGCAAGACCAGTTGCCTCCTCAAAAAGAACAATGATTCTAGTGAGGACTGGCTACAGAATTTGCCAGAAATCTATGTAATTTGTTCAGGTTGGCTACATAATTTTCAGATCAGCCTATATTTTAAAATGTTAACCTATTGCCCTGGCTGGTTTGGCTCAGTGGATAGAGCGTCGGCCTATGGACTGAAGGGTCCCAGGTTCGATTCTGGCCAAGGGCATGTACCTTGGTTGCGGGCACATCCCCAGTAGCAGGTGTGCAGGAGGCAGCTGATCGATGTTTCTAACTCTCTATCCCTCTTCCTTCCTCTCTGTAAAGAAATCAATAAAATATATATTTAAAAAAATAAAATGTTAACCTATTAGCACTGATTCCAGTTAGAGGAGGTAAAATGCAATATGTTTCAATTTTATTTCATTTTTCTAAGTAGATGGAAGTTGATATGGAAAAAATATTAGAATTGATAAAACTCCCACAGCCATTTGTAATAAATGGGGACAGGAGAATATAGTTAAAAATTCATAGATTTGCTTGCTGTCAAAAAGCTATTTAAATTTTGTTGAATTGTTTTAGTTCCTTTTAATTTCTCCTCCTAGGTACAAAGTCTGAAAAAGTAAAATAAATGGGTAAGTGGCAGGGCTTAGGTTTTACACCGCCGCAAGGAAAAACGGTGAGTCCAAACAGAGACCAGATTAAACAGGCTTTATTGGGAGCACACGGGCGGGTTCACCGGCTCAGAGAGGGGAGCCGGAGAAGCCGCGCCCAACCTGGGCAGGGGCAAGGTTTTATACTTTTCTGAGGCAATTGTTGCTGGCCGAAACTGGTGGCCGTCGGGGCTTTCCAGGGTCAGGTGAAACCTGCGGTCTGTCCTGCGGTTTGGCCATTTTCCGGGAGCCGTTTGTCCGGCAGGGATTTTTCACCGGGGTGGGGTGGTTTCCAGACGTCAGTGTGGACAGGTCAGCTTCTCACCGGCCCAAGAGAGGGAGGGGGTCCTTTCGCCCCCGGGGCAGGGTGCCAGCGAATACCAGACAGCAGGTGGCAAGGGGGGTGTGTTGGGGGGAGATGAAGTACATTATTAGCCTCTAAAATCATGGACATAAAACAATTCAGGGCTGCAAAGAAGTGCAGCCATCATCAATCTAGTATCAGCATTGTCTACCACACAGTCATGAGGGGTATTGTAACTTAAGGTAGGTGACACCGGTCATCTCTTGGGAGATTCGCTCCATGAAGAGAGCCCCTGCCCAGTCTTCTGTGGCAGGGTCGTCCTGAGGTGGTAAGGTTATGGTGGGGATGGAGGTTGGGTGGGGCCACAGAAAATCTGGACTCTGAAAGTTGTGACACATACTGCCCCTCCCTCTCCTGGTTTTCTTTGCTGAATTGCTCTTTGGTTCTAGATTGTAAAGGCCTCCAGAGCCAGGCCACACCCTACTATTTCCCCCAAATCAACATGCACTCTTGCCCTTGGGCTGGTCCCTTCACTGCCCCTGGCCACACCCCTCTGCCCGGCTCTGTCAGCACAACGCCTGTCAGCCATTAGGAAGGATGGTGAGGGCCTGACTTTTGGAGCAGACATGCCTGCGTGTGCATCGGCATCGTCCCTCTCAGCTGGGGACCTCAGGCAAGTGACAAACCACCCTCGATCACCACATTCTCTTTCACCTGCCAAACGTGGGCTGTGTTGTGAGGATTAAAAGAGGCTATTACATGTTATGGGCTGAATTGTATTGCCCCCAAATTCACGTATTGAAGTCTTAATCCCCCAGTAACTCAGAATGTAACTACTTGGTGATAAGGTCTTTAAGGAGGTTATTAAGTTTAAATGTCATTAGAGTGAGCCCTAATCCATTATAACTGGTGTCCTTATAAGAGGAAATCTGGACACACAAAGAGACATTACACACGCAGAGGACTGAATGCAGAGGGAGAAGGCCATCTGCAACCCTGATAGGGTGTGGCCTGACTCTGGAGGCCTTTACAATCTAGAAACCAACCCTGCCAACACCTTGATCTCAGATTTCCGGCCTCAAGAACTGTGAGGAAATAACCTGTTGTTCAAGCCACCCAGTCCATGGTGCTCTGTTACGGTAGCCCTGGCGGGCTTAATACAAATATGAAGTCCTAGTACTAAACCTGGCACACAAGAGATTACAAGTGGAGTTCACTAGGAAGTTCTCACTTTTCCACACCAATCCTACCTTTCTTTCCTAAAGGAGCACAAGCTCTATCGCTGACAGCAGGCAGGCTGAACAAAACCCTCCAAAGATGTCCATGCCCTGGTCCCCAGAACCAGTAACTACATTACCTTCTATGGTAAGAGGGCACTGCAGATGTAATTGAGAAGGATTTGAGGTAGGGACGGGAGTCTGGTTTATCCAGGGTGCAAAGGAATCACAAGGGGTCTTTATAAGAGGGAGGCAAGAAGGTCAAAGTCGCTAGTCAGAGATGTGACAATGGAAGCAGGAAGTTAGAGTGATACAAGAAGGGGTCATGAGCCAAGGAATGCTAGTAGCCTTTAGAAGCTGAGAAAAATGACACATTTCCTCGTAGAGCCTCTAAGAGAACCAGCCCTGCTGACACCTTGATTTTAGCCCAATGAAACTGAACTGGGATTTCTGACCTCCAGAATTTTAAGATCAGAAATGTGTCTTCTTTTAAGCCACTAAATTTGTGGTAATTTGTTATAGCAGAAACAAGTAAACTAACACAACTATTCAAGTTCTGATTGACCTGTCCCCTGAACTGCCAGAGCGCTTGGTTGGTCACAGCCGAGGAGTTGCAAATCCTGAAAACAGCTTGCTTGAATCTCTGCTTGAACACCTGTTACTTGGATGATCTTGGGCCAGTTACCTGGTTCAGTTTCTCAAATGAAGCTAAAAATAGTACCCTTCTCCTGGATTTAAAAATCATGTCTCCAGCTACTAGAATGAAGATTCCATGATAACTGGGACTTTGTCTTATTCATTAAAATAACCCCAATACATGATATTGTAGGTACTCAATAAATGTTTGTGATTTATTGTCTATCAGTGAGCTAATATTAAGTACTTGCCAGACTTGGTGTTAGGTTCAATAATTAGAAATTATTAATGTCATTCAACAACGTATAAAAATTCACAATATGAGGCGCCATAATAAAAATACAGATTTTTTTCATGTACACATGATTAAAACCATGTAAAAATATGTATAATGAAGACTAAAAAACAAAAATAGAAAGATAGATCATGGGTACTAGGTTATTATAACATAGCTTTATAATAAAATTAAATGGGCAATGGTTCTAAATTTCATGTTTTAAGCAAATCTATGAATATAACCTTTACCTATTCCAGTATTATTTTTACCTTTTAATATTTACATTTTAAAAATAGACTTCAAGGTAACTTTTTGTAGCCCCTATAAAAACAAAGGAAAGATTATTGTTATTTAATAAGTTCTTTCCAAAATAAAGGATTGAGTACTAAAGGAAGGCTTGTAGCTGCAGCCTCAGACTTCCATGTCTTCCTTTAAGTGACAATCCTTGCCCAATCCTTGTCTGAAAAAAATTAGTCCTAAGAAAGAAAGCCAACCCCAACAGAACACTGACATTGAGACATCCGCTAGGCTACCAGGAAGTCATACTATAAAACAGTCATATCTCCATCTTCCTATTAAACCAACATAGTTTCTTAACCAATAATGTCCAAAAGCTTCTTGTAATGTTAGTTTCTTAACCAATGATGTCTAAAGCCCTCCTGTAACATTGGGCAATGAGTTGCCACACCTTCTCATGATCAGAAACATATGCTGGGAGAGTAATGCCACCTTGTTTGTCCTCAGAAATAACTGATAAAGGGCATGAAATAAAACCCAGTTTTCTCTTCTTCTCTCTTTTAAAAGTAATATATACTGCATTTTTCCTAATGTAACATGTGTACATTGTGGGAAGTCCAGAAATACAAAAAAAAAAAAATCCAAAGGGGAAAATAAAATTCATTTTTAGCGTCATTATCCAAAAAGATATGCACTATTAGCACACTGCTAGTCATCTAGACTTTTAATAGGCATATAAACATATTTTTCATAAAATTAGAGCCACACTGTACCTCCTTTTCAAAATCTACTTTTTTCACTTAATGTTTTCCCTTGACATTAAATCTTTCAAAACGTGAGTGTTTATTGGTTTCCTAGGTTTTTAATCATGTGCATGTACTATTATTTAACTAATCATATTATTGAACACATAGGCTTTTATCTTTTCCCCTCCCTCACAAACATTGAGCATTATGATTAGATTCATATCATTGGGCACACCTGTGATTATTTCATAGGATAAACTCCTGGAAGCAGAATGCCTCTATGTGCACATTACCAGGGATTGTAGAGTGGAGATAAAGGGTTGGGTGTGATGATGTGCACATTTTTAAGATTTTGGATATATTTTCTCAAATTACCTCCAGAAAGTTCTATATTTTCACTTGCAGATTCTAGCCAACACTAAGACATCATTTTTTAATTCTTGCCAATTACACAGGCAAGAATAATACATTATCCTGCTTACATTTCTGTGGTTACTAGTGTAGACAAATATTTTTCAAAATGTTTATAAGACATTTGTATTTCTTCTTTGTAAATTGCCCGTATGTTGCCCATTTGGTTATTGAGGTTAATACATGCTGCCTTGTTGATCATATCCCCCAAATGTAATATTTGACAAACTTGGACTGTGTTCTCATTTTACAACATCATCATTTTATTAGTAAAGGGATTTTTGATTTCTTGGTTTAGATCAGTGGTTCTCAACCTTCTTAATGCCATGATCCTTTAATACAGTTCCTCATGTTGTGGTGACCCCCAATTTCATTGTTACAAATTGAACATAATTAAAGCATAGTGATTAATCACAAAACAATATGTAATTATATATGTGTTTTCCGGTGGTCTTAGGTGACCCCTGTGAAAGGGTCATTCGACCCCCAAAGGGGTCACGACCCACAGGTTGAGAACCGCTGGTTTAGACAGAACTATCTTTTCCATGGAGAAGGTAACATGTTTAACATGTTTGTAGTTGTTCTCATTA
Organism: Myotis daubentonii; assembly: GCF_963259705.1. Taxonomy (NCBI): domain Eukaryota; kingdom Metazoa; phylum Chordata; class Mammalia; order Chiroptera; family Vespertilionidae; genus Myotis; species Myotis daubentonii. Next base: position 178,860,044 of record NC_081840.1, read on the forward strand.
ATGTGTACTATTCAAGCATCAAACATTTGTTGAGCATCTCATATCCTGGACATGGGCTAGTTGCTGCAGACACAGAAATGAATTAGATAAGCTCACAATCTGCCATATAGAGGCATGCTGTCCATTATGGTAGACCTGGCTACATGAGGCGATTAAGCATGTGAAATGTGGCTTGTATGAATCTAGATGTCCTATAAGTATAAAATACACACCAGATTCCAAAGATCTCGTATGAAAAAATGCAAAATATCTCATTAGTAATTTGTTTATTGATTTTAAACTAAAATCAAATTTTTGTATATTGAGTTAAATACAATATATTATTAAAACTAATTTTACCTATTTCTTTTTACTTTTTAAATGTGGTTACTAAATTTTTAAAAAATTACATTAGTGGCTAGCATTATATTTTTGATATATAGCAATACACACTTTAATTTGCATCTCTCTGATGATTAGTGACAGTCATTTGTTTTTGCTTTTACTTCCCTTGCCTTTTGAGGTCAAATTCATAAAATGTTCTCTACAACCAAGGTCCATAAGTTTAGTACCTATATTTTTTTCTGAATAATTTATTATTTCGGGTCTTATATTTAGGTCTTTGATTCATTTTGAATTATTTTTTGTACACAGGGAATAAACTGTAATCTAGTTTCATTTTTTTTTTTTTTTTTGCATGTGGCTTTCCAATTTTCCCAGCACCATTTTTTGAAGAGATTTTCTTTTCTCCATTGGAGGTTGCATTTTAATAACAAATAAATGAGTAAATAAATGCATAGAATAAATGTAATAAATGTATTATTAAAAATAGCATAATTTGAGATAGTGGTAAATTATTATAAAGAAAAATAAAGTTTGGTAAAGGAAAAGAGAGCTACAGGGAAGGGAAGTTATTTTTGATAGTGTGCCAGGGAAGAAATTCTGAGTGACAGTTGAACAGGAGCAAGGATGTTCTAGGGAGAAGGAACCACAAGAGTATCAGCCTTGAAACAGGGATGAATCAAGAAGCTATGAACAGCCACCTGAAAGCTATTTTTCTGGCCTTGTTTCCATGGTCCATAACCATGCCACATTGTAAATTCAGATTATTTTAATCTATACTTATCAAAATTATAAAACACTGGGGGAAATTTGGTCTATTTATACCAAAATGATAACTTGAAAGTGCAATCAGGCACAACTGCTGGCAAAAAAAAAAAAAAAAAAAAAAATGGAAAACAAACGTGTCAGTGTTCTTAGTTGTGAACTGGTCAATCTTGGCAGACAGTGTATGGAGGGAACAGCAGGAAGCTCACAGAAATGAAGAACCACCATGCTAGTTACCAGCTTACTGCCTCTAAGCTCTAAATTCAACCTTCATTATCTGCTCTGCAACAGTGGAGCTGGACCCGATAAGCATTTCTTTGGCAATGACCATGGTATTCATTTTGCTAGTAGAGGGCACTGGAGGGACCCTGCAGGAGCAAAGCGCTCCTCTTCCTGATTCAGGAGTGTTTCCATTTGCTTCTTGCATCTACATGTGGCTGTTGGCAGCATTTGGTGGGGACATCCAGCAATGCTCCTCCCCAGCTGTTGTAGGCCAAATTCACACACTGAAGTCCTAATCCTCAGTACCTTAGAATGAATGTGAGTGTATTTGCATATAGGGTCTATAAAGGGGGTAATTAAAGTTAAATGAGGCCATTAGGATGGGCCCTAATCCAATAGGACAGGTGTCTTTATAAGAAAAAGAGATCACAGATGGGAGACCTTAAGAAGACACTAGAAGATGGTCATCTACAAGCCAAGGAGAAAGGTCTCAGAATAAATCAACCCTGAGAACACCTTTTTTTTTTCTTGAATTCTAGCCTCAAGGAAATACCTTTCTGTTGTTTAAGCTACCCAATCTATGGCACTTCGTTATGACAGCCCTAGGGAAGGAATAAGCCAGCTGTGCACAGAAAGGCACGCTCACAGCCCCAATGCAGCACAGTGAGCACCTTGCTGAAGCCCTGCTGAAGCCCAGCTGTAAAATGGATTTTTTATGCCCAAAATCTCTTCACAGGCCTGTCACCAGCCTTCGCCCTCCTGCACTCCAGAGTGGCTTGCCAGTCTTGCCCGCATGTACCCCAGGGGATGTTTCTTGCTTGCCAGTCCTGACTATGGTTTCCTGGCCAGGCTCAGCCCCCCTGTCCGCAAGAAGGGTATTTCCTGCGTGTCTGATAGCTATAGACCAGCCTCTTGGCCATCAACCAGCGGGCTATAACCACACCTTCTCTAATAAGGTTTGAGTTCCAGCTTGAGGGGAGAGACCCCTTCTGAATTTGTTTCTTCTTTGGGCACTTTCCTCAGCCCTGGGTATTCTTTAGAGTTCTCTTTGCCCCTATTATACAGTTATACTTGATAATTCTTTCTATTAAACTTTTCCTGTTCAAATTATGCTTGGACTTTCTCTGGTACAGTCAGACTGATACAAAACTGGTACTGGGAGCAACCCTAAGAGGTAGACTTGTAAAGATGAAATTTGGGGTTGGTTTTGTCATGTCCTTGGATGTTTCGCACAGTGCTGTGCCCCTTGCCAATGGGAAATGGGGAGCTAGTAATCACTGGCACATCACAATCAATCACCTGTGTTTGACTGTAATGAAGTGTAAACTGAAGCAAATGTCTTAGGAGCCCAAGTGGTTGTACTTGTCTTTATGGAAGTCAGTGATGACCATAAGGAATGTGGTGTGAGACTGATTTTTCTGAGTGCCTTTGAGTACTTATAGAAAGAAAATGACAACCTCAAACCTTTTGACTCTCAGCTCAAGTCACAGTTGGAGAAGCGAAAAGTTTCATGACAGCCCTAAAAGAACCTTTTCTTTTTATCCAGAGGGCTGATATTGCTGGAAATTAAACATAAAATTTAATTGTATGGGTTGCTGAGTGAAAACAATGGTTGGATTTAGTTTCTGAGCCTCTCTTTCCTGAGGAAGCAGCCTGCAAACTAAATCAAGAAAACTAGCCTTCCATTACATCAAGCATGTCAAATTCAAAGGCTAACACAGGCCAAAAAAACAAGGTTTATGTGGCCGCAAAAAAACAAAAGCTTCAATTTTCATAGAAATGTAGGTTTATTTCGATAGAGACATGCCAAATACAAAGGGCTGAAATAAATGAGTAATCGTTAACATAAAATAGAACATTTAAATAAAAATTAATATTTTTCCTTGAACATTAACTTACCAGACACTGAATAACTGCACAAATTAATAAGTGTAATGCAAATAAACCTATTTTTCTTGTTCTCCGAAAGCAAAATATTTCCTGTTGCACACACCAAACAAGTCAGTCCAAGACTAATGACGTGGCAATCGGCTGCTAAAATATTTGCTGCTGGTATTAGTGGAGAAGTGGTGCGCCTGAGTGTAAGGCGAGTGAAGGAAATTAATGCAACATGATTATAGTAATCAGTCATTAGCGAATGTTGTAGTTAGTTATTAATAATTATGTAGAACAGGATATTGTAAAAATTAGGTTACGAAATTTTTATTAAAATGTTTCTTACATTGTGGGCCACATGCGGCCCGCGGGCCTCGAGTTTGACATGCTTGCTTTATGTGAATACTCGTGAAAACCACATTTGGGGCAGATATCTTGAAAGGGGTCTTTCAGGTCTGGCCTGTTTGGCTCTGTGATTGGAGCGTCAGTCCTCAGACTGAAGCATCACGGGCTGGATTCTAGTGGAGGGCACATGCCCAGTTGAGGGCTTGGTCCCTGGCCCAGTCAGGCGTGTGTGGGAGGCAACCAATTGCTGTGTCTCTCACATCTATGTTTCTCTCCCTCTGTCTCTCCCTCTCCCTTCCATGCTCTCTAAAAATCAATGGAAAAATATCCTCAGGAGAGGATTAAGAAAAAAAGAAAGAAAGGGCCTTTCATTCTGTTCAAGTCCCAATCCAATCAGCCCCCATATGACTAGACACATAACCAAGGTTAAATCTCAGCATATTCCAACAGGACAGGCACACACTGTGACCCAGGAAGATACAATCTACACACTAAGAAACTGCCACAGTGTTCTAGCATGTGTCATCAGAAACCTGGGGGACGTGTAGGAGTTCATCCTAAAGATGTTAGAACAAGAAGAGTGGAATGGGCACTAGGTCAGGCCAAATTCATCGAGATGAGTTCTCTTCCTGAAGAGCTTTCTGGGCATCATGTGGAGGAGGAAACCCAAGGCTTAGAGAGATAGGAACACTGGACTGGGCTGCACATGTGTAACCTGTGTGTCCACCTCCCCAAAAAATTCCAGGCAAAGGTCAGAAAGCACTCCTGTCCTGAAGGCACCCGCCTTCCTGGAAAGCTCTGTGCTTGCTCTCTTTTATAGGCTAAGTGTGACTGTAGGGGATGGGATGGGTTCACCAAGAGAAGCCTGCTCATTTCCATGGGGATCATGGGATCCCAGAGTAGCAGAGGCCAAGTGGCATCATGAAACCGCCAAAGACAAGGTGTGTGGGCACAGCTGGCGTAAAGGGCGGCAAGGACATCATAAGCAGAATGCTTCAGCTCACAAAGCTCTTTGGCAGTAGCTAACTGGTCAGAATAGATGAGCAGCCTGCCCGATGGCCTGATCTATATAACAGGGAGAACTCTAGGTCTGGTAGCCAAAAACCTGGTTTGAGTTGTCCTAGTGGCAAGTCACTGCCTTTAACCCAGCTTCTCTACCTAAGTGGATTTAGACTCAGAGGTCCTTGAATGAAAGTGTCTCTCATGGCCCATCCTAATCAGAGCCTCACAGAGAGAGGAATTCTGGGCCACCATACCTACCAAGGGCCAGACAAGGATCTGCGGCCCAGCCCCTACTCTTAGTCATTATTATCGTTTATCTCCCTGCAGGGCACCCTCAACCCTGGTCTGAATGGCATGAATCAGCTGAAGCTCACCAGGATTTGTGTGGGGGTTAAGGAGTGCACATTGCATTCTAGGTGACCGAACATCCTGTTTGCTCAGGACTGAGTAGTTTCCTAGGTATTGGGACTGTCTGTGCTACAACTAGAAAAACGCTGGGCAAACCAGAACCCCCATAATCCAGGAATCCAGCCACCATTCGGCAGCTGCATTGCCTACGAGTACAGGAAAACAGAGAGATGAATTGCTCAGATCTTCTCTGATTTTTGTTCTATTGCAGGACAGATGAAAACCTGCCATTCTTTGGGGTGTTATCTCAATCCCTTGAGGTTCTGCTTCCCGGCAATTGACCATAATTTGGCTCAAATAAACTCACAAAAATTCTTTACAGGTTTGAATGTTTTTCACGTTAACAACACTCATAGCAAAACATGTCCACATTCCACTGTAATTTATTTTGTCAAATAGTGTAAACAGATAGAACAAGTTAGCTCTTCTTGAAATTTGATTTGAAATAGATTTGAGGCAGCCATCTTCCTTCCACAATGTCTGTAGGCAAAGCTCTGAAATTACCTCTCAGCTGCTGGTCTTGGTACATCCGCAGTTTTTTTAATAACTTACTGCCACTCCCTCCCCCTTATCAGTGGGAAAATGGTGAAGGCTGTGGAACAGAAGCCATAGGCTGATAACATTCCAGGAAGCTGAGCACATCAATTTTAAGGTCTATGTCCCAAAAGTCCTCCTTCTTATCTCAGAGCATGCTAGCCCAGCATAGAGAAATTCCACATTTACTCATTATTGATTAACTCAAGATTGTTGGCTCTAAGGATTGAACTCTACTCCTTCCTGCTCCTAGTTCTTTTCATCACATTATGCTGAGAAGACAAAGGGAGGCATGCAAACTGTATGATTCTATGTATATGAAGTTCTAGAATCGGCAAAACTTGTCAAGTGATAGAAATCAGGTCTCCTGGGACTGGCTGGGGAGGACTGGCTGCAATGGGGCACAGGGAACTTTCAAGGTTGTTGAAAATGTTCTGTATCTAAGCAGGTAGATACATTTGTCAAAGCTCATCAAACTATTTACTTAACTATATGTGTTTCATTATATATACATTATATCTCAATCAATTTGATTTTGTTTTCTTTAATACCTTTGAAATTTTTCATAAGTATCACATCATTCTAAGTATTAAACTTCCTGACAATTGCCTTTCAATTCAGGGCCACACTTGAAATTTAATCCTCTTCCATCTTTTGTGCCTGTCTTTGATATCTGAGTTTATTCGAGTATTTACTAGGCTGCCAAATGTGTCTCTTGAGATAACTCCCTTTTCCTCCTATCCAACATCATCCTTGTCTGCAAGATCCAGAATTCATTTTGAAGCACTTCTCCCAAACACTTGTCACCTTCTCTTTGGAGTCTCTGTCAAGGGAGCCCTACCATTTATCAACATTTTTACATCTGTCTTACCGAAGTCTAAGACATATACCTAATCACATCCAACTCTCCCTGACTATCATGAACCCTAAGAAACTCAGCATGTTTTTCCCACGAGTTCATGCCACTTTCACTTCTCTGACCAGTTCCTCCTTGTGTCCAGCATTTGGAGCTTACTTCCTCCACGTTCTGAGAAAACGCCCACTTAAAAGAATGGCTGGGCCCTGGAGCATGGTATTTTTAGACAGAAACGAAATTAGAGGTCAGTAATGACCCCCTTCACTTGTTATATGAGACATCTAAGGTCTTGAGGCTGAGGTGTTTGAAATCAAAAGAAATAGATATATGTATATATAATATTTATGTTATATTTGTAGCATTTATAAAATATAATATAAATATGTGTATTGTGGACGAAAGGGGCCATATGCTAACCTGACAAGCTCAGGGAAGGCCTGCATGGCAGTCTTGAAAACTCAGAGACCTAAAGTAACCACAAAGGATGGTCTGAAATTAAAAGCAGTTATGGTGGGTAGTTACATCCTAAGCCAGTATCCTCACTGACAAGGTCAACCTTTACCTTAACGGAGCCTATCTGTCTTTTTGCATCTATGATAACATACCCTTGAAATGTCTGGGTAACTTGTAACTTCCCTTTTTCCGGACCCCTTGGGTTCCTTCATTGTTATTGTTATCATGTTAATTGTTGACTGTTGACTATCCTGCACCCACCTAAGTATGTGTCTATCATTTTATTTTTTATCCGATCCCAAGGGTTTTCCCACTTTGCTTTCTCCCACCTCTCTAGTCTATCACCAATGGATTTCATGTAACACATCTATGTCCCCTCCTTGGATTGCAATGTATAAAAATAGATGTAACCCGCCATTCTCCGGAGCATTATCCCATTCCGCTGAGATACTGCTTCCCTGCAATTGTCTACAATTTCACTCAAATAAACTCACAAAAATTCTCTACAGGTTTCAATGTTTTTCGTTACCACTACTTGGCATAGTCAGCAGGATTCCAAAGAAGCTCGCCCAGGACTATTCAGAGGACTCGGACCCAGTGCCAGGATCCAGCAAGGGGCCCATTGAGCCCGCGGGTTCCCCACCCATTGGGTGAAGTTGGGTGAGCTGTCTCTTGGATCCAGGACCTTCCCTTGCTTTGGTAGAGGGCCTGACTTTATTTGAGCTGTGTTTTAAAATCCTTGAGGTGGAACCTGGGTTGACAGAACCCAGGTTCAGCGTTGACAGAACCCAGGCTAAGGCGGGACTGGAGGAAAAAAATGGGTGGCTGGTTTTGATTTTGGCTTTTCAATTGGAATTTCTTTCTGAGAGTCTGAGCAAAAACCTATGCCGTATAAATGAGCTGAGCTCATTCAGCTGTGAAGATAAAGGGCACATCTTCCCTCCAGTCCCATTCTCGGGTGTTCTTAGGTGACTAAGAATCTTAGTGGAGGTGTCAGAGGTGCAGGAGCCCCCTAGGGAAGCCCCAACTCAACTGTAATTAACTAAATGGCTCGTCTTGGGGGCCACCACAAGGCTTGGTCTGCCCAGGCCCTGAACCTTTCCTGTGGTTTTAGACAGCCAGGAGAGAAACTGACCCACTGCATAACATGTCTAGAAAATTTGCTCAGACTACAGATATCTCCCCCCCCAACCCCCCAAAAAAATTAACATGGGAAGTTGTGCCTCCAAGGCCAGTGCTCCTAAACTCCAGCCTTCATTTAACACTCCTGAGAGGAAGCCTTTACTTGCAAGTGCTTTACAGAAATGTGAAGATTTAACTAGAAAATATCAACTTAGAAAGGCCAAAATGCAGTTGTTTTGGGGTACCTACATTAATATTTTGCACGCAGAAATTAGAAAAAAGCCAGCTCTGAAATTAAACTGAATCACAATATGGGAATCATATTTTGATTTGGAAATTAGAAGCTTCTAAGGAAAAGCATAGAAACAAATATTCTTTAAAAAAGGAGGGGGATGGAAATTAATAAGAAATTTTAGAGACTGTCTCGGAACTATTCTGAAGTTAACAAATGCCTACACCCCTTCTTTTCTGAGTTTCCTTGTCAGGACTTGCCCTTTCCTCTCTCCTCTTCCCCTTCTGTCTCCTCTACTACCACTGACTTGAAGGAAAACGAGAACAGGAATTCTAACAGCTCCCTTTGGAAAAAAGCTGGTCTCAGCTAGAGAGGAACCAGCGATTGTTCCCGACTTTATCTGGGACCCTGGTGGATTCACAAAAATTTAACTGTTAGAACATGTAATCCTGGCTATTCTGATCTATTCTGATTAATACACCTACTGGTTTCTACGAACAAGGCAACAGAACTACTAAAAAAGCCAGGTCACCATAAGAAAGACTGTTTAAAAAGAAACCCTGAAGTGAGAGGTTATTTTCCCCTTCGCCTTACTAATACTTTAGGATAAATTGAAATTATCTTAAAAGGGGAAGTTACTAAGGCCCTTGTAGATACTCGGCTTCTTTATCTGTGATTAACCCTACACATCTAAGTATCCCTCTCCCTCAGAGTAAAGTTTCTGTACAAGTGGTAGGGGTGTCTAAGCAACCAATGGGTGCTTTAAAATGAGAACTTGTCCCCTTTCAATTAGGGCATGTTAAGGGACAACATATTTTACTGATCAATTTGGTCCCAATTCACCTGATAGAGATTTTAAAATCAGTGATGCCCACACTTTTTTTCCAGAAGTCTACTATGTATTTAGAACTAAATGAAACAGTTACTGAACAAAAGGGAAAATGATGAATTTAAGGGAACCCCAAGAGGAAAATAACAATGTTTTTATGTTAACAGTATATATACATGCGTATATAGATAATTCCTGGGAGAATTTTTTATTTTTTAATGAATAACAAAAGGATTTATTGAGAATTTCTAAATGTATACATCTCTACTTTATTATACATAATTCAAGGTCCTGCTTCTCCAACTAGGGTAACTATATCTCCAGGGACATGCTGTAAAAGGCTACAGTGGGCAAAGTTCACAGGACAGGTCAGATCTTACAGGAATGATTTACATGATGGGACACAATATAAAAATGTTTTTGTACTGAAACATCTGTAGACAACTAGCAGAGTAAAATAGAAAATGCTCACATTTCTAAAATCAAGTATGTAACTTCAAAGAAATTTTGCACTAGGTGTTCCTTTCTGCCAATGCAGTTTAAAAGGTGGGAGGCAGGGAAGGGACCATAGCCACCCTGTTTTTGTGTAATCTGTGAAACTCTTTTCACAGAGAGATGCAGTATTCAGGAATCCAGTAACAAATTGAAAGAATCTACACTAATAAAAGAGAAACATGGTAATTGGCGTACGACCGCTACCCTTTTCATTGGCTAATCAGCGAGATATGCAAATTAACTGTCAGCCAAGATGGCGGCCAGCAGCCAGGCAGTTTGAAACTAACATGAGGCTTGCTTGCCTCAGTGACGGAAGAAACCAACGTTCCCCGCCTGTGGCTGCAGGCCTCTGAGCCTGCAGTTTGAAACATTGTAATAAATACCACCGGACTTCAGCCAGCAGATTCACAACATTGTATGCAAAGGCCAGAAACCTACTTTCAGGAGCGGAGGCCTAAGAGCTGGAGCCAAGCCTCAAGCTAAAGCTGGCCCAGAATAAAAAAAAAAAAAAGGAAAAAAGGAGCGTTTGGGAGTTCAGTCACCCCCAGCCTGAAAATAGCCCTCAGCCCCTCACCCAGACTGGCCAGGCACCCCAGTGGGGACCCCCACCCTGATCCAGGACACCCTTCAGGGCAAACGAGCCGGCCCCACCCATGCACCAGGCCTCTACCCTATATAGTAAAAGGGTAATATGCCTCCCAGCACCAGGATCAGCGGAGCCGAGAGACCTCCTGGCACCGGGATCAGCATGACAGGGGGCAGCGCCCAAACCCCCTGATCGTCCTGCCGCTCTGTGTGTGACAGGGGGTGGGGCCCCAACCCTCCCCTCCCACACACGGGCCCTGCTCTGTGTGTGACGGGGTAGAGCCATAACCTCCCCATCAGCCCTGCCCTGAGTGTGACAGTGGTGGCACCCCAACCCCCGGATTGGCCCTGCTCTGTGCGTGACAGGGGGTGGCGCCGCAACCTCCCCATCGACCCTGCCTTGAGTGTGACAGGGGGGCGGTGCCCCAACCCCCCAATCGGCCCTACCCTGAGCATGACTGGGGGTGGCATTGCAACCTCCCAATCTGCCCTGCTCTGTGTATGACAGGGGGCGGCGCCCCAACTCCCCAATCGGCCCTGCTCTGAGCCTGACCAGGGGCTGCACCTAGGGATTGGGCCTGCCCTCTGCCGCCCGGGAACAGGCCTAAGCCAGCAGGTCATTATCTCCTGAGGGGTCCCAGACTGCGAGAGGGCACAGGCCAGGCTGAGGGACCCCCCCTTCCCCCCGAGTGCACAAATTTTTGTGCACCAGGCCTCTAGTTCTATATAATAAAAGGGTAACATGCAAATTGACCCTAACAGTGGCACGACGGGGAATGACCAGTCACTATGATGCACCCTGACCACCAGGGGGCAGACACTCAATGCAGGAGCTGCCCCCTGCTGGTTAGTGCACTCCCACAGTGGGAGCTCTGCTCAGCCACAAGCCGGGCTGATGGCTGTGAGCGCAGTGGTGGTGGCGGGAGCCTCTCCTACCTCCTCCACAGTCGGACTTCCCCAAGGGCTCCTGGACTGCCAGAGGGATATCTGATTGCCAGCTTAGGCCCGATCCCCTAGGGAGCAGGCCTAAGCCAGCAGGTGGACATCCCCCAAGGGGTCCCAGGCTGAGGGACCCCCCCCTGCTCCCCCCCCCCCACCATGCACGAATTCTTGTGCACCAGGCCTTTAGTTTAGAGATAAGAAAGGCATTAGGGTAGGGTCCATGGAAAAGAATTGCTTACGTGACAGATGGAGCCAGCTCCAAACTGCTAGAATGTTTATCTTACAAGGACAGAAAGCAGCAGAACGTTACAAGAGAAGGAGGGAGTGCCAGGTCGGCTTTGAAACTTTGAAATTGATATGAGGCAGGAGAAAGGGGGAAATTGGCCAATTAAGAAAAAACATGGGGGCATAAAATGAGGAAGGGTTCCATTAGAAAGTAGCATGGCCAAAACCGGTTTGGCTCAGTGGATAGAGCGTCGGCCTGCGGACTGAAAGGTCCCGGGTTCGATTCCAGTCAAGGGCATGTACCTGGGTTGCGGGCACATCCCCAGTAGGAGATGTGCAGGAGGCGGCTGATCGATGTTTCTCTCTCATTGATGTTTCTGGCTCTCTATCTCTCTCCCTTCCTCTCTGTAAAAAATCAATAAAATATATTTAAAAAAAAAAAGTAGCATGTACAGACAAAGAAGCTGCCAACATTTACAAACCCTTAGAAAAAAAGACGCACTGGGTTTCCCCATTGTGGGGACCCTGCCCCAGGGGAGAGTCTGTTTACGCTTGCAATAAATTTCCACGCTTTTGCTTAAAATCTTTGGTCCACAGATTTTATTCTTCAAACTTTGTAGGACAGGAACCTGGGGTATCAAAATCAGACACAAGGTGGAGGCCTGCTTGCTGCCTCCATTTGTCTGTTTCTGTGAATGTGAAGACCAGGAAGATGGGATGTGGAAGAGACAGGCCCAACCTCTTGTGCCTTCTGACCTGGAGCCTGGACACAGGTAGAAATGGCTTGCTCAACCTCACCAGCTGGTGTCCCTTGCCTGGGGTAACCACGATTCCCCGGCACGCACACGGAGCGGGTTACAAAGAGAAGCAGCATCTGTCGCCAGCCACAGAGACGTAAGCACATGAGCATGTTGGTTTGATTTCCCAGATGCTACGACAGGAACCCAGAACCACTTTGCTCCTCTCCACTCCCTACACTTCCCCTGAATCGTCCAGTCCCAGGTATACTCTTCAAAACCACACCAGAGAAGTTGATTAGAAGTATCTTGATTAGCACTGGAATGAACATTAAGCCACTCAGGCAAAGGGTACATGAGACCTCTGTATTATTTCTTACAACAGCACATAAATCTACAATGATCTCATAAAGAAAGTGTAATTGAAAAAAATCGGGCTATTCAGAATGTACTGTGACTGGAAGAAAGAAATAACCCCTACTCCTCCACACAAAAGCCCCACCCTGAAAATCAACTTTCGGGTTTGACCAACTTCCTCAGTCAAGCTCTACCTACATATAAGATACCCTTTGGTGCCTACTGGAAGGTCAAGAAACAGAAAATGACACCTGTCTCTGCTTTCTCCTTCCCCGTACCAAAGTGACAAGTTCCTTAAAAGCAACTGTAAAAGTATATATATATCTGGCAGTATAAATAAAAACTGCTGAGAACTGTTTGCTCCAGAGAGGGGAGCAGGGCTGCACCCCAGACAGAGAGGAAGATACACCCTTCACCACAGACCCTATTGGACTTTGGGATTTTATATTGTGTATACATATTACCTAATCCAAAACATCACTCCCCAGATCTTACACATCCTTTGACGGTCCAGCACAAGGTCCATCACCTTGTCTATGAGCATTTCCCAGTCAGAATTCATCCTCTCCTGTGTGTTCCACAGACCAATGGTTCTCAGTTGAAAAACCTGAGAGCTTGTTTTAAAAATGCCCATGCTCAGGCCCTGGCCGGTGTTCTCAGTGGTTAGTGTCAGCCTTCGCACCGAAGAGTCCCAGGTCTGATTCCCGGTCAAGGTCAACCCATCTATACGTCTCTCTCACATAGATGATTCTCTTTCTCTCCCTGTCCCTCCCTCCCTTCCACTCCCTCTCTCTGAAAAGTAATGGAAAAAATATCCTGGATGAGGATTAACAACAACAACAAAAACCCAAGCTCAGTGTCTCCCCCATCCCCAAACCAACGGATTGAGAATCTCAGAGGGAAGGGCGTCAGGGTGGGTTTTTTAAAAAACTCCTCAGGTAATGTTCAATTGTACTCAGGATCCAGAACTTCTGCCCTGACACTTTACAGTCAAGCTTCAAGCACTCACCCTAAAAGTAAACACTGAATAATTGATTTTAAAAAATTTTTTAAAAATACTTTCACTTCTTTTATCTCATTTTGTCTTCAGAACAATTCTGTGAGCTGGGCAGCGATGCCCAAAAGTGGAAAGGGAGTAGAAGTGTTAGCTTGAGCTTTTCAGTTCTGCATTTCGTTGTGTCTGACCATTTCCCCTGAGAAGAAAAGCAGATTTCACACCTCCCATCCATATCTCAGCACCACCCTTTTCACACACAGGTGGTGTTCAACTGCAATTCATCAGCAAAGTGAAAAATGAGTAGTCCAGAGCAAAGAACTTCCTGGCGGCTCACCTTCCTGAAAGCGTCTTCAGATCATGAGGAGTTTATCTCCCTGTAGCTCTACCTGACTATTTATTTCTATCAAAATCATCTCAGGTGCATGTTCACAATGCATATTCCTGGGCCCTGGGTTTACAGAACCAGGATTTCTGGGAATGACATTCAGGGGTACCTATTTTTGTATTTTTGAATGTATATGTGGTAATAAAATATACATAATATGAAGGTCACCATCTTAACCATTTTTAAAAAATATATTTTTATTGATTTCAGAGAGGAAGAGAGAGAAACATCAAGTATGAGAGAGAATCATTGATTGGCTGCCCCCTGCATGCCCCATTCTGGGGATTGAGCCCGCAACCTGGGCACGTGCCCTGACCGGGAATCAAACTGTGACATCCTGGTTCATAGGTCGATGCTCAACCACTGAGCCATGCTGGCTGGGCATCTTAACCATTTTTAAGTGCACAGTTGAGTGTCATTAAGTACATACACATTGTTCTGCACCCATTGTTAACATCCATCTTCAGAACTTTTTCATCTTCTCAAACTAAAACTCTGTACCCATTAAGCAATGACTCCCCATTACCCTCTCCCCAAGTCCCTGACAACCTGCATTTTACTTTCTTGTCTCTGGATTTGACCACATTAGATACCTTACATATATGGAATTATGCAGTATTTGTCATTTTTTAACTGGCTTATGTCACTTAGCGTGTCTTCAAGGTTCATCCACACTGTACCATATAGCAGAATTTCCTTTTTCAGGCTGAATAATATTTCATTTTATGTATATGCCACATTTTGCTTATGCCAGTGGTTCTCAACCTTCCTAATGCCGTGACCCTTTAATACAGTTCCTCATGTTGTGACCCAACCATAAAATTATTTTCGTTGCTACTTCATAACCGTAATTTTGCTACTGTTATGAATCTTAATGTAAATATCTGATATGCAGGATATATTTTCATTGTTACAAATTGAACATAATTAAAGCATAGTGATTAATCACAAAAACAATATGTAATTATATATGTGTTTTCCGATGGTCTTAGGCGACTCCTGTGAAAGCGTCGTTTGACCCCTGTGAAAGCAACCCACAGGTTAAGAACAGCTGGCTTATGCATTTATCCATTGAAGAACATCTAGATTGCTTCCACTTTCTGACTATTGTCAATAATCTACAATAAACATGGATGTGCAAATAGCTTTTTGAAATCCTGATTTCAATTTTTAAAAATATGTATATCAAAAAGTAGGATTACTGGATCATTGGTAATTCTATTTTTATTTTTTTGAGGAACTTCCATACTGTTTTTCATGGCGGCTGAACCATTCATCTTACATTCACACCAACAATAAGCAAGGTTCTGATTTCTCCACATCCTTGTGTCAGCACTTGGAATTTTCTTTCTTTCTTTCTTTCTTTCTTTTTCTTTCTTTCTTTCTTTCTTTCTTTCTTTCTTTCTTTCTTTCTTTCTTTCTTTCTTCCTTCCTTCCTTTCTCTCTCTCTTTCTTTCTTTCTTTCTTTCTTTCTTTCTTTCTTTCTTTCTTTCTTTCTCTCTTTCTTTCTCTCTTTCTTTCTTTCTCCCTTCCTTCCTTTCATTTTTATAGTAACCATCCTGATAGATGTGAGGTGATAGCTCATTTGGCTTATATTTACATTTCCCTGATGATTAGTGATGTTGAGCATCTTTTCATATGCTAGTTGACTATTTTTATCTTTGGAGAAATGCCTATTCAAGTTCTTTGCCCATTCTTAATCAGGTTGTTTGTTTTTTGTTATTGAGTTGTAGGAGTTCTTTATATACTCTAGATATTAACTCCTTATCAGATTATTATCTGCAAATATTTTCTCCCAATTCCATATGTTTCCTTTTTATTCTGTTGATTGTTCCATTTGCTGCACAGAAGTTTTAAAATTTGATATATTCACAACTGTCTATTTTTACTTTTGTTGCCTATGCTTTTGGCATTAAAACAAGAAATCATTACCAAATACAATGTCATAATGTTTGACATTATGTTTTCTTCTAAAAGTTTTATAGTTTCAGGTCTTGCTTTAGGTCTTTAATCCATTTTGAATTTTTTGTATATGGTATAAGGTAAGGGTCTAACTTCATTTTTTTGCTTGTGAATATCCAGTTTTCTCAACATCACTTATTGAAGAGACTAACTTTTTCCCATTGTGGTGTCTTGGAACCCAAATTGAAAATAATTTGACCATATATGTGAGAGTTTATTTTTGTGTTGGTACCCTGTTCTATTGGTCTATATATCTGTCTATATACTAGTACCATGTTGTTTTGATTACTATAGCTTTCTAATATGTTATTAAATCAGAAAGTATAAGGCCTACACCCTTGTTTTTCTTTCTCAAGATTGTTTTGGCTATTCGGGGTGCTTTGAGATTTCATATGAATTTTGGGATGGATTTTATATTTCTAAAAAACATGCCACTGGCATTTTGATAGTTTCTTGAGATGTAGTTTGTTTGTTGATTTGAGATCTTTCTTCTTTTTTAATATAGGTAGTTTCCAATATAAAACTTCTTTCTGGGATGTTTTGTTGCATCCCATAAGTTTTGGTATGTTTATATTTTGTTTTCCTTTGTCTCAAGATATTTTCTAATTTCCCTTGTGATTTACTCTTTGACCCATTGATTCAAGAGCTAACTTTCTAGGTTGTTTTTTTGTGTGTGGGGGGGGTGGGGGGGCGGGGTTCTATCTAACTGAAGCTAAAGACCAGATGCAAAGCATTCATGGCTCACATGCACAGCACAGACTTTGAAGGCCCGAATATGAGATGCCCACAGTCTGGAGATGGATCATCAAAACACAGCTGTGGGGACTAAGGGGCTTGTTGAGTGTCGTGATCACTATCTCTTTTGAGGCTGAGTGGGTATTTGTGGTTCTGTCCAGACAGAGCTTTGGTTTGTGGTGCAGTGACTATCCCCAGAGCACAGCACAGCTATATCTTGTTCTCATGCTCAGAGAGAACAAGCCACAGGCAGAGAGACAGTGTGGAGAGAGTCACACCAGACAACTCACAGGCTTCAAGGTTTCTAATGCTGATGGTAAATTGTCCATCTGGTCTCCGTATCACTTCCTTTACCTACTTCTTCCTTAGAAACCACTGCTCTCCTTTCTCCTCTCTACTCTCTTTCTTCATTAAAGGGAGAAGAAAAAGAGTGAATAATATACCATGTGCTTTGTATGCATTATCCCATCGAAGCCTCACTAAGTATTATTGTCCTCATTTTATAGTTGAGAGAACTGAGGCTCACAATGGTTAAGTAACTTGCTCAATAATAGTTGAATAAGTAGACAGTAAAAGGAAGAGATTAGACCTCAAAATAAGTCTTTCTGGATCTAATACCCAGACTCTTCCCATTATAACTACCTCTCCCATTTATTCAACAAACACTACATGCTCACATTATGGTAGGGGCTCAGTAAAAACAGCAACAACAACAGATATGGCTCCTGTCACCCAAGGAAACCACTGCTAGTAGAAGAGATAGTTACCAAACTTGTAAATATAACAGATTTTTTTTAAGTGCTACAGAGATGTCAATACTATGGGAACACAGAGAAGCATGAATTCTAGGTTTAAGTAGAAAGACATCTCACATTTAAGGCCAAAAAAAAAAAAAAAAAAAAAAGGAAGGATGTTTGGAAGGTGTGTGTGTGTGTGTGTGTGTGTGTGTGTGTGTGTGTGTGTGTGTGTGTGTTTGATTGATTTTAGAGAGAGAGGCAAGGAGAGAGAGAGACAGGGAGAGAGAGAGACAGAGATGTGAGAGAGAAACATCAACAGGTTGCCTTCCATACATGCCCAACCAGGAATCAAACCAGCAACCTGGGTATGTGCCCTGCTCAGGGAATCAAACCTGTGACCTTTCAGTGTACAGGATGATGCTCCAGCCAACTGAGCCACACAGGCTAGGCTTGGGAGATTTTTAAATAAAATTCCAGACGGTAAATATTTCAGGCTCTACAGGCCAGGCAATCTCTGTTCAGCTACTAAACTCTACTACTGTAGTACAAAAGCAGATGCAGAAAACGTAAACAAATAGCATGGCTGTGATCTAATAAAACTTAATTTATAAAAACAAGAAGGCAGCCAGAGTTTATAGACCTCTCCAAAATTAAAGGAAGTAATTAAACCATGGATGTGATCAAATTTTTGTTATAAAAAGACTACTCGGGGCAATGTAGAGTTTATGTTCTCATACCCTTTTCCTTGGAGTAGCTGAAAGAAAAATGCGCCATGGTGGGCCAATGGACCTTGGATTTTTTTAAGATGAGAATAATGAGTTCAGGGATTTTCACATAACTCTCTCACTCTCTGTTCCTGTCCCTCAGTCCACTCACCCTCCCAATTCCACTTCCTCCTATATATTCTATCTGTCCCCTTTTTGAGTATGGAGTTGCCAGATTTAGCAAATAAAAATCCATGATGCTCAGTTAAATTGAAATGTCAGATAAACAATAAATTTTCAGTATAAGTATATCTCATGCAATATTTGAGACATACTTGTACTAAAAATGCATTCATTGTTTACCTCGAATTCAAATTTAACTAGGCATTCTATATTTTATCTGTCAATGCTACCAATGGACCCTTTCAGTCTAAGTTTCTCAGATGCCTAAGGTAACACAAGAGGACAGAGATCAGCTCAGCCACAGTGGTTGAGCATCGACCTATGAACCAAGAGATCACGGTTCGATTCCTGGTCAGGGCATGTGCCCGGGTTGCGAGCTCGGTCCCAGATCAAGCAGGAGGCAGCTGATCAATGTTTCTCTCTCATCATTGATGTTTCTCTCTCTCTCTCTCTCTCTCTCTCTCTCTCTCTCTCGCTCTCTTCCTCTCTGAAATCAATAAGGATATAAAAAAAAAAAAAAAAAGGACAGAGATCAGGGAAGCCTGATGTGTAGATTGGGTTGTGGCTGATGGGCATGTGGGCAGCAGCTAGGAATAGGAGAGACAGTAAAGTGAGACCTAGTAAAGTGAGTATCGAGGTAGATTCCAGCAAAGCCAGAGGTTGAGGGAAAAGGGATGCTGGTGAGAGGTTGCTGAGAGAACTGTGGAACATGGGCTGGGTCAGGAAGTGAAGTAAGAGTAGGTAGGTGTGGTGGCTTTTATAATCTCTTCCACTCAGATAGAGTTTTACCACTTTACAAAAGTTGTTTTCATTGACTCTCACAGGAACCCTTCAAGAGAGCATGAGTATTAAAAGTCAAAGGTCTCACTTAAAAATGGGAAAACCTAAGACTCACCTAGGTCAGGCAAGTTCCTTTACTTAACCCAAGTTAATGGCCCTTCTGAGACTCAAATAAGGCCTTTTGACTGACCTTCACTCCTTTACCTTCTGAAAATGTGTTTTATGATCAAAGACATTAATGATAATAGTAAGAAGAAGCAACAGCAACTAACATTTATTGAGGACTCACCTTGTGTCAGACCTTGTTCTAAGTGCTTTGTATATTTAACCCACTTATTTCCTCCTCCTCCTCCTCCTCCTCCTCCTCCTCCTCCTCCTCCTCCTCCTTCTTCTTCTTCTTCTTCCTCTTCTGTTTGTTTTATTTTTTTAATCCTCACCCGAGGATATTTTCCCATTGATATTTTAGAGAGAGTGGAAGAGAGAGAAAAAGACAGAGTGAAACATCAATGTGAGAGAAACACATCAATTGGTTGCCTCCTGCATGCACCCTGATAGGGCCTGGCAGGGGAGGAGCCTGTAACGAAGGTATGTGCCCTTGACCAGAATGGAACCCAGGACCCTTTGGTTCTCAGGCCGACACTCTATCCACTGAGCCAAGTCAGCCAGGGCCAACTCACTTATTTCTCACAGTATTCTTTTGAGGCAGGTATTGTTATGATCCCTACTTAACTAGCACAGAGAAATTGAGCAAGTAGCTCAAGATAAGAATGAGAATCCAGATCTAGTCATTTCAGTTCAAGAACCCACGTACCTGATAGAGACTTGCTCCTTCACCAAACTTCGTCAGGGTCCTCTGCGTCCTCTTCCCAACTCAGCCTTAGCCTTGGTTCCTCCCATCCTCACTGAGTCCAATTGTAATAAGAATCTTGATAGGTCAATTTAGAGAGAATCCCCTACCCTTGATGAAGATCAAATTTCTCATCCCCAACCCTTGGTATCTCATCACCTTGTCCTATCTAAATTAAGCTTCCCATTAAATTGGTTTAGCAAGAATCCTCCTACACTTAACTTCTTCTCTTAACATGCTTCCATCCACTGACCTCCTCAGTGTGCTCACTGGCTGTAAATCCCCAGATGTCTTTGCTCTATTCAAAGTTGAGTCCCATCTCTCATCCCTATTGTAATAGTCTTAACACCTTTGCAATGGTCCTGAATTAAGTCCTCCTTACCATTTAACAAGCGTCAGAATAAACTTTTCTTTACCACACCTAGCCACTGGAATATGCTGCTTCTTCAGGTCAGAGAGTGGAAGGTGTGCAGAATTAGAGGTGTGGGGAAGGAAAGCAGAGTTAGCACGAAATGAGATAAGCTGGGTGACAGACCATCTCATTCTTCCCAGACTCCTCTGCCTTTTCATGCCTTAGCACAAGCTGTCACTGAAATGACCTTACTGCTATTCCCCATGCCTCCTGATCCCAAACTCCAATGCACCCTTCACCATCTATTCAGACATCACCAGGCAGGGGTGACCTCCACTTTCCTAGGTAGTGTTTAGAACTCCTTTCTCTGAGTTGCAGGCCTCTCAAGGCCTGTATTAGAGGACTGCATTGCCATCACTTACAAATCTGTCTCCCTTAATAGATTGTGTAGTCTTCCACATGAGGGTCATACCACCTTCAACCCTAAATTTAAGACTTTTGAAACACTGCCTAATTCTCAGTGCCTTCTACACCAGAAGCTTACTGTGAATTTCAAGGGACAGTTCTTGGTCTGCAGGAGGGCTTCCATGTTGTCATTTAAAACCCCAAGACTCCTGTCCAAGTTGTGTGCCTCAGCTGGTTTGAGCATCATCCAGTACACCAAAAGGTTGCGGGTTCTATTCCAGTCAAGGCACATGCAAGAAGCAACATCCATCTCTCTCTCTCTCTCTCTCTCTCTCTCTCTCTCTCTCTCTCTCTCTTTCTCTCTCTCTCTTTCTCTCTCTCTCTCTCTCTCTCTCTCTCTCTCTCTCTCTCTCTCAAAAGCACTAAAAACATATCCTCAGATGAAGATTAAAATATAAAAAAAAAAAAAACACAAGCTCCTTTCATCTTGTGGCTCCACCTTCCCTTGAGGTTCTCTGCATTCAACTGGAAGGGAACAAGGTCCTTCAGTTTTTGTACATGCCAGACTCAACACGCTGGATAGATCACTGTGCTGGTCCTTTGGTTATAAAGAGATGCATCAGGACTTCATTTTTGTCACTCTCCTGCAAATTATTGTCTAAGACCACAAATTCATGTTTGCTGGTTGGAAGTAGCAGTTTGGCTGTGGTCAATTTCCTTTTTTCCAGGCCACTCAGTGAGACTACATTTCCCAGTCTCCCCTTGCAGCGAGGTTGAGGCCATGTGAGTGAGTTGTGGCCAATGGAATGTGAGCAGAGCTGAAGAGTGCTACTTCCAACCAGGTTCATAAAAAGCTTCCATGTGCAATCCTTCATCCCCTTTCCTCATCTTCCAGTTGAATGCAGAGACCTTCAAGGGAGCTCTTCTGTTAACTTTTGCAATGGTGTCTTGTTAGCACTTTCCTGTCAACTTTTTCTGATTGTGTCAATTGGGGGAAGAGACCAATGTAGAAGTCGGTTTTTCAAGAGTTGCATCAAGTCCAACAGCACTTTTCCCCACAAAGACATGTCCTTCTCTTGCTTAAAGTAGCACTAACCGAACAGGAGATGGGTCCGGTGTGACTTCTCTACCCAGGGGCTAGTTCTAAATTTTACTCCAAATTGAGTGTATTTCTTTACGGAGTGTGTATTTCACAGGCTGTGAAACTACTGGCACTGGTTTAGCTAGCCTGGGCGGGGATGGGACTTTCTACCCACTATTTCAATTGAACCCGTGGGTGTGATAACTGAATCATCCCACAAAATAAAACAAGCCTGAATGTCTTTGGCCACAGCTAACAGCAATAAAGGGCAGGGTCCAGAAGCTTTATTTTCACAAGGTAAATTCTTGTCTATGACACCATCACACCCATCCCCCGCGCCTTCACCCTCCCCCTGCTTCCAACCCAACTTCAGTCTAGGAGGGGTTCCTTGTGTTTTATTCTCCAAAAACAATCCCTTGCAATGCTTAGCATTTGTGGGTGTAATTATCTCTTTCAGCTCCGGAAGGGACAGATCACCTTCATTACAGTATCCCAGATGCCTGGCAGTTAAGTGACCCATTGATATATGTATTGACGACCGGCTGACAGCCTTCTCCCTGGGATTAACTTAGGGGGGAAGTCAAAAAGAACATCGCCTTTAACTGAGCATCTATCTGAGTTCCATGCTGACTCTACCTTTTCTAGCTTTGTGACTCTGGGAAAGTCACCCAGACTTTCTGAGCTTCTATTTCCTCGTCTGCAAAGTAAGGATGATAATAATATTAACCTCCTCCTTCAGAGCACTTCCCAGGAGCAAATGTGATTATGGACTTCTAAGTGCTTAGTGCACATTAGCCAGAGTCAGTTACGTGGTGAACATTTTTAACGTTGATGCAATAAAAAAATTTTATGGTGGAAAATAAGATAAGTAACTTAAAAATGGAGGATATGATCATCTGTATCTTTGCCATGTGTAGTCCGTTTATTGAGGTAAAAAGGATATCCATAGCACGGAGGAACTTGTAGAAGTGGCAGCAAATAAACACATTTATTTTCTGCCTTACCTTGCCCAGACTATTTTTTTTAATATATTTTTATTGATTTCAGAGAGGAAAGGAGAGGGAGAGAGAGATAGAAACATTAATGATGAGAGAGAATCACTGATCGTCTGCCTCCTGCACACCCCCCACCTGGGATCGAGCCTGCAACCCAGGCATGTGCCCTTGACCAGAATCGAAACTGGGACCTTTCAGTCCGCAGGCCAACGCTCTATCCATTGAGCCAAACCAGCTAGGACCAGACTATTTTTTCAAAATGTCTTTTTATTGATCTCAGAGAAGAAAGGATAGAAAGATAGAAACATCAATGAGAGAGAATCATTGATCAGCTGCCTCCTGCACACCCCACACTGGGGATTGAGCCCACAACTCGAGCATGTATCCTGACTGGAATCAAACCATGACCTCCTGGTTCATAGGTCTACTCTCAACCATTGAGCCATGCTGGTGAGGGCTTGTCCAGACTATTTGACTGCAAGTTCCTTGAGATCCTGGATCCTGGATTATTCATCACTGAGTGCCAAACCCTAGGTCAGGGTTGGGCCTGGGCATATTCAAAATATATTTACTGAATGAATGACTACCTGACCTCAATGATCATCACATTTCCTCCAGCTGTTGCACCCACTCCTTCCTTCTGGGAATTAAGTTGCTTTACCTGTATCCAAATTCTGTCCATCTTCCAGCACTTTCTTATGAATCCACCCCTGAATTTTGTTTCCTCCTGGCATGGGATCATATCTAATTCTCTGGATTAGCCAAATGACACCCTAATTTCCAAGAGTACCTACAGGTTCTGACTCTTCAGGGATATGTTAAGGACACTCACCCAGGCAGAACTTGTAGGAAACTGACCCAATAAAAGAAGTTACCATCGGGTGGTGGCCAGGGGCTGCAAGGAAGGGAAATGGGGAATTGTTGTTTAATGGGTATAAAGTTTTCATTTTGCAAGATGAAAATGTACTGGAGATTGGTTGCATAAAATGTGAATATATTAAACACTACTGTGCCCTTAAAAATGGGTAAAACAGCTTTTCCACGTGCTCTCCCATCCCTTCAGTGCTGCTCCCCCTGCGCCGGGCTGACTCAGAGCTCCTGCTCCTGTAAGCCAATGCCTCTATCATCTCCTTCCAGCCGCCATCAAGATCATCTACCGGGACCTCATCAGTCCTGATGAGACGTTCTCCCATATCTGCCAGATCTGAGTCATCAGAGATAAGCTGTGCCTGAAGGTGGAGGAGATGGTCAGTAGATTAGAGGATAACACTGATGACGGTCATTGGTGGAAATTTCTCCACCGAAGGCCCCAAGGGCGAAGGTACTGAAAGCTCAGTCATCACAAGTATTGATATTGTCATGAACCATCATTTGCAGGAAACCAGCTTCACAAAAGCCAACAGGAAGCACATCAAAGATGACACGAAACCAAACAAAGGGAAACGTGAAGAATGTGAAGAAGCCACGCCAGCCAGGGCTGCATGTTTCACTTTAGCTGCTGGATATTTCCACGTAGGCATCCCAATAATGTCACCTAAATAAAATAGCACTTCTGCCCTAGCCAGTTGCTCAGTGGTTAGAGCATCAGCCTGTGGACTGAAGGGTCTCAGGTTTGATTCCAGTCAAGGGTACTTACCTCAGTTGCAGACTTGATCCCCAACTCAGTAGGGGCATGTGCAGGAGGCAACCAATCCATGTGCCTCTGTCACATCAATGTTTCTCTCTCTGTGTCTCTCCCCCTCCCTTCCACTCTCTCTAAAAATCAATGGCCAAAATATACTTGGGTGCGGAATAACAAAATGAAATAGCACTTCTGCAAACACTGGTTTTACTCTTAAAGTTTCCACATTAATCCTAATAATATTGTTCTGCCAAAATCTTGGATTACGGTGACTTTAGGTCTGAGATTATCTAGGTAGGCAAATCTTCTCCTTACTGTTTTCCTTTTTCATAGTTTTCTTAACCTAATATTGGACATTTATTTTTCCCAATGAACTGTATGATTATTTTGTTCAATTCCAAGGGAAAAAAAACACACACCTTTTCATTCTGGTGGAAACTGCATGAAATCAATTTTAAGAGAATTGACTTTTTTGTGATATAAGATTTCCCTTCCAAAAATATGGAAGGCCTTTGCTATTGAAATCTTTGTGTTTTAACAAGATAGCAAGAGATTTCCCCCTATACTTTATGTTATTTTTTGTTATAATTATTCCTAAATAATTTATAGTTTTTGTCACAATTGAACATGGAAAAATATGTTCTTGCTTTTATTTTTAGTTGGCTTTTATTAGAACAGGAAAAAAGCTATGGGTTTCTGTATACTTACCTAACATCCATCCACCGTATCACATTCTCTTAAGATAATATTTGCTATTGGTGTTTGGTAGTCTTTTGCATAGTTAAATAATTTGCTTCTATATTTAGAATTTTTATTAGGAATGAATAACTGCTGAATTTTAGTGCCATTTGGTTTATCAATGTAATGGCTTATGTTAATGTTGAACCACTCTTACAGTTTTGAAATAAACCTTGCTTATTATTTTTAATTGTTTTGATATAATGAAGGTTTCTATAAGCTAATATTTTGTTTATAATTTTACTCTCTAAATCTTAAGTGAAATTAATTTACAATTATAATTGTAATTAAAAAGTATAAATCATCTGAACAATTTTTTCTTTTTTTGCATTAAAATTATATCGGCTTGAAAACATGAATTTAAAAGATTTTTCTATGGCTTGGAGTAGCTAAACCCGCATTTCTAACCAGCTCCCAGGTGATGCTGACGCTGCTAGTCTGTGGACACACTGTGAGTAGCAGGGGTTTAAATAACATTGGGAACATGAGACCTTCAGAGGTAAACTAAAATTCAGCTCTGATCCGTTTGGCCCTAGGGCAGTGGTCGGCAAACCACGGCTCGCGAGACACATGCGGCTCTTTGGCCCCTTGAGTGTGGCTCTTCTACAAAATATCACGTGCGGGAGCGCACGTACAGTGCGAAGTTGACTTCAAACTTTAAGTAAAGTTTATTAAGTTAATTTTAGGGAACGTTGTGGAGTGAAAGAAGATGTAGTGTCGAGGACTGAGAAAGGTATGTTGAGATGGTTTGGACATACAGAGAGGATGAACGAAAGGAGATAGAGGAAACAAGTGTACAAGACGAGTGTGGATGGGAGAGTTGGAAGGGGTCGACCTCAGCGAACGTACCTCAATCAGATTGAGGACATTTTTAGCAAAGGTCAGCTTAGGAGTACCCTAATTAAATTAATAACAATGCACCTACCTATATAGTTTAAGCTTAAAAAATTTGGCTCTCAAAGGAAATTTGAATCGTTGTACTGTTGATATTTGGCTCTGTTGACTAATGAGTTTGCCGACCACTGGCCTAGGGTCTTTTCATTATTAACATCCCATCGTCTTCATTGGTCTATTCATGTTTCCCATCTCTTCTTGGGTCTGTTTTAATAGTTTGTAATTTGCCAGAAAAGCATGCCTGTCCTGTAGGTTTTCGTATTCATTGCTGTAGGGTTGCCTATAGTGAGTCTCTTAAATCTTTTAATTTCTTGTGTGACTGGGGTTATGACTCTTTTCTCATTCCTAATCTATCTTTTCCCTCTTCAACCTCGCAAATCATTTATCTATTTTATATAGATATATAGTTTATTAATCTTCTCAGTAAACTTTTGGAGTTATTTTTATAGGTTTTGATCATTTATTCGTCTTACTATTTTTGTCCTTTCTGTTATTTTTTCTATGTTATTACTTTCAACTTTTACCTTTATTGATTTCAATTTCCTGATTTCTTTTTTAAAGTGTTTTGCAATGACTATTTAGTTCCTTTATTTTTTGGTTTTACTTTTAAAGTGTGAGTGTGTTTTAGAGCTCTAAATGTCCCTCTTAGTACTGCTTTAGAATCCCATAGGTCTCAATAGAAAGTAGTTTCCTTTTCTTTGGTTTCTAGAGCATTATAGTTCCCTTTTACTGCCTCTTTGATCCAAGATTAGAAATTGGTTTCTTAATTTGTAACTATTTGTGGGGTTTAGGTCACCTTTAATCATGATTTATAATTTTTTATTTTCATGAAAAAATATTTTCTTTATTTGTAGGTTATAAGAAGCCCTTATATGTATACTATATCAAGTTACTTCATTATGTTATTCAGTTCCACTGAATAATGTTTTGACTGGTATAACATTGTATTATTTTGTAGGTCTGAAAGATTTCCCCCCAGTTTTATTGACATACAGCAGTGTATCAATTTAAAGTGTACAGCACAATGAATGATTTTTTTTTAAAACTGGTAATACTGGCTAATTATGAGAAAGGTATTTTGACATCTATCATTATAATTCAATATATATAAATTGTTGTTGTTAATCCTCACCCAAGGATATTTTCCATTGCTTTTTAGAGAGTGAAAGGGAGGGAAGAAGGGAAGAGAGAAACATCGATGTGAGAGAGACCATGTTGATTGTTTGCCTCCCGCATATGCCTGACCAGGGCTGGGATCGAACCTGCAACCTGTGTATGTAGCCTGACTGGGAATCAAACCTGAGACCTTTTGGTGTACAGGACGACACTCCAACCAACTGAGCCACACTGGCCAGGGCTAGGCTAGTAATTTTTTTTTTTTTTTTTAGGCTAGTAATTTAATCTGCCTCAGTTTTCCGACCTACCTTATGAAAATCACAAGTATAAAAAGTTAGAATAATAGTAAGCAAATATGGGCACTACCTACAGTTACTACTTTCTCTTGCCCCAGGATCTGGGAGGACAAGCCTGGAGCTCTTGGCAAACGCCACAGGGCAGGTGAAGACTGAGAAGGAACAACCTCAACATGAAGGAGAGCGAAGCCAAGAGGAGACACCTGGGCCCTGATCACAGGGCTGATCCCTGGAGCAAACGGGCCCTAAAGCTGGTTGCACCCAGGATTTTTCAGACATTAGGCAATAAAACCCTTTTTTGCTTAATATTGACTTGAGTCAGAAAGAGTCTTGAATGATATGCAATGTTAAGCAATGTCCCGGGCTAGAAATGTGGGAACCGTTTCAATTCTTCCCTCTCACTCACTGTCAACAGCCTCTGTGGCAAGCTGCAATTCTGCTTCCTCAATTTCTTTTTACTTCTCTAACTCAGGGGAGAAAAAAGAAAACCAACATCTGCTGAGTACTGGTCATATACTGGTCGACTGCGCTAGGACCCGTTCACTTCTTAATCTTGACAACAATCCTCTGAGGAACCTGAAGTGACTTCTCAGGCCAAGGTCCCACAGTGAGCCAGCGGCAATTCCAACTCCAGAGTCCACACTGTGTTGATAAACACTTGCCGAGGGTGGTGATAGATGGTGACTAGACTCATTGGGGTGATCACTTAGTAATGTGTGTAAGTGTCTAATCCCGGTCCCGACACCAAGAGCAAATGTGATATTGTAAGTCAACTGCAATTAAAAATAAATAAATAAAGGTTCACTCAATGAGGGGCAAAACCAAAAACAACACAACAAAAAACATTTGTGAAATTAATAACCTCAGGAAGGATTCCTACAGAACTTGTTCCAGGAGGCACCCCACTGGGCACAAGCTGAGGGCTACTTGGTCCTTTTTGAAAAGGGCAATGACCCTAAAGCATTCCGGTCTGTGTCACACCTACCTGTCCCGGCCACTTTTCTCTGGTCATCAACCACGAAAGCTCCCCCTTTCTCAGCCCCAAAGCTTGCTGAGCCTGTTTGCAAAGAGAGGAGTAACACTAGGTAAGTTGTGGCCACGTCCTATCCTTTAATCATATAAAGACAAACAAATGACCTGGCGATTTCCTCAGCATGAATTCACACACACATGGGCACGCATGCCTGGGCCCATGATGCATCCGCCCATCTTTCCTCTCAAAAACGGAGTCCTCTCTGAACAGTCCTGTAAAAGTACTTCCTCCGCCATTGCTGGGGCCCTCACATTGTACATGAGGAAGCGTACGGCTTGCTCTACAGGTGCCCCCTTTCTGTTCCTCAAATCTGCTGAGCTCAGGCTGAGACTTCGGCCCTCTCCTGGGAAGCTCCTGCCAGCCCTCCGCACACTGCCAGCGCCTGCTCCTCCTCTGGGTCTCTGCTTTAAGGACACCCTTCCTGCCCACCCTGCCTAAGGTCAGCACCTCTTATTCAGAATCTCAGGCCCTTCCTTGATGGTTTTCTTTGCAACCCTGAGAACAACGTGCAACTATTTTATTTGCTTGTATGTTTACTTGGGTTTTGTTTGTGTTTGTATGTGTTTTTCTCTGTCTTTCTCCTTTATGAGAAGGAAACTGAATGGGCATCTTGAGAGCAGGAAACCTGTTTGTTTCTGCTGTATCCCCAGTAGTTCACAGAGGCTTGAGTGTAGCAAGTGCTCAATGTGTATAGAATGTCTCAAAAATATGTATACATGCACTGTGAATCATTATAAAGGTCATGATTATTCAAATACCTTTCATTTTCAAAACTGAATTATCAGCTAGTAAAGTATGTGTACATTTTGGGGGGCACCCTGTATTTGTTTAATGAATGAAAAAAGAAACAGACATTAGAACATAGGACTTGGAGGGATGATTGTACCCCATCACAGATGACCTGGTGGGCCCCTTTCAAACTGCTTGATTGGTATAAATGGGTAAAATCCCCAAAACTTGAATCCTTCTCCTTTCCATACAATTCAGTTGATCCCTGAATTACTTCTACATTCTTTTCCTATTCTTGTGTGGCTGTCTTAGACCATGACTCTAAAGACATTTAATGTTATCTCATGTGATCCTGAACTCTTTCTTATGCCTTTGTCTGGCTTGGCCCCAACTTTGAAGTCATGCTCGTGAAAAAGCCCTACACTTCTTCCAAGGGCTCAGTGTCCAGCTGTGGAGCAAGGCAAGTGAGAGGTCCTGTGGAGAAGAGGGGGACACAGGGGACTATGGAAGAACAAAGAAACAGAGCCTCGTCCTGAGGAAGAGCAGGGATGACAGGGGAGTGTTGAAACAACTCTCTATTGCACATCTTCCATGGATCCAGGTTCTCTCTCCTATTATCTCAATTAATGCTCACCACAGTCCTGTGGTGTTGATGATTTTATCACTATTTTGTTATTAAGAGCACAGTCAGGCACAACATAATGATGTTTCAGTCAAGGGCCCACTGCATAAACCACAGTGATCCCATAAGATTATAATAGAACTGGACACTTTTTTTTTTCACTGTGGATATTTTTCCTATTGATTTTTAGAGAGAGTGGAAGGGAGAGGTGGGGGCAGGGGGAGAGAGAGAGATTGATGTGAGAGACACATGGATTGGTTACCTTCTGCATGCACCCCAACTGGGGCCAGGGATCAAACCTGCAACCCAGGTACATGCCCTTGACCGGGAAGCGAACCTGTGACCCTTCGGTGCACAGGATGATGCTCTATCCACTGACATTTTCTTTATTTATATACATATATTTTTATTGATTTCAGAGGGGAAGGGAAAGGGACAGAGAGCTAGAAACATCAGTGATGAGAGAGAATCATTGATTGGCTGCCTCCTGCACGCTCCCCACTGGGGTTCGAGCCTGCAATCTGGGCATATGTCCTGACCGGGAATCAAACCGGTGACCTCTTGGTTCCTGCGTCAATGCTCAACTGCTGAGCTACACCCAACTGGGCAAAAGTGATCATTTTCTATGGCCTAGACTCTAGGCCCTAGAGACACATTAGCTGTGGTAAATTCACATTGCAACACCCTACAGTTGCCTACAGTGTTCGTTACAGTCACACGCTGTGCAGGTTTGTAGCCCAGGATCAATAGGCTCTACCAGAGAGCCCCGGGCTCAGTGGGCTGTACCCCTAGGCTTGTGTATGTGCACTCTGTGATGTTGGCACAATGAAGGAATCGCCTAGTGATGCATTTCTCAGAAGCTATCCCCATTGTTAAGCAGCACATGAGTGTAACAGAAAACCATGAACTTCTGCGATACATAGGCTTGGTGGCACATTATTAATCTCCTTTAATGGCCAGATCTCAGCTTTGGGGCTAAGAAATGGGTAGATTTAGTGGCTGATGACCAATTCCCAGAGAAAAGTGGCCAGGACGGGTAGGTGTGACTCTTGACACAGACCACATTATCCACTATAGCAGTGATGGCGAACCTTTTGAGCTCGGCGTGTCAGCATTTTGAAAAACCCTAACTTAACTCTGGTGCCGTGTCACATATCGAAATTTTTTGATATTTGCAACCATAGTAAAACAAAGATTTATATTTTTGATATTTATCTTATATATTTAAATGCCATTTAACAAAGAAAAATCAACCAAAAAAATGAGTTCAAGTGTCACCTCTGACACACGTGTCATAGGTTCGCCATCACTGTACTACAGGGTCCTTGGGCCAGTTACTTAAGTTTCCTCATCTTTATTCTGGGGATGATAACTAGAGTTCCTATGAATATCAAGTGGTGAAGATGTATCTTGATATATTCACAAAATAAAATGATTTTGTGCTTGGCACATAATAGGCACACAATAAACCACAGCTTTTCAAAATGAAGACATTTGCCCAAGATCCTCATAGTGTGGCCTAGAATTTGATGACCTCTTGCTCCAGGAGATCCCAAGCGTATTTTCTATACAGGCTGCACTTGCCACATGTGAGCTCTTCCAGGACAGGGACGATGCTGCCTACCTCCTTGGTCTAGTGACCTATACAAACTAGTGAGTGGTTATTTCTCACACACTAGTCTCTTGAAATAAGACAGCATTATGCAAAAATTGAGTGATCTGCTGCATGGTATGTGTGAATGTTAGTAGACTAGGCAAATACCCCTTTGAGATAAGCACCCAGGATCCCTTTCCACTACCTTCCACCTCCAGGAACAACACCCTCTGCACACATGTCTAACCAGGAAGAAGATAAAACAAAGTTTCAGTGATGTGAGTCATTCGAATTTTATGTTCAAACACATGAAAGAAAATACAACTCATTAGAGTCACACTGAGGAACGAAGGACATTTTAACTTCAGCTAAACGAACACATTGTTTTGTCCACAACCAGAAACAAAGTTTTTATATACAGTAGTTCATGACTACGTGCCTATCTAATGATCCATTAAGTGATTCATTCCCTCTCCATCCCTCTGCCCATTTCCTAAGAACTGCCATTTCCTATTTCTCTGTTAAATCCATTCTTTCCTTTCCATCCCTGCCTGGCCCTCTTCATCCTGCACTCTCTATGGCAGTGATGGTGAACCTATGACATGTGTATCAGAGGTGACACTTGAACTCATTTTTTTGGTTGATTTTTCTTTGTTAAATGGCATTTAAATATATAAAATAAATATCAAAAATATAAGTCTTTGTTTTACTATGGTTGCAAATATCAAAAAATTTCTATATGTGACACGGCACCAGAGTTAAGTTAGAGTTTTTCAAAATGCTGACACGCCGAGCTCAAAAGGTTCGCCATCACTGCTCTATGGAGTTACCCCTGGAGGGAGCTCCCTGATGTCAGTCTGGCCTTTTAGAATTCAGGCTCCACACTGGCACCAGACAGGTGGCTCCAAAATGCTAGTGGCCATGTCCCTGCTCTTCCCCCAACTCTTCAATATCTTCCCTTGTTCACCCCATCAGCTTTGAACAAAAGCCCCAGTAACCTGGCAAGAGGAAGTTTGGATATCTCTTTAGCATTGTTGAGACTTAACTAAGACTAGCTGCCCAGTTCTTACTTTAAAACATGTTTCAAGTCTTGGCCAGTATTCTCCGTGGCTAGAGCGTCAGCCCATGCACCAAAGAGTTGCAGGTTCAATCCCTAGCCCCAGTCTGGGTGTGCGTGGAAGGAAGGCAACCAATTGTTGTGTCTCTCTCACATTAATGTTTCTCTCTCTCTCTCTCTCTCTCTCTCTCTCTCTCTCTCTCTCTCCACCCCCCCCCCTCCCTCCCTCCCTTTCACTCTCTCTAAAAATCAATGGAAAAAATATCCTCTGGTGAGGATTAACAAAAAACAAACAACAAAAAGGCATGTTTCGCCCTAACCGGTTTGGCTCAGTGGATAAAGCGTCGGCCTGCGGACTCAAGGGTCCCAGGTTTGATTCCAGTCAAGGGCGTGTACCTTGGTTGCGGGCACATCCTCAGTGGGAGGTGTGCAGGAGGCAGCTGATCGATGTTTCTCTCTCATTGATGTTTCTAACTCTCTATCGCTCTCCCTTCCTCTCTGTAAAAAATCAATAAAATTATTTTTAAAAAAAGGCATGTTTCAAGAACCTTAAATACCTTATGAAGTAAATGAATTATAGAAATCCTAAATATATATACAGGCTTTGGACCCTCATAAAATGTGTTCTTGCCCAATCCTGAATAAATTTTGCTGTCTTTGGGAGAGATGTTATCAGCCAAAGGTCACATAAAATAAATGCAATTAGACAAAATGCAGCGTCAACATTCTTAAATACAGAAGCATTGGCCCCATTTAGGCAATAAAAACAATTTTGGCAAGATTCCTTTCCTGCAGGCCCACCTCTTAACTTTCTCCACCCCTAACTCCACCCTTGGTGATTATAACCCCAGGCTGAAGCAACAGAGCAGTTAGTTCAGTGTTCCTCAGCCTCCCAGTGATTGACCTGGCTGCTGTTCTCTACAGTTAACCTTTGTGTGGTAAGTATTTTTGCAATACAGGTTGCCTTTTCCATTTTGCAAATCTTTTGTCTTTTCTCCTATCCTCTTTGAAAAGAAAAAAAAATTAATAAATAAAAAAATATAGAATAAAATCTTACCACGTAACTAGCATAAGCTAAGGGAGAATTGAATAGTAGGAGTAAACTCTAGGGTAATCTTAAAAACCCACATGTCTGCACCATGCAGGTGTCTTTTAAATTCAGTTTGGCAGTAGTGATTCTTAAGTCAGTGAATATCGTGACTTTTTCTTTAAAATGTGCCACTAGAAGACCCTTTCTTTAAGAAAAACAAAAAATGTTTTTAATCATTCAAGAAGAAATCATTGTATCACCATTAAGACTGGAGTGTTTAAACAGAATATTCTAAATTCCTTCTAGGAAGTTTCTCTCTCTCTTTTTTTTTTTTCATTTTTGTTGTTTTTTATTTATCGTTATTGTTGAAAGTATTACAGATGTCCCCTTTCCCTCCCCATTGATCCACTCCCACCCCATCCCTAGGCCTTCACCCCACTATTGTCTGTGTCCATGTGTTATGCCTATCTGCATGTAAGTTCTTTGGTTGATCTCTTCTCTTCCCTCAGTCCCTTCCCTCTGAGAATCCTCAGTCTGTTCATGCTTCCATGTCTCTGGATCTATTTTGTTTGTCAGATTATTTTGTTCATTAGATTCCATATATAAGTGAGATCATATGATACTTGTCTTTCTCTGACTGGCTTCTCTCTTATTTTGTAATGGGTTTCAAGATTTGCTGTTGGAATTGGTTTTGCTGAGGGAGGGGCACGATTTCTGTTTCAGTCATTTCAAGGTTTATTACTGTTTTATTGTCAGAAGTTAATTCTAAATGTCTTTGTTTTTATATAACAAAAACAATGTTTTGAAATCATCCCGATCTGGCCACGTATTATCTTTCCTGGTGTGTAGCCTGTTATCATCGGCAGTATTCCCAAGGCAGATATCAGCGCTTTCACTGTTGAGGGAATAATTAGCTTTTCTCACTTGCAAGGTTTAAAGAAAGGAGGGGAAGAAGCTTTGTTTTTCTCCTTTTAACTTCCAGGTCCCTACAGCAAACACATTTGATAAAGATGGTACATAAAAGGGAGGTGGGTGAGAGGTGGTATCCCTGATGTCTTGGATGTCTAGTCTAGTGACTCCAAAATTGTGTTATGGGACTTACAGTTGCTTTATTCATACACTTGTTAATTCTTTGGGTTGGTTTTTTTTAACACCTATTGAGCAGGCACTGTGTTAGGATAGATGAATGACCAGCACCCTTTGGAGCTCAGAAGCAAGGGACCTGAAAACAGCTGACCGTTCATTATAACCAGGACCAGACTGGAACCTTTAGAGGCCTTACTAGTACATGCATGTGGGTGCTACTGGCCCACATCTCTCCATAAATAAATAAGGCCAATACCACTGTGCTTATCTCTCTCAAGGATTACATTTATTTGGAGAGGGATACTAAATATCTGTCCAAAGTTTTCTCTCCTTCATTTTGCTTTCTTGTGCCAGCTTTAACAGTGCCCAAAGGCTGTGCTCAGTTTACCTCCTGAGAGGTGACCAACCCTAAGAGCACTTGAATGTGTTAACGAAATGCAGAGGAAACCATGGTTGGCCTTCAGTTTCATTGAAAAGTTAGCACTTAAACGGTGCATTGAAACTCACTTGGGCTTTACTTGGGGGAGTGAAAATGGAGACAAATGTGTGTGAATTTACTGGCTGCCCCTCTTACTGCATAGACCCTGTTCTGGAAAAATACATCTGGAAGCTTTGGGGGAAAAGAAATATTTTATAAGCAAGTGTTTGTAAAGGCTGCCGCCTTTTTCCTGAATTAAATTGGCCATCTTTTAAGTGTTTTCTGGCCATTCTTAGAAAAAAAAGTATTTTCATTGATGTTTTGAGATTCATCTATACCAACTAGAGCACTCACCAATGGTTTTGTTATCTTCTTATAAAATATTAGATGGTATTTGTTAAGTTAAAGATTACAGACACTACTCAAATGCAATATTCTGGAAGATTCAATCATTGATTTTATGGTTACAGACCAGCACTATCTTAACCCTCTTTACTCAATCATGAGTACAATTTGGGGGACGTGAGTAGAGGAGATTCTCCCCCCCCCCGCCCCCCCCACACACACAATAAAACAAACTTTAAAATCATTTAACAAACTTGACTGCTTATTAAAAATAATAATAATAAAAATCAAGCCCCTTTGAGATGTTTTGTACCAAAATAGAGGCAGCCATTAGCTGTATTGAATCACCAGGTAAGTGCTCTTCATCCCGCATAATTCAAAGGCCAGGCACTTCCCATTCAAATTTGAGTTACAGAAAGATTTAAAATATGGTGATGTACTTCATAGGTCTTCTGGTTCTTTTAGCCAAGATATTATATCTGAGACATCTGTAGGACTGCTATGCTGTGGATACAACCTGCTACTAGATATGCTAAGCATGGGGTAGAGCCAAGCCCTCTGCAAGTTCAGGAGTTGGTGATACTTTTTGGGGTCCCTCTCTGTTGAGCTCCTGTTGGAGACAAAGAGTTTCAAGAAAGATATGAAGAGAGAAACAGAATAAGGACAAGACTTGAGTCTGGGGTTATAAATAATTGCATAAATGAGCAATCTGATTTTAATTGAGGGTTTTCAGGATACTTGCATATAAATTGGGACTTCTAAGGTAACTCAAAATATTCATTCACTCAACCAATAGTATTTTAACTTTTAATTATACAAATAGAAATAAATTGTAGGATGAGCTAGAAGAATGCAAATTAAACTTTCTTAGAAAAAAATACTCTCTTTTACGCCAACTCAAGAGTCATGGTAGGGGTATCAACTAATCAGATAATAATTCTAAGCTAAAGCACAATGATTGGGTACACTACTTTTTTAGAGAGATGAGTACTTGCATCCCAATCTAACAAACAGCAAGAGAAGCAGCCTTCTCTGCACTGTAGGAGAAATGGTTTTTCTGCCACATTTGGGAGTATCCTCATGAAAATACGGTCCCGCACACAAACTAAATGGAAGGACGTACATCAAAGTGTCAATAGTGGTTTGGTTTGTACGGTGGGTTTACTAGAGATTTTTTCTTCTGACATTTTTGTGATTTTTTTTTTTTAGATTGTCTTCATTAACCATGTTATTTTGACTAAATTTTTAAAGTTATACATGTTTGGGGTGAAATTATTTTTGTATAAAAGACTTAAGCTCCCCATCTTCAATACTCAAATCCTCATTTTAGATAGACTTCCTTCAATACAGTGATTCTCTATCCTCCTTGCACCCTGGAATCTCCAGGGAAGCATTAAAAATGTTAATTCCAAGGCCACTAATCCCCTCCAACCAGACCAATGGATCAGAATCCCAATGGAGCCAAGTGGTTGGTATTTTTCAAAGGTGAACTCATTACATTATGTAAGGTTCCATATTGTAATTCTTTTACCTCTGCTAACCAGAAAGTTACATTTCTTAAAATTAGACTCCACTGGGCTTCACTGGATTCCTTTGTTGTCACAGTGGGTGGGGTTTATTAACACCTGATATGAAAGGTTTCGGGCTCTGCGGTGTGGAACCTTCGGACTTTGATCAGTCTCATGTAATTCATAAGTGCCTGCACAAAATGTACTGCTTAACAACACACTATCAGCTTGTTCTAAATGGATCACGTAATATCAACTGTAGCCTGTGTTGGCTAATTTATTTTTCTAAATTTTCCCACTGGTCACCTGCTCATGAGGTTTTAGAACTGGTTTCTGAGGAAAACAAAGGCTTTCCTACAGGTATGCCTTTAGCTGGTCTCCACGTTGAATTAGGACAGCCATTAATTCGCTCACCTCCATGCTACTAGGGTGGCCTTCTGTGTTGTCCTGGTTGCATCTTTTAATTGTTATAACAATGCATTTGCCTTATGTGCCTTTTCTTCTGCCTACCTGCTCCTGTGAATAATAAGCAGCCCTAGTTGGGAATCTGAACTCAGGTTCTTGCCAAAGACTTCTAATTCAGCCTCACTGCTGTCCAATTCTTATCAAACCCCGGCTGGTGAAAACATTATTCATGGAGGATTGTCAAAGAACATGCATCCAAGTGTTTCTCTTAATTGCATCGACTTATCTTGTGCTTGATTTAACCTCATGCTGTTTTTGTACAGTTACATGCTGTATAGGTTTTTGGCCTAGGAGCAGTAGGCCATGCTGTGGGGCGCAGGTGTACAGTAGGCTGTCTCACTAGGTTTGTGTAAGTGCACTCTGTGATGTTCAATGAACCTCCTAATGATGCATTTCTCAGAATGTATCCCCATCATTAAGCAGCACATGACTGTACAGCTTCCTGTAGCTTTCTCAGTAACCTGGAAGAAGGAAGGTAAGATACTGCCATTGCCATTTAGAGAAAAGGCACAGAAGTAGCCACATATCATTGCTATGGTTAGAGCCCGTGTCCTAACCCCAAGCTCAGTAGGCTTTCCACCACATCATAAAAATAATGAGCAAGTTCGGAGGAGGGAGAGAGGCAAATCCAACTTGGAGGATTAGAAATGGCTTCATGGAGAAGGCGGCATTTGAGATGAGATGTGAACAGGTAAAGAGGGAAACAGGAGGGAAGAACTCACAGCAGAAACAGTATAGAGTGGTGAGGAATCTGGTCTGACCAATAATAAAAAAATGGTAATCAAAGGACTGAAAAAACAGAAGCCAAGCCTAGAGGGTTTGGGTGTGAAAGTGTAGTCTTTCCTGAGAACCACAGGTGCCTGACACCAGATCAGCACATCCTATATAATAAAAGCCCAATATGCTAAGTGTCTGACCGTTCGTTCAACCATTCGGCCAGTTGCTATGATGTGCACTGACCACCAGCGGGTAGACACTCCAACTAGTAGGTTAGCTTGCTGCTGGGGTCCGGCCGATTGGGACTACATGAGACAGGGCGGACACTCCCTAGAGCACTCCTGCAGTCCCCCCCTCCACCCAGTTGGCCAACTTTCTGCGTCCCTCCTCAGTCCCGATTGTGCACCAGTGGGGGTCCCTTGGCCTGACCTTCACCCTCTCAAAATCCAGGACCCCTCGGGGGATGTCAGAGAACTGGTTCCAGCCAAGGGACCCCACCAGTGTATGAATTCATGCACCGGGCCTCTAGTTATAAGATAAAAGTAGAGAAGCCTAATGAATTAGATCACCAGAGAGATTAGCAATAGTAGAATGGCAATGGTGAGATGGAAGGACCCAATTTATCATGTGTTTATCTCCACCTTTACCCCTCATTAAACATTTTAGTGAACCAAGTACCCTTTACTTTCTTGATAAAAGGAGGGTTATTGGACTTTCCTGTGTCAGAAAAATTCTCAGTCTTGCAGTATCAAAAACACAAATACTACTGAGAGAGCTTCTCATGTAAGCATTATCAAGAATGAGCACAATTGGTTACATGAGGGGAAATGTTTTAGGAGTACCATTTTGTTTATAGAAATCATTTCACTTAAATTAGAAAATGCCATACCTTCAACTAAGCATAATCTTTTTAAAATTTCTTTATAACAGAGTTTTCATTGTTTTGACAAAATTTCAGAAATGACATTGTAGGAGAGGAAAATAATTTTCCCACTACCATTCTAAGATCTTGGCTGGTTCCCTGTAACCAAAGACAGATTAAAAAGAGAAAACACAAACAAACTTATTAATACATATATCTCTTATAGATACCTCCAGAAATGACTAACTCTCAGAGCTGGCTTAGAATTCAGGCTTAAATAGCTCCTTGAGTTTTCCTTCCTTTATCCAGGAATAAACAATTGCGTGTTCCTAAAGGAAATACTCTTACAATGAGTTAGATAGAAATCAATCATTGCTGCCCAGCTGGTGTGGCTCAGTGGTGGAGCATCGACCTATGAACCAGGAGGTCATGGTTTGATTCCTAGTCTCCCAGTTGGGGCACATGCCCAGGTTGCAAGCTTGATCCTCAGGAGGGGGCATGCAGGAGGCAGCCGATGGATGATTCTCTCTCATCATTGATCTTCCGATCTCTCTCTTCTTCTCTCTCCCTATCTCTGAAAATCAATAAAAACATATTTTTTAAAAAACAGAAAGAAAGCAATCATTGCCAATATTTGGGTTCTTTGGCCTCTGATCACTATTGGAGGAGTGAGAGAGTGCTTCCTGTACAAGCTAAGGAGGCTGCATTGTTTTTGGCTTCTCCCCACCACTTCCCATTCCTGTAACTATAGGGAGCAGTTAGCCTCTGCTCCCACGTTGGTAACTAATACGACAGTCATTCTCCCAACCCTCCAGATAAAATACAGATGCCCAGAGAAATTTGAATGTCAAGTAAAGAACAAATAATTTTTAAATGTAAGTATGTCTAAAATTTTGCATGAGACATACTTATTCAAATTTAACTGAATATCCTGTTTTTCTTTTTCCTACATATGGCAAGTCTATTTAATCATTTAACCATAATTTCTGTTTTTCTCAGTCTTAAACCTAGGCTCCTATTTCCCAGGTTCTTTAGCAACCTATGGGTAGAAAAAAGATGTTGGCATTACAAAGTATTAGCAAGGATGTGCAGCAACTAGAACTCTCATACATTACTGATGGAAGTGGAAATTGGTACCACTACTTCAGAATACT
The DNA here is from genome assembly GCF_963259705.1 of Myotis daubentonii. Classification (NCBI taxonomy): domain Eukaryota; kingdom Metazoa; phylum Chordata; class Mammalia; order Chiroptera; family Vespertilionidae; genus Myotis; species Myotis daubentonii. The sequence goes on from NC_081840.1 coordinate 178,899,797, forward strand.
GTTTAGCACTATTTACTAACCCTAGGACCCAGCAGTCTACCCCTGGGTATAGACATAACAAATACATACATAGTCCACTTGAAGATATGTACAAGATTATCCATAGCAGCACTATGCTATTTGTAATAGTCCAAACTGAAAGGAATACAATGGTAGAGTGGATAAAAAAAAATTGTGGTATATCTATATAATAGGGTATTATATGGCAATAAGAATGAATGAATTAGCCCTGGACAGTGTGGCTCAGTTGGTTGGGAGTCATTCGTGCACCAAACAGTTGCTGGTTCCATTCCCAGTCAGGGCACATGCCCAGGTTGTGGGCTCGATCCCTGGTAGGGGGAGTGCAAGAGGCAGCCCATCGATGTTTCACTCTCACATTGATGTTTCTCTCTGTCTCTCCCTCTCCCTTCCTCTCTCTCTAAAAGTCAATTTTTAAAAAAAGAATGAATGAATTATTGCTACATCTAATATGGTTGGATCTCACAATCATAATATTGAGCAAAAGAAGCCAGACACAGAAAAATAAATAATGTATATAACTAGGTAAACACAGGCCAAATGAGCCTCTGGTGTTTGAGGACAGAGGTTGCCTTTGGGCAGAGCGTAAGGCTCCCTAGGAGGGTAAGGAGGGCTCCTGGGGTTCTGGAAATGGCCTAGTCCTTGAGTCAGCTTGTGGTTACAAGAATTGTTCACTTTGTAGAAGCTCATCAATCATGTTTATGACTTCTGCACTTTACTGTATACACAGGGGTGGGCAGAGTAGGTCTACAGTTATAATACAAATAAGTAATACTATCTATACTAATAAAAGGGTAATATGCTAATTAGATCGGGTTGACCAGCCATCTTCCAGATGTCTGACTTCCTTCCAGACAAAGCCACGGTGGTGATGGCCAAGGCAGAGGCAGTTATGGTCGATCAGGCCAGCAGGGGAGAACAGTTCGGGGTGAGATCAGGCTGGCAATGGAGGGCAGTTAGGGGCGACCAGGCCAGCAAGGGAGGGCAGTTCGGGGCAAAATCATGCCAGCAGGGGAGGGCTGTTAGAGGTGACCAGGCAGGCAGGCAGAGGTGGTTAGGGGCAATCAGGCAGGCAGGTGAGTAGTTAGGAGCCAGTGGTCCTGGATTGCAAGAGGGATGTCCGACTGCCAGTTTAGGCCCTATCCCGCAGGGACAAAACCATCAGTTGGACATCCCCTGAGGGGTCTCAGATTGGAAAGGGTGCAGGCCAGGCTGAGGGAAAACCGCGCCCCCCCCTCCCTGCACGAATTTCGTGCACCAGGTCTCTAGTAATTAATAAATAACAATACAAGAATAAACTGTGTTTTGTGTACTCACAACTGTAGACCTACTTTTGTCCTACCTGTATATTGCTCTTCAATTAAAAGTTTTCTTAAAGAGAAAAAAAATGGTAGAACTGGATAGGTTAAACTGTTGACTTGGGAACAGTAAGCAGAAGTAAAAGAGGCAAGCATGGTGGTGGGACTAGCCACAGGACTTGCCACACAGGAGAGGAATTTCAGAGCAGGATGTGAATGAGTCCGTGGGGGATCCCGGAGTCACAGAATGATTCCTGAGTTCCAGTGTTTGCATTTTGAACATTTCTGAACTAAGAAGTGACGTGTTAGTTTTCATTCCTCACAGGGACTGCTTTTCAGGCCTATTGTAGACGTGACTTATGCATCTGCTGGGAAACTAGACAACCTTTAGGCTCCATCCTAAAGGTTGATGCTCTCTACACCACGGTTTCTCACCTCAGCACTGTTGACATTTGGGACTAGAAAACTCTTTGTTGTGGAGGTTGTTCTGTGCTTTGCAGTTCATTTAGTAACATCCCTGGTCTCTACCCACTAGATCAAATAGCACCTCACCCCCAGTTATGACACCAAAATGTCTCTAGATATTTCCATATGTCTCCTGGAAGTTACAATTGTCTCTGGTTGAGAACCAGTCCTCTAAACCTGTATTGTGGAACTCTAGGGCAAGTTTTTGAGTGACTGCTTTCAGAATATTAAAAATAATATGTACATATAAACACGTAAATAACTACATAAAAAGAAAGCAAAGTTAGTCACAAACTGCCTAGCTCCCAAAATTTACCTGAGAAGGGACATTCTAGGAAGGTCCTTACCTTTTATTCTTGAGCAGGGCTTGCTCATTTCAACTGGCTAAGAATTGTAATTCCTCATTGGTGGATTCAGTGGAAAGAAGAATAAAGGCTGTGGATTCCCCAGAACTAAGTTCAAGCCCCAGCCCTGCCACTCTGTCACTTTAGACATGTGATATGTTTTCTGGGGTTTTTTCCCTTTCTTCGTAGCCTTGCAGGAGAATGACCCACATCTTACAATAGCTAAGACTGTAAAGAAGTACGAGTAGGCAGAGGGATAGTATTGCATTTCCGCTTTATTTTTTTAATAATATTCACAAAGCGCTTACATTATGCCAGATATTACTCAAAGGGCTTTTCAGATATTAACTCATTTAGTCCTTCTGACAACTTCAGAAGCTAGGTCCTGTCAATACCCTATTTCACAGATATGGAAACTGAGGCACAGAGAAGCGATTACGAAGAAGACAAGGGGCCACACTCAGTCTTTGAGACAAGCCTCATTTCTCATCTAGATAGGAAAGCGGTTGCACTGGTGATAATGATCGCTCCTTACTCTTGGCATTTAACCTCTTGTCTACAATAAAAGGCGTCTGATAAGCCTTAATTCCCTGAGGGCTCTGGTCTGCTGGGAATATTAAATAGAGAACAATGTTAACTGGGGATCAAACATGAAAATGCTTTGAAGGGTATAGTGCTCTATGCAAGGGTAAGCCACTGTCATCCTGGCAACACATCATGCGCAGATTTTTCCCATCCACTTTCACTGGCACTTAGACATTCTCTCGTGTATATGGTGATTTGCAGTTTTCAATGTGTCTTCACATACATGATCTTATTTGAGCCTCCCAAATACTAGCAATGACTAATTAATGATCTTATTTGAGCCTCCCAAATACTAGCAATAGCCTCCCAAATATTATCAATGATTCCTACTTCATTGGTCCTCTTATCACCACAGTCATTGCAGGATCTACATTCTAAAAGGCTACCTAGCCCTAACCGGTTTGGCTCAGTAGATAGAGCATCGGCCTGCAGACTCAAGGGTCCCAGGTTCGATTCTGGTCAAGGGCATGTACCTTAGTTGCAGGCACATCCCCAGTGGGGAGTGTGCAGGAGGCAGCTGATCGATGTTTCTCTCTCAGTGATGTTTCTAGCTCTCTATCCCTCTCCCTTTCTCTCTGTACAAAATCAATAAAATATATTTTAAAAATAAATTAAATTAAATTAAAGGTTACCTAGCCTAGCTGGTTTGGCTCAGTGGATGGAGTGTCAGCCTGTGGTCTAAGGGTCCCGGGTTTGATTCTGGCCAAGAGCACATGCCCGGGGTTGCGGGCTCAATCTCCAGTAGGGGGTGTTCAGAAGGCAGCCAATCAATGACTCCCTCTCATCATTGATGTTTCTATCTCTCTCCCCCTTTCTTCCTCTCTGAAATCAATAAAATATATATATATATATATTTTAATATTTTATAGATTTTCTACAGAGAGGAAGGGAGAGGGATAGAGAGCTAGAAACATCGATGAGAGAGAAACATCCATCAGCTGCCTCCTGCACAACCCCCACTGGGGATGTGCCCGCAACCAAGGCACATGCCCTTGACCGGAATCAAACCTGGGACCCTTGAGTCCGCAGGCCGACGCTCTATCCACTGAGCCAAACCGGTTAGGGCATGAAATCAATAAAAATATATTTTACAAAAATAAAATAAAAGGATACCTAGGTAAGTCCTGAGCACATTATAATTGAAGAACCACTGATCTCAACTGTGTCTCAGTATAGATCTATCCATGATATATAGGAGTACAAAATCTATCAATAAACACATCCACACACACACACACAAACATTAGACTGTGCCTATAATATACTTCTAAACATTTTACTTTAAGAATGGGAATTTAGCGATTTATAAGCATGTGGCATGAGTCCCTGTGTTAGATCAGGATTTGAATTTATTGAGTTAACAGATACACAGCACGTACTAGGATAGACGTGATTTGTACATATAGCAATTGCAGGATAGGCCCATTCCTGGATTTATATCAGAACTTCTTATTCTCGAAACTTACTCATTAGTTTGTTTGTTTACATCAAACCAGCAAAATTTTATCCTTACTCCAAACTAGTCAACACAACAAAAATGTGTTCAGTACTGTACAGGCAGTTATGGAAGGTATGAAGGACTGGAAGGATAGTTAAGACACTTTGCCCTAAAGTAATTTTTAGCTCTGGGGGTTCTTGAAAAGTGCTTGAGCTTGGTTTTCCATTTTGATATATTGGCTAAACTGACTGTGACTAGTTCTACTGATTTTTCCCCCTAAAGCATTGTTTTTATTAAAGAAATAATTTTCTTTTAAGAATATAGCCTTGCTGGTACATTTTTCTTTCTTTAATGGTACACACACACACACACACACACACACACACCAGCTGCAACTCTGTATATTTTGACTATACTGATTTTCCCAGTATATTTTTTAAAGGTAATGAATAATTCAGACTTGAGGTTGGCAGTATAACAGTCAGACTTGAACAACTCATTGCCTGTACAATTTATTCTTATCTGCAACTATTTCTCAGGTAATAGATTGAGTTCACATCATGTGCCAACTCTGATCAAATGGTAGCAGCATGCTGTACACTGTCAGAAAGTGAGGCACTTGTCCTAAGTGACAGAGTGGGAGAGCCATGACTTCAGTTCTATGGAACACCAAAGCCTTCATTCTTCTTTCCATTTATGTCGACCAACCAGGAATAGCAGTTGTCTAGGATTCTAAGATACATCCAGTGGAAATAGATTCCACATTCTGGGATCAATTAGCAATGTCTCCTGTGGGTGTAGGAATGAGCCGTTGATGTGCAGCTGGCTACACTCCAACCTTTCCTCCTGCTCCAAAAAGCTAGTGCCTCTACTGTTATCATGTATTTCCCAGTCTTTCTTTCCCCTAAGCATTTCCCCTCACTATTCCCACACCAAGAATGTTCTACTTTCTGTGCCCAGACAAGAATCCATGACCTTCTATCAGACTTCCAGCTTCTCCAGAACTGGGGGATAATTCTAGTTCTGCTAGTTTGGAAAACAAAAAATAAAGAACACACACACACACACACACACACACACACACACACACACACTTACCACTTCCCCTTTGGGTCACACCTGTCCTCTCAGGGCTGTGCAAATGTCTCTGCAGTTTTAGGACTTCCATTTTACCACTGGAAACCCCCACCTAATGAGTTTTCCATTTCTTCTCATTCAAATTTCTGTTACGGTACCTCTGGCTTTGTAATTATACCCTATACCAAAATGAAGCCAGTCTTGCTGGATATTAAGATTTTGAATGAATTATGCCTTTCTCTTTTTCTCCTCTTTTAATATGGTTCTGGGAGGAATCATATCAAAAGAGGAAGGGAGTTGGAAAAAATACAATTTAGATTTAAAAGCAGTCAGATTAGGCAATGTTACTATTAGGGTCCCCATCATTACTCTCACTTTTTGTATCAACCCCTCCCTTAAGAGGCCCTTGGGACTTATTAAACACTAGAGGCCCGGTGCATGAATTTATGCACAGGTGGGGTCCCTTGGCCTTGTTGGCAATCAAGGCCTATGGGAGGGCTGGCCGGCAGTGGGGGAGGGGCTGTGGGAGGTTGGCTGTGGGATCGCACTGACCACCAGGGGGTAGCTCCTGTGTTGGTCAGTACGTGTCATAAGATTGGTCAACCGGTCATTCTGATCATTCCAGTTGTTCGGTCATAACGGTCACTTAGGCTTTTATGTATATAGATACAGATTCCTCAATCCCTTTCCAGGCCTATTAAACCTAAATTTCTAGGGATGTATCATTCTTTTTTTAAAAATATATTTTTATTGATTTTTTTTTACAGAGAGGAAGGGAGAGGGATAGAGAGTTAGAAATATAAATGAGAGAGAAACATTGATCAACTGCCTCCTGCACACCCCCTACTGGGGTTGTGCCTGCAACCAAGGTACATGCCCTTGACTGGACTCAAACCTGGGATCCTTCAGTCCGCAGGCTGACGCTCTGTCCACTGAGCCAAACTGGTCAGGGCGGATGTGTCATTCTTAACAAGTTCCTCGGTTATAACACACATGTTAGCTTGCAATACCACAGTAGTGTTCTAAGACAAGATGTCTGTAGACAGAAACCAGTAGAAAATATCTGTTTTGTAGAGTATTTTAATTAATAAGACCCCATTACAACCAGAACTACAAAAGACTCCTATATAAAAACTTAAAACTTTGTGCCTTACCCTGCACAACTTTAAATTCACTTGATTAGACAAGGCAATACTATCCATTCTCAGGACTTTTAACCATCATCTCTCTGCTAATTCATTCTCTCCACAATACTGCATGTGGATAGGAGTCCCTGGTCAACCCTTTGCTATTTTTTCCTGTTGGTTAATAGTCTCTGCTCGACCACATAGCTGAATGTTTTCCTGCATTATCAAGAAAGATATTATTACCCTCTCAATTAAGCAGAGAGGAGAAAGACCTTTGGATTCTAATTAAATATTTACCTATACCTTGCAATTTCAAATATGATTCCTGGAAGGCTTTGACCGTAATTATATAGCCTCAAGCTAGCTGGTGTCCCCTTTGGGTCATAAAGCAAGTTCTTGATAACAAGTGTTAGAGACACCTTTCTAGGGCAGTTCAAAGTGCCTTTGGCTTTATTATTCGAGAGAACTTTGGTCCCTTTTTTAAAGGACTCAGCTGTTGGTAGAAATCAGTTGATAACAGCCACAGATCTGAGTAGACAGAATCACCCCGGAAGAGGAGCAGGATGGTGAAAAGCTAAGAAAATGCATTAGGAAGGACCGAGAAAGAGTGAAATGACACGTCCCCATAGCCACCAGAGTGGCTGCATCAGAATCGCCTCTTAAAAAATTTACACTCCCAGGGTCCACCCCAGGCTACTCAATCAGAAGCAAGAATCTGTCTTTTTAACCAAGCCCTAAGGATGAACCTAAGTGTGCAGCCCGGATAGGGAAGCATGGTGATAGAATTGTTAACTGGGGTTGTCACAGCGGAGGAAAACTGAAGGCAGCAAAGCCCAAGGACAATGGGGGGCAATGGGATTCCCGTGCAACTGGCCAAGGGAAGTGTTAGAAGTGAGCGGGGACCGAGACTACAGAGCACAGTACTATGGTCAGATTTGAAATAGTAAAGCAGCGAGTTTGGACGTTGGTAATTGTGAAAACAAACACATGTTCTCTTTTGAGAGTACTGACTGAGCTTCGGAGACTTCCCCTGATCGCAGAGTGAAATATAAAAAGTACAGGCACCACTTTGTTTGAGACACTGTTTCCTGGTAGTTTTGCAGCCAGTGGGTTTTTCTGCAGGACCTTGAAGACTCTTTTTATTTTCAGATTCTGACCTGACATCTTCACCAAAGGAAACCGAATGTTGTTTTTTTCTAAGTAACAGGGGCCTTCTATTAAAACTTTAGCTATCCGGATATCACTAATAGATACACAGGAACGCTGACCTTCGTTGGAAGCATCTGTTTTAATAACAATCTTATGGAAAAGTAAAGAACTCTATCTCAGAGTTCTCTTAAGGAACAACTGAGATAATGCCTGTGGAATACCTCTGTAAAAACTGATTATAATTGCTATTCAATAGAAACACTTCAAATGCAAAATAGACATTGTTCAGGGTGGTTGCCTTGAAAAAAAGCAACAACAACAACAAAATAATCTTGCTGATCAGTGCAAGGGGGAGTGAAAACCTGAGAGAGAAGCCTTCATCCCCTTAACTTTACGGTTTTAACTCCCAGATATCCACAGCAGCCAGGAAATGTTAGGCGACGTTAGGAGAATGTGAGCCGCCTTCCACAGGAGAGAGGGGATGAAAGGCCTTCTCAGCTGGCATCTATATTATATGGAGCTAATGCTTTTTGGGTTTTGTTTTACAGGCAGTGACCTTTGCAGTGATCCTAAAAAATGAACCCCGTTGTCACACAGCCAAGGTATGGTGCAGGAGGTTCCACGGTCAGCGACTGGCAAACCGGCGCGTTTGACTGCTGCGCCGACATGGGGATTTGTAAGTGCACACAGCCATTGCTTCTCCGTGACTGCTAGTAACTATGCGGACTATTAGCATAACAAAAACTGGGTTTACTTATCCTTCCATGTGTCACTCTCTAACTCAGAAGTCACAAGCCCTGGGTGGATTTAGCCACCAGGTGTGTTTTGTTTGTCCTGTACATGTGGCGCCTTCTTGATGTACTAATTTTAATATAGTAGCAAACATCGAAAAATCAGATTTCACACAAAAATCCAGCTTTTCGATCTAGATCTCCAGCTTCTCTTGAAAATGTGGAAAATCTGGAAAGATGAGTCCCCATTCTCACGTGGCAGAGGTCCGTCAGCTGCGGCTGAGGATTAGCCAAGCCCTTAAAAAAGGATTCTCGCTCTGCAGTTTGCCATATTTATGTTCACCATCCACTGTTTTGGGGGTTTTCCAACCTACCTCACTCATTTATTTTATCTGCCTGGCCTTGAGTGTGTGGTCCTTGTTTAGATCAATCACCTCTTTTTAAATGTCTGACCTCTGTAGTATCACCATGTTCTTTTTTTTTAAATATTTTTTTTATTGATTTCAGAGGGGAAGGGAGAGGGAGAGAGAGATAGAAACATCCATGATGAGAGAGAATCATTGATTGACTGCCTCCTACACACCCCACACTGAGGATTGAACCTGCAACCCCGGCATGTGCCCTGACTGGGGATCGGACCGTGATCTCCTGGTTCATAGGTCGACACTCAACTGCTGAGCCATGCCAGCCGGGCTCACCATGTTCTTGACATGCTTCTCCAGTTTTCTATTTACCTCTTCCTTTCCTGAGAAGCTGACTATGCTTTCCGGCTTGCAGTGATACTCTTGTGGCTGTCCCATTTCAGCAAGCAGTGTAGAATTTTTATTTTACTGACATAATTATTTTGCATGACCAACCACGCTTTTGCATGAGAAAAGTGTCCTTATTTCAGAGCCTATTGCCATATGAGCTGCAGGTGCTCTGTGTGGAGCACCTTTCCAGTGTCTTTGAGAAACAGTCTCCTTATTTTTAAATTATTTTTATTTTTTGGTACATGACGGAGGTTCCAAGTTCATTAGAGATAGTCTTTTGTATAAATCAATCAAAAATAAAAAAAGGACTTTCTTATCTTACTTGGGGTACAGCATTATCCAAACTCCACCTCAGCCCTAGCTGGTTTGGCTCAGTGGATAGAGCGTCAGCCTGCAGACTGAAGAGTCCCAGGTTCAATTTTGGTCACGGGCGCATGACAGGGTTGTGGGCTTGGTCCCCAAAGTGGGGTGTGCAGGAGGCAGCCGATCAGTGATTCTCTCTCATCATTGATATTTCTATTTCTCTCTCTCCCAGTTCCTTCCTCTCTGAAACCAATAAAAATATATTTTTTTAAAAACCCACCTCAGAGCTTTCCAAAATAGACTTTCACTCAGAGCATGTTTGAGAACCTTTCCTGTTTGTTGCCATTTCCTTAGGCCCACTTTTGGTCTTATGCAGATTCCTTAAAGTGAGATTGCAGTAAGCTCTTTAAGCTTTCCATGCTAATATCCCTTAACTTCTGCTTGCTTCCGTCCTCCTGTCGCTAACAGGGCTCTGCTCTTTGCCTGTATGACCATCTAAAACCTATTCCTCGTTGCTTTTCTCATTTTTGGCACTAAAGGACTTCTCCACTCTCCCCTTTCTGACCCTAAACACCCTCCCAGGTTTTCAGAGGGCTTTTCAGACCTCCGGACACCACAAACGTCCTACACACACATGGCCCCAACGTAAACTAGGGCTGGGAAGAGAGATCAGTTTTACATGCTCAGTTTGACAAGGCAGAAGCCTTTACAATCAAATCTGACCTGATGCTATGACAGGCACATTTTCCCCAGTCCCCGGACAGTCGGGCCCAAAAGCAGTGCATAAGGAGCCAGGGACCACACTCAGAGGGTCTCAGAGGGTCTGAAGGCCAGTTCCCGGGCAAGCACCTATTTGAGAGCGGGTGATCTGGTGGAAACCACGATGACTTGCACTAACTCCCCTGTGTGGTTTGACTCTCACTCAGGCCTCTGCGGGACTTTCTTCCCTCTGTGCCTTTCGTGTCAGATTGCCTCTGACATGGAAGAATGCTGCTTATGTGGAGCATCTGTCGCCATGAGGACCTTGTATCGGACTCGATACGGCATTCCGGTGAGTCACCCCAGGGTCCAGGGCCGGTGGTTTTAGCCCAGACACCCGAGGGCTTTCCTTTAGTCCATGATTGCCCTCCTCACCTTCATGCCTTGGCCTAGTCTTTTCTCCATCACCATCCTAACCTCTAGAGTGGTTTACAGGGGCAGTGTGGCTACCTATACTTTGGGATATATTTATAATAAAATATCTTATTGATCAGTAGATGTGTCCGAAAAAGTTGCTAGTGGTGAGTAGGTGAGGGGCAGAGGCCAGTACGGGAGCCTTAGCCTCTCCTGGCTTTACCCAGAGTCACAAGGGGCCTGCAGCCTGCAGGGCGGGTGACGGTTTCTCACCGAGCCTTGGTAAGGAGAGCTCAGGGCATCCTCTCCACGCTGTCCCGCTTGCCTCATTGGCAACTCGTAAGGAAGCATTCATTCATGAAAAAGGGACCACTGAGCACCCAGAACCTTGTTAAATCATAGGCTGATGTTCATTATTCAGTGGGGACTTACTGAGTACATAGAACATGCCAATTACCGTTGCAGATGCTAGAGACATGTCAGTGAACAAAGGAAATCAAAATCCTTGTCTTCATGGAGTTTACGTTCTTTTATTTTTTTAAGCCTTTTCAACATAATTTCAGACTTAATGAAAAGTTGCAGAAATGGTACAAAGACTTCCTGAAAACCCTTTGCCCAGATTCCCCAAACAGTAAAAATTTGCCACACTTGTTTTATTTTTCTCTTTACCTTATCTATTTTTTTCCCCCTGAGTCATTTGAGGGTAGATTACAAACTTGATGCACTATTACATCTTTTTCAGTGTGTTTCTTAAAAACAAGGACATTTTCTTATATAACCATAAAACAACGATCAAAATCAGGAATTTAACATTGATACAATACTAGTAGCTAATCTATGGATCTTATTTGAACTTTACCAATTATCCCAACACCATCCTTTAGATGAAAATAAAAGCAATCTGGGATCACACATTGCATTCAGTTGTCACACCTCTGCAGTCTCATACAATAAGAAACAGTTTCTCAGTCTTTCTTTCTTCTTCTTCTTCTTCTTCTTCTTCTTCTTCTTATTCTTATTCTTATTCTTATTCTTATTCTTATTCTTTTTTAAGGAACATAGATCAGTAGACTCCCTCAGCTTGGTTTGTCAAATGTTTTCCCATAATTAGGTTGTACACTTTTGGCAGAAACTCCACAGAAGCTGTGCTGTGTTTGCCATACACTGTATCAGGAAGCACATGACATCCATTTACCCCATTATGTGTGATGTTACACTTGGTTAAGATAGTGTCTGCCAGGACCGTCCACTATAAAGTTGCTATTTTCCTCTTTATAATGGACTAGGGCCCAGTGCATGAATTCATACACCTTGAAAGGAACTGTGGGCCTTGAGGCTTCGGTGGGCACAGGGGCAGGTCTCAGCCCCTCCTCCGTGCTCCCGCCCAGCCCCTCCTGCCACGGCCCTGGGTTCCCTGCCTGCTGGCAGTCCCCCTCCCACCGCCACTCCCACGTGCTGATCACGCAGGTCCTGCTCGCACCCGCTGACAACACAGAGCGATTGGGGCCAGTGCCAGCAGCAGGGCCAGCGCCGTTAGTGGGTGCAAGAGGTGGCTGCTGCCCCAATCGCCCCTCAGGAGCAAGGGGAGGTGGAGAAGCCCTCAGGGACAATCAAGGCTGGCAGCCCCTCACACCTGCTGATGGTGCCAAGAGATTGGGACCAGCACAGGGTGTGGGCAGCGGGTGTGAGTGCTGGGCGGGACCATGGCACATGGGAGCAAAGAATTTTCAGTAATCACCAGAGGCTCCCGCGATGACAGCGACGGGTGCCCCACCTTGGTCTGGCGCCCCCACTCACCTGCTCCACCATCCTGCCACAGCCGACACCCGCCATGTTCCATGCGTGCCCCCTGGTGGTCAGAGAACATCATAGCGACCATTGTTCGGTTGTTCGGTTCTCCCACCGTTCAGTCTATTTGCATATTAGGGTTTTACATATGGAGATAGGATCTTGTAGGGAGATGTAAATGTCCTGTTCTTCATCAAACTTTCACCCACTAGTTCTAACATTCATTGAAGATTCTTGCCTGCATCAGTTATTATTATGATGGCTGCCAATGGCAGAGCTTACACTCTAATGGGAAGAGATAGTTACAATATAACTAAGTAAAAGTAAAATATATAGGATAGTGATGTGCTACAGAGAAAAGGAAAGCAAGGAAGAGGAAGAGTGTTGAAGTTTCTAATTTTAAATAGGGCTATCAGGAAAGACCTCGGTCAGAAAAGGCCTGAAAAAGGCCCAGGCAGAAGAAAGAGATCGATCTGAGGCCTTGAAGTAGAACTTAGCTGGAATGTTCCATCCAGAAGCAATTGTGGAGTGGGGGATAGGAATAGAGTGTGTGGGGGTATGGAATAGAAGAAGATGATGCCAGAGCATTAGCAAGGGCCTTGGAGGCGATAAGAACGTTTACTCTGAGTGAACTGGGAAGTCACTGACATGTTCTAAACAAAGACTGATATGATGGGTTCTTGCTCCTGAAAACTTAACCTCTGCCCCACTCATTGCTCCTATGGGAGGAGAGCAAGTTGTTAATCTTCCTAACCTTGGCTCCCTCGCTGATAAAAGGATGCCTTCGCTAGCTTGGTGCAGTAAAGGTCACATAAGATAATGCATGGAAAAGGCTTAGCACAGAGCCTGGAAAGAGATAGTGATCAATAAATAACAGTTATCATTTTTGTTCTTATCTCAGAACATGACTCAGCTGATTTCCCAGGGCAGGGTTGGGTTCAGGCCTGCCTCCATTTCTCCCCTGTGCTTGCTCAGCACCGGACTCTCAGCACTCCCTGCAGCTCTCATGTGTGCCACTCACAAGGCAGATAACACATGGGAGTTCTTAACTTTGGGACTGAACCGTGGACTTCCTAACATTACAGGCAAAGTGTCATGTGTTTGTAGTTATATATATGGGTGTGAGTGGATTTCTCAAATTGGCCCCTCACACCAAAATGGGATAAGAGAAGGAGCACTTAGCTGGACTCTATATGATAAAAGTTCTGGGTTCTGCTCAGCAAATAGCTCATTTTTTGACTCTGGGAAATCATTTGGCGGCATTGGTTTTCTCATCTGCCATGAGGAAGTTGCACAAGATGATTCTACAGTCATTTCTAGGTCTAGGCTTCTATGACGGAATTCTTGGCGTACGTTAAGTAAGTGTATTTACAGACACTGTATCTCCCTCCTTGTAACAGACCTTTAAAATGTTGAGTAAAACCCAGCCGGCGTGGCTCAGGAGTTGAGCGGTGATCTATGAACCAGGAGGTCAGGGTTCACATTCCCAGTCAGGGCACATTGCAGGCTCGGGTTGCAGGCTCAACCCCCAGGAGGGGGCATGCAAGAGCAGCCAAGCAATAATTCTCTCTCATCATTGATGTTTCTATCTCTCTCTCCATTCCTCTCTGAAATCAATTTATATGTATATAATGGCAAGTAATTCCTAGGACTAATTTATGCTTTCTGCTTTGTTTCCTGTTTACATCTGTGCAAAATCTCCTGGTGCTGCTACAATGCAGCCTCTGACTGATTGGCCCCTCCCTTCGTGGACTAGCCAATACAGCATCCCTTAGGCCAGCGGTTCTCAACCTGTGGGTCACGACGCCTTTGGCGGTCAAACGACCCTTTCACAGGGGTCGCCTAAGACCATCAGAAAACACATATATAATTACACATTGTTTTTGCGATTAATCATTATGCTTTAATTATGTTCAATTTGTAACAATGAAAATACATCCTGCATATCAGATATTTACATTACGATTCATAACAGCAAAATTACGGTTATGAAGTAGCAACGAAAATAATTTTATGGTTTGGGGTCACCACAGCATGAGGAACTGTATTAAAGGGTCGAGGCATTAGGAAGGTTGAGAACTACTGCCTTAGGCCAAGGAGGGCACAGCCTCTGCTGGAGAGAAGGAGAAAGGAAACAGCTACCATCTGCTGGGATAGGATTTTGACATGTAATTGCTCATTTACTACTTAAAAACTTTTTATGGCGCCAAGACTGTGGTCTCCACTTTATAGATATGGAAACCAGGCGTGAGACAGGCTTACGGTCACAGAACATGGAAATGCTGGTTTATTCTAACTCCAAATGTCTGGTTTCTCCCACTTGATCATCCTGCCTGCCTGCGTAGATGTGTGGGCAACCATGTACCACAAGTCATTCATTTATTCGCTCAATCAATGCTTCTGTAAGTGCTGATAACAAGAACCTTTTTAATCAGAGAAGTACTAGTCCAGTTTAACCAAGCAGAGTGGTGAATGCAGTCTTTGTTTCTGGCACCCATTTCCCAAGAAGCTATTCCCCTTAAGGCATTTGTATCCCTTATTATTAACTTCAACATGATGTCAACCTGTAGTTCATTTCTCTTTCTTTGAAAAAGGAACATTTTTTTCTTCCCTATAGTCTCTATATGTATATTATGAAACAGACTTAGAATCAAGTTGTGTTTTCTATAAGTTTCCCTAGGTTTCTCAGCAAGTAATAGTGGGATTTTTTTTTCTCCCCTAAAAACTACCTGAGCCCGACCAGTGTAGCTCAGCGGTTGAGCATTGACCCATGAACCAGGAGGTCATGGTTCGATTCCTGGTCAGGGCACATGCCTGGGTTGCAGGCTCGATCCCCAGTAGGTGGCATACAGGAGGCAGCTGATCAATGATTCTCTTTCATCATTCATAATTCTATCTCTCTCTCCCTCTCCCTTACTCTCTCTGAAATCAATGAAAAAAATGCATATATATATGTTTTAAAAACAATCTGAGGTAAATAGACAAGGCATAGAAATACTGTCTTATTACTAATGAGAATGTTTTCTTCTTTGAGGCATAATGGTGGTTTAATGAAGGTTTAAAAGATTTTTAAAAGTAAAAAGTAAATAATGAATTAAAGGCTGAAAAGTACAAGTTCTATGAGGAAAGATTAAAGAAACTGTGGATTATTTATCAGGGAAAAAGAGAAGCCTACAAGACTGAATTATCTTCAGGCTGAATATCTGTTCCTCCCTCTGACAAGGGGCACAACTTTAGACGAGTTTTAACACTGCTATTCATTTGTCCCCCTTTTCCCCACATGCTTACTCTGGTAGATGAGAATCAAAATTATTACTGCAGCAATAGAAAATTTTTCATAAAAAATAGAGCACTTGCTCTGGCCAGTTTTTCTCAGTGGTTAGAGCATTGGCCTGAGGACCAAAGGGTCCCGGGTTCGATTCCCGGTCAAGGGCACATACCTTAGTTGTGGGTTCAATCCCCAGCCCTGGTCAGGGCGTGTGCAGGAGGCAACCAATTGATGTGTTTCTCACACATCGATGTGTTTCTCTCCCCCCGTCCCCCGCCTCCTTCCACTCTGTCTGAAAAATCAATGGAAAATATATCCTTGGGTGAGGATTTAAAAAAAAAGAATAGAGCACTCATAATCTCAACGTTTAGGAGCTCCTAACCCTTATAAACTCAATCTGCCATAGCTACCGCTTTCTTCCTCATTATCTCTCTGCTCACACTACAAATTGGGAATTGTATTTACTCAACACTTTTTAAAAATTTTGTGCTATCAAAAAAAATGGAGCTCAAAATTATTTCAATCCATCAAGTCACACCATCATAGAATCTGGTTGTCAGACTAGAGTTCCCTGGATCACCCAGTGCCTCCCACCCAAAGCAGGGTTCCTCCAAGGGCATCTCTACCAGAGGATCAGTGAGAGCCCACCTGGACTCTGCCAGAGAGAGGGCCCTCAGAACTTTGAAAGCAGACCATGTATGGCTTTTCCAAACATCATTCGTTCCCTTCTTTCTTTCCCCCCATAATTATATGTCCCTCTCTCACTTCGGACTTTCTCCCCTGCAGAACATGAGAGATGCCAATGAAAATGGCTGAGGGATTCAACATGAGGCTTGGTCTGGCACTGCTCACCAACTATAGAAAAATTGGTGCAGTACACCACTTGCTTTAAAGGGAACCATTCCAGAAAGACCAAGCGCTGCCACCCATTTGCTATGTGATCTTAGCAAGTCTTTTAACTTCTCTGGGTCATTAGAAAAGTGGGAATAATGTCACAGAATCCTCATGACAAGTGACAAAATGTATGTTTTAAAGAGGTTGGAAAAGCTATACAAATGCAGGGCATTGTGTGACTGTGTTTATAGACTACATGTGGACTCATGTGTCTATTTGTGTGTGTTTTTTTAACAGGGATCCATTTGCAATGACTTCCTAATGCTGATGTGTTTCCCTAACTGCGCCCTTTGTCAACTCAAGAGAGATATTAAAAGAAGAAAAGAAATGAATGCTTTTTAAAGATGTTCGGTATGTTGGTGGGAATTCCTGATTTATGAGTATCAAAATAAAATTTCAAAGCCATCTTTTATTTCCTTGGTACTGTCTCACAGAGACATGAGATACCCTTTAACAGATGAAGGGCAAATGACTTTTAATTGCCAGTCTACACCAATCAGTTGGTAGCCAGCTTTCCAGAGCCCGGATGGAAAGGACTAAGCCTAGTTGCATAGGGATTGTGTGACTTTTTAAAGGTGTCTGCCACAACAGGAGTGGCCATGTGATGCACCAAATAAACCATGCCCATCTTAGATACCCCATAACCTAAGGAGGTAGAGATATGTGCATGACCGAATACTCATCTGTCTAAGCCTGGATCTCAGTCACTGCCGCCAACAGTGACCAGCTGAGACGCTATGCTGTGTGAATGCACCTACTTATGTGTTCTTATCAGTACCACAGTATTAAAACAGTAATTCATTCTCCAAGGTGGTAGGAGACTCTTTTGGTCTCTATAAATTATGTATGGACAATTCTCTGAGTTATCCAAAATGCCTGATCACATTTTTAATCTCCTCACTTCTTCCTGTTTCTCTCAGGCAAGAGGGCAGTGGCTTATCCAGTTCCATCTTTCAATTTCTTCTGCCAATCCCCGTAACATTTGCAGTCAGAGTTTAACTTTCACATGGAAATGGCTATTCTCTGTAAAAGTCCTTGGTCAGGATGGTGCATTCACATGTATGATTGGTTGATGCTCTCTCTAAACTATGTTCACCTGCAGCACAAAGTAATGTCCTCTTCATGAACCATGCTTCAGTGTGTTTCATTTTTAGTGCCATTTTATTGTCCTTCTGCTTGTTTTATAAATATATTTTATTTTTTGTTAATCCTCATCCGAGGATATTTTTCCATTGATTTTTAGGGAGAGTGGAGGAGAGAGGGAAAGACAGAGAGAAACATCGATGTGAGAGAAACACATCTATTGGTTGCCTCCAACTAGGGCCAGGGCCCAAGGAGCCTGCAACCAAGGTACGTGCCCTTGACCGGAATTGAACTTGAGACCGTTTGGTCCACAGGCCAACTCTCTAGGCCAAACCGGCTAGGGCCGTGGTTGGCAAACTGCGGCTCGCGAGCCACATGTGGCTCTTTGGCCCCTTGAGTGTGGCTCTTCCACAAAATACCACGTGCGGGCGCACGTACAGTGCAATTGACACTTCGTGGCCCATGCGCAGAAGCCGGTTTTCGGCCTGGGCGAGTCTATTTTGAAGAAGTACTGTTGATATTTGGCTCTGTTGACTAATGAGTTTGCCGACCACTGGCTAGGGCATGCCTTCTGATTGTTTTAAATGGCTTCCCTCAATGACCGAAGTGCTTAACTCACTTTCAAGCAAAGTCAAGATGGAGAGTTTTCTTATCATTATACCCTCCCTCCTAAGAATTGACTATTATCTCTCTTCCCAAGCAGTGATACTTTAAAAAAAAATAAAGTTTTTATTGATTTGAGAGAGATAAGAAGGGAGAGGGAGAGAGATAAACATTGACCAGAGAGAAACATCAATCAGCTGTCTCCTGCATGCCCCCTACTGGGGATGGAGCCCGAAACCCAGGCAGGTGCTCTGCCCAGGAATCCAATCAGTGACCTCTCAATGCATAGGATGATGCCCAACCAACTGAGCTACATTTGCCAGGGCAACAGGGATGCTTTTCTAAAGGCCCATGTTACCAACCTGGCTCAGAATTTGATGCCAAAGTTGCCCTTAAGGAATTAGAATGTGGCAGTAGACTGGTCTAGTCATCATGAAAAAGATTGTTTCAGGTTCTCTGCTTTTTAGATACTATTACCTTCACATGTTTGGTGATTCATTGTCATTTGGTAACAGAAGTGAACTATAGCCATCTACAGAGCATTCCGTTGGTTGCTCAACCACCTAGCAATAGTGCCTGACACATAGTCGGCACTTAATGTTGTGGATGAAAAAGTGAACACAAGTTTCAGCCAAAAAACAAATTGAATCCCTAACCTAGGAGGCTCATCTAATTCTTAACTGGTGGTCCTGACTCCTCCTAATAAACTGTATTGAACCAGGAGCCATTATTTGGTGTCGATTGTAAATATGTAGAAATTTGGCAGTACAGTAGGGGTGGAATAGAAGTTTTGATATCTGGAACAAAATCATATAAAGAAAGATGGGACCAATAAATCCTAATTTTTCATTCATTTGTTCTTTTTTTTTTTTCTTTTTCTCTCTGATTCCTACAGGTAAAATTTCAATTGTGGTGAAAAAAAAATGCTGGAATGAAATGCTGCATTTATTAAGTGCTATCTCACCTCAAATATTATAAATTAATGCAATTAATTCTATGGTTTCAAATGGCTTCAAAAATGGCTTCATTTTTATTTCCAGTTAATTTTGAAAGAGATATGTTTCCACTGCTATTCTGTAAGATAACTGCCATTAAAAACATTGATTCCCTCAACAGTTCTTGTGTCTTTAAATACTACTTCATGGGAAATTACAGAAATTTTTTAAAAAATGAACCCAAGGCTGTCAAAGTTGAATGATGGGTAGGTGGAGATTCTTTATTCTACTTTTCTACCCTTATATGTGTTTGAAAATGTCCACAACAAAGGTTTTTAAATGTTGTCAAGTAAAAAGCTTTTATTATTTTGGATTTTCCCTCCACTGGAGGTTGGGCACAACCCTGTGTTGTCCTTCACTTCAGGCGAGTGTGGTCTCCTCCCACCGTGGCCCCCTGTCCCCTCTCTGCCAGAAGCCCCACTCCTGCCACCCCCACTCCCACCCACTGATGGTGCCGGCCCTGCTTGCACCCACTGATGGCACAGAGCGATTGGGGCCGGTGCCAGCAGCGGGTGGGAGCAGGGCCAGCACCGTCAGCAGGTGTGAGCAGCGGCTACCTGCCCAGATCACCCCTCAGGAGCAGGGGGAAGTGGAGAAGCCCTGAGGGGCGATCAGGGCTGGCAGCTGCTGCTAGCACCCACTGATGGCACTGAGTGATTGGGGCCAGCACCAGGCACCGGCAGTGGGTATGAGCGGCAGCTCTGGCGCCGGCAGTAGGTGGGAGGGAGCCGGCACCGGCAGCTGGTGGAAGCACCAGGCGGAATCATGGTGAACAGGAGCAAAGAATTTTCAGTAACCACCAGAGGCTAGCCCTGATAACAGCAACCGGCTCCCCACGTTGGTCTGGCTCCCCCACTTACCTGCTCCACCATCCTGCTGTGGCTGATGTCCACCATGTTCTGTGCTCTGCCACCTGCTGCCAACGCCCACCATGTTCCACACATGCCCCCTGGTGGTCAGCGCACTTCATAGTGACTGGTTGTTCTGCTGTTCGGTCTATTTGCATATTAGGGTTTTATATATATACTAGAGGCCCGGTGCATAAAAATTTGTGCACTCAGGGGGGAAGGGAGGGTCCCTCAGCCCGGCCTGTGCCCTCTCACAGTCTGGGACCCCTCGGGAGATAACGCCCTGCTGGCTTAGGCCCGCTCCTGGGTGGCAGAGGGCAGGCCCAATCCCTAGGTGCAGCCCCTGGTTGGGCTCAGAGCAGGGCCTATTGGGGAGTTGGGGCGCCGCCCCCTGTCATGCACAGAGCAGGGCAGATTGGGAGGTTGCGATGCCACCATCAGTCACGCTCAGGGTAGGGCCGATTGGGGGATTGGGGCACCGCCCCCTGTCACACTCAAGGCAGGGTCGATAGGGAGGTTGCGGCGCCACCCCCTGTCATGCACAGAGCAGGGCCAATCAGGGGGTTGGGGCGCTGCCCCCTGTCACACACAGAGCAGGGTCGATCAGGGGGTTGGGGAGCTCCCCCCTGTCACGCACAGAGTAGGGCCGATAGGGGAGTTGGGGCACCGCCCCCTGTCACCCACAGAGCAGGGCCGATCAGGGGGTTGGGGCGCCACCACTGTCACACTCAGAGCAGGGCCGATGGGGAGGTTATGGCTCTACCCTGTCACACACAGAGCAGGGCCCGTGGGGGGCGGTGATGGGGGGGGTTGTGGCCCCGCACCCTGTCACACGCAGAGCCACAGGGCGATCAGGGGATTTGGGCACTGCCCCCTGTCACGCTGATCCCGGTGCTGGCAGGCATATTACCCTTTTACTATATAGGATACAGGCCTGGTGCATGGGTGGGGCTGGCTGGTTTGCCCTGAAGGGTGTCCCGGATCAGGGTGGGGGTCCCATTGGGGTGCCTGGCCAGCCTGGATGAGGGGCTGAGGGCCGTTTTCAGGCTGGCTGGCAACTGAAGCTCCCAGCCTCTCCTTTTTTTCTTTTTTTTTATTCTGGGATTTATTTACCTTCTATAATTAAAACTTTGTTGCTTTCGGAGCTCAGAGCTGAGCCGCAGCAGGTGGGGAACCTTGGCTTCCTCCATCACTGGAGCAAGCAAGCCTCCTGTTCACTTCAGCTGCCTGGCTGCCGGCCACCATCTTGGTTGGGTTAATTTGCATATCTCACTGATTAGCCAATGGGAGGCATAGCGAAGGTACAGTCAATTACCATGTTTGTCTATTATTAAATAGGACTAGTATAGATAGATAGATGATAGATAGATAATTAACATATAACATTGTATTAGTTTTAGGTGTACCACATAATTGAAAACTGATTACTATAATAAGTTTAGTTAACATCTATCACCACACATAGTTACAATTTTTTTTTCTTGTGATGAGAACTTATAAAATTTACTCTCTTGGCAACTTTTAAATATGCAATGCAATATTATTAACTACAGTTACCATACTGTACATTATATCCCCAGGAATTATTTATTTTATAACTGGAAGTTTTTATTTTATTTTTTTTATTTTTATTTTTTAAAAATATATTTTATTGATTTTTTACAGAGAGGAAGGGAGAGGGGTAGAGAGTTAGAAACATCAATGAGCAAGAAACATCGATCAGCTGCCTCCTGCACACTCCCTACTGGGGATGTGCCCGCAACCAAGGTACATGCCCTTGACCGGAATCGAACCTGGGACCCTTCAGTCCGCAGACTGACACTCTATCCTCTGAGCCAAACCGGTTAGGGCAAAGTTTTTATTTTTTTACTGTCTTCACCCATTTCATGCACACACATCCCTTCCTCTGGCAACCACCAATCTGTTCTCTATCAATGAGTTTGTGTGTGTGTGTGTGTGTGTGTGTGTGTGTGTGTGCGCGTATCTGTGTTTCTGTGTGGTTTTGTTTTTGTTTTAGATTTCATGTATAAGTGAAATCATTTGGTATTTGTCTTTCTCTGTCAAACTCATTTTACTTAGCATAATACCTTCAAGGTTCATCCATGTTGTTGCAAATGGCAGGATTTCCTTTTTATGCCTGAATAATAGTCCGCTATATGTATATATGCCACGTTTTCTTTATCCATTCATCTATTGGTGGACACCTACGTGGTTTACATGGTTTGACTATTGTAAGCAATGCAGCAATGAACATGGGGGTGCAGTTCACATACATTTCCAATGCAGAGCAATTTAGTTTCACCTCAGCTTTCTACACCTGGGAACCACACCCCAAAGGCACAGGATAACAGTGGAATTCGGTTATTAAACAAAATATATTTTCCATGTAGCTTATTAGAAAAGTACAGGTGTCAGAGGGGAGGGGAGAAGGGGGGCTGGGTGAAAAAAGGTGAAGGGATTGAGGAAAAATAAAAACTTCATAGACAGACAACAGTATGGTAATTACCAGAGGGAAAGGAGATGGGAGGGAAGGTAGGAAAGTGTCAAAGGGGTCTAAATGGTGATGGAAGGAGACTTGACTTGGGCTAGTGAACACACAGTACAATATACAGATGACATCACTTGGGTTCCAGGGTTTTAAACTCATAATGATGGTGTTCCCTTCCTCTCAATAAATTTGGGCATTTAATTAACATTTTTTAAAATAAAAAGAATATATATCTTGCAACCTCTCTGCAGAGTAATGCAGGGACATAGCCACAGGTACAAATACACAGAGGGCCCTGGAGCCTCCTGGGTTTGTGAAAATGGGGAAGTGGCATGTGAACAGGGGGCGGGGCCACGTGATCAGCCGGAAGTGCACACATCAGCTGCAGAGTTGGTCCTGATTCCCAATCCAGCGCTGCTCCATCCCCGCCGAGGGAAGCACCCAGGCCTGGTTCTCACCTGTGAAATGGGAATGATGTGGCAAGGGCTGGGTGGCAGGCTGACGCTGACTTTCTGCAGTAACAGGAACGGGCCAGCAGAGGGCGACAGACTCTGCCGCCTCCCAAGGCAGGCAGCTGGGCTGGGCGGAAACCACACCTGGTTCCCCTTCAGAAGGTGCAAGGGGGAGGCTGAAGGATGGCTTTGGGGCCAGGTGGGCATCCAGCTGCCCTGGGAGGCTTGTTCTGCCTCCCACTCTGCAGACGGGTCCCCTCTGGTGGCCGCACAGCGCAGGCTGAGCCCTCCAGGAGCTGGACGTCAGCACAGACTGGGTGCTCTCGGCATTTCCTCCGGGGGGGGGGGGGGGGGGCGGGGAGGAGGGGTGTGTGGTGGAGTGCCCACCTGGTGTCTGCACCCCATCTGCCTAAAAGGGTCAACCCCCCGGCCCCTCCCAGACTGGTTTGAGGACCCTGGGGCTGCAGGCAGGACCTGGGGAACTGGTGACCGGCTGGGGCCCGGGCTCAGCAGGTCCCTGGAGCTGCAGGGGAGCGCTGAGGGTGCCCGTGCTGAACGGGGCCCAGGGGATGAGAGATGCTGCCACGGAGCTGGGGTGGCATCGGGGACTTGGACCAGGAGGCGCCGGGGCAGAGCCAGGTCTCACAGAGCGAATGCGGGAAGTCTGCTGGTTTGCAGACCCCGAATCAATTTCATTTCGAGGTAAAACAAAACCTGCTGGAGAGGCAGGCGGTGTGAGCCAGACGGGAAAAATCATGGCACTTTGTAACCTAAGCCACAGACAGCGAGGGGAGGCGCGATGTTCTCCACGCAAGGCCCTCGCCCCAATGCAGCGGGACCCCGCCAACCGCCAAGGTTCCCGCCTGGGAGGGACCTTGGGACAAAGAGGGCAGCCGCCCAGAGGCACTGGTGCCATGACAGGGCCCCTGCTGCTGGGGGGGGGGGGGGGGGGGAGGCGAAGGGTGAAGCCCATCCGAGCAAAGGGCCGCAGGGTGAAGGGCCCTTTCCCAGAGGTCACAGGTCAAGGAGACAGAGGCTCTGGGCAGCGGAGGGTTGCAGTTTCAGCTCTGTCCTTTAAGAGGGCACGTGAGGATGGAGGAGAGGCCACGTGAAGACGAGGGGAGATGGAAGGGATGGGGCCAGGAGCCCCCAGAAGCTGACCAGGCAGGAAGGACCCTGCCCTGGAGCCCTCCGAGGGAGCACAGCCCTGATTTCAGATTCTGGCACCCAGGTGGGGAGAGCACTTGTTCTTGTTGGTTTAGGCCAGTCTGTAGTCATGGGAGCAGCAGCCTCAGGAAATCGCCCCTCTTTTGGGGGCTTTGACCGGGTTCTGGGAACAGCTGAGCCCTGTGCTCCGAGGCAGGGGAGGACACCCCCCACCCCACCTCCCACCCCAGCCAGACCTCTCACTGCAGGGCTCACAGGGAGATCCGTCCCTGTGTCTGTGCCTCCGCCCTGTCTCCTGCTCCCTGGGGCTCCTCCGAAGCGACAGTGCAGTGGGCACACCAGGCAGGCTGCTTGGTGGAAGGAAGTACAGGCCATGTGGCTCAGGGACTCCCCACCGCCTTGCCCAGGCGCCAGCTGCAGGATGATGCAGGGCACTCCCCGGACCCGCCTTTACCTCCCTCCCCAAAGGCAGCGGTTCTCAACCTGTGGGTCGCGACCCCTTTGGGGGTCGAACAACCCTTTCACAGGGGTCGCCTAAGACCATCGGAAAACACATATATAATTACATATTGTTTTTGTGATTAATCACTATGCTTTAATTATGTTCAATTTGTAACAATGTAATTGGGGGTCACCAAAACATGGGGAACTGTATTAAAGGGTCACAGCATTAGGAAGGCTGAGAGCCACTGTCTTAGGTGGTGGCCTTTGTTGGTTTCAAGAATATTTGGCAGGTGGAAGGGAAGGATATTAAATTGTTAAAGATCTCAGGCTGAGGGCTGAATGTCTGCATCTGGAGGAGAATCTAGACTGCTTTACCCCTCAGAAAGCCACAACACTGAGGGGGGCCCGTGGCAGAATAACACAGGCTGGAGGTGCGGGCCCATGGGCATGTGGGTGGCCATGAGTTTCAGCAGAGGCACCAAGCTGTACAGCATCTGCTCTCAAAGCCACACAGTACAAAGTATAAGCTTAAGGATGAGCAAGGTTACTTATAAGCCACTCAATGGCATGCCCTCGCTTTCAGATATAAGCCTCCATATAGGACTGTTAAATGCAGAGAATAAACACACATCCAGCAATCCTATGCTTCCCTTAGAGCAGTGGTTCTCAACCTTCTGGCCCTTTAGATACAGTTCCTCATGTTGAGACCCAACCATAAAATTATTTTCGTTGCTACTTCATAACGGTAATGTTGCTACTGTGATGAATCATAATGTAAATATCTGATATGCAGGATGGTCTTAGGCGACCCCTGTGAAAGGGTCGTTCGACCGCCAAAGGGGTCGCAACCCACAGGATGAGAACTGCTCGCTGCCTTAGAGTCTTTTCTCCCATCTTCTCTCCTCCCTCAGTCCCTAGACCTTCAAGTTTTATTCTCTCTCCTTCCTCTTCAGAGCATCTGATGAAAAACATCTCCCTGCTTCCTCCGTGCCCTGCCTACCGTGACTCTCAGACCAGGGAACAAACTCTTCGTCGTTAGCCAGTATATTTAACATCCTATTCTGATGTATTTTCCTTTGGACAACTTCATCTAAGTCCAGATGTTCCCAAAGGCAGGGGGTGAGGGATTTTAAAAAGGAGACACTGGCGGGGAGCCCGGACTTATGTTTGTATGACCTGCAATGTTCGCCTCATTGCTCATCTTTTTGTTTTTCTTGATTGAAATAAAATAAATAGACATGGTGTATCTGAGATGCTGAGGCTGATATCAGGACCTCTAGTTTTAAATTTGAAGAACAAAAATCAGCACACTTTCCCCTCAATAATTACCCCTGTAGGTTCGTTTAGGCCCTGTTTCAGCATTTCCTCAACCTGCCCACTTACAGTGCATATCAAGTCTTTTCGGTCTGGCCTATAATGACCCAGGAATGGCTGGTGTGGTGGGAATGCTTCCTGTTTTGTGTGTGCAGGTTCAGCTGTGACTATTAAGTTACTAACATTTACAACCAAACTGGTCTTAGGATGGCTGTGGGGCAGCTGGCTCCTGACCAAAGAAAAGATGTGGAGTGGGCTGCTACCTCCTGTCCCAAATGAAAGTGCTGTTGAGTTTAATTCTGAAGAAAGACACATGAGAGAACTCTGAACTTAACTTCCAGGAAGATAAAGAAGATGGGACCATTACAAAAACAGAGATCTCAGATTTCCCTACAAATGGACCAAAAACTGAAGCAGAGGTGAATGCAAATGAATATAAAGAGTTTCCTTCTGGAATTCCCTTACATATGTGGGATAAATTTCAATAATTTAATTAAAAACACTCTGAACAGGAGAAACCAAGATGGCGGCATAGGTTAACGCCGGAGATTGCTGCCCTCGAACAACCACTTCAGAGATATAACTAAAGGACAGAACAGACAGCATCCAGAACCACAGGAAGGCTGGCTAAGTGGAAATTCTACAACTAGGAGGAAAGAGAATATCATACCCAGACTCAGAGGAGGCGCAGTGCTGAAGTGAAATACTCAGGTGCGGAGTGCTCGCACGGAGCGGGCTGGCGGGGGAGGGCGCGGTTGTTGTTTTCAATCGGGAGGGAGTTTCAGACTCTGAGCTCCAGATCCGGACGAGTCTCTGGGGACCCAGACTCAAACGGGAGAAGCGGGACTGTCTGGCTTCGGTCGGAACTCGAAGGCAGCTTTCTCTCCGAGGTTTGCAGCCATTACTGGGACTCTGAGAGGCAGAGCCCCTGGGGAAGGAACTGAGAGCAGCCATAACTGCTCGCTCCGGCCCGCCCTGTAGATCCCCGGGGACCCGCCCCGCCCAAGCCCAGCGCAGAACCATTTGCCGGATAGCCTCAGGCAAAGGCTAGATTAGCACCGCCCTAGAGATCCAGCACAGAAGCTCTCCCACTGCAGACACAGCTGACTCTCATAGCCAGTTAGCCTGGAGGTCAAATCACCCCCGGTATTGCCGACATCAATCAAGGCTTAAAGGCAACAAGACTGCTCACAAAGACCACTTGGGGGTGTACCAAGAAAACATAAAAAATGCGGAGACAAAGAAACACTCTCTTATTGTAGTTGAGCCTTGATTGCTGTTGGCATCACTGGGAGTAATTGACCCCCAGGTCAATTAGACAGTTGAGCACTAGCTGTGACTTTAGTGGAAGAGCTGCTATGCAGGAGACAGCCCTATGGAGCAAAACTTGCTTTAGTAGGGCTTTGGTGCTCACTGAGTCTGCCCCTTGAGTGTGTCACTCATGGATCTGTAGAGTTGTAATCTGGCATGATCTGAAGCTGTCTACCAGATCACAGTGCCATGAAAAGTGGACAGAGCAAGTCTCTCTCAACCCCGCTCCGCTCCACAACTCCCATCCTGCCATGAGCTGATGTTCTTGGCTGAACCTCTGAGAAGGCAGTGCAAGTCAGCATGTCCTTAAAAAATGATTCAAAGATGACAGCCATTTCCTTTAGAATACCAGAAGATAGTTTATTTCTAAAGAAATTCAGATAACTCTTAAGCAGTTTCCTGGAAATGATTTTCAGTTCAGAGTCAGCCCTTGGAAGTTGACTGTTAGTGATCCACACCATTAACACTGAGTTCACTTTAGTGCTCTGAAGGACACAAATGAGGGAGGTTTTCTTGTGTCTAGCCCTCTCCCTGACCCCATCCACTTATTTATCTGGACATTATCACCCTCCAAATCTGGAAAGTGATGATCCAACAGTTTTACTTTCCCCAAATAGTTACCCTTCAATAGGGACCCCCAGCAGAAATCATTCCCCTCACCCCCAAATGAGGGAAGCTCTCCAAAAGGTTTGTTCTGAAATTCTACTTGAATGGCTAAATTCAAGGGCACCTCTGTGTCTACAGATTAGTTGATCTCTCACTTTAAAAAAAAAATTAAATTTAAAAAATTTCAATTACGTTTACAATCAATATTATTTTGCTGGTTTTTATTGCCCGAAGTTACAGGACTTCTCTTCACAGCACTGGAACCCTGGGCTGAGGGATCTGGTGTGTGGCTGGGACCCTTAGTCCCTCACAGGAGTCCTCCACAGCCTAGATATCCCTCCTGATAAAAAAAAAAAAAAAACTCTCCACATTGGTGTCAGACCAATCCATTCAGTGCTTCTGCACTTCCTACCAGTCTCGATGTGCTTTCTTCTTTACTTTTCTAGTTGTAGGACTTCCATTCAGCCATCATAGTTCAGACAGTTCTGAATGATGGTTGTTCTGTATTTTAGTTATAATTGTGGGAGGCAGTGAGTACCAGCATTTACCTACACAGCCAACTTGGTTATTTCTCCTTGTTTTTTTTTTTTAATTAAATCTTTATTGTTCAGATTATTACATTTGTTCCTCTTTTTTCCCCCCACAACTCCCCTCCACCCAGTTCCCACCCCACCCTCCGCCCTTACTCCCCACCCACTGTCCTCACCCATAGGTGCACGATTTTTGTCCAGTCTCTTCCCGCATCCCCCTCACCCCTTTTCCCCCCAAGAATAGTCAGTCCACTCACTTTCTATGCCCCTGATTCTATTATAATCACCAGTTTATTCTGTTCATCAGATTATTCACTTGATTTTCAGATTCACTTGATGATAGATGTGTATTTGTTGTTCATAATTTGTATCTTTACCTTTTTCTTCTTCTTCCTCTTCTTAAAGGATACCTTTCAGCATTTCATATAATACTGGTTTGGTGGTGATGAACTCCTTTAGCTTTTCCTTATCTGTGAAGCTCTTTATCTGACCTTCAATGCTGAATGATAGCTTTGCTGGATAAAGTAATCTTGGTTGTAGGTTCTTGCTATTCATCACTTTGAATATTTCTTGCCACTCCCTTATGGCCTGCAAAGTTTCTGTTGAGAAATCAGCTGACAGTCATATGAGTACTCCCTTGTAGGTAACTGACTTTCTTTCTCTTGCTGCTTTTAAGAGTCTCTCTTTGTCTTTTGCTCTTGGCATTTTAATTATGATGTGTCTTGGTGTGGTCCTCTTTGGATTCCTTTTGTTTGGGGTTCTCTGTGCTAACTGGACTTGTAAGTCTATTTCTTTCACCAGGTAGAGGAAGTTTTCTGTCATTATTTCTTCAAATAGGTTTTCAATATCTTTATTTTTTTTATTATTGCTTAAAGTATTACAAAGGGTATTACATATGTGACCTTTTCTTTCCCCCATCCTTGACAATCCCCTGGCCTCCCCTACCCCCCAGTGTCTTATGTCCATTGGTTATGCTTATATGCATGCATACAAGTCCTTCGGTTGATCTCTTACCCCCCTCCCTCCTGCCCCCCAACCCTCTGCGGCCTTCCCTCTGCAGTTTGACAATCTGTTTGAGGCAGCTCTGCCTCTGTATCTATTGTTGTTCAAAAGTTTATGCCGAGGCCGGTTTGGCTTAGTGGATAGAGCGTCGGCCTGCGGACTGAGGGGTCCCGGGTTCGATTCCGGTCGGGGGCATGTGCCTGGGTTGCGGGCATATCCCCAGTGGGAGATGTGCAGGAGGCAGCTGATCAGTGTTTCTCTCTCATCGATGTTTCTGACTCTCTATCTCTCTTCCTTCCTCTCTGTGAAAAATCAATAAAATATATTTTTTAAAAAAAGTTTATAATGGTCTCTATTATCCATGCATGAGTGAGATCATGTGGTATTTTTCCTTCATTGACTGGCGTATTTCACTTAGCATAATGCTCTCCAGTTCCATCCATGCCGTTGCAAATGGTAAGAGTTCATTCCTTTTTACAGCAGCATAGTATTCCATCGTGTAGATGTACCACTGTTTTCTAATCCATTCATCTACTGATGGGCACTTAGGCTGTTTCCAGATCTTAGCTATGGTGAATTGTGCTGCTATGAACATATGGGTACATATATCCTTTCTGATTGGTGTTTCTGGTTTCTTGGGATATATTCCTAGAAGTGGGATCACAGGGTCAAATGGGAGTTCCATTTGTAGTTTTTTGAGGAAACTCCATACTGTCTTCCATAGTGACTGCACCAGTCTCCATTCCCACCAGCAATGCACAAGTGTTCCTTTTTCTCCACATCCTCTCCAGCACTTGTCGTTTGTTGATTTGTTGATGATAGCCAGTCTGACAGGTGTGAGATGGTACCTCATTGCTGTTTTGATTTGCATCTCTCGGATGATTAGTGACTTTAAGCATGTTTTCATATGTCTCTTGGCTTTCTGAATGTCCTCTTTTGAAAGGTGTCTATTTAGGTCCTTTGCCCATTTTTTTATTGGATTGTTTATCTTCCTTTTGTTAAGTTGTATGAGTTCCTTATAAATTTTGGAGATTAGGCCCTTATCAGATATGACATTGGCAAATATGTTTTCCCACGCAGTGGGTTTTCTCCTTGTTTTGTTGATGGTTTCTTTTGCTGTGCAGAAGCTTTTTATTTTGATGTAGTCCCATTTGTTCATTTTCTCTTTAGTTTCAAGTGCCCTAGGAGCTGTATCAGTGAAGAAATTGCTTCGGCATATGTCTGAGATTTTGTTGCCTTTGGATTCTTCTAGAATTTTTATGGTTTCCTGTCATACATTTAAGTCCTTTATCCATTTTGAGTTTATTTTTGTGTATGGTATAAGTTGGTGGTCTAGTTTCATTTTCTTGCATATATCTGTCCAATTTTCCCAACTCCATTTATTGAAGAGACTATCTTGGCTCCATTGTATGTTCTTGCCTCCTTTGTCAAATATTAATTGAGCATATTGGTTCGGGCCGATTTCTGGGCTCTCTATTCTATTCCATTGATCTATATGCCTGTTGTTGTGCCAGTACCAGGCAGTTTTGAGAACAGTGGCTTTGTAATACAGCTTGATATCTGGTATTGAGATCCCACCTACTTTGTTCTTTTTCAGGATTGCTGCAGCTATTCAGGGTCTTTTTTTATTCCAGATGAATTTTTGGAGAGTTCGTTCTAGATCTGTAAAGTATGCTGTTGGTATTTTAATGGGAAGTGCGTTGAATTTATAGATTGCTTTGGGTAGTATGGACATTTTAATGATGTTGATTCTACCAATCCATGAACACGGTATGTTCTTCCATCTGTTTTTGTCTTCCTCTATCTCTTTTTTCAACGTCCTGTAGTTTTCTGAGTAGAGGTCTTTTACCTCTTTAGTTAAGTTTATTCCTAGGTAGCTTAATTTTTTTGGTGGGATGGTAAACGGGATTGTTTTTATAATCTCTCTTTCTGAAAGTTCACTATTGGTGTACAGAAATGCCTCAGATTTCTTGGGGTTAATTTTGTATCCTGCTACATTGCCAAATTCATGTATTAAGTCTAGTAGCTTTTTGATGGAGTCTCTAGGGTTTTGTATGTCTAATATGTCGTCTGCAAATAAGGACAGTTTTACTTCCTCTTTTCCAATTTGGATGCCTTTTATTTTTTCTTCTTGCCTAATTGCAATGGCTAATACGTCCAGTACTATGTTGAACAGGAGTGGTGATAGTGGGCATCCCTGTCTTGTTCCTGTTCTTAGGGGAAATGGTGTTAGTTTTTGTCCGTTGAGTATGATGTTGGCTGTGGGCCTGTCATATATGGCTTTTATTATGTTGAGGTATGATCCTTCTACTCCCGCCTTGCTGAGAGTTTTTATCAAAAATGGGTGTTGGATTTTTTCAAATGCTTTTTCTACATCAATTGATATGACCATGTGGTTTTTTTCTTTCAATTTGTTTATGTGATGTATCACGTTTATTGATTTGCGGATATTGTACCATCCTTGCATCCTTGGGATAAATCCTACTTGGTCATGGTGTATGATCTTTCTGATGTACTGCTGGATCCGATTTCCTAAGATTTTGTTGAGGGTTTTGGCATCTATGTTCATGAGGGATATTGGCCTGTAATTCTCTTTCATTGTGTTGTCTTTACCTGGTTTTGGTATTAGGGTGATGCTGGCTTCATAGAATGAGCTTGGAAGTGTTCCTTCCTCTTGAATTTTTTGTAGTAGTCTGAGGAGGATAGGTTTTAGTTCTTCCTTGAATGTTTGGTAAAACTCCCCTGTGAAGCTGTCTGGTCCTGGGCTTTTGTTTGATGGAAGCTTTTTGATGACTGCTTCAATTTCTTCCATAGTTATTGGCCTGTTGAGATTTTTAGATTCTTCCTGATTGAGTTTTGGAATGTTGTATTTTTCTAGGAATTTGTCCATTTCCTTCAGGTTGTCTAGTTTGTTGGAGTAGAGCTATCCATAGTATTTTTTAACAATCATTTGTATTTCTGTGGGGTCTGTTGTTATTTCGCCTCTATCGTTTCTGATTTTGTTTATTTGGGTCCTCTCTCTTTGCTTCTTGGTGAGTCTGGCTAGGCAGCCGTAGGCAAACTACAGCCAGCGGGCCGGATATGGCCCATTTGAAATGAATAAAACTAAAAAAAAAAAAAAAAAAAAAAAAAAAAAAAAAAAAAAGACCGTACCCTTTTATGTAATGATGTTTACTTTGAATTTATATTAGTTCACACAAACACTCCATCCATGCTTTTGTTCAGGCCCTCCAGTCCAGTTTAAGAACCCATTGTGGCCCTCGAGTCAAAAAGTTTGCCCACCCCTGGGCTAGAGGTTTGTCAATCTTGTTTATCTTTTCAAAGTACCAGCTCTTGGTTTCATTGATTTTCTGTATTTTTTTTGTTCTCTATGTCATTTATTTCTGCTCTAATTTTTATTATCTCCTTCCTTCTGCTCACTCTGGGGCTTTCTTGTTGCTCTCTTTCTAATTCTTTGAGTTGTAGAGTTAGATGATTTACTACCATTTTTTCTTGGTTTTTGAGATACGCCGTAGAGCTATAAACTTCCCTCTCAAGACTGCCTTCATTGCGTCCCATAGGTTTTGGATTGTTGTGTTTTCATTGTCATTAGTTTCCAGGATGTTTTTAATTTCTTCTTTGATCTCATTTGGTAATCCAATCAATATTTAATAACATGCTATTCAGCTTCCAAGTGTTTGAGTATTTTGGTTTGTTTTTATTGTAGTTTATTTCTAATATTGTGCCATCGTGGTCTGAGAAGATGCTTTTTATGATTTCAGTCTTCTTGAATTTGGGGAGACTTTGCTTGTGACCCAATATGTGATCTATTTTTGAATCTGTCCCATGAGCACTTGAGTAGAATGTATATTCTGTGGCTTTGGGGTGAAGTGTTCTGAAGCTGTCTATTAAGTCCATCTGATCTAGTGAGTCATTTAGGATTGCTGTTTCTTTGCTGATTGTTTGTCTAGAGGATTTATCCAGTGAGGTCAGTGGTGTATTAAAGTCCCCTACTATGATTGTATTGCTGTCGATCTCTCCTTTGATATCTTCCAGGAGTTTTTTTATGTATTTGGGTGCTCCTGCTTTGGGTGCATATATGTTTACCAGGGTTATATCTTCTTGTTGTATTGATCCCTTTAGTATTATGAAGTGGCCTTCCTTATCTCTTGTTATGGCCTTCACTTTGAGGTCTATTTTGTCCAATATAAGTATTGCTACCCCAGCTTTCTTTTCCTTTCCATTTGCCTGAAAGATATTTTTCCATCCCTTCACTTTCAGTCTGTGTGAGTCCCTTCTAATGAGATGGGTCTCTTCTAGACAGCAGATGTATGGGTCATGTCTTTTTATCCATTCAGCCACTCGATGACTTTTGGTCGGAGCATTTAGTCTGTTTATGTTTAAAGTTATTATTGAAAGGTACTTGTTTGTAGCCATTTATTTTTTTGTGGTGCTGTTTTCTTTCTGAGCTTTTTATTTCTTCTTTTTACACCAGTCCCTTTAGCATTTCTTGCATTGCTGGCTTGGTGGTGATAAACTCCCTTAGCCTTTTTTTGTTTGTGAAACTTCTTATTTCCCCTTCAATTTTGAATGATAGCCTTGCTGGATAGAGTATTCTTGGATTCAGTCCTTTGCTTTGCATCATTTTGTAAATTTCCGTCCATTCTTTTCTGGCCTGATGTGTTTCTGTTGAGAAATCATTTGATAATCTAATGGGAGATCCCTTGTATGTAACTTTCCATCTCTCTCTTGCATCCTGTAAGATTCTCTCTTTGTCCTGAACATTTGCCATGGTAATTATGTGTCTTGGTGTGGGTCTTTTTGGGTTCACCTTGTTTGGGACTCTCTGGGCTTGTGTGACTTTTTTCTTCCCCACCTCAGGGAAGTTTCCTGATATTATTTCTTTGAATAGGTTTTCCAATCCTTGTTCATCTTTCTGTTGTTCTGGCACTCCTATTATCCGTATGTTGTTTCGTTTCATGTTGTCCCAAAGCTCCCTTAGGCTCTCCCCCTGTCTTTTAATTTTTTTCTCCAATTGCCCTACAGTTTGGGTGTGTTTTGCTTCCTTGTCTTCTAATTCACTAATTCGGTCCTCCGCTTCTCCTAGTCTACTGTTGATACTTTCAATGGTGTTTTTTATTGCTCTTCATTTCTTCTTGGTTCTTACATAATTTATTGATTTTTTTCATCTGTTTCTTCTTGCTTCTTGCATAGGTAGTTGACTTTTTCATCTGTATCTTCTTGCTTCTTGCAGAAGTTGTTGATTTTTTCCTCCATCCAGTTTATGCACTCTAGGACCCTTATTCTGAATTCTTTTTCTGTCTTGTTGCATGCCTCTGTATCACTTAGCTGCTTTTCTGGTGAGTCCTTTTCTTTCCTTTGGGGGTTTCTTTGTCTACCCATGTTTGATCTTACTGACATATCTAGACGTTGAGTCATTCAGTGGCTGCTCCCTGGGTGGCAGTGGCTCCTTGGGCTGTGGTTGCTCCTTGGGCGGTTGTGGTACCAGCTGCTCCTCAGTTGGCAGCAGCTCCTCTGGTGGGTGCTGTTCACAGCTGTGGTGGCTCTTCTGGCTGGTAGGGGGAGGCTTCATGTACAGCTGCTGTTCCTCAGACAGAGGGTGTGGTGCTCAGGAGGCTGCTGTTTCTTGGATCTGCTGCATTGATTTAAAGGCACAAAATACAACACAACAAGGCACCACATACCAAGCACTGAACACAAATATATTCACAATATTAATAACCCCCAATAAAGGTGACCACCTAAATTAAGAGAATTAGGGGATAAGGAAGAAAGAAGAGAAAAGAAAAAAAAAAGAAAAGAAAAGTAGGAGAAAAAAAAAGGAGTGCAAAAATGAAATTGGGGGAGAAACTAAGATGGCGGCATAGGGAAACACCGAAAGTGCTGCCTCCTACAACAACTTCAAAACGCCATAAAAAGACAAAACAGACATCATCCAAAACTTGCAGGAAGGCTGGCGGAGTGGAAATTCTACAACTAGAAGGAAAGAGAAAGGCACATTGAGGGTCAGGAGCTGCGGAAGTAAAGTGCAAAGGTACGGAGGCTCACGCGCGCGGATGGGGGCTGGTACCTGAGGATGCGGCTGTCTTTTTGAATCGGGAGGGAGTCACAGGCTCCTGACTGCTCTGAACTCCGGTTCCGGGAAGTCTCTGGGGACCTAGGACTCATACGGGGAGAAACTGGACTGTCTGGCAGTGGGCAGAACTCGGAACTGGAGGGCGGCTTTCCCTCAGAGGTGCTTGCAGCAATTGGATTGTCGGGACACTGAGACCCTCACGGCCCCTTAGGGCAGGGCTGAGAATCCGCCATAGTTCCTTGCTCCGCCCTTTGATTTCCTGAGACCCTGCCCCACCCAGGCTGTGGCAGAGGCTTTTGCATATGAATGCCCTGGCCCTTTGCAACCTGAAAATTACCTAACAAACTGCAGCGGGGTCACAAACCCAGAACTTCCAAGAGAAGGCCGAAGGCCCCACAGCAGCTTGCATTGCTTCACAGCTGGGCCTCATCAGGGCACCTCCAAACTCCAAAAAGGACAGGGAATCTGCAGTCCTCTCCATAGCTCCTGCTGGGTAACCTCCAAGATCCAGTGTACCCAATGGTCATAGGGGGACCATCCGGATTACAACTCCTCAGATCCATAAGGGACACACCCAGGGGGCAGACTCAGTGAGCACCAAAGCCCCATTGAAGCAAGTCTTGCCCCAGAAGGGTGTCTTCAGCACAGAAGTTCTCCCACTGCAGACACAGCCGATTCTCACTGCCAATTGGCCTGGAGGTCAATTCCTCCAAGTGATCCTACAACAATCAAGGCATAACTACAACAAGACTGTTCACAAAGCCCACAAGGGGGTGCACCAAGAGGGTCCACCTCAGGTAACGGGGGAGGCTGAGCCACTGGGCCCTACAGGACACCTAGCACACAAAACCACTCTACCAACACAGGGAAGCATAAAAAATGCGGAGACAAAGAAACAGGTCACAAATGACAGAAATGGAGGAAAGCAAACTACTGGATATAGAGTTCAAAACCACGTTTATAAGGTTTTTCAAGAATTTTATGGAAACCGCCCATAAATTTAGTGAGACCCTCAAGAAATCTAGTGAGACCCTCGAGGATATGAAAAAGGACTAACTAGAAATTAAGCATACACTGACTGAAATAAAGAATAATATACAGAGATCCAACAGCAGACAAGAGGATCCCAAGAATCAAGTCAAAGATTTGAAATACAAAGAAACAAAAATACCCAACTGAAAAAGAAAAAAGATTCCAAAAATATGAAGATAGTGTAAGGAGCCTCTGGGACAACTTCAAGCGTACCAACATCAGAATTATAGGGATACCAGAAGAAGAGAGAGGGCAAGATATTAAAAACCTATTTGAAGAAATAATGACAGAAAACTTCCCCTACCTGGTGAAAGAAATAAACTAACAAGTCCAGGAAGTGCAGAGAACCCCAAACAAAAGGAACCCAAAGAGGACCACACCAAGACACATCATAATTAAAATGCCAAGAGCAAAAGACAAAGAGAGAATCTTAAAAGCAGCAAGAGAAAGAAAGTCAGTTACCTACAAGGGAGTACCCATACGACTGTCAGCTGATTTCTCAACAGAAACCATGAAGGCCAGAAGAGTGTGGCAAGAAATATTCAAAGTGATGAATAGCAAGAACCTACAACCAAGATTACTTTATCCAGCAAAGCTATCATTCAGCATTGAAGGTCAGATAAAGAGCTTCACAGATAAGAAAAAGCTAAAGGAGTTCATTACCACCAAACCAGTATTATATGAAATGCTGAAAGGTATTCTTTAAGAAGAGGAAGAAAAAAAGGGAACTCTTACCATTTGCCACAGCATGGATGGAACTGGAGAGCGGATAAATACCACATGATCTCACTCATTTGTGGAATATAATGAACAACATAAACTGATGAACAAGGACTGATCCAGAGATGGAGAGGCATTGATTGGACTGTCGGGCCTTGGAGGGAAGGTAGGGGAGGGTGGGGGTAAGGGGGAAAGATCAACCAAAGGACTTATATGCAAGCATATAGGCCTAACCAATGGACACGGACAACGGGGGGTGGGGGTGAGGGCATGAGCAGGGGAGGGGGGAGGGGGTAATGTGGGGATAAGGACACATATGTAATATCTTAATCAATAAAAAATATAATAAAAAAATGAAATTGGGAAAAAGGAGGGGGGAAAAAAGAGAAGAAAAAAAAGAGCGAAAAGAGAGAATGAAGTAGAAGGGGGGACGAGACTATTTATATGAGGAGAAAACTCCGATAGAACCGCCACTAATCCCAACAAATTCCAGCAACAGCTCCCTGGAGATGAATGCCAACTAGAAACAACCAATAATATCAAGAGAGGCAAGGGAAAACAGAAGCACAAAGATAACTGGGGGGTTGGGGGGGGAACCAGCAGAAAAAAATAAAAAGCAAAAGCAAAACAACTTCACAACCAGTCCTAAAAAACACACACACACACAGAGACACAAAAAAAAACAACAAAAAAACCAAACCAAAACAAAACAAAAAACAATATACTCAACAATCAAGCAAATAGCACCAAAACAATAGAAAGATAAAAGAAGGAAAAAAATTTTGGATAGTGAAGAAAGATAAGCGATATGTGTATAAGGATTTAGAGCAGTGGATTGGAAATAGGATGTATAAGTAGGGTGAAATTTTGACAGGAGGTAAAAAAAGGAATAGGGAAAATCTAAAGCAGGAATAGGGTAAGAGAAACAGGACAACAAAAGGGGAAAAGTGAGGGAGAGGGTTTTAGCACAGAGGTAAAATTGAGGTAGGGAAAATTGATGCTAAAGGAATGATGAAAATAGAATGGAGAACACTAATCCCAAAATAAAATAGAGAAAATAAAATGGCACTTTAAAAAATGGTAAAATGGTAGCAGTAATAATACTGGTTAAAAGTAAAAATGTAGTAATTAAAAGGGTAAAATCAGGTGATGGAAAAGAAAAAAAAGGTTTCTTAGTTAAAAGGTGAAGAAATAAAAATAATAATAATAAAAAATTGCAGTAGTGAAGGTCTTTCAGTTCTTCTACTCGTCAGTATGGCTTGCCTTAGTCCTACCAGGTACTCAGGAGAGTGTTGAATTTCCCTGCGATACACTGTTCCTCCGTGTTGTAAACCACAGTCCAGATTTTAAATC
This sequence comes from Myotis daubentonii, assembly GCF_963259705.1. Taxonomy (NCBI): domain Eukaryota; kingdom Metazoa; phylum Chordata; class Mammalia; order Chiroptera; family Vespertilionidae; genus Myotis; species Myotis daubentonii. The sequence continues at coordinate 178,938,171 of NC_081840.1, forward strand.
AGGCCATATTTGTTTCCCAGACTACCTTAATTTATATTTACCTAAGAGTCAGTTTGTGGCTCAGTCTCTGGGTGGCAATGTTTCTGGATTGACCTTTGAGGCTATACGGCCTCTCTGTCCAGTTTAGGGTTTATTTTCTCTATTGCACTTAAAACTGGTTTGGGGAAGTCCCCAGCCCAACGCTGGTTCTTTAATTGTTACCTCACTCTGTGTTGTTGCTGGGACTGAAAGTCGCTCTATAGGCCAGACCCTGTTAACTCCCAGGGACTAATCAGATTTGTATAATCCTTCATACCATGCAGGGTGGAATCTGGGTGTGGCTGTGCTCCTTGCCTGGGGGCTCCTAGTCCTGGGCTCAGGGGTGACTCAGCCCTCAATTCGCTGCCACCTCTCCTGGCCCCCCTTCTCTCCTCAGCCTCTCCCCAGAGTCCACTCGTCCGCACCTTCTCCCTCTCTTCAGCATAGGTGAGTGTCTGTATCCGAAATGTCCTATGAGCGGGGTTCAGTGAAAACAAACAAACAAACGTCGGCCGCAGAAACGGGGAAGGCTGAGTCTCTGTAAGCTCTTCTCTTACCTGCACTGCATGGTCTGGTCAGCTTTTCAGGCTGCCCCCTTTAGGCTCTGTCCTCCGTAATTATGGAACCCAGATCTCAAATCCCCTGGTGCCAGGAGTCCCGCAGATCTCCTTTCCCCAGTCAGGGTCTGTGCCTGTCCCAAGGGACGCGGCTGGGTGCTGTGCAGTTTCCCTCTGACCCTCTGGGCTCAGAGGTTTGGCAAACTTTCCTGCCCAGATCCCTGGTTTTTACCTTTCCAGGGGAACTCTGCCCTTCCCGGCCGCAAACTGCCTCACCAGCTGAGTATTCTTCACCAATTCATGGTGGGTGTTATTAGTTTCAGCTGCTTACTCCATTTGCTCCGGGACAAGACCTGGGACACGTCTGCCTATACTGCCGCCATCTTGAATTCTCTCAGTTTTCAATATCTTGCTCTCTCTCTTCTTTTGGCACCCCTATAATTCGGATGTTGGTACACTTGAAGCTGTCCCAGAGGCTCCTTACACTATCTTCATATTTTTGGATTCTTTTTTCATTTTGCTTTTCCGGTTGGGTGTTTTTTGCTTCTTCGTATTTCAAATCTTTGACTTGATTCTTGTGATCCTCTGGTCTGCTGTTGGGAGTCTGTATAATATTCTTTATTATAGTCAGTGTATGCTTGATTTCCAGTTGGTCCTTTATCACATCGAGGGTCTCACTAGATTTCTTGAGGATCTCACTACATTTATCGGCGGTTTCACCAGTCTTTTCGAGGGCCTTACTAAATTTATCGGCAGCCTCTAGACAGTTCTTGAAACACCTTAAAAGTGTGGTTTTGAACTCTATATCCAGCATTTTGCTTTCCTCCATTTCTGTCATTTGTGTCCTGTTTCTTTGTCTCCGCATTTTTTATGCTTTCTTGGTGCACCCCCTTGTGGTCTTTGTGCACAGTCTTGTTATAGTTAAGCCTTGATTGTTGTAGGTAACACTAGGGGGGATTTGACCTCCGGGCCAATTGGCTGTCTCTCCTTGTTTCTTAATTTTTGTTTTGTTTTGGGGGAAGAAGGGCAGGTAAGTGAGTTCTGTTACCTGCAGCCTACACATGGTCTCTCCTTAATGAGAATCATCAAATTTTATGGAGAAAGCTGGACCTACCTACAAGTTTGCAGCCATTGAGTATGGAGACAGTGTTCCCCAAGAAATGGAGAATCTTCCATCTCACTGCAGGAGAACAGAAATTTAATCTGTAGTTAGGAGCCCCACAATAAAGATAAAGTGTGCCCAGGGAAAGAAATGTCACAATCTCTTCCATAGTACCTACTTCTTACCATAAAACCATATGCTCAGTTGCAACCTTCTGGGAATGTATTTCCACCAGGCCTGAACTGATTTAAGTTGCAGAAATGATCGGGAAGTGGATGAGGATCTGACCACAGACACAGATTTCCAGAAACTAGTTTTATAATATTTATCTTCTTCTTTACCAAGTAGCTGTATATCATTTGGTCTTTATTCATTTCATTTTCCACTCTCCCTGAGAGAATGTTTGTTTAGGGAAATAACTATGAAAGTTTTTCTCTACTGTGCCGCTTTGTTCAAAGCTGGTTTTTCAACATTTGGAGGTCATACCAGTGGTCGGCAAACTCATTAGTCAACAGAGCCAAATATCAATAGTACTACTTCAAAATAGACTCGCCCAGGCTGAAAACCGACTTCTGCGCATGGACCACGAAGTTTCAATTGCACTGTACGTGCGTGCCCACACCTGGTATTTTGTGGAAGAGCCACACTCACGGGGCCAAAGAGCCGCAGTTTGCCGACCACTGTCATAGACTCTTCAGTCTTCTATTCCCATTAAGCTTAATGATTTGTATTTGGTTTGTTTACTTTAACTAAAAAACAAGGGATAATAAATAAAAAGGATTTTTGGCATTATAGTCCTTTTTTTAAATTTTGTTTTATTGCTTAAAGTATTACAAAGAGTATTACATATGTCTCCTTTTTTTTCCCCCTTGACATTCCCCCGGCCTCCCTTACTCCCCCCTCCCCCCTCCTCCCCCCCCCCCCCCCCCGGTGTCTTGTGTCCGCATTATAGTCCTTTTAGGATATTACTTCATCTGGAGAAATGCCAGGGTTTCCAGCATTGTTTACAGCAATGGGCCCAGTGTACAGGCACAGGAAATTAAGATTTATTTACACAGGCTGTGATAAAAGCTGGTTGAGAAATACAAATGTTTTGCCCTCATTCACATCCGGAACTGTTTAATTTTTCTATGACTATATTTCTATAATGGCCAATTTTCTGGTTAGAAGAATATTCATTGATAATAATTTAATAAGAAACTGGCCCTTTGTTTGACATGAATGACAACTCAAGTTATTCCAGATGCTGATTAGAAAAATGAATATAAAGTTTAGCTCCAGCTGTTCGTTTTCTGTTTAAGAATGAAAAGAAAAGCCCGGCCGGTGTGGGTCAGTGGTTGAGCATCAACCTATGAACCAGGAGGTCACAGTTCGGTTCCCAGTCAGGGCACATGCCTGGGTTGTGGGCTGGATCCCAGTGTGGGGTGTGCAGGAGGCGGCCGAGCAATGATTCTCTCTCATCATTGATGTTTCTATATCTCTGCTGTTTCCTTCCTCTCTGAAATTAATTTAAAAAAAAATATATATATATATATATATATATATATTTTTTTTTAAAAAGAATGAAAAGGATTTTTAAGTCATGGCTTTTAAAAATTTCAGATATAATTCACATATAAAATTCACTGCTTTGAAGTACCATTCCGTGGTTCAGGGTATAGTCACAAAATTGCACAATCATCACCACTATCTAATTTCAGAATATTTTTTTTTAGAAACCCCTCCCCTGAACCTCTGCTGACCACTATCCTACTTTCTGTTTCAATTCACAGTCTTTTGTCTGAATTTTCTCATGATCCATCTAAACCACCAAATTAAGCATTATATGTTTACATATGTATAGAGGGGGCAGTAAATTACAAACCAAGGAATTAAATAAATTTCTGATACATATATGTTTAATACATATGATAAATATCATAACGTTTACTCATTTATTCATTCATCATTTAATAATCGGTTATCGAACACCTTTTATAATTATAAGGGCATGCTAGATGTAAGGGCACATACAAAGACACACATTGGAGGAAACAAGACAACAAATTGAAGTAAAACAGAAAACAGTATATTAGAAAAGAACATATGAAGATCACAGGCACCCTCCAAACTCTGGCATCGCACCCAAAATAGAAAACGGTGAATTTTGTTTGTGATACTGTAAAAGTGCTTTATGTAATATAGGTCACATTATACATGATAAGGAAAATATTATTGCTTTTCCCCTTTTCAATTTTCAGTCATTCCCCCCCAGACTATTTATTTATTTATGTATTTATTATTGAGGTATGATTGACACATAGCATATTAGTTTCAGGTGTGCAATATTCGCCCACATTGCAAAATGATCACCACATTAAGTCTAGTTAACATCTGTCACCATACATAGTTACAATTTTTTTTTGGACTGTAATCAGCAGGAAGAAATTTGTTCAAGTGACAAATGCCCCTTCCATAATAAAAAATGATTTAAGTCCTTCTATAATATCTTGTTTTCCCTCTGCTCTATCAGTTTTTATTTCTGGAAACAAATCACCCAAACACTTGGTGGCTGCACCAGCCATCATTTATTTTGCTCCCAAATCTGCAATTTCGGCAGAGCTCAGAGGAGAGAGCACAGCTATTCCAGGCACCATCAACTGAACAGGGAGGCTCTTCTTTCAAGGTGGCTGGCAAGTTGGTGCTGACTGTTAACTGGGGGTTCAGAAGGGGCTGTGGGCTGGTCTCAATTCCCCTGCATACGGGCCTCTCAATGGGCTGCTGGGTTGCATCTCATGAAACAGGAATATATTGCTGTAGTTACAGGTTTGTGCTGCCCAGGGCACAGAGCAGAGCCGACAAAGGTGGAAATGGATCCAATGAAGCAAACTGAAGATCTGACACAAGATGTGATTTTAATTACTAGAAGTGGATGTTGCTTCTAATCAGCAACATTAGTAAAACTATAGAGGAGGAAAAACATCTCTACGAGCTTAAGTCCAGCTTGGTGGGAACATATTATACCAGTAGGAAAATAATGAGAAATGAAAGATTTTAAGGAGTTGAGCCCTAGCTGGTTTGGCTCAGTGGATAGAGCGTCGGACTGCAAACTGAAGGGTCCCAGTTTCGAGTCTGGTCAAGGGCACATGCGGGCTCGATCCCCAGTGTGGGGCGTGCAGGAGTCAGCCAATCAATGATTCTCTCTCATCATTGATGCTTCTCTCTCCCTCTCTCTTCCTCTCTGAAATCAAAAATATATATATTAAAAAAAGAAAAAGAAGTGAGTGGAGACCTTGGCATGCGATGTCATGAGTAGTAGGCAAATGATTTGCTATGTACTTGGTAAGCAGTGGGGAGTTACTGCAGTCATTAAGGAAGGGAATAACATAAATAGAACTTCATTTTAGAAAAATTAATATGATGGTGATATACAGCACAGACTGGACAGGATGAGGTCAGAAGATGTGAAGTTAGATAGTTTTCAACATTGTTTATTCAAATAAATACATGAGGCAATTTGGATAAAATATCTACCCACACCTACAGAGTTGGGCAAATTAGGTTTATAGTTCTTTGTATGGGAAATAACACAGTAATCCTATATAGTAAAAGGCTAATATGCAAATAAACCAAACCATGGAATGACTTGTCACTATGACACACACTGACCACCAGGGGGCAGACGTTCAATGCAGGAACTGCCTCCTGGTGGTCAGTGCGCTCCCACAGGGGGAGCACCGCTCAGCCAGAAGTTGGGCTCAGGGCTGGCAAGCGCAGCAGCAGTGGCAGGAGCCTCTCCCATCTCTGCAGCAGCACTAAGGATGTCTGACAGCTTAGCCATCATTTGGGCATCCCTCAAGGGCTCCTGGACTGCGAGAGGGTGTAGGCAGGGCTGAGGGACCACCCTCCCCCCCGAGTGCACAAATTTTGTGCACCAGGTCTCTAGTTAATAAATAATAATCTACACTAATAAAAGAGAAAGATGCAAATTGATCATACCTTTGCAACACCCACCAGCCAATCAGGAGTATGCAAATTAACCCAACAAAGATGGTGGGTTAATTTGCATACACAGGCACTGAGCAGCCGGGGACAGGGCAGCTACTTGCACGCGCTCCTGCACCAAGCAGCTTGGGTCCCGGGGACGGGCATCCTCGGGACCCAGGCCACTCTGAACCTGTAGGCCCGCACATAGGCCCAGAGCAGCCGGGGTCCTGGAACGACACCCAGCCACTCTGGGCCTATGTGTGCAGGCGCCGAGCAGCTGGGGGCAAGATGGGAATGCCCTCCGCATCACTGTGGCGGACCTGTGTGCAGCGCACATGCGCTGAGCAGCCAGGGGTTACGGCGGGACACTCGCCACATTGCCCTGGTGACGTGGAGGGCGTTCCCGCCCCCTGGCCACTCCGGGCCTATGCGTGCAGGTACCGAGCAGCCTGGGTCCTGGGGACACCACTGAGTGTCTGGTCCTGTCAGCCCGGCCTAGGGGCGGCTGAAGTTCCCAGTCCTTTTCATTTCAGCAGCCCCTGGACCAGAAGCGAAAACCAAGAGCGCGGGGAGCACCAGGAATTTTGGGAACCATAGTTCTGGTGGCAGACTCGTTGTGGTATTTCCTAGACACTAGAGCAAAGGTGGGCAACCTTTTTGTGAGTGCGTGCCAAAACCAGCAAAATCTGACTCAAAATTCTTCTGCATGCCAACCCTAATTTTTTGAGAACATGTTATGCCTACTTGATATCTCTTAAGGTGTACGTATGTGAAGAACCTTGAAGAAATAATAAAATTCATTCGAGCGACAAAACACAGTATATGATGATGAAAAATACATTTATTTTTTAATGTATACATGTACACTGATAGTCCGACAGAAAACTTTATGACTCCGTTTGATATTATCAGTGGGACTTTTGCTGCTGCATCACTGATGACAGAGATTTTACATCAGGTTTATATTTCGTGGCCTTCAGAGATATGCATGAGCTACTACTTTCATCTGTCAGGCTACTCCTATTTTGAGACTTAACAAAATTCATCACTGAGAACAAAGATTCACAAGCGTATGTGGATGAAAACATGGAGAGTAACGCTGTTGCAAAGTTTTTTAAACAGAAAAAATTTTCTGGAATGGCATTCCAAGTCCTCAATAGTTCGTTTTCGACACTTCTCTCTGGTACTCCTGTCTCTAATCGCTTTTTTCCAATGTTTTCCAAGTCAACTCTAAGGTCAATAAATTTCTGCTTCCAAATTGAGCTACTCTGAAATTCAATCAACTGCATTTCAAAGTCAGCTATGTCTATCCATGAAAACATTTGTAAGTTTAGTTCCTCCAGTTTCATGCTGTCTGGAAACCTCATGAATTTTGCTGTTTCTTCCAGTTCTCTGAATTTCGCAAATCTTGAAAAGAACTGCTCAATAGTTGACTCAATGATGTTTAAAAACAGCTTTTGAAGGCTTTGACAGTCTGTTCTGTCATCTTTTGGGAGGTCTTTGATGTGCCTCTTGAGGTTTGGGAAATATCTAAATCTCTCACCATCCACATCCCTCTTAAAGACTTCCAGTTTCTTTACAAAAGCCTTTATGTAACCAAACATAACATCAAGTGTCGTGGCAGTTCCTTGTAATTTAACATTTAAGTCATTCAAATGTTCACAACAATTGTAAATGGAAGATTATAAGAGAGGGTTTCGCATGCTAGCAAAAGTTACTGGCATGCCATGTTTGGCACGGTGCCAGGGGTTGCCCACCCCTGCACTAGAGCAAAGTGAGCCTGGAGCAAATTACTGTTGTGGGGGATGGAGGGAGAGCAAAGGTGAGAGATATAAATCAGAGTGTCGAGGAAAAATTAAAAGGAAGATATCCTGCAACTTCTAGGAAATCTCCACCAATGGAGCAAAGGGAGAAAAAAAAGACCTCTACTATTCTGTGAGCACTAAACCAGACTGGGCTGGGGTCTCAGATAATTCCCTTACATGATTGCACAGACAGACAGAAACTCCCAGATTGGAGAGGGCTCCCCTATTGGAGAGGGTGCAGGTCGGGCTGAGGGACCCATCCCCCGTGCACAAATCTTCATGCACCGGGCCCCTAGTACAAGAATGAAATGTTTCCCATATTCACAAGTGTTAACCTACTTTTGCCCCACTGAGTACATAATAATGAATCCTGACATCTGAACTCTTTTTTTTAGTCTCAGGGAAGTAACTCACTGAATCTTAGAACTGAATCTTTAAAGTAAAATAATCTTGGTGGCCCTTCTGCTCATTAGCTTGGACCCTATAGTACTCACTGACAATAAAACTTTAGATATACAAATATCTAAAATGAATCAAGAGACAATATCAAAAAATACAATTTATGTTAAAAATAGAGACAAAGGGCCCTAACTGGTTTGGCTCAGTGGATAGAGCGTCGGCCTGCAGACTCAAGGGTCCCAGGTTCCAGTCAAGGGCATGTACCTGGATTGCAGGCACATCCCCAGTAGGGAGTGTGCAGGAGGCAGCTGATCGATGTCTCTCTCTCATCGATGTTTCTAACTCTCTATCCCTCTCCCTTTCTCTCTGTAAAAAAATCAATAAAATATATATTTTTTTAAAAATAGAGACAAAGGGATTATGGGAACCAACTATAAAAACTCCCAATTGACAAAACTGGAAATACTTGAGCAACAAAATAGGTTGTATTTTACGCCCTTGGTGTAAAATATCTGAGTCCATACAAAATACATAAATATACACAAACAAACAGGGGAGAGTAGAAATCTCCCAGAAGTACAGAAGAATTCAAAGTAATTTATGTAGATAATTCTCCCTCAAGGAGATGGAGCATAATCCCCTGCCCCTTGAGTGTGGGTTTGTATAGTGACTTCTTTCCAAGGAGTAAGAGGGGGGAGTAACCACTGTGGAGAAGCCTGACACAACTACCTCAGCCAGGTGATCAAAGTTAACATCATCAGGGTCAATTCTAGAAAACGTGGGGGCTTCTCTAGGAGTGGCCACTCGGGGTTTTATTTATTTATTTATTTATTTATTTTAAAATATATTTTATTGATTTTTTACAGAGAGGAAGGGAGAGAGATAGAGAGTCAGAAACATCGATGAGAAACATCGATCAGCCGCCTCTTGCACACCCCCCACTGGGGATGTGCCCGCAACCCAGGTACATGCCCTTGACCGGAATCGAACCTGGGACCTTTCAGTCCGCAGGCCGACGCTCTATCCACTGAGCCAAACCGGTCTCGGCCACTCAGGGTTTTAACTGTCCAGCTAGTCCACACTCAGCTTCCCGTAACTTGTCAGTTGCCATTTCACTGTACACACAGGTTACTAACTTGAGCAGATTCTGTTCCTAAAAAGCTGATCTTTATTGTGATTCTATTTGCCTGTCTCTACAGGTTCTGGAGTGGTGGTTTGCTCTGATTTCAATTCTTTTGTGTATCTAAGAAAAGCCATGATTTTCAGCCGGCCCAGCTTTTTTCTTGTTGTGAGAATGAAGTGATGATTCCCAAGCTCTTTACATGTTGGAGCTGAAACTGATAGTCGCCCACAAACTTTTCTGCAACTCCTTTTCCCATTTTCTCTATAAAGCTAGCTGAAATAATCCTCTCTGAGGAGCCTTCCCTGATTTTCTCTGCCAAACGAAAAGCTCTTCCCTATGTGCTCCAGTATTTGGTACAACTAAAAGTATTACACGTATTATCTATTGGCTGTGACTGTGAATGGCTAGAGAACAGGCATTATGCATTTCTAGCATATGGTGTAACTGTCTGCCTAATTAAAAGGAAAAAGGAAGCCCTAGCCAGTGTGGCTCAGTGGTAGAGCATTGACCTACTGAAGGGTCTTAGGTTTGATTTCCAGTCAAGGGCACATTCCTGGATTGCAGGTTCATTCCCCAGCCCAAGTCAGGGATCATGCAGGAGGCAACCAATTGATCTCTCTCTCTCTCTCTCTCTCTCTCTCTCTCTCTCTCTCTCTCTCTCTCTCCATCCCTTTCTTTCTCTCTCTCTCTTTCTCCCTCTCTCTCACTCTCCCTAAATATCAATGGAAAAAATATCCCCGGGTGAGGTTTAACAAAAACAAAACAAACAAACAAAAAAACACTGTTCACTAATTTAACACAAAGTACTACCTTTATTTGGCTCACTTCTCCATTTATTAGAATAACCACATTTGGAGAGGCACAAAGCACTTAAGTTTTACATGACTAAAAGTTATCACAAATCCCAAACTTCTTAGCCACAGATATTTCACTTACTCTGTTTAAAGAAAACACTTTCAAAACTTCTGAGTTAGCTTGATACACAGAGACCCTGAATATATGGGAACTACATATTTTTAAATGCTTGTACTTTCTGCTCTAATAATATCTTCTTTAAATGGAATCCAGCATAAAAGGGATTGAAATACATAAGGTCATGATGCAAATGCTTTGGAGACAGTGAAATTAATCTGTACAGCATGGAAAAAGATGTAGTGTGCACAGAAGTTCTGCAAGGAGTCACTGAGCCATCTGGGCTTCCATGGCTTGTGCTGTCCATTCAGGTGCTGTCTGACTAATTTTCTCCAAAAGGTTATTCACTTGGAAACAAAGCGATTGGATCTGTTTGTCCCATGTCGGCAGGGCTTCTCGTGCTAAATAAAAAGAAATAATGTAAAAGCTAAAATTATTCTTTTGTATTCACAGCAAATATAAGTTTAGAGATAAATACAGAGTATGAATTTTTTAAACTTTACTTCAAAAATTGTGTCTAATAAAATTAAGCTAATTAAGTAATAAAGAAAAGCACTGGAAAAAAAATCACTTAAATCACTGGCACAAAGTATGAAATAAACAGAAAGATGTACACACAGATTATTATTTGTGAAAACAAAATAAAACCAATCAACCAAACAACCACAACTACAATACAACAGCTTCACTAAAACTGTCTCATTACCATTGGCTAATAAGACACTGCCATCTGCTGGGAAAAGTATAAATCTATTTTCAAGGTGACCCCAAAAAATATACACACACACTTTCACAGCTGATAGCTCAATTTTGAAAATGAAATGCATTTTAATAAACACTATCTTTATAATTATTCAAAGTGTGTGTATACTATATATTCAAGACAGTTTCTACTTGACTCTGAGGGATAAATATTTCAATATTTAAACCCAAAATAAACATACAAATAAAAAAACCCAACTCATCAAGAATCCAGCAGGTTTTCTTCTATATGAGCAATATAAAATTAGAAATGAAAAACAGGGGGAAGGGATCCCATTTAAAGTAACACCAAACTTTACAAAAACTGGTCACAAAATTAATGAAGAAAAAAAACTATAAATCTTCATAAAGAACATAAAATAATGAGTTATCAGTCCTTTCCTAACAATATGTAAAATGTTTTAAATTACAAAGACAATCCCATTTTCTTTGTTTTGCTTTCTAAACAGGACAAAATTAGAATTTTGAAAATAAAAAACAAGTTGGTATACATTAATTTAAGTTGTCCTCTCACTTGATGGCTGGTTGGAGACTGGATGTAAAGAACAGTGATCATTTAAAAATGTTTGATGTGGGGGGAAATGTACAATACTGGGGGGGAGGGGGGGAGCAAGAAAAACACCTTTATGATTGGGATTAGAAAGAGAAAGCTAAAAAAAAAAAAAAATCATGTAGGACCCGTTAGAGCAGTGGTTCTCAACCTTCCTAATGCCGCGACCCTTTAATACAGTTCCTCATGTTGTGGTGACCCCCAAACATAAAATTATTTTCGTTGCTACATCATAACTGTAATTTTGCTACTGTTATGAATTGTAATATAAATATCTGACATGCAGGATGTATTTTCATTGTTACAAATTGAACATAATTAAAGCATAGTGATTAATCACAAAAACAATATGTAATTATATATGTGTTTTCCGATGGTCTTAGGCGACCCCTGTGAAAGGGTCGTTCGACCCCCCTAAAGGGGTTGCAACCCACAGGTTGAGAACCGCTGCTTTAGAGACTTTGTAGAACTTTGTTATATAAGCAATGGGAAATCACTCATAAGAGTACCAAGAAAGAGAGTGATTTAATATTTTCTTTTGTTTGTTTGCATTTTTAAATTGATTTTAGACGAGGAGCGAGAGAAACATCGATCAGTTGCCTCCCAAACGTCCTAACCAGAGGTATGTGCCCTAACTGGTAATCGAACCCGAGACCTTCCAGTGCACAGGACGACACTTCAATCAACTGAGCCACACTGGTTAGCACTGTTTGCATTTTTAAAAGATCACAATCACTTTGGCTACATTAAGGCAGCTGGACTAGAAAGGAGCAATTATAGATATGAGAAAAATAAGTTAAAAGCTATTTCTCAAGCCCAAAAGAGGTCATGGTGGTTCAGAATAAGCTGGTGACAATAAGAAATGAAGGAGGGTATGTGATTCCAGATGCACCTCTGAGGTTAAATTGAAAGGATTCTGGGCAGCAAAGAAGAGGTAAGATCAAGGACAAAGAATGCTGGAGGCCCTGGCCAGGTAGCTTGGTTGGTTAGAGCATAGTCTCAACACACCAAGCTTGTGGGTTTGATCCACAGTCAGGACACATATAAATATCAACCAATAAATGCACAAATAAGTAGAACATAAAATCAATGTTTCTTTTCCTCTTACTCTCCAAAAATCAATAAATTAAAATTAAAAAAAGGAAGGCTGGAGAAAGTGAACAATGTGGTTACTGGATGGCTTGTTGGTTGGTTGTTGTGGGAGGCAGGCAGAGAGGGGAGATAATGAATTCATTTTGGAATATGTTCATTCTGAGATGCCCATGATGTAATCTGGTGAGAAGCACCTAATAATCAATTAGAACCACTGCATCTGGGACTCAGAGATTTACCCCAGAAAAGTATATGTAAGTGTTGCCTGCATAGAGATGATAACTGAATCAATGCAAATAGATGAGATTCCCTAGGGAAACTTAGTAGAGTGAGAAGAAAAGGCCTAGGTGTAAACCCAAGCCGCCCCAATATTTAAATTTATAGCATTAAATATTGAATCTACAAAGATGACTAGGAAGAATACCTGGAGAAGTAGGAGAGAAAGCAGAAGATGACTGAGTCAAGATGATGGGGGTAGGGCAGGAGATATTAAGAAGTAAATGATCAATCCTATTTGATATATTGAAAAGTCAAGAGGCTTGAGAGGTAATAGGATTTTTGTTAAAATGGAAGAGACCCAAGTATGTTTAAAATTAATGGAAAGAAGCCAACAGAAAAAGAAAAGATGAAAACAGAAAAAATAACTTCTAAGCTCAGGTTCCTAAAAATGTTGGGGAAGTGGGAGTAGTGGCAGAGGCCAGAGAAGGGATCCAAAGCACAAGTGGAAGAACTGAAGAGGGAGGTGGAAACCATCTCCAGTATAACATGAAAGAAGAAAAGAATTAGATCGCCATTTAATACTTACAAGTTTATGAATCTGCTAAAGAAGATAAATTCACACCAATACCTTTTTTTTTTTTTCTCTGTGAAATAGGAAACAAGGTTCTCTGCTGAGATAGGAGAAAAGTCAAGAGATTTAAGAAAAATGAAATCTGAAATAATCATTGCAGAGTAGGAAAAAGAGTTGACTAAAGAAATGTATCGAGAATCCCAGGTAGTGTTGAGAACCCATGACCCTGAATTTGCAGTGGTGTTCAATTTGTCTGGTGCTCTGACTCTTCTCCGACATTAGTTAGCTACTCAAATACGGGAGAAATGGAATGGGTTCATTCAAGATGAAGTTTTGCTGGACAGCTGGAACAAAAAGTTAACAGACAAGTGTTCCAGGGTATCTGTAAAAGAGTAATGGACAAGAGCATGAAAGACAAAAAAGGGCTGGGCTGACTGGAAAAGTCAACAGATGAGAGGCTTCAATGCAGTCAAGGAAGAGTTGAAATGAAATAACTGAGACAGATCACGATAAAGAGAGGAAAATGGTCAGAGTGGGATATTTCAAACTAAAATTTTACAAGTGGATTGGTTCTGGGCACAGCAAAGTCCACAGTGTAAATGAGATAGGAACCGGGGCTGAGGAGATATTAGACAATGAGAAAGTCAAGAGATCTACTTACCTGCCTGCCTCCATTAGTCTAATGAATAGGAAATGCAGCGTTCATCTCTACATGCCTGCTACATGGTATGCATTCAATAAACGTTTGATGAGTAAATGAACGAACTGATGACAATTCCAGTTTCAAATTTTTCTACAGCATAGAAAATGCTGCATTAATGTAAGCTCACAAAACATATATCTTAAATTATTTCTCTGAGAAAGAAGACTATTCCAGTAGTAAGAGTCTAGGTCAAAGGAAATTGCTCAACATGTTTTAATCATCCTATATAATAAAAGGGTAATATGCAAATAGACCAAAAGGCAGAACTAAAAAACCAATCAAAGCGTAATATGCTAATGAATGCTAAAGCCGCTCAATGGCTGGCTCACTATGATGTGCACTGACCACCAGGGGGTAGATGTTCTGACCAGTAGGTTAGCTTGCTGCTGGGGTCTGGCCGATCAGGACTGAGTGAGATGGGCTGGACACACCCTGGAGCCCTCCTGCAGTCCCTCCCCGGCCCGATCGTGCACAGGTGGGGTCCCTCAGCCTGGCCTGCGCCCTCTCACAATCTGGGACCCCTCGGGGGATGTCGGAGAGCCGGTTTCAGCCCAATCCCGAAGGCCACTCCCCTTGGGAAGGCACCAGATGCAGCAGCATAAGCCTCTCCCAATCAAGACTGATTGAGCGCAAGCCCGCAGCAGGCACAGTGGGGCCCAGATGAGTGGGAGCGGCAGGTAGGAGCTGCAGGCGGCGTTGGACTGCAGGTTTCAGCCCGATCCTGCAGGCCACCCAGAGGGACCCCACCCATGCACGAATTCATGCACCGGGTCTCTAGTAAATATATAACACCTCACTGACATTTCATTATGACAGAAACAAAAAAAACTTCTTACTTTCAAAGTGTACTATTCCATCAATCTGATCAATAAATCCATTCATACGTCCTTCTGTTATCATTTGTGATGCTATCTTTTCTGCCTGTTTAAATAAAAAAATAAATTCTCAGACACTTTAATTATCATATCTAACACATTCACATATGCTAAGACAATTGAAAACTCTTGGTTTAGCTACCCATCACTAAGCTTACAAATGTGTTTATCTGCCTTTCATTACAAGAGCGAATATGGTAAATCTTCCTATTAAACCACACCAATTCTTTCTAGTTACATCCATTGTTTTAAGTTAACTGGGATCTACTTTGCTTGTGAGATTTTAGAGAAGAATTTTTTATTTTTGGACAAAAATTTTTTATCTCTGCTTAAAATCAAACTAACACATAAGTTTGTTTTTCTACTGAGATCCACACCTCAAAAAAACCCGACTTTGCCCTAACCAGTTTGGCTCAGTGGATAGAGTGTCGGGCTGCAGACTGAAAGGTCCTGAGTTCAATTCCAGTAAAGGGCAAGTGCCCAGGTTACAGGCCTGATCCCCAGCAGAGGGTGTTCAAGCCGATCGATGACTCTCTCTCCTCATTGATGTTTCTCTCTCTCTCTCTCTCTCTCTCTCTCTTCTCCTTTCTCTCTGAAAAATATATTTTAAAAAACATAAGACTTTTTCTCATTTCATTTCAATTTTCAGTGTTCACACCCCAAAAACTCTCTAAGAACATAGTATGTTTGAAGAAAAAAACTGAAAGGAGAAAGATGTTCAAATTTAAAAGAGAACTGAAAGGATTTAAAAAACAATTAAAGGGAACAAAAGGTTCTCTACCTAGTGCCTAAAGACATGTTTCACGTTTACTATGTGTGAGTAAACTGGGTTGTAACTCAGTCATTTTAGTAAATCTGACCACCTTCACAATCAATCATAAATCACTTCTAAACAGTCTGTGACTGGCATTTATTGTTAAAAATATATTCATTTCCCTTAGTCTGTTCATAAAGGGATCATACCTCAAAGCCTAAGAAGAAAGCATCTGTTTTTTTATTTTTATTGATTTCAGAGAGGAAGGGAGAACGAGAGATAGAAACATCAATAATGAGAATCATTGATTTGTTTCCTCCTGCACGCCCCCACTGGGCATCAAGCCCGCAACCAGGGCATGTGCCCTGACTACTAATTGAACCGTGACCTCCTTGTTCACAGGTCAACGCTCAACCACTAAGCAACACCGGCCAGGCAAAAGCATTTTTTAATGGCAATTGAGCCTTGGTTCCCACATTGTTTCACTTCCTTTATTGCATATTGAATGTGAACATGTAAAGGAACTGTGTTAAAAATCTTAACTTAAAATTGCACTAACACAGAAAATAAGATGTGACACGTAAGTACATGACTTTAAGTTTTACAAGTTAGATAAAAGTAAGGTTAATTGCTTGCTTTTACTATTATTTAAAATTAAGAGAATGTTTTGTAAATGATACCTGAAATGCCCTCCAAATAGAATTGGTACTTTGTTGGGATTTATACATAGCCACTAAACTCTTATCATGACAAAGAATGAAATTAATTCCCTTGTAACTCAGTCAACTTCTTAAGTTAAATGAAGCACAGAAGTTACAAGAGAATAGTCTAGTGTATTCTCTCAAAGAGAAGAAATATTTAACATATGAGTCAATCTAGGGCAGAAAATAGAAGTAATAAGGCATCTATCGAAATCTTAAATTAGTCAGAAATCAGAAACCACTATGAAATGGATGTAAACAGACTCTAATATTCCCATAAACTGGGTATCATAACCTGGAAACCCTTTAAGATTTCCATTCTAGGTCATCTTATCATAAAACACAAACAAAAAACAAAGACAATTCCATTACAGTACTAATCTAAAATTAAAATAATTTATTTCCATTTACCTGAGGCTTTTTATGTGTATTTTTGTTGCAGTTGCCAATATTTTTATCAATTATATATTTTATTTTCTCATTATACTAATAGTCTAGTCTCTTAACTTCCCTTTTATGCACTGGAAACAAGAACATACCTTAGCTGCAGGGATCTCTAAAAGAGCTCCAAGTTCTTCAAAGGTAATATTATTATATAATTTGCTTGCAGACAACAAATTGTGTTCAATAACAGCTCTGTCCAAGATGCTAGAACCTTAAATATAAATAAAACAGTTTTAAGTTTGAAACTGGTTTTTAAAAGATGCATCCTTTTTTCATGAAAATTTCTAAGCATGTAATAACTCATAGTCATTGTCTTTATTCCCATCAGAACTTTAAAAGTAACCCAAATGCCTTATTTAATACAGCTTGGATATACAATTAAATACAAATAACACTTTTGGAAAATGAGTGATTGGCAAATAATTACTAACTATCTGAATAGATTTAAACCTTTGGGTTTGAGGGTTTGCTTCCTCATGCTAGCTAGCAAATTCATAACTTCTCTTTTCTTGCTATTAGCTAACTTTTATTAGCAAGCAGTAGCAAAACGATCATGCAACCTGTTCTGCAAGCTTAATAATGTTAATATATACAGCTCAACAGAATTATCTCTATTCTTTTGGGTACTTCACAAGCACCTTATTCTGAGGCAAATGTGAAAAATGTCCAGAATGTACGAACAAGCTAACCCTTCATAAGAGATAAGGCATAGCACCCTCCCTTAAATGAAGTTATACAGGGCCTGACAAAGTTTTGGATCTAAGTCCCCACCCTGAAGGTGATAGTAGACTGCTGGGCTCCCCCAATTCTTTTGTCTTTCTTTCTAGTTTTATTGAGATATAACTGACATATAACATTGTATTAGTTTAAGGTTTAGAACATAATAAGTTGATATATGTATATATGCAAAATGATTACCACAATAAGTTTTGATAAGATCCATCACCTCACATAAGTTACAAATTTTTTTCTTCTGATGAGAACTTTTTAAATCTATTCTCTTAGCAACTTTCAAATATAAACACCTAAATGGGAAAATATTAAAGACTTAATGTTCTTAAAATAGCTATAATCCCCAAGTTTATCTACAGAGTCATTATAATCCCTATCAAAATCCCACTGGCATCTTTACAAAAATTGACATGCTGACCTTAAAATTCACATGGAAATTCAAGGAATCAAGCAGGATTGGACAAAACAATTCTCAAAAAGAACAAAGCTGGAGGACTCACATTTCCGATTTTAAACATACTACAAAGATACAGCATCCAAGACAGTGTAGTACTGGCATGAACACAGGCATACAGAATAGTGGAATAGAATTTAGAGTTCTGAAATAAACTCTCACATTTGGGGTCAATTGACTGTCAACAAGTATGCTAAGACAATTCAAAGCAAAATAATAGTCTTTTCAATAATTGGCACTGCAAAAACTGGATATCCATATAAAGTAAGACCCCTACCTTACACCATATATAAAAATTAACTCAAAATGAATCAAAGACCTAAATGTAAGAGCTACAACTATAGAACTTATAGAAGAAAAAGAAAAATCTTTATGATCTTGGATTAGGCAATGGTTTCTTAGATACAACACTGAAAGCACAGGCAACAAAATAAAAATAAATGAACTGGACTTCATAAAAATTGAAAATGTTTGTATTTTAAAAGACACCATCAAAAAAGTGAAGAAACAACACACTGCATGAAAGAATTGCAAATCATTTATCTGATCAGATCTAGACTATATAAAAAATTCTTATAATCCTATATAATAAAAGGCTAATATGCAAATAGACCAAACAGCAGAACGACTGGTCACTATGACGTGCACTGACCACCAGGGAGCAGACACTCAATGCAGGAGCTGCCCTCTGGTGCTCAGTGTGCTCCCATTGGGGGCATACCACTCAGCCAGAAGCCCTGAGCCAGGATCATGGGTGGTAAGTGCAGCAGCGGTGGCAGGAGCCTCTCCCACCTCCGCAGCAGCACTAAGGATATCTGACTGCCGGCTTAGGCCTGCTAAGCCATCAGTCAGATATCCCCTGAGGGCACCTGGACTGCAAGAGGATGCAGGCCAGGCTGAGGGGACCCCCCCCCCCCACCGAGTGCACGAATTTCGTGCACTGGGCCTCTAGTTCAATAATAAAAGGACAAACAACCCAATTTAAAAATAGTCAAATGAGCCCTAATCAGGTTGGCTCAGTATATAGAGCATCAGCCTGCGGACTGAAGGGTCCCAGGTTTGATTCTGTTCAAGGGCATATACCTTGGTTGCGGGCACATCCCCAGTAAGGGGTGTGCACGAGGCAGCTGATCGATGTTTCTCTCTCATCGATGTTTCTTTTTTTTTTTTTTTAAATATATTTTATTGATTTTTTACAGAGAGGAAGGGAGAGGGATAGAGAGTTAGAAACATCAATGAGAGAGAAGCATCGATCAGCTGCCTCCTGCACACTCCCCACTGGGGATGTGCCCACAACCAAGGTACATGCCCTTGACCGGAATCGAACCAAGGACCCTTGAGTCCGCAGGCCGATGCTCTATCCACTGAGCCAAACCGGTTAGGGCGATGTTTCTAACTCTCTATCACTTTCCCTTCCTCTCTGTAAAAAAAATCAATAAAGTATATTTTAATAAATAAATAAATTAATTAAATAAAAATAGACAAATAAGCCCAGCCTGTGTGGCTCAGTGGTTGACTGTCTACCTATGAACCAGGAGGTCACAGTTTGATTCTTGGTCAAGGCACTTGCCTGGGTTTCAGGCTCAATCCTCAGTGGGGGCTGTGCAGGAAGTTGCTGATCAATGATTCTCTCTCATCATTGATGTTTCTCTCTCTCTAGCCCTCTCCCTTCCTCTCTGAAATCAATAGAAAAATATATTTTAAAAACAGTCAGAAGAAAAAGATGGCGGTTGGCAGGACGGAGGTGAGGGATACGAAGTGAGTGAGGGGATGAAAGGAGAGTGGTAGCTCTTCAAAAGACTAAACAAAATTATCATGACCCCTAACTCCACTCCTAGGTATATACCAAGAAAATGAAAAACTTATGTCCATATAAAGACTTTTACATGAAAATTCATAGCAGCATTATTAATTAGTAAAAAAAAATAGTGAAAAATAACCTAAATGTCTATCAACTGATAAGGAAATAAAATGTGGTACATTCATATAATAAACTACTAGTTGGCAATAAAAGGAACTGGGGGGTAGGGGAGGCTGGAGGAAGATCAAGGGAGAAAAAAAAAAGGAGACACATGTAATACTCTTTGTAATACCTTAAGCAATAAAACAAAATTAAAAAAAAAAAACACTATAGAAATGTAAAAAAAAAAAAAAAGGAATTGAAGTATTGATACATGCTACAACATGGATGAACTTTGAAAACATCAAAGTTCATTTCATCATGCTAAATGAAAGCAGTCACAAAAGGCCATATATTTTATGATTCCATTTATATAAAACTAGAGGCCCAGCACACAAATTCATCCACCAGTGGGGTCCTTTAGCCTGGCCTGTGGGATGGGGCCAAAACCAGCTCTCCAACATCCCCCAAGGGGTCCCGGGTTGCAAGAGGGCACAGGCCAGGCCAAGGGACCCCACCGGTGCACGATCAGAGACGGGGAGGGACGCGGGAGGTTGGCCAGCCAGGGAGGGGCCACGGGAGGACTCTAGGGCATGTCCAGCCCTTCTCGCTCAGTCCCAATCAGCTGGACCCCAGCAGCAAGCTAATCTACTGGTCAGAGTGTCTTCCCCCTGGTGGTCAGTGCACGTCATAGCGAGTGGTTGAGCATCCTTAGCATATCCTTAGCATATTACACTTTGGTTGAATGGACAACTGGACACTTAGCATATTAGGATTTTATCTTATAGAATATCCAGACAGGCAGGTCTATAGAGCAGGAAATAGACTACTCTTAATATTCCACCGCTCTGGGACTATATTGTGTCAAGACTGCTAGCCTAAACTAATATAAAAGATTGCTAGCCTAAGATTGTAGTGACAGTAAACAAAAATGTCCAAGAAAAATAAGCAAGGAAAGCATTAAGATCTGAAATGAAAGAGGAAGAAGACAAAACATCTGTTCTATCTATACAGTCCCATGTGACAAATTTGAAAATCATTTTCATTCTTACAGATACTGCCGGGAGCCGGTCCATGCTTGCTGTTTCAAGGGACCTGGCATATATGGCATACTGTTCTTAAAATGTTTGCTCACCTTCTTGACACTATGTGTCTTAACCAAGGTCTCTGAGAAAGGTTGTTTCCCCAGGTAGGGATTTTCCCCTGAAGTTAGGGAGGGAATAAAACCCCTCAACTAAGTGCCAGGCGGGTAATTAATCACTTTAACTACAAACAATCATGCTTAAGCTGCATAATCTTTACTCCCTGGAATGGAGATAAGAAACGCCCTAACCTTTGTAATAGAGATTGATAGGATTGAATCAACTGGTATAAATACAGTTGTAACAAGACAGAAACACACAGAACTTAGAACAGAATCAACAAGACAGAACTTATAAGACAGAACTCAGAACACAGAACTAAGGACACAGGGCTTGGAAGACAGGACCAAGAGAGACAGAGCCTAGGCACAGAACCTACACAGAACGTTCTCTAGAGACAGAAGAACTTCGCTGGCGAGAGCATGCTGGAGGATCCTGGACAGGGACTGGCCTCGGAGCCTGGAGGCGGAGCCTGGCGAGAGAGCATGGCAGGGATCCTGGACTGAACCTGACTGCGGAGATTGGCAGGAGAGCCTGACTAGAACCTGGTGACTGAACCTGACTGGATAACCTGGACAGAACCTCTCTGGAGATCCAGACCAGAACTTGGCTGGAGATCCTGGCTAGAGATCCTGGCTAGGCTGCTGATCAACTGAACGCTGTCTCCGTGCCCTTCCTTCTTCGCCGACTCCGTCCACACCTTTGGGGACCCCTGGACCCGCTGGGGTTGGACCCCGGCAAGATACTAATGAGTATCCCTCTTTTTAGAACAGAATCATCTAACTAATTATATCTTTTCTTTTTTTCATGGTCAGAAAGCTCAAAGTCAAATTTGAAGCTCAAGTATATCGATTATGGAAACTTTTTCTTATTTATCTAGCTTTTAACTTGTTTGTCGGATATCTTGCAAAAAGGAGTTAGTGCTGCTCAGAAAAATGCACAAAATATAACTTAAAAGTAAAAGAGAGGAGCCCGGCCAGCGTGGCTCAGTGGTTGAGCATCAACCCATGAACCAGGAGGTCACAGTTCAACTCCCAGACAGGGCACATGCTTGGGTTGCAGGCTTGATCCCCAGTGAGGGGTGTGCAGGAGGCAACCAATCAATGATTCTCATCATTGATGTTTCTCTCTCTATCTCTCTCCCTCTCCCTTCCTCTCTAAAATCAATAAAAATATATATTTTTAGAAAGTAAAAGAGGTGATGAGCACACAATGCAATATACAAATGACATAATATTGTACACTTGAAATTTATATAATCTTATTCACCAATGTCACCTCAATAAATTTTTTTTTTAAGTAAAAGAAAAACAAGAGTAGTAACAATCAAAACACACACACACACACTATTTACAGGTGGACTACAAATTTAAGCTTTCGAGCAGCTAACCAAATTAAGAAAACCAATCAATTTATTAATTCACATTGTTTTTAAATAAGACAAAAACCAACTGCTCAGGAGAATCACAAGTAATCCTAAGGCTGAAAAGGAATTTTTCCTTAGGATCTGCATAAAGAATATCCTATAGAAAAAAATATCTGCTTTAGACAGAAAGAGAATCAATTCGTTTCCTTCTTCTAAGTCAGTGGTTCTCAACCTGGGGGTCGAACGACCCTTTCACAGGGGTCGCCTAAGACCATCGGAAAACACATATATAATTACATATTGTTTTTGTGATCAATCACTATGCTTTAATTATGTTCAATTTGTAACAATGAAAATACATCCTGCATGTCAGATATTTACATTACGATTCATAACAGTAGCACAATTACAGTTATGAAGTAGCAACAAAAATAATGTTTGGGGGTCACCACAACATGAGGAACTGTATTAAAGGGTCGCGGCATTAGGAAGGTTGAGAACCACTGTTCTAAGTGCAATTAAATAAAAGAAATTCAATAGAAGGTCAATCTAATCCCCTCACTGTTCTGGTTTAACTCAGGAAAGTAGGACTGCGTGAAGTGCACACCTTTCAGCCAAATTCTACAAAAATGACTTCTTTTAAAAAAAAAAATAACAAATTGTTCTCTTTTTTTATTTTTATTTTTTTATTGATTTTAGAGAAAAAGGAGGACAGAGAAAGAGCGAGATCAGGAGAGGAAGAGAGGGAGAGAAAGACAGATGTGTCAATTTGTTGTTTCACTTATTTGTGTATTCATTGGTTGCTTCTTGTATGTGCCCTAACCAGAGATCTAACCCGAAACCCTGGTGTATCAGGACGATGCTCTAACCAACTGAGCTATCCAGCCAAGACTCATAAATGACTCTTTAAAGAACAGCTAAATTATCTTCAATAGGGTGACAGTAAATCCAAAGGAGTGAGTCTAACAGATCTGCATGTTTATTTTAACCTTTTCCAGATTTCTGATGTTTCTACAACTACATTTTAATCATGTGGTTATTGATATGAGCTACTTTAAAACCTGTAAAATAAATGATGTTATGAACAAGTAAGTATCTATTAAAAATTTCTTTCCTGGCAAAAGCAATCTGACTTAAGCAAATACATCCCTTAACTAGAAAACATGAAACCAAGTTCTATTCTTATTGGAACAATTTCACCCTGAATAACCTTGGGCAAACTAAAGTGCCAAATTTTGTTAAAACTAAAATTAGACTCGATAATTATTAAACTAATATTTGAGATTAATTTAGGTACTTATCAAATGGTTTGAATTTTTTAAAAACCAGTAACTATAAGCCTACCCTATAATTCTTACCACTTCCCCAAAATGCGTAATTCCACAAAATGCTTTCCAATTGGGCTATTTTTATACTTCAAACTCCTATCTATGTCTGATACTCAACCCCAGTCAATGTTTTTTTTTAATCAAGTGATATATAACAATGTTACAGGAAGGTATCAAGATGCTTCAAATTTAATATACTTTCCACTAGCATGTATCTAAATATTCACTACCACATAGTTATAAGACATGATCATTACCATCAGCTGTAGTTGCTTTTTGGTGAGGCATTAGCATGGCAGCAAATTCTTGAAGTTGATTTCCTCTGATGATCCTATCCAGGTACATTTTCTCTAGGATCCCATAAGCAGCAAGTTGCTGGCACCTTTCATCCTTAAAAAGAGTAGCCAGCATTCGAGAACGCTGTTGCCCTAAGGAAAACAAATGTGCATTAAACATTCTCACAACCTATTTCATCATGAAAAACAATCTCTCTTATGACCCCATTTTTGCCTACTAAAATATTCAGTCAATTGTCATTATTTGTAGTAGTTATCTATATATATAAGCCTAATATGCAAAGTGTCCCCTTGGGAGTTTGACTGACCAAGAGTTTGATCGCTCGCTATGATGTGCACTGACCACCAGGAGGAGGAGCAGAACTAAGGAAGGCCCAGGCCGGCAGCCAGGAAGGGAGGCCCCAGTCGGCAGCCAGCAGCCGCTAGGGATCCTACCCGTGCACGAATTTCATGCACTGGGCCTCTAGTGTTTTATAAAGTTGATGTCAACAGTAAATTAGTAAATACTCAACTGCTGTTCCTAGGAGAAATACAGGAATGTTGTGAGCCTCTAGTTACAACATTTTTGTCAGCTAATCAATATGTAACCTTTGCTTTATGTATGTTTCTGTTTAAAGGCACCTTATTTACTGTATATTGTTGATTCATTAACATTGAACTCATGGCCTACACTAAAACTCATGCCTGAATAAAGCTTATCTAATACATGTATTTTCTCTATCAGGTACATCACAGACTTCCTTCACTTAAGAACACAAGACAGTACTTCAGCAGTAGCTTAGGGCCCATTTCAAACATCAAAATCACCATCAAAAAGCACAAAAACATGAAAAACATAATAGTAACAGACCACAAAAAAGAACTTGTTTACAGCATGAGCAGAAACAAGGAGGCAGAGCACTGCCTTAGTTAATTCCAGCTGGAAAGATACATTGGGAGACTCAAATCATTTACTGTTCTGCACAAGTCTGCAAATGACTGTGAAAGCACCATGAGTATTGATTTTGGAGTGACAGATTTTAGCAAGTAGGCAAATGCACAAATATGGAATAATGAGAAACAGCAGTATATTCATTTGTGAAGATTAGGATATATACCAAAATGCAACAAGTGGTTCAAATTATAGCTAATTGCTACTTTCTTCTCGCTTATTTGTATTCCTACAATGAACATGCATTCCTTTGGTAATGATAAAAGAATTTATAAAAGATGAACAAATATTTCTCTGATGGGAAATTTATACTTTCAAGGATTTTTAAATGATGAAAAATTACGTGACAATTGATTATATTAAAAATTGAACTAATAGAAAGGATACTATAAACAAACTTTTTCTTTTTAAATGTATTTTTAGCTCTGTATTCTAAAGAGCCTAACCACAATGACACCCAGTAGCAAAAAGCATATCTAGCACCCTGATTTTGGTATCCCCATTAAAAGAAAGTAGGGATCCTTGAAATAAGCTGATTTCAAGTAAGGAAAGGAAAAATACAAGATAAGTCTAAGGCATCTTTTTATGCTGCAATGCAGACAAGTATTCAAAGTTTAATGGGGCCATGTCAAAAAGACATGATTTGGTAATATTTGGGATAATGTGAACATCAAAAAGAACAATAACTATAATAACAACACACTGAATAAATAAAAAACAAAGTCAAATACACAAGAATGTTTATAGCAATACTATTCCTAATAGCCAATAAGAAACTACCCAAAGCCCTGGCTGGTGTTCTCAGTGGTTAGAGCCTCGGCCTGAGAACCAAAGGGACATGGGTTTGATTCCCAAAGGCACATATCTGGGTTGCAGGTTTGATCCCCGGGCCCAGTAGGGAGCATGTGGTAGGCAAGCAATCAATGTGTCTCTCTCATATCAGTATTTCTTTCTCTCTCTCTCCCCGTCCATTCCCTCACTTCCACTCTCTTTAAAAAAAATCAATGGGATGCCGAAACTGGTTTGGCTAAGTGGACAGAGCGTCGGCCTGCGGACTGAAAGGTCCCAGGTTCGATTCCGGTCAAGGGCATGTACCTGGGTTGCGGGCACATCCCCAATAGGAGATGTGCAGGAGGCAGCTGATCGATGTGTCTCTCTCATTAGTGTTTCTAACTCTCTATCTCTCTCCCTTCCTCTCTGTAAAAAATCAATAAAAAAAAATTAAAAAAAAAAAAGATTCAAAAAAAAAATCAGTGGGAAAAATATCCTCGGGTGAGGATTAACAACAACAAAACTACCCAATAGGATAAAAAAAAATCGTGGTATAGTCACATAATAGAATACTATATAACAATGAAAATGAAGAAACTATATGTTACAATAAGGATAAATTTTATAAAGTTAAGCAAATGAAGCAGGTAAAACTAGTATATACTAATGATTACTCTTGGGGGTGGGGATGGGCTAATAACTAGGAGAAAGCATGACAAAGGCTTTCAGGATAATGATAATATTTTGCTTCTTGTTCTGGATGTTGATTACATGATGATGTTCATTTAGGACAATTCAACAGGCTGTACAATTTTTATATGTGCATTTTTCATGTGTGTATATTATACACACACAATAATAAGCAGAAAAAAATTCCATAGTGATACTAAAAACTAAAAAGGAGGGAAATAAAGAGAAAAGTTTTTATATAGTAGTAGCTAATAAATGTAGTCAGAATTAGTAAATTAACATTTTCAGTTTATATTATAGAATATAATGAATGGTCCAGAAAAAATTAATAGATAATAAATTATCAAAAGTTAGGGAACAGGATTTTTGCAGTGTCAAAGCAGCACCCCAGAAATTATTTACAAAATATAAAGGGACTAAAATACCTTTAAAATGGAATTTCTACCTTAACCAAATGACCAAACTCAGCATCACTAACTGTGGGACAACCTGACATTATATGTTCTCTGATATAATATAACTACAAGAACAAAGCATCACTATGAGGTATTCTTAATAGAAAAATTTTAACCTGAATCTAATCTAACCTTTGGCTAACTTCTACTTTACAGGAAATAATTGGGATTAAGCAATAAATAAACAATATATACAAAACAAATCTAGAGTGAAGAACATTCCACACAACTTCAAAGAGTATTTTTTTTAAGTGAGAAAACTCTACAATGTTATATGTTAATTATATCTCAAGAAACTTCAGTTAGGGGTGAGGAATCTATTCTAGACCAAAAATGTTTGAAGACTAAAAAGACAATCACCAAATGCCACACATGAACTTGTCCCTTGTTCAGCAGGGGAAAAGGCAGATACAAAAGATATTCCAACTTGGGCAATGATTGACCAAATGCTAAATTCAACAGTGGACTCACAGTTAATTTTTTTAGGGATGACAATGGTATTACAGTCATGTAGAAAAATGTTCTTATTCTTAGGTGATGCATGATGATATATAAGGAGGGAATGTCATGATGGCCTACAAATTACTTTGAAGAGAGAGTATACCTGCTAGGTAATAAAACATGTTATGAAGCTATAATAATTCAAAGAGCATGGTACCAGTATATTCAGACAGGCTAATTAATGAAACAATACTGTGTCCAGAAATCTACTATAATGTGCTTTAAATCAATAGGAAGAAAAAGATGGATTGTTCAATAAAGGATGCTAGGTCAAACGACTAGTCATTTAAGAAAACAAATTAATTTCCCTATCTCATTCCTTACACTAAAATAAATCCAAATGAATTGGGATTTACAGGTAAATTTAAGTACAAAGTAGACAAAAATAATCTACACTAGTGATTACTGTGTGAGAGAGGGAGTTGGAGGTAGTGAGCAGAAGGCTGAAAGTCACAGCACTAATCAAGGCAGTGACATGGGTGCCATACTGTACTGTGCCACACACTCAACAGTCAAAATAAAAATATAGTTTCACTTTAAAATGTTCTTGCAGCAGTAAAAAATTATTTTTATTAATTCTTGATACTTGAAACCATATCTTTTTAATATTTTATGTGATGAAATGGAAAATGCACAGTTTCTTTTTTCATGGAACATCATTTACATAAAATAATGACTGATAAGTTACAGTTTTTCAGGTGTGGGTATTTGGCAGGCATTTTTCTTAAAAATGAACAAAGTGGCCTTGGCTGGTGGGGCTCAATTAGTTGAGCATCCTCCTGTGCACCAAGGGGTAGCCGGTTCAATTCCTGGTCAGGACACATGCCCAGGTTGCAGGCTCAATTCCCAGGGGGCATGCAAGCAGCAGCCAATGGATGTTTCTGTCTCTGCCTCCCCCTACCCTTCTCTCTATAAAATCAATGAAAACATATTTTTTAAAAAATAACAAAGTGAGCCTGTCACTACCAATCAACAGTATTTGTGGCCTCTGATAAAATTCAAGTTTTCAACAACAAAAACAAAATAACACAGCAATTTTGGAACACGTCCATCTGCCACACATGAGCTAGACAACTTTCCAATAATTAAAGAATTTTCTGATGCGATCAGCGGTATTATATTTAATAAACATTCTAAAATGATTTAGAAAAGCCATGGCTTAGAATTCTCAGCATATCCTCTCAATGCCCTTTCTGCTTTATAAGTTGAGTGGTTTATATGCTAAAATTTAGTAAAAGAACAAAAAATAGTTTATTTATATTTACTGAAAAAAAAGATAAATGCCAAGTCTAAAACTGAGGCTTGAAGGTTAAAAAAAAAATCCCAAAAGCAATACATTAATTATCATATATCACCAATCTCTAGAATTTAATTTTTATCTCCTTCTGTGTAATTCTCACTTAATTTTATATCCATGCTTTTCAGTGATATTTTAGGAGAATTAAATTTCATATTACCTCTTAACTATTCCTAATACCTGTGGGTAATAGACTGATACATTCATAATTAAAAATTTTTAAGTTTGCAATCCATTTTATTGCTGTTCCTGTTTAAATGTTTAAACTAAATATACCATAATTGTATTAATAAGACATCTCTTTGCTAAATCCTTTAGTAGTAATGAACCTAAAATATTAAGCAAATTGACTGTTCATTAACACATAATTGACATGTTTACCTGCTGATGCTAAGATGGTACAGTGCAAAGCATGTTTTAAGGCCTCTAGTCTTTCACTTTCGTGCACTATTGTCTTGTAAGAGAGCTCATTGTACCTTTGCGCAGCTTCAATGAATTTTCTTCTATAATCAAGAACACGTGCATAGCATACCTATAGGAGAGAAATGTTTCCATTAGGGGGGACATTTTTAAAGCAAAAGCAAAAAATAAAAAAGAGAGAATTTCTAATATACAATAGTATTTATGATGTTCTGGAGAATCTATACCAATAAAAGGGTAATATGCTAATTAGACCGGACAACCTTCCGGACATCCTTCCGGGCAAAGCGATGGTGGCAGGGCCGAGGCAGAGGCAGTTAGGGGCAATCAGGCTGGCAGGGGAGAGCAGTTAGGATGTTCAGGCCGGCAGGCAGGTGAGTGGTTAGGAGCCAGCGGTCCCAGACTGCGAGAGGGATGTCCAACCTAACCTGTCAGTTGGACATCCCCTGAGGGGTCCTGGATTGGAGAGGGTGCAGGCCAGGCTGAGGGACACCACTCCCCATCCCCCCCCCCCCCCCCGCCCCGCACCCCGCACCGGGCCTCTAGTTTTAGTATAACAGGATTCTCCAATACAAAATTCTAAATAAGCTCATCTGTTTACCTTATAATGTATCTGTAACTGTTCGTTGGTTGACTCATTCTGAAGCAATGATGCTCGATTTATGTAAGCCTCTGCCTGGACTGGATCATCATCCTCTAGATATAGCCTAGCAATCTTCAGGTATGTCTCTAGTTTATAATCCACAGTGTACTGTCTAGAATACAACAGAAAAACACAAATGACTATTTTATCGAAAAAATTATTAGAAGTGGTAGAAAATGTGGACTCAAGCTTTTTACTGCATTATATTATCGAAAAGCTAAGAAATATTTCCAAAATAAGTTTAATTAATTTTTATTACTTTCATCATTGTTCATATTACAGTTTAGCTTCTTCTAATTCTCAGATAATCTCATAAGTCAAAGATCTATCATATACTACTGGTAGGACTATAAATAAGTCCTGGGGGAAAACTGGCAATATGTTCTCCAACTAACATTTGAATCCTTTAAATTGCATATACTCCTTACCCATTATACAGGGTGGGGCAAAAGTAGGTTTATAGTTGAGAGTACACTAAACACAGTATATTCTTATATTATTATTTATTATTATATTATTTTTCCATATGAACTGTAAACCTCTTTTGCCACACCTTGCATTTTACCCCTAGAAAATAAACCCCAAGAAAATAATCATGGATATGCATATATATGTATATACAAAGATAGTCAATTGTAAAATTATCCATAAATATCTGTAATTGGGGAAGAATGGAAATCACTGACATTTATGGTATTCAATTGAATTGAATACTGGTAGAATACTATACGGTTATTACAATAATTACCACGTGATAATAGTCATCCTATATTTTAGCTAAGTTAAAAAACTGGATAAAATAATATAATAGTAGCAATTATCTCTGGGTGGTGAGATTACAAGTGGTTTTCCTTTCTTCTTTATCCCTGTGGTCACATTTTATGCAAGATATACATAACTTAAGACCCTACATAATCCAAAAATCATGCAATTCAAAATTAATCCTCACAGAAAAATTAATCCTATTTACCAGCAAAAGTGATGCCACTATGTGGCAACGGAGTTTACAACTGACTTTGCCCCAGATTTGAAATTAATTCTTTACTTAATAAACAAATTCAACTTTTAATCACTTTTACTTTTTTTTAACTTATTTAGAAAATAACTAAATTTTCATTTCTTTGGTATCCTCACAGTGTTACAGAAGTATCA
The DNA here is from genome assembly GCF_963259705.1 of Myotis daubentonii. Taxonomy (NCBI): domain Eukaryota; kingdom Metazoa; phylum Chordata; class Mammalia; order Chiroptera; family Vespertilionidae; genus Myotis; species Myotis daubentonii. The sequence goes on from NC_081840.1 coordinate 178,968,802, forward strand.
AAATGAGAATTACCACCACTGCAAAGATTATCTAATTTTATATTTATTTCAACTACCAATGAAAATAAATCAACTGCTCTATGCTAAGGAGAAAATGCTCCAGACAGAATAAGACCAAAGCAATTAAGAAAGCCCCACCCTTTCAAATAGCAAAGAAAAAAGAATTAACAAGAGGCTTTAGGACAGGGGTCCTCAAACTTTTTAAACAGGGGGGCCAGTTCACTGTCCCTCAGACCGTTGGAGGGCCAGACTATAGTTTAAAAAAAAAAAACTGAACAAATTCCTATGCACACTGCACATATCTTATTTTGAAGTAAAAAAATAAAACGGGAACAAATACAATATTTGTATTTGCATGTGGCCCACGGGCCATAGTTTGAGGACCCCTGCTTTAGAAAGTAAAAGCCTCCTTATGAAAGCCTACATATGAAAGTCTTTTCATATACTGGCTTCTTTTTCAAAGAGCATCACTGCCTAACAATTTAATAAATACATTAAAGGCAATATGCCTGAAGTAGTATCTGCCTTATCATCACAACAAATATTAATGGAGACAAAATACAGAATCCCTCATTCACCTGGCAAAGGAGAAGCAGCTGAATATATTTTTATATTTGCCTACTGAAAGGGGAAATGTGTCTAATAATACAATCAAGAGTCTCACACCTTTCAATCTTTTTGTACAGTAAACTTTGGATGAATGTTTCATAAATACACATAAAAAGGCAAGATTGGTTAAATAAGAGTTACAAACCGTAGTCTTAATTTTTTCTCATTGTTTTTCCGTTTCTAGTATCTTTCTCTAATATCCTAAACCCAACAATTCATTGAACCCATTGTGACCTCCAAACCCGTGATCCTATTACATTGCTGTCTTCTTCCCCTAAAAGGCCTCATTTCTCTCCTTACCTATCTTAACTCTTTTAATCAATCATAATCATTGAATTGCACATGCACTCATCTCCCTTGTCTCTCTCATGCTGTCATACTTGTTGGAAAAAATCAAACTCTAGTTAAACCTAACAGTTCACCCACTCCTTTCCTGCAACCATGAAACTGAACTCTACTGGAGAAAAATATTTAACCAATCTGACTGATCTCATTTTAATCACTACAACCTTCAAATGAGCCCTTAATGCTGCCAAGTATATTATACATTCTTAGTCCATTTACTGCCCCACTCTTCCAGAGAATATTTTTCTTATATTCTTCTCTCATCCTTACAACTCCCATCCCAAACCACACTTCTAGCTGATGACTCTGACTCCAACTCCACTAAGAATACTGAAGCAACCAGAGTAGCTGCACCAACTCCAACACCACCTCATTAATATCTGCAGCCACATACTCTGTGTTCCTAGCTATTACTATTCTGCCACCAGGGAACCTATGGCAATATCTGCAGACATTTTTTTAATGTCAAAACTGGGAGTAGTGGCGCTATTGGCATCTAGTGAATAGAGGCCCCTAATGCTGCTAAACATTTTGTAACACACAGGACAGCCTCCCCAACAAAGAGTCATCCTATCTAAAATGCCAAGAGTGCTGCCCATCTGGCATGGCTCAGTGGTTGAGCATCGACCAATGAACCAGGAGGTCACAGTTCAATTCCTGGTCAGGGCACATGCCTGGGTTACAGGTTCAATCCCCAGTGGGGGCATGCAGGAGGCAGCCAATCGATGATTTTTCTCTCATCATTGATTTATCTCTCTCTCTCTCTCCTTCTCCCTGAAATAAATAAATAATATATTTAATACCAACAGTGCCAAGGTTGAGAAACAGTGCCAAGATGAACTATCTATGCTCCTAAATAAAGCCTATCCCTCCACTAGATTCCTTCCCCTCTTGTTTACTCCTGCCTACATCCTCTCCACTATTCTCCTATATCAAACTTTTGCTTTCCATTAGATCATAAAAGTAAAAATAATCTCTTAACCTAACCTTTGCTATCATCTTCTACCCTATTTCTCTGCTCCCCTTGTGAAAAGTTCCCCACAAAGTTGCCCATGACAATTGATCCCCATCTCCAATTTCTCTTTTCCCATTCTCTCTCCCTCCCTCTCTCTCTTTCTCTCTCTTTTGCATATGTGCTGCCAAAGTGAGTACTTCTTTTCTTTTAAACAACTTCAGTCAGGCTTTCACGCTCACCAATTCACCAAAACAACTTTTGTCAAGATCACCAATGACCTCCACGTTACTAACTCAGTCATCTTACTTGACCTACCAGCACAACAGCTAATCACTTGCTCCTTCTGAATACATTTTCCTCATTTAAGTTCTAGGACACCACACACCCCATTCTGGTTTTTTTTACCTCAATGGACAATCTTCATTTGCTGTATCCTCCTACCCCTGACCTCTTAATGTTGGAGTGCTCGTGGCCTCGATACTCAATCCTCTTCTCTATCTATAGTCCCTCCCTTGGAGATCTCATCCAAAATAATGGCTTTAAATTCCATCTATATATCAATGATTCCAAAATATATATATATATATATATATATATATATATATATATATATGTGTGTGTGTGTGTATATATATATATATATATATATATATATATATCCCTAGTCCAGTCCTCTCTCCTAAATTCCAAACTAATATATTCAACTCTGTACAAGATATTTCCACTTGGTTACCACATGTCCGAAACAGAACTCTTGACCTTCCCTCAAAACCTATTCTCCATTCAATACATGGCAACTCCATTTTTCCAGTTGTTCAAACCAAAAATCAAAACTTATCTTGATTCTTTTTCTTACACTCTATATCTACCTTAAAAACATACCCAGAATCCAACATTTTTCACAATCTCCATTTCATCTGCAGTAGTGCATAAGACCTCCTAACGGCCCTACTTCCATCATTGCATGCCTACAGTTTATTCTCAACTCAGTAGTCAGAATGAGTCTTAAAAATATGTCAGATCATGTCATTCTTCTGTAAAATATGTTCCAATGGTTCCCCCTCATTTCACTTAAAGAAAATACAAAGTTCTTACAATGGGTTACAAGACCCCACATAATCTAGTCCTTAGTACTCTCTGACCTCATCCTCTATCGCTCTCCCCTTTGCTCACTCCATTCCACCGATAACGGTCTCCTTGCTCTTTTTATAAGTACCGCGCGCTAACCGATTGCGCCACTGGAGCTCCATCCTTGCTCTTTTTAAAAAACTCCAAGCATGCTTCCATTTTAGGGCCTTTGCACAAGCCATCCTCTCTAAGAGGATCTACTAATACTCTTCCCTCAGAGAGTTCAAAGCCACTCACTTACCTCCTTCAAAATCCTGAGGTGATATCAGGATCACCCTACCACTCCAATCACCCTACCATTCCAATCACCCTACCACTCCAATCACCCTATTTAATGATACAACCTTACTTTAATTTTCTTCATAGCTCTTACCACCTTCTAATATACTACGAAATTTATTTATTTATTAAATTGCTTATCATGTTTCCAACACTAGAATGTAAGGAAAAATATAATGAACAATTGTACATATCCTTTATATGTTATGTGTATATATACATATATGGATACATATATATCCATCCAATATCCACTATTTATTATACTTTTGTCCTGTTTCCAAAGGAATTCCCACCAACACTTGGGCTGCATTTCTCCAATCTTCTTCTTTCTCATATATGGATGCAAGATGCTGTCTTATGGAAGCAACCTGAAATAGTAGATACACATGTTAAATCAATTGCTATTATTTAACTAATTAAAATAAATAGATAAATGTATTGTAACAATTGTCTCATTCAATATAGCAAGCTGGCAAGTATAATTATTAAAAATTTACCTAGACCACCCAAATTTTTCTATTAATTTTGTATTGATAGAATAACAAAACAGTAAACTGAAATAGCACATTACAATGTGAATTATGGCAATAATTTAGTTTAAATATGAAGTTTTGCTTCATACAATGTGGATTATGGCAATAATTTAGTTTAAATATGAAGTTTTGCTTTTATGCTACTGCATAGATAATGCTGGAGTATTCCTATATTTTCAGCATAATTAAGAATTTAACTGATTTTTTAAAACTGTCTAAAGAGTAATATTTGGTGCATAAAATAAAATTGTAATAAATAGGCAAATGTCAGCTGGAGTTACAATATCCTAATATTTATTTTATTATATATTGTAAAATGCTGTTTAGCGCAATTTTGACAAGATGAAAATGAATGATAATCTCCTTTAAAAATGTAATAATATCTCTCAAAATAATTACTACTATCTCAAGTTCAAATATCACTGCTCTAGATTTTTTACCTGCTCCTCAAATGAAATGACTCTAGGCTGGATCTTTTCCAAGGTGAAATGATAGATTTCTTTGGCTGTGCTATCAGGCAAGTTAGGGAGATGTGTGCAGAAATCAGTCAGCAACTGCCGAGAGATCACAAGGCTGACATTCTCATTTACCACTTGTCAAAAAAATAAGAAATAAGAAGGCATGAGTAATTTATAAGTTTTTTATTAAGCAATCTTTACCTAAAATTAATACTAAAAACTGTATTAGTGTAACCTGCAATGCATTATTCCTGGATTTTCACACCCCTATCATCCTATATTACAGAATAAATTTCCCTTATACTGAATTATGACTTCAACAAAATAGTAAAACTACCATAACTTCTCTAAGAAATACAAATGGTTGACAAAAAGTTTTAATAGTTGAGAATTTTACATTATTCCTTTCTCTTCATTTTTAACCAAAGCGAAGGCAGAGAAATACCCCTATTTTTATTTATGTCCTTATATCCCACCTAGCTACAAAAAGGAGTTAAAGAAGAAAAAGGTGAAATAATTTTCATGAAATTTAATAAAGCAAATAGAGACAGTGAATACCACTTATACTTTCCAATAAAAGCAACAACATCCCCCGAAGGTTCCCGGACTGTGAGAGGGCGCAGGCCGGGCTGACAGACCCACCCCGCCCCCTCCCCGACCCCCGTGCACAAATTTCATGCACCAATTTCAGGCCTCTAGTATATTATAATGTATTAATATATTAATCAGTTTATATTATTTGGAATTCATTATTAAATACTGGTTGTAACTGAGAAAACAGTTTCATTACAAGTGCCATTAGACACAAAGCTGTTAAAAAGAAATTACTACACAAACTAGCACTTACCAGGGAAATACAAGTAAGTAAGGACAATAAATCAGAAAAATTAGTTTCTAGTCTGGGCTCTGCCACTGACTAACTGAATGTCCCTGGGGGGGTAAAAGTGACTTAACCTTGACTTTTTTTTACAATATATTATACAAGAATATATCTACACTCTGCAGTCACAGTTATTAAAAGGAACCTGTGTGATAGGCATTATGTGTGAACGTACACTGTAAACTGTAAAGTACTATCAAGTATTGCTGATATTGTTAACGCAGTATCAATTCCAGCCTGAATTTTGAGTAATTTTCAAGATAACTGAAGTCAGGGAGAGGGGGAGAGTGTATGAAATATGAAAATTTCTAGTTCCTATTGAAAAGGAATGATCCTGACATTAATAACAGTTCATTCTTACACAGCACTTATTATATGCCAGGTACTATTCTAAGCACTTTATTATGTATAATAACTCATTTAATGTCCCAACAATTCTATAGGGTGCCTATCATATCCTCACTGTATAGACAAGGAAAAGAAGACACAAAGAGGTTAAAGATGACACAGTTAATAAAACAGTAGACTAGGATTTGAATCCAGTCTACTTTCTTTGTCACTATGCTACATTGTCTCTTATCAGTTTCTATTATCAACTACTATACAAAATTTTAATTGGAGCCCTAACCGGTTTGGCTCAGTGGATAGAGTATCGGCCTACGGACTCAAGGGTCCCAGGTTCGATTCCGGTCAAGGGCATATACCTTGGTTGCAGGCACATCCCCAGTAGGGAGTGTGCAGGAGACAGCTGATCGATGCTTCTCTCTCATCGATGTTTCTAACTCTCTATCCCTCCCCCTTCCTCTCTGTAAAAAATCAATAAATTATATAAAAAAAGTATATTTTAATTGGAAATATAACTCTGAAGACAATTCATTTTTAAAAATCAAGGTGTAAATAGTTTAAATTCTAAAATAAATCCATCAATTTCAATGTTGTGAGTATGCAAAACACAGTTTATTCTTGTTTTATTATTATTTACTAATTATTGTATTATTTTCCATATGAACTTCGCCCCACCCTGTATATTTAACTTAATCTCATAAAAATTATATTGATAATTTGATATAAGACAAGACTGAGGCAAGCTTTAAAGTCCTACTCAGTGATACAAAGGCAAATATGGAATTTTCATTCCACTTACTTGCTTCCACAAAAGCTTTCAAAGCTTCTAGTTGTTCTGCCCCAGATAACTGAATGGCTTTTTCCAGGATCTGACGATACCTAAAACAATACCAAAAAAATAAATGTTCAGAGGGCACTATATATGCTAATGTTCACATTGACATTTATTCATTTCTATTTACATTGGTGTCTTTCCTAGTGCTTTCTTCTCTGGTTTTCTTTATAGTACACCACAGATTTCGTCTTTTTAAAGTTTCTAGTCCATCACAAGAAAGAGTGAATCTATAATTACAAGTTACTGGATCTAAGGTGCCACTTTTGCTTGAAAGTTGTAGTTTTGAATTTAAACTAAAAAGTCAAATTTCCTTTCAAATGCCTTAAATGATAAGCCATTAATTATTTCCTTCAATTATGTAGTACAGAGTCGCACGAGAACATTATTCAAGGTGACACAGAACCCTTTCCTCCTGTGGACCTAATGAATCTAGGGTCACCAACACTTAGAATAATAATAAAACAATGAAACCAAATATTAGAGATTGAATGTCTTACTAAGAGGCAACTGATTAATGTATCTCCCTCAGATCTCTCTCTCTCTCTCTCTCTCTCTCTCTCTCTCTCTCCTCCCCTAAGATCATTTTTTTTGAAATAATTCTTTATTGTTGAAAGTATTTCATGTCCCTTTTTCCCCCCATTGACCCCCTGTAGTCTCACACTCACTGCCCCACCCCAGGCCTTCAGCACCCACTCTCTGTGTCCATGGGTTATGAATACAAGGTCTTTGGTTGATTACCTCCCACCCACCCTCCCCTGCTTTCCCTCTGAGATTCCACACTCTGTTCCATGCTTCCATGTCTCTGGATCCACTCCATTCATCAGTTTATTTTATTACTTAGATTCTACATATGAGTGTGATTTAAGGTCAATTTTAATTTTAAAATATTTTAATATTATGGAGGAAAGTATATTTCATTAATTAAGGCACCTTGCATCTGTCCTATCCATTTATCAACAAATTTTATTGAGCATTTATTATGTATATACGTATGTATATGAACTAAATAAAGGTCAGTAAGTCAATTCATGACTTTTTGGCACTTGAATCTGGAAGAAATAAAACATATACACATGAAATGTACCACAGTCACTATTTAGGACCAAAATGAATGAAAAAGGCATGTATTAATAGATCTTTGATTTATAGTAATGGTGAACTACCTGATTAGACCAAACGTACCTCAAAAAATAAATAAAAAGATGAAAGAAATAAAAAAAAATTAACAGCATAAAATCCTAACAAAAAGAGAAAACAGCCCGAACCAGTTTGGCTCAGTGAACAGAGCGTCGGACTGAGGGGTCCTGGGTTAGATTCCGGTCAAGGGCATGTACCTTGGTTGCGGGCACATCCCCAGTGGGGGGCGTACAGGAGGCAGCTGATCAATGTTTCTCTCTCATCGATGTTTCTAACTCTCTATCCCTCTCCCTTCCTCTCTGTAAAAGATCAATAAAATGTATTTTAAAAAAAGAGAGATACACAGAGGTCACAGTAAGAGGACCTAACAGGGGTTTCAGTGGCGTCTTAGACGGGAAAATAGAATGAAACAGAAGCAACATTTAAAGAGTTATAGCTGAAATTTCCTCAGGACAATGAAAGAATACAATCTATTGATTCAAGAAATAAAATGAAGCTCCACAGGATAATGTGGTGGAGCATTTACAGAAAGAGACCACAGTTCTTTTACTGACTGTATCTTTGTGACTTTATAGCTCTTCACATCAAGAAGTGGTTTATTTCCCCACCCTCTGATCTGGGCTTGTTTTGACCAATAGAATGCAGTAGAAGTGAAGTGCCTGTTCTGAAACTAAACCTCAAGCGGCCTTATGTGTTTTTATCTCTTGGAACCCTGCTGCTGCCACTTGAACAAGGCCAGGCTAACCTATTAAATAATGAAATATGTAGCTCAATCACCTCCACTTGCCCCAGCCAACACACAGAAGCAGAGCGGTCTACCTAACCTGCAGCTGACTACAGGCACGTGTGGGGGCACGTGTGGGAGCCCGTGTGGAACCAAGGCCATGTGGCGCTGAGAAGAACCATCCAGCTGGGCCCAGCCCAAACTGCCAACCAACAGAATTAGGAGCTAAATAAATGTTGTTTTAAGCCACCAAGTTTTCCAGAGGTTATATTTCACAGCAAAAGCTAACTGACATAGACATGCAAAAACAAATCCACACAGACACATCATAATGAAGTTGCTGAAAATTAAAGACAAAAATCTTAAAAACAGGTTATAATTTTTTAGGGGAGAGAATTTCCTAAAGAGGTTGATCTTTAAGCATTCTAAATATTTCAACATTAGTGTAAGGGGGAAAGAATGGAGAGAAGACAGGCATTCTAGGCACACAAAAAAATCACTATCTGAAATGTAGTCCAGTTTGGTGAAAACAGTACAGGGCCAAAAGGGAAGATGTGTTTAGAATTAAGGGCTATGAGCCAAGCAGGCTATATTCTGGCTTTGCCACTAGCTACATGACCTTGGAGCAAGGTATTTCACCTCTGTACTTCAGTTTTCTCATATGTAATATAATATTATTTTTAAAGGATTATTGAAAATATAAGTAAAGTTGCGCTTGGCACAGAATAAACCTTAAGTGTCAGGGAACTTCACTCTTGAGATAGGAACCACTAAACTGTTGAGTATGGGAATAACAAAAGGGCCAAGAATCTGAGTTACAAGGGGCCTTTAAGGTTATACAGCCTATGGGGGTGTTGGGAGTGGTGTGGGGGGTTGGGAGTGGTGTGGGGGGTCGGGGAGGGGGTGGTGGTAGTGATGTGTGCGTGTGCGTGTGTGTGTGTGTGTGTGTCCTCCATTGTTCGACAGTTCTATTCCATTCTAATTCAAAGTCTACCTCTGTAAGGCAGAGGAGTCTATTTTCTTTTCTGCAAACCAGCTTTTCTAATAATCAGAGGTGGCTAAAAGGCCTAACATTACTTTCCTTTCTCCAGGCTACCAGCTGTTTATAAAATGAAATGTTTAGACGCCAAAGGTCCAATACATTCCTCTGTACCCTTCATACCTCGGAACTGGAAAGAAAAGAAAAACACAAAAGCTTCTAGTTCTATAGGATTAACTCAACAAATACCTAGACTCCAACCTCTATGGTAAAGGTAAAAAAATAAATAGAGCCCAGCCGGCATGGCTCAGTGGTTGAGCATTGACCTATGAACCAGGAGGTCAGGGTTCGATTCCTGGTTGGGGCACATGCCAGGTTATGTTCTTGATCCCCAGTGAAGGGTGTGCAGGAGGCAGCTAATTAGTGATTCTCTCTCATTATTGATGTTTCTATATCTCTCTCCCTCTCTGTTCCTCTCTGAAATCAATGAAAATATATTTTTAAAAAAAGAAGAGCAACTAACCAGGTCCTGTGTGTATATGGGTATGAATGTATACTGGGGGCTGTTCACAGAAGACTTTAGGAAGAAAAAGCATTTGGCCCTGGTCAATACTCAGTGGTTAGCGTGTCAGGCCTCGAAAGGAAGGGTCACAGGTTCGATTCGCAGTCAAGGGCACATACCTGGGTTGTGGGTTCCCTACAGACCCCGGATGGGGCCCATGCGGGAGGCAACCAACCGATGTGTCTCTCTCACATCAATCTTTCTTTCTCTTTCCTCTTCTCTTTCTCTCTTCCTCTCTCTCTCTCCCCACTTCCTTCCCTTACCCCCTCCCTCTCTTCCACTGTCTCTGAAAAGCAATGGAAAAAATATCCTAGGTTGAGGATTAACAACAAAGAAGAAATAACATTTTAAATGAAATTTAAAAATCCAAGTAGATTTTAGCTAAGTGAATAACACAGGCTATTATAACAGCTATCACTCAAATGTTCTCTCTCAAGGAGCTCTTCCCCTTCTAAAATTCTATATGAGAAAACAAACACAATGCATATATGTACAAAAGCAGTGTACAAGCCTTAGCCGGTTTGGCTCAGTGGACAGAGCCTCAGCCTGCAGACTGAAGGGTCCTGGGTTCAATTCCGATCAAGGGCGCGTGCCCAGATAGCGGGCTCGATACCCAATAGGGGGCGTGCAGGAGGCAGCCAATCAATGATTCTCTCTTATCATGGATGTTTCTATCTCTCTCTCTCCCTCCCCCTTCCTCTCTGAAATCAATAAAAATGTATTTTAAAACATAATAATAAAATTAAAATAAACAAAAGCAGTGTACAAAATTTGCAAAAATGCTTTCATATGGCCAATTATGTCAATTTTACAACTACTGTGTCCATTCATAGTTATAGAAAAGCATTTTTAATGGAAGTTTTGGCAACAAAAGGATAGGTTTAAAATGTGGTTTTTAGAATAGGCAAACTTAGATTCAAATTTAAGCTCTGCACCTTTCTAGCATTTATTGAATCAATCACTAGTTATTGAATGACTACTCTGTTATAGATATCCTGTTAATCGGTGAGAATACACAGTATCAATATTCTAGAGACATTTTCTCCATCATCCCTTAATATGGAACCCTGTGTTACTAGCTCCTGATTAAACCCCAAAACTACTGATATATTTCAGGAGTGTTTCTTTCATAAAACATGTAGCTGGAGGAACTGTTTTATTATGAAAATAAATACCCAGACATGTTCTTGCTCGGATAGGACCAGATATGTACTGCAGGCAAGACCAACAATTTCTTCAAAAAGCACTGGCTATCAGTTATCAAGCATATTATTTCAATTACTCTTCACAATAAACCACGGGGTAGTCTGTTACAGACTTGGCCTCCAATGAATTATGCCTCCCTCTGACCATGCACCTTTGCAATGTAACTTGGCCACTCCTTCCATAAATCGGAGCTGGCCTTGTGACTTACTCTGATCAATACTTGAGAACCGATGTGAGACTTTCAAGGCTAGCGGTAAGAGGTTTTGCAGCTTCCACTCTGACCCTCTTGGTCCTGTAAGGAAGCCTCTACAAAACTATTGAATGAGAGGCCATAGAGAAAGAGACCCAGCCAACAGCCAGAGATGTATGAGTGTCCATTTTAGCCCAACAGCCCCAGTTAAGCTGCCGTCTAACTGCACCAGCATGAGTGAGCCCACACAAGACCAGCAAAACAGCCCAGTTAACCCAAAGAATCCTGAAAAATAATAGCTGTTTTACACCACTAAGTTTCGGGTTTGTTACACAGCAATAAATAACTGGAGCACACAATAATATAGGTACTATTGTTTATCTGCAATTCAGAACTAGGAAAGTAAATGTTTAAGTTTCAGGTATCTGCAAATACATGAAAACTATATCTCTTCTGATAATTAATGCACTTATTTTGTTCAACAAAACATAAGGGAAAGCAAGCATGGGGAAAAATATAAGCTAGTTTACTTTCATCCAAACCTATAAAAAAAATGCAAAAAGCATTGAGACATATTCAACTTACTTCCAACTCACAGAATATATCAATATGGAATGAATAGCTTTAATAATAATAGTAACAAAGATAATCTTATGGCACTTTCTAAGTGTCAGGTATATATACACACACATACTCATTCTGACCCACTCAAGAATAGGTCGTCTAATCACTTCCATTTACCTGAGGGGGAAACTGCTGCTGGAGGTTAAAGCCCAAGATACACAGTAAAATTTCTCACTGATAAAAGTAGATCACATTTACCATCAACGAAAAGGCAGCACAGCCTATATAAAACAGGGTTTCAACGTTCAAGTAAAAGCAGGTGTGCCTCATTAACATAGATCTAAGTGATCCCAGCTGTCAGAATGTAAATATTGACCCAGACTCACACGGGGAGAGGCACTGAGAAGCGGGGGGGGGGGGGGGGGGGGGGGGGGGGGGGTCCTCTTAGGGCAGGACTGAGGAGCAGCCATAGCTGCTTGCTCCGCCCTGTTGATCCCCTGGGACCTTGCCCTGCCCAAGCTGAGCGCTGGCTTTTGCATATGAAAGGCCTGGCCCTTTGCAATCCGAAAATTACCTAACCAACTGCAGCTGGCCCAAGGCCCCACAGCAGCTTGCATTCCTTCACAGCTGGGCTCCTGCTGGGTAGCCTCAGGCAGAGGCTAAATTAGCAACTCCTTAACAATCCAAGAGCCAGTGTGCCTGGTGGTCAGAGTGGGACCATCCAGATTACAATTCCTCAGATCCATAAAGGACACACTCAGGGGGCAGACTCAGTGAGCACCAAAGCCCCACTGAAGCAAGTCTTGCCCCAGAAGGGTGTCTCCAGCACAGAAGTTCTCCCACTGCAGACACAGCTGATTCTCACTGCCAATTGGCCTGGAGGTCAATTCCTCCCAGTGATACCTACAACAATCAAGGCTTAACTACAACAAGACTGCGCACAAAGACCACAAGGGGGTGCACCAAGAGTGTCCACCTCAGGTAACTGGGGAGGCTGAGCCACTGGGCCCTACAGGACACCTAGCACAGAAAGCCACTCTATCGACACAGCGAAGCATAAAAAATGCGGAGACAAAGAAACAGGTCACAAATGACAGAAATGGAGGAAAGCAAACAACGGGATATAGAGTTCAAAACCACACTTTTAAGGTTTTTCAAGAATTTTCTAGAAACCGCCAATAAACTTAGTGAGACACTCAAGAAATCTAGTGAGACCGCCAATAAATTTAATGAGATCCTCAATAAGTCTAGTGAGACCCTCGAGGTTGTGAAAAATGACCAACTAGAAATTAAACATACACTGACTGAAATAAAGAATATTATACAGACACCCAACAGCAGACCAGAGGATCGCAAGAATCAAGTCAAAGATCTCAAAAACGAAGAAGCGAAAAATACCCAGCCGGAAAAGCAAAAAGAAAAAAGAATCCAAAAATACGAAGATAGTGTAAGGAGCCTCTGGGACAGCTTCAAGCGTACCAACATCCGAATTATAGGGGTGCCAGAAGAAGAGAGAGAGCAAGATATTGAAAATCTATTTGAAGAAATAATGACAGAAAACTTCCCCTAACTGGTGAAAGAAATAGACTTACAAGTCCAGGAAGCGCAGAGAACCCCAAACAAAAGGAATCCAAAGAGGACCACACCAAGACACATCATCATTAAAATGCCAAGAGCAAAAGACAAAGAGAGAATCCTAAAAGCAGCAAGAGAAAGAAACCGAGTTACCTACAAGGGAATACCCATACGACTCAGCTGATTTCTCAACAGAAACTATACAGGCCAGAAGAGAGTGGCAAGAAATATTCAAAGTGATGAATACCAAGAACCTACAATCAAGACTACTTTATCCAGCAAAGCTATCATTCAGAACTGAAGGTCAGCCGGAACCGGTTTGGCTCAGTGGATAGAGCGTCGGCCTGCGGACTGAAAGGTCCCAGGTTCGATTCCGGTCAAGGGCATGTTCCTGGGTTGCGGGCATATCCCCAGTAGGAGGTGTGCAGGAGGCAGCTGATCGATGTTTCTCTCTCATCGATGTTTCTGACTCTCTGTCTCTCTCCCTTCCTCTCTGTGGAAAGTCAATAAAATATATTTAAAAAAAAAAAAAAAAGAACTGAAGGTCAGATAAAGAGCTTCACAGATAAGGAAAAGCTAAAGGAGTTCATCACCACCAAACCAGTATTAAATGAAATGCTGAAAGGTATCCTTTAAGAATAGGAAGAAGAAAAGGTACAGATACAAATTATGAACAACAAATACACATCTATCAACATATGAATCTAAAAATCAAGTGAATAAATAATCTGATGAACAGAATAAACTGGTGATTATAATAGAATCAGGGGCATAGAAAGGGAGTGGACTGACTATTGCGGGGGGGGAGGGCTGTGGGGGATGCGGGAAGAGACTGGACAAAAATCGTGCACCTATGGATGAGGAGGGGGGGTAAGGGCAGAGGGTGGGGTGGGAACCGGGTGGAGGGGAGCTATGGGGGGAAAAAGAGGAACAACTGTAATAATCTGACCAATAAAGATTTAATTAAAAAAATAAAAAAATTAAAAAAAGAATGTTAATATTGAGATCAATTTGAGAAGCATACTGTAAACAGAATGCTTCATTATAAAATATTCATTATAAAAGAAGCCTGTGAAATTTACAAAGAGAAACGGACTATATACACTGAGTGGCCAGATTATTATGACCACCCCATCAGTACTTCGTTGGGCCACCTTTTGCCTCAATACTGTGGCGATTCTTCTTGGCATTGACTCCATGAGATGTTGAAAGGTGATGTGAGGAATCTGACACCATGCCTGGTGAATAGCACTGTCCAGTTCTGTGAGATTTGATGGTTGTGGAACCAGCTGCCTGATGGCTCTTTTAACTTCATCCCACAAATGCTCAACTGGATTGAGATCTGGTGATTGTGGGGGCCACCTAAGCAAGGTAAAGTCTCCCTCAGGTTCTTGAAACCACTCCTGCACAATCCAAGCACCGTGGCATGGCGCATTGTCTTGTTGGAGGAAGCCATCTCCATGGGGATACGCCATCAACATGATAGGATGAACTTGATCAGCAACGATACTTAGGTATGTTGTGCTATTCAAACGTTTATGATGATCTGGCCCTCTAGCAACTTCAGCTTGAAATTATAGCTAATTTGCCTACAAACATCAGGTGGTCATAATAATCTGGCATATATATACATACATATATATATATATATATATATATATATATATATATATATATATATATATGATTAGCAGTGCTGACAGGCACAACATGTCATAATTTTAACTTGGAGTGGACCTAAGCCCTCTACAATATAAATTGCGGCAAAATGGCCAAAAATTCCAGGTTCCTGCAAACAACCCCTACTCTACACATCCTGATCCATATTATGAGGACATCATCATCGCTTCTCGGCCTTTTGGGTGAGTTCAAACGTAGGTATGAGGACATCAGCCCACGTGCCCTGCTTCAGAGTTGGTGGCGGACAGAGAGCACCCAAAACACAAGGACCCAGCGAACATGGTCCAAGTGGTTTTGGACGACACGAAAGCGGCCATACCTCCTCCACCCCCAACAGCCTAAAGAAACCATCTCCCTGAAAAACTCTGCATCGAGGTCCCAAAATATAATTTACCCTCAATTTAAAAAAAAAAAAAAAAGTAAGAAAAGAAAGGCCCAAAGGGAGGTCCGAATCCGGTGTGCGCGGCCAGCCAGCTCTGGGCAGAGGCACCAGGGAAGGCTGGGAAGGCCGTGAGAGCGGTCGTCCCTCAGACCGCGCTTCCAGGAGGCTAAGAGGCAGTAAGGATGCTATCGCGCGCTGAACAGGTGACAGGCACCAGGCCTGCGGCTCCACGGGCTCCCCGCTTTCTGCTCCTGGCAGCATTGGCCTCCACCACCTACCCCAGGCCCGCCCCCTTGATCCGCAGGCCAGCTTCTACCACACACCCGAAAGCCGCCGTCAAACCGAGAACAAGTCTGTGGCTTCCCCCCCACTCCTCTCAGGGCTCTCGGAAACACTCACTTGCCCGCCAGATCTTTATGAGAGCCGCTCGAATTCATGAGCTGAGCCAAGTCCTGTCGCACGGCCGCCGCCATCTTTCTCTCAGCTCAGCCGAGGCTGCCGGGCCTCACAAGCAAAAAGGAAACGAGCGTAGTCCTCCAGAGCTCAGCCAGAGGGAACCCGAGATGCCACAGAGTAGCATCTGTGTGGGCCAGAGCGCCGCACGTTAGGCGCCTACGCTAGGTCCGCCCCCAGGGGTGAATGACGGGAAGCTCCACTCCAGTCTGAGGCCCGCCCAGGCCTCTCCCACAGGCTCAAACTCTCACGCTCCCACTTCGGATTGGCGGAAGAACTCCAAGGGAGTGTGGCCTGAGCAACCCCAGTGAGTTCCGGGTACGCAAAATGACCGCATTTTCATTAAGTTCCGTGTCTCACGCCTATGGTTTATCATTATTTTGTTCTTTACCATAGCTCTTAAACTACGTGTAGTAAAGAATTTGTTGTTTTTATTGCCAATTCACCACAGACAGGTACTTTTGTAAAACGCAATTTAAAATGTCCACATTCCCCCTCGTACACTGTACTCTTTTAATCATACATCCCAGTTTGTCCTGGATATTGTCATTTTCCATCTGTTGTCCTGGAGTAATTATTAATAACAAGTCCTTTCACTCTAGAAACTGTACCATTTGGAAGACGAAGTATACAGTCATCCTACCTTTATATGTCATTGTAGTCATTATTTATATATCCTTACAGAATATCTTCCTGAAAATAGATGTAAATTTTTATTCTTTCTTGCTTTCACAAAAGATAACACAGCATATCATTATTCTGCTCTTGATTTTTTTCATTTTTTCTGGAAATCTTCCCATGTAAGTTCAGAGTGCTCCCTCATTCTGTTTTAGATCTGGAGAGCATTTTATAAAATGAGGGGATGCCATAGTTTATTTAATCCTTACAGCTAGACACTGAAGTTGTTTTTAATCAACCAATGCTGCAATGAAAAACTTTGTACATACATCATTTGATATGTGTATAGGTAGAATACAATCCAAGAAGAATGTGAAAGGGGAGATTTACTTACATTTTTTATAGATATTGCCAAATTGCACTTTATAGGGACGATTTTGCCTTTCTACCAGAAATATGTAGGAGTGCACTTTTCTACAGTCTTGCCCACAAAGGATGTCAGACTTCTGAATTTTTTACATCTTGATATGTGAAAAATAGCATGTTCCAACTCTTGGGAAGGTGAAAGAAAAGAAGACCAGAATAAGGAAATACTTTAAGAAAGTGATATGGAGTTTGCCCACATCAATTTAGATCTCACCCCATTGACAAGAATTTTGACAAAGGATCATGCCTAGCAACAGTGAGATTGGAAATTTTGTTTCCAATTGGGCAAACTTATGCCCAGGATAAAGGAAAGGATGGTTTTAGAGGGATCATCAGTAGTGTCTACCAGACTGTTCCTCTCACCTATATATCTGTGTGGGTCCTTTTTTCCTTTGTACCCTTCTGCTTACAGTAGAATACTCTCAATCCTAAAGAAGAGAGTTCAATTTCCTATTAAATTTTTAAAATTTTTTTTAATTGATTGATGAGAGATATAGAGAGAGAAACATCGATTTGTTGTTCCACTTATTTATGCATTCATTGATTGATACTTGTATCTGCCCTGACTGGGCATGGAACCCATAGCCATGGCACATTGGGATGATGTTCTAACCTGAGATACCCAACCAGGGCTCCCATTTAGTTTCTATGTCAGCTCAAAATCCAGGATGTCTGATGATACACAATGTTCTCCATCAGGACAAGTTGTGGATTTTCATGGTCCAAAGACATATAAACTATAAAACAAAATATCTGCCTCATGTCCATACCTATAATAAAAAACAGTAGTGGAGCAGGAACAGGATAACCACAGTCAAAACTCTGAAAAAGAATGGGAAACACAGCAATTTACTTGTCCATAACAATGGTGGGATCCTGGATAGGAATTATGAATGCCCACTACCCTGGTAGTGGAGAAAGTTCATTGGTTAAACTCTAATCTGCTCTTTTAGAGGCTCTCCATTGTGTATTACATTCTGTGGGCCAATTTTGTCCTCTGAATACAGATTAACTGGATGTTGGAGAATATTCCCTCTTTGGGGGAATGCCTTAGGGCTTGAATAATAGAAGGCTTTTCTAGGCCAGGTTTTTCTTTTCTTTTTTTTAATATACTTTATTGATTTTTTACAGAGAGGAAGGGAGAGGGATAGAGAGTTAGAAACATCGATGAGAGAGAAACATCGATCAGCTGCCTCCTGCACATCCCCCACTGGGGATGTGCCTGCAACCCAGAATCGAACCTGGGACCTTTCAGTCCCCAGGCCGACGCTCTATCCACTGAGCCAAACCGGTCTCGGCAAGCTTTTGTCGTTTTTAACCCATTCTTAACATCTTCTTTTTAACAATGGTAGCCTTAAAATAACCTGAAACAATAGGCTTAAATGAGAAGATAAACTCTATTACTTGATTTTTGCTTCCTCTTATCTTTGTTTTCTGGTGTGTGTGTGTGTGTGTGTGTGTGTGTGTGTGTGTGTGTGTGTGTGTGTTCCAGAAAAAGTCTTAATGGGTATGAGGAATCTCTTAGCCAAGTCATTTCTTCTGCTAGTGGGTGTACATAAGCAGTTGGCTTTTTCAACTTAGTAAAGCCCCAGAATTTCTGCACATTCTACCACTTATTATTGTGACTTCAAACTTTACTTCTAATACCTTGCTGGAAGCAAAGGGAAGTAGCCACAGACACAAATTGGCTCTTTCCAGATACATCCACTAGAGCTATAAGCTAGGGAGGGAGGTTGTCTGCCTTCCTAGTTGTTGTAGGCAGCAATTTAACTTAACTTTGTACATGACAAGGCCTCCGCTTTCCAGACTGCTCATTATCCCTGCCCAAACTCTAAGAGAATGCTACCTATTTTTAGGTTTTGCTTATAGGAGTGAAGGCACTGGAAGCTTGGTACTGGAAGCTTCATCTCATCCTCTTTTCAATTGCTTAGCAAGAAGTTAGCTAAACACGTCTGAATTAACTCCAGGGAAGTGCACAAATCCTACTTTTTCACCATGCAAAATCTTGGGTCCCAGCCCTGACCTACTGAGTCAAAATTGTTAACAAAATCCCTCTAGTAATTCTTTCACATTGACGATTGAGTAGCCCTGCTGTAGCAGATGTCAACACCACTGGTAGAGGAGCTCCTCTCACTAAACTCTTGTCAAATAAGGCCATTTCCCCGCCCTGGACACCCCATTTTTACATATTCAACTAGATGGTCTCCACACCCTCAATTTCCCTACAAATATGCAAAGGTATTCATCCTGGAGGCCTTTTCCTGGTGCATCTTCCACTCTATGTCCCATGTGCCCAGCTCACATATACTTTGATAGAGGAGGAAAAAAAAAGAGCATAGGTTATTATATATATTTCTGAATACTAATCCTTACTGTATATTTATTCCACATGTTGCTAGTGCTGTGTGACAGAATTGTTCTAAGGTGATCTTGTGTGTTTCCTAGCCTAGACCCAGAATCAGCCACCTTTTCAAAAAGTCCTTGTTCCTTTAGTTCCTTTTAGGAATTGATTTTTTTTTTTTTTAGTTTTATTGCTTAAAGTATTACAAAGGGTATTACATATGTCTCCTTTCCCCCCCCCCCCGCCCTTGACAATCCCCTGGCCTCCCCTACCCCCCAGTGTCTTTAGGAATTGATATTTACAGATAATCTGAGTGCTAGGGATTCTCATTGCTACTGTATTATTCATTTGGGAACTCTTTTTTTAAAAAATATTTTTATTGATTTCAGAGAGGAAGGGAAAGGAAGAGAGATACAGAAACATCAATGATGACAGGGAATCATTGATCGACTGCCTCTTGCACATCCCCCACTGGGAACCAAGACTGCAACCCGGGCATATGCCCTTGACTGGGATTGAACCCGGGACCCTTGAGTCTGCTGGCAAACACTCTGTCCACTGAGCCAAACCAGCCAGGGCTGGGGAACTCTTCATAGAACTGAACTAGAAAACATCTACATATTTGAAAGATAAAATAACTCATGAGTTCATACTAATACTTCTAAATCCAATGTAGGTGCTTTTATTTAACCTCTTCTATATTACATCTGTAGCTCCTTCCACATCCAGAATTAGTATATTCCATAATTGTTCATTTCATTCACCCCATGTTTATACACACAATAGCCTCAGTATAACAAAACTATTACTACCACCCCCAACATGTTGGCTGAGAAGAGTTCACTATTTTCCTGCTATTTCTCTCCTCATTTCCTCTCATTTTCCAATTGTAGTATATCTACATTATGAGCATATACTAGTATAGCCGTTACAAACAATACTTTCTTCATTTTAATCCTCATTTAATCTTTTTTAAAATGTATTTTTATTGATTTCAGAGAGGAAGGGAGGAAAGAGATAGATAAAAACATCAATGATGAGAGAGTATCACTGATCAGCTGCCTCCTGCACACAAGCCAGGCATGTGTCTGGGAATCGAATTGTGACCTCCTGGTTCATAGGTCAACACTCAACCACTGAGCCACACCCGGCTGAGCAATCCTTTAATCTTAGTTCTAAAAGTATTACAAGTATTACATATTTAACGTTCACCATCTGCCCTTATATTGATATCTCTCTAGCCATCTTTGCTGTCTGAAGCTAGTTCTTTAATCAGTTTCTGATATTCACTATCAAACACTTTCTGTAATAATATATGAGAACAGTTTTTCATGCATTTCCTCCCTTCTAGACACTTTAGTTCCTTATTGCCTCTTTTTTAAAAAACCACAGTGTTGTTGTTTTTTAATTTGTCACCATTAAATGTCTCAATTTTAAACAGATTCTTGGATTGGGGGCTCATATCCATCAGCTCGTTCAACTTTAGTTCCTGTCTCATCTCTAGAAGCTTTTCCAGAACTGCTACCTTCACCATGAAGCTCCATGAGTCTTCTTCATTTTGACTTTTCTAAAAAAGACACCGTGGAGCAAGAATTAGATTGGCAAATGGTTCTATGTCTTTTCCAATACTGCCTGGAATAAATTTATTGGAACTTCTGTCAAGTCATTTGTCTGAGGTCATGATTTCCATCATCTTCTTCCAGACTTGGCAGACCTGTTGGTGCTGAGCATATGAGGTCTTTTGAATCTGATGGTCTCTGTTGTTTGTTTGTTAGTTAGTTAGTTAGTTTTTAGTAAATCCAACACAAAGTAGATGAAGCAAATAAACATTGGTAGTCTTGACATCAACATGAGCTTCAATCATGATCTGCCATTTTTTGTTGTTGTTGTTAATCCTCTCCTGAGGATATTTTTTCCATTGCTTTTTTCAGAGAGTAGACAGGAGGGAGAGGGGAAGGAAGAGAAAGAGGCGGTGGGGAGGGGGAGAGAGAAACATCAATGTGAGACATTTGGACTGGTTGCCTCCTACACATGCCCCGCTCAAGGCAGGGAGCAAATCTACATCTACATGCCCTTAACCAGAAATCAAACCCAGTACTCTTTGGTGTATGGGCTCATACTTTAACCATAGAGCTACACTGGCCAGGGCTATCTTGAATTTTCTAAATGCAACTTTATCATTCTGCAGGTCAGCTGGCGTACTTCAAAAACCCAACCTTTGAGACCATCAGATATGATTTTGGTTCCTTGAGTTCTCATAACGAGTGTTTTTCCAATATTTCTTATATTTAACATAGCTGGTGCTTTCACATCATGCCAATATTTCTTTTTTAAAAAAAATATATAATTTATTGATTTTTTACAGAGAGGAAGGGAGAGGGATAGTTAGAAATACTGATGAGAGAGAAACATTGATCAGCTGCCTCCTGCACACCTCCTACTGGGGATGTGCCCACAACCAAGGTACATGCCCTTGACCAGAATTGAACCCGGGACCTTTCAGTCGGCAGGCTGACACTCTATCCCAGTGATGGCGAACCTTTTGAGCTCGGCGTGTCAGCATTTTGAAAAACCCTAACTTAACTCTGGTGCCATGTCACATATAGAAAGTTTTTGATATTTGCAACCATAGTAAAACAAAGACTTATATTTTTGATATTTATTTTATATATTTAAATGCCATTTAACAAAGAAACATCAACCAAAAAAATGAGTTCGTGTGTCACCTATGACACAAACTCATTAGTCAACAGAGCCAAATAACAAGGATTGAAATTTCTTTTGAGAGGCAAATTTTTTAAACTTAAACTATATAGGTAGGTACATTGTTATTAACTTAATTAGGGTACAACTAAGGCTTAGGAAGAGCCACACTCAAGGGGCCAAAAAGCCGCATGTGGCTTGCAAGCCGCAGTTTGCCGACCACGGGGTTAGGGCATGCCAATCTTTCTTAGAAAATGGATCAACTGCTTTCTTCTTGGCTCCCTTTTTTCCACCTTTTATAAGGCACTTATTCTTGCTGCCCGCCATGGTGTTGCTCCAAGAGCCAAAAGGGCCTCATTTCCTCTTTATTATACCTCAATAAAATAGACTCAATATTTTTACTTCTTTACTCTTCACTCCTAGTTGACACTTTTAGAACATATTTAATTCTATCCCTTCTATCCCACATAATTCCTAGGTTTTACTAAGAAAAGTTGGTACTTTAATTCCATTTCACCAAGTGTTTGGTTTTCTTAAATGTCCCTCCTACCGTCTGACTAGTTGCTATGACATGCACTGACCACCAGGGGGAAGATGCTCAATGCAGGAGCTGCCGAGCTGTAGTGACTTGGCAGCTGCAATTCTCAGGTGATGCACCCAGAAACCAGAGAGGAGGGAGCCCGATTCCTCGCGGGGCCGCGTGATTCCACCTTTGCCCGTGGGTTATGTTGTTGCTGGGGCACTGTGGGTCCCAAATCTGGCTTACTGCATACTTGCATTTGCGTTCCACACCCTGTACAAATAGCAACTTTGCAGAATGCCCTCTCGCACTCTGGGACCCTTTGGAGGATGTCTGAGAGCTGGTTTCAGCTCCATCCCCGCAGGTCAGGTTGAGGGACCTCGCCCCACTCTTCCCCCCACCCCCCTCCCCCCCGAGGGACCCAGCTCACTCTGCAGACGCTGGGGAGGGACCACTGGAGGTTGGCTCCAGGCGTGTCCAGCCCATCTTGCCCAGTCTTGCTCTGCTGACCACCTTCTAATTAATTTTCTTTCAATGTGCATCAATCCGTGCACTGGGTCACTAGTATTACTATATAATTTCAAGAAATTACTCACCACAAATTCCCCTTCTCTTCGTTGTCTCTTTTTTTAAAAAAAAATATGTTTGTATTGATTTCAGAGAGGAAGGAAGAGAGAGAGAGAAATATCAATGATGAGAGAGGATCACTGATTGGCTGCCTCCTGCATGCCCCCTACTGGGGATCCAGCCCAGAACCCAGGCATGTGCCCTGCCCAAGAATCAAA
This sequence comes from Myotis daubentonii, assembly GCF_963259705.1. Classification (NCBI taxonomy): domain Eukaryota; kingdom Metazoa; phylum Chordata; class Mammalia; order Chiroptera; family Vespertilionidae; genus Myotis; species Myotis daubentonii. The sequence goes on from NC_081840.1 coordinate 178,992,017, forward strand.
CTGAGACCTCCTAGTTCCTAGGTCAATGCTCAACCACTGAGCCATGCCAGCCGGGCCATCGTCCCTGTCTTGACATGAGGTCTCTGTTCTGATTTGTTTATTTGGTAGGGTTCACTTGTGATTCCTCAGATGCTATGCATGGATAACATATTTATGAACCTGTATATATTCACAGATATCTTTCTATTGTCCTGACATGAATGGGATTTTGGCTGAGCTGCTATCCTTTTCCCTCAGTGACCTGTAACTGTCTTCTAGCTTCCAGGATGTCAGAGAAAAAGTCTAAAGTCTAGTGCTCTCTCTCCTCCCTGCTTTCTTCTCTATGAAAGACTGAATATGCAAAAACATACTTAAAGATAAAGCTCTGATCCACAACATGCAGCAACCATCAGGAAGCCTAACAACAATTCCTGTAGCAATCAGCTCCAAATGGCCACCAATTGATCAATAACTGACAGAGTCTTGAAATTTCCCCCACTTTGAACTTACAATTAATCAGAGAAAGCCAAATATGCTCCCCTAATCAATCACATAATTTGCCGCACCTTAGGTTAGGCTCCATGATAGCTTCCCAGGCCAACAGCCCCTATCAGGGCAAACCTGAATTCCCTTTTCTATAAAAGGTATGAAGCTTTTCCATTCCATGCCTGCCTTTGACTCCATGACAACATGGTGGCCAAGTCTCTTGCTATAGAAAACTCTTACAGCCCAGTCGGCATGGCCCAGTGGTTGAGCATTGACCGATGAACCAGGAGGTCACCGTTCGATTCCCTGTTTAGGACACACGCTGGGGTTGCGGGCTTGATCCCCAGTAGAGGGTGTGCAGGAGGCAGTTTCTCTTTCACCATTGATGTTTCTATCTATCTCCTTCCCTCTCCCTTCCTCTCTGCAAGCAAGATATATATATTCTATGCAATAAAAGCCTAATATGCAAATTGAGCAAACAGCGGAACAACCAGTGGAACAACCAGTAGCTATGATGTGCACTGACCACCAGGGGGCAGATGCTCAATGCAGGAGCTGCCCCCAGCCCGCAGGCCCCAGGCCAGCCAAGGTGGGTGCCAGCAGGGAGACTGGCAGCGGCAGCGTAATTGGGGGGCTGGGCAGCAGCAGGGGGTGGGGCCAGCAAGCAGGTGGTGCCAGGCTGGCCAAGGTGGGTGCCAGCGGGGGGGGTGGGGATAGGCCCCTGATCACCCTGCTGGTCACCCCACAGATTGGCCCTGATCACCAGCCAGGCCTAGGGACCCTACCCTGCACAAATTTCGTGCACCAACCGGGCCTCTAGTTTTTAAAGAAAACTCTTACAAGTAGCCTTTCCTTGGCTGGTCTTCATGCTCATTTCCACACCTTTCCCTGCCCCTTTTCCTGTCCCTTCCCTTCCCCTTGTTCTCCTCCTGCTACCTGTCCTCCTTGTTCTTCTTGCTTTTCTTTCTTTTTTTTTAAATATACTTTTTATTGATTTTTTTACAGAGAGGAAGGGAGAGAGATAGAGAGTTAGAAACAACGATGAGAGAGAAACATCGATCAGCTGCCTCCTGCACATCTCCTACTGGGGATGTGCCCGCAACCCAGGTACATGCCCTTGACCGGAATCGAACCTGGGACCTTTCAGTCCTCAGGCCGACGCTCTATCCACTGAGCCAAACCGGTTTCGGCCTTCTTGCTTTTCTTCTTTTTGCAGGTAACTTGTTTTTTCCATGTGGAAGTTTTTCAGATCTTCTCTTTCTAGGAGTTTCCCTCAAGTATGCTTAGGCATGTCTTTTCTCAGTGATCTTACCTGAGACTCAGTGACCCCTTTCATCTGTAATTGCAAGTCTATCTTTAGGTCAGGAAAATTTTCCATTATTATTTGTTTAATTGTTACCTCTCTTTAAACTGTTCCTTTCTCTCCTTCTGGAACTCCAAATAGTCATATATCAGGTTTCTTTATATTTTTTGCTCTGTGCTTTGACATACCTTTTACACTTCTCAGGCCACTTAGTAAGATTCAATATATCTTCAAAGTTGTGTTTTCAGAACCATGATTTTCATGCGTTTACTTGTGTAAAAATGTTATAGCTGTCTTATTTATAATAGCCCCAAGTGAAAACAACCCAAATGTTCATCATCAGGAAAGTGGATAAACAAGGTGTGGTATATTCGTTCAATAGGATACTACTGTTATGGGTTCACTCAGCAAGATAGACCACCGACTCAGAATTTAAATTTAAGAGCCTTTATTAAGCTGGCCAGCTGACTGCAGTTACAGCACCCTGCCGAAGCAGAGGCTGAACTGCAGCGCCAACTGCAAGAGTTACATATTATTAAATTCTGTGGAGGCCCAGAGAAAATGTGTCTTTCAAATTCTGGGCCCCCCAATATGGAGGAAACTCTCTTTATTTATACTTTTCCAGTCCTTTGTCTCCCAAATTTGGAGTGAGACTTCCAGGCCTTCTGAGAAAGAAGGCCTGCATGCTGGGAAGGGGCCATGAGACCATATCTCAAGGCCTGGCCTGATGTCAGTACCTTCCTATCTATGTGTTTTAGGAACAGACAGCACAGCATGACCCATCTGGCCGAAGCGCCAGATATGCAGCCCAGCACACTACTTAGCATTAAAAAAAAAATAACTACAGATACATATGGTAAAGAACAAAGTTCAACTGAGTACACTTGAAGATCTAATTTGCTTTATTAGGTGATTCATGAATCAGGCAGCATCCCATCTAGCAACAAGGAGGGTGCTCCAAAGAGTTGTGCAAAATGGAAGGTTTTTATAGATAGAAAAAGGGTGAGATAAGAAAGTTAAAAGAGTGAACTATTTAAGCAAGGATTACTTAATTATTTAAGAGAAAGTCACTTCACTTAGGGGAAGTCTTATCAAGTGGATTACCTCATGCCTTGCTGTTGCACCCCAAATCTGCAGGTAGTAATCTTACTCTCTCGCCCTGAGGAATAAACCCACACACATGACTTTGTAAAGCAATTTCATCAATTTCATATCTGGATGTCTAAATCAAACTTCTTTACTATTGTTAAGAAAAAAACAGAGGTGTCCGGCCAGCATGGCTCAGTGGTTGAGCGCCGACCTATGAACCAGGAGGTTACAGTTTGATTCCCAGTCAGGACACATGCCCAGGTTGTGGGCTCCATCCCCAGTGGGGGGTGTGCAGGAGGTAGCTGATCAGTGATTCTCTCTCATCATTGATGTTTCTTTCTCTCCCTCTCCCTTCTTCTCTGAAATCTATCATCTATCTATCTATCATCTATATATCATCTATCATCTATCAATCATCTATCATCTATCATCTATCATCTATTGAGTAGACTGCTTCACTAGTGCTGACCAGGGAATTTTAGACTGATTGGTTTAAAATTACACTCCTGGGAGAGGGTGAAACTTCAGTTTGATTACCTAATAAGTCTTTGTAGGGCTTAGCACAAGTGACTCCATTTTGGATTGTTGTTTCTTTTTTTTTTTTCAAGCTATAACCAGTTTTATTAAAGATACTTATCATAAACAATCATAGTATGTCAAGCAGGACATAAGCAAATAATCATTAGCAGTATACAACAACTTTCAAACTTCCTTATTCAATAGATTACCAAAATCAGAAAGCCACTATAAAACCCAATGAAGTCTTCATCTGATGCTTTGAACAGAGATAGTTTAGGAAGGGTTGACCTTTCACATTAAGCATGTTGTTTAACAACTTTTCAAAGCTAACCCTGACTTTCAGGAAGTAAAATGAAAATGGCAGTATTACCTATCTGTAGATCCACAATCTAAAAAAGGAACTGCTACTCTTTTGAGGGATGCCATCTCAATGGTGACACTGGAAAGTCCAGTTGCCCAAACATACTAGTACCTATTTTTGGGGGGTCAGGTCCAACAGGTCTCTGGGCTTAAGGGAGTCAAGTCTATGCTTAAGTGGAGAGGGAGAAAAGGACATAAAAATGAATCTTAGTTTCCCCATACCACAAGGTGTTTGTGCTAAGGTGGTTAATGTGTGTCAACATCAAGGGATTTCCTCCTCACAGGAACCAAGAGGAAGTCTCTCAAACTAGAAGAGAAAGGTTTATTTTCCTATGTCAGTCCAGCTTTGAAGACATTCTATTAGTACTAGATATCCTCCCACCAAAAAACAACAATGAAGTATTCTGTGTGCTAACAACATAGCTTTTTTAAAAAGAAAACTTGATTAAAAAATAGTATTTCAGCCCTGACCGGTTTGGCTCAGTGGATAGAGCGTCGGCCTGTGGACTGAAGAGTCCTAGGTTTGATTCCGGTCAAGGGCATGTACCTTGGTTGCGGGCACATCCCCAGTTGGGGTGTGTGCAGGAGGCAGCTGATTGATGTTTCTCTCCCATCGATGTTTCTAACTATCCCTCTCCATTCCTCTGTAAAAAATCAATAAAATATATTTTAAAAAATAGTATTTCAAACTGTGCAGTCACCAGAGATACACAGTTATCAAAAATGCACACACTTCACTTGGCATCTCCAGCACTTTCAGCTTTCTGTGCCTGGCTTGTTTTAAATGGACTTGTTTTAAATTGACAAATGGACTTATGACAAAAGGAGCCCAAGCCTCCTTTTCCCTTTGAGTACCTTCTCTCCCTTCTTTGCAAGGGCTTTTTGAGGCTTGGGCTCTGGCTTTGGAAGAACAGGTTTAGTCAATAACCTGGTGGATCGTCTCTGTGGCTTGTCCTTCACCTTGGCTTTATCTCCTTTAGCATCTCCTTTCCCTTGGGCATGATGGCAGTTGGGTGGGACGGACAGGTTGGACAAAGGGATGCAGCAGCACGTGAGCTTTAGTCAACCCAGGGGACGTTCTTGACTCTTCTTCACACTGCTCAGGTTTGTTGTTTCTTCTGAATACATGTAACAACACGAATGAATCTCAAAAACAATACACAGTGAAAGATACCAGGCATGAAAAAATACATGCCAAAAGAAGTACATGCAGTAATACCGGCTCATCTATAGAGGATGCAGTCCAAGGCCCCCAGTGGATGCCTGAAACAAAGTCCTGGACCCTATATGTACTGGGTTTCTTTTTTCTTATACATTTATACTTAGGATAAAGCTTAATTTATAAATTAGGCACAGTAAGAGATGAACAATAGTGAATAATAAAATAGAACAATATAACAATATACTGTAATAAAAGTTATATGAATATGTTGTCCCTCTTCTCAAAATATGTTATTGTACTATACTCACCTTTTCACTTAAAGAAGGACTTTACAGCTCCTCTTTGGCACATCTGAATTGCCAGCATCACTACTCTCGTGCTTTGGGGCCATTGTTAATTAAAATAAGAGTTACTTGAACACAGCACTGTGGTACCATCTCAGTCCATCTGGTAACCCAGACATCTGCTAAAGGGCTAATGTGTATATACAGCATGGATAAGCTGGACAAGGGATAATTCACGTGCGGGACAGGATGGAGCAGATGACAGTACAAGTTTTCATCTGATAGTTAGAACAATGTGCAGTTTATGAATTGTTTATCTCTGGAATCTTCCATTTGGTATTCTTGAACATACCTATGGTTTGCCATAGCTTGATTGTCTCAAGTTATAATTCTCTGCTATTCCCAAATAAGCTCATTTTGCTGGTAAAATGATGGCTATTTTATTTTTAAGGTTGACATTATGGTTCCATCTACATGTTCTAAATCAGACAAAACTAATCTGCAGTGATTGAAAATCAGAAATTGCCTGGGGAGGGGGTAATGAGAAAGAGTGGGAATTTACTGGGAAGAAGTAGGAGGTGATAGAAATGTTCTATACACTGGTAAGAGTGTGGGTTATATGCATGTATGGATTTACCAAAGCTCATCAAGTTGTACACTTAAGATCTGTGCATTTCACTGAATGTAAAACCCCCATTTAAAAAGGGAACTTTTGCCGAAACCGGTTTGGCTCAATGGATAGAGCGTCGGCCTGCGGACTGAAGGGTACCAGGTTCGATTCCGGTCAAGGGCATGTACCTGGGTTGCGGGCACATCCCCAGTGGGAGATGTGCAGGAGGCAGCTGATCGATGTTTCTCTCTCATCGATGTTTCTAACTCTCTATCTCTCTCCCTTCCTCTCTATAAAAAAATCAATAAAATATATTTTAAAAAAATAAAAAAAAATAAAAAGGGAACTTTTGTTGCATAATCTTGTGTGTATGTATTGAATTTAGTCTTCTGAAGTGCTTTTATTTATGTATTTATATATTTATTTATGGTTTACTAGTAAGTTGTCTTCTGTAGCAGTTTCAAAAGTTAATGCTCATCCAGCCTCAAAGGAAGAGAAGTTCCAACACAATTGCTCTGCTCCCCCAAAGTCCCACAGGTGTCAGGATGACCAGCAGGTCCTCTTAATAATCCCCAATCATGTCCTATCCCTCCTCTTGGAGGACCATGGATCTTATAAGCTATACTCTCTCCATTATCTAGCATGTTACTAATGTTGTGGCCCCACCCCATAACAAAGAAACAGAATTTCCGGAGGATGAGGCCCAGAAATCAGGATTTTAAAAAGATTCCCAGGTGATTCTAATGTGCAGCCAAGGTTGAGAACCACTGCTCTAGATTCACTATAACCTTAATCTTTATTCATGCCACCTATTGTCCACTGTATCTATCTGCTGGTTCCCACATAGTCATGTTTCAAGTGAAATCATATAGTTGAATTGGAAGAGGCGAGAAAGGTGAAAGAGATGTGATAACCTGATTCATTTTTGTAGACTATCTGGTATCCAGAACGGTGTGTTTTTTATTTAGTAAGTGCTTAAAAATATTTGTTAAATTTAGTAAAGAACATAATTGGGTAAATAGGAGACCTAGAAAATCCCAGCATTGTTGAATGTTATGTCGGGTCCATCTCCTTTCTCTGGGGGTGGCACTAAAATCAAGGAGTACACAAATCCAAAGATTGATTAGGAACTAATGTCAGTAAGTGGAGCAGATAGTCTGAATATGCTACTAACTGTACTAACTGTGGCAACAGCCAGAAGCAGATAGTGAAACTTGGATTGTAAAGCAAGAGCTCTAAGAGATAGAAAGACAAGTAGGAAGGGTTGGGTTTAGAGACTTAGTAGAAGGACTGTCCTGGATAAAAAAATTGATGAGAATTGTGGTCAACAATAGAGACCCTCAGATTCTCTTAATAAAAATAACACCTGGAGAAGTTCTAGCTTCTGTCTTGGTGTAGAAAGATGGAGAAAGCATTACTCTTATCACCACAACATAAGCTAGGTAATCTACAAAATTATCACTTTTACCAAGCCAATCCGAGAGCTGAGGTCACAGGGCAACAACTGGCCTGAGATGTAAGGAAAGACTGGTGCTTCTATCTAAACACAGAAGAGATGCAAAACACTGGATCACTGGTGGCGGAGCATGGGAAGGAAGATGTGCAGCATTCAAACAGGAAAAAGAATTCTACTACATTTTAAAATAAATTGCTAAAGACAGAGTGTGGGCTGGCATGGGAACCCCATTGGAGTCACACTCATAAGGGGAGTTCATATCCACTCCCAGGCTTTTCTCCAGGGATCTTCACTGGGCACCCAGGACGAAGACTGGGGACAGAGTGGCAGACAAAGACTGTGGGGTCGTACAGGTTTAAAGGAGAGGAGAGGCTGCCACTGCAGGAAAGGCAATATGAAGCCTGAGCCTTCTCCTCTAAGGAACATAAGACTCAAACTGATGGAGAAGGCAGCAAACCTGTTGTTCCTCAAGGGACAGGTGGGGCCCATTGCAGCTGGAGTTATAGGAAAAAAGAGAAAAAAATCCCCTCTATTCCTGGGAGAAGACTAGAAACTATCCTGAACCTAGACTATTAGAGGTCATAATGCTGGGGAGGGTCTGAATCACCGAGACCCAGGGACCCCAAGCCTGTGTAAGTATGAAGTTGGAACAGGATGGGAGAGAAGCTGTCTTCCTTACCCTCACCCCCACAATCAGTCTAGCAAGCACTAAGTAACAAGAAATTTACTGCTGGGAAAAGGGCATGAACTTGCAGGGGTGGGGAATGTCTGGCCCTGAGGGCTGTATAAAGCCTGAAAAATCATTTGGTCTGGCCCTGCCAAGGCATTAGGGGTGTTTATTAAATATTTGACCAAATATAGCACGCTAAATATTTTTGTTTGTTTTCTTTTTTCCCCTTCTAGAAGGCCAATTTTTAAATTGATAATTTTGTATGGCCTGCAAATTATGTTATAAATATCTAAATGGATCTTGGCAGAAAAAAGGTTCCCGCCCCTGCCCCTGCCCCGGCTTAGAGTGCCGTCTCTGAGTGGCAGGAGCACAGAAGGTCTAAAGCTGGACTTATGACAAATGGACTCATGAGCAAAGGAACTTCTGAATAATCTTTTGTTAACCAAACTACTTTAAGAAAAATTTATCAACTGTAGTATACTTTGTACTTAGCAGTATGCCTGGTGCCTAATAGGTATCCAGTAATACAGTTTGTTTTGTCAGATCCCTGACTTTAATGTGAATGCTTGTGCCATTTCACTCTAATGTATGAAGCTACTGGTGTTTTCTGATGACTATCTTGATCTAATTAAGAAAATATGTTCATTTCTCATTTACTAAGAATTTTTTTTATTATTGATTTTATTTTTTTTTATTGCTTAAAGTATTACAAAGGGTATTACATATGTATCCATTTTATCCCCCCGTCCTAGACAGTCCCCTAGCCTCCCCTATCCTCCAGTGTCTTATGTCCATTGGTTATGCTTATATGCATGCATACAAGTCCTTTAGTTGATCTCTTACCCCCCTACCTCCTGCCCCCCAACCCTCCCCGGCCTTCCCGCTGCAGTTTGACAATCTGTTTGAGGCAGCTCTGCCTCTGTATCTATTATTGTTCTCATTTACTAAGAATTTTTAAAATTCAGAAATGGCTGTTGAATGTTATACAATACATCCCTAGAGAATATCATTTGGTTTTTCTCCTTTATTTTGAAAAAGTACATGAGCAGATTTCTTAATGTTAAACCACCATTCTTGGAATAAACTATACTTTGTCATGGTGTGAATTCTTTTTATTACCACATTAGAGGCCCGATGCATGAAAATTCATGCACTGGAGAGGAGGGTCCCTCAGCCTGACTTGCCCCCTCTCACAGTCCGGGTGCCCTCAGGGACAGGAGGCGACTTGGAGATCAGGGGAAGGCGACGTCCCATCACACCTGTGCTGCTGCCACTGCTGGCAGCGCAAGCCCCGGCGGGCCCTGGTTACCTGAGCCTTGGGCGGCTCTGAGAGGCTGGGCAGCTGCCATCCGAGGCTTGCCTGCACCTCGGGCCGGCCCTGGGCGGCTGGGGGGCTGAGGGGACTGGGGGACTCCATAGGCAGGTGCACGGAGCGGGCCAGGCCTTGCCGCCCCAGCAGGGCTGAGGGGACTGGGCGCCACCATCTTGTGGCTGTGGGTGCTGCCATCTCTGAGGGTGGGGCGGTCAATTAGCATATTCCCTCTTTATTAGATAGGATTACTGGCTTTGTTACCTTAATACTCAATTTTGTCTTGGGACCAAAATTAGTGAGAACATTAGAATCTCCCCCCACCCCCTTTTGAGTACTGTTTGTCTTGGATTTTGGTATCAGCGTTATGCTAGCCTTTATGAAATAAACTGGGAAATTCTCTCCTTTTGGGGAGATTCTTTGTTCCCCCAGAATTCACCTGGGTTTGGTTACCCTGTCTCACTCCCTTCTTCCTTCCAGAGGTGCCCCACAGTACCACTAATGATTTAACCATTTGGATGTTTTCTCATACGAACTTCCAAGGCTCCTGGTAAAGGAGGCTCACCTAGGATCTTCAACAAAACCTGTGTACCTTTCAGTTTTCTCACCGTCCTTGCACAGTCTGCAGACCTTACCACTTCCAAGCCTTTGCAAATTTCATGTCACTTGCCTCGCTAAATCCTAACCACTGAATTTGAGGTGGGAGGTATAGGGTGGTGTTGATTATGGCAAAATAGAACAAACATCTGAGGCAGAGACTGTGCAGCTGCTTGACACCCTTCTCTTCATTTAACCCTCAGAATCCTGGGAGGCTTTAGTTTTTATGTTGTAGATGGGAAAAGGATCTTGAAAAATGTTATACACTACTAAGTGGAGGTGCCAGGATGTAAAACCAGGACTGCTTGATTGCAGTGAATGCAGCTTCTCACTTCTTCCATTGTTCAGGGGCCACCGTCTCTCACGTTGACCTGCATGTCCTCCTGTTGTGCCCAGATTTCAAAGTTCCCAAGACCCCCAGGGAGCCAGTCAGTCCGATGCAAAAGCAAAGAGTCATCTATTTCAAACCCGGGTTTGGCTCCCCTGCCACACTCACCGATGCAACGGTAAGCTCCAGTGGCCGAGAGAGAGGCCTGATGGGACAGGGGGTTTTAAAGGGGGGTGGAGTGAGGGCAGGAGAGGGGACTGTGGGCCCCTCCGATTGGCCAGGCGCGAGTCGGGTCATCTCTATGGTGCGCACGTTCCTTGATTGTCATTGGTTAGGTTAAAGAAATCCTGGGCGTGGCCAGCAGGGGCCTGGGCTTCCGGGAAGAAGGCACTCTCCTGAGCACATGGCGGCTGCCCCAAAAATGGAGAACCCAGGGCAAGATGGAGGGCGCAGTCCTAGCCCCCCCCAGGGCGAGCTGAGCCCGGGCTCCAGGGGCCAGTCCGGTTGCTGGGGGTCCAGTAGATCGACCAGTTCCAGCCCAGGCAGGAAGTCCACGTCCTCCGCCTCGTTCCCGGGGGGCGTAGGCAATCGCCGCCTCCTCCATCTTCTCGGGCGAGGGCACACGCCCTGCCCTGCCACAGCTGCTGCCGTGTGGGTCCGGGGGGCGGCGGGCGGGTGGCAGCCTGCGCCGGGCTCCCGCCGTGGGCTGGGGAGTCGGTGCCCGAGGCCGCCAGCAGCGTGGTCAGGTCCCGAGACGACTCGCCCTTTCACTCCATGCTCCATTAGCAATTGTAGACTGTCCCACACTATTTTACATTACACTCCTTTGTCATTTCTATTGTTTCTTCTGAGTAGTTCTTGTCTCACACGGAGCACTTATTAACTGAATAACCTCCCAGTGCCTGTTTATCCAACTCCAGACTTAGGCACCTTTTTTCTATTATTATAATAAAGAGAGTGGGGAAAAATAAAAGGAAAAGGTGACTAAATACCAAAAAAAAAAAAAAAAAGTGTTGATTGTGTTAGTCTTAGCTGTATACTGCAAAAAACTCCCTTTCAAAATAAGTTTAACTCTGCGTGGTCTCCAGGGGCTCTTTGGCTACCCCTACAAAATGAGTGCCCACAAATCGACAAGAGTTGCCATTAGTGAATATCGATCACCTTCCCACCAAGCACATCAAACAGGGGCGGGATGCTGGAAATCGCACCTGCAGGCCACAAGGACTTCCCAACAAGGATGCTACAAGAGGCAGGCCCGCCCAGCGGCGGGCGCGACCCGGCTCCACCCCTCCCGCCGCAGCCGGGTGGAACATTCCGTGCAAAGCTTTGACAGCGCCCGCCCGGAGTCACGTGGCGTGGGAGCGTGCTGACGGCGCCTGCGGAATGACGCGGCTCGGGTTGCCAGGGGGCGGGGCGGGCGCCGCGGAAGGGGCGGGGGAAAGAAGCCAGCGGGGAGGCGGGGCGGGAGGAGTGGAGGGGCGGGCGGAGAGGGGCGCGCGGGCGGGGAGGGCCCAGCGTATTATGGGATGCGGCGGTGGAATGGCGCTGGGCGCGTGATTTTGAACAAACCCGGGTCTGTGTCTCGGAGGCGCCGCCGCCGCCGCGGCAGCTGGGAGCCCAGGGAGCGCGGCGCGAGGAGAAGGCGGCGGCGCCGCCGGCTTTGGTGAGTGTCAGACCCCGGGGTGGGGGCATCTGGGCGGGCGGGCGGGAAGGGGCGCCGGCCCCGCTGCGGGTGGTGGCGCGGCCGCAGGGCGCCTGACCGCTCCCTCCGGGAGCCCGGGCTGGTGGGTGGTGGCGGAGAGCGGGAACCTGCAGGCTGGGGGTCGCCGCGCCCCACCCCCGGGCCGCAGTGGGCGGGAGGATCCTCCCGGGCTCGGCCCCTTCCCGCCCGCACCCGGGAGGGCGGCTGTCACCCGGCCGCCCGCCCGCCCTTCCTGGCGGTCTGGAGGAAGGGCTGCCGCGGCTGTTGACAAGCACACTGCGTGGCCCGGGAAGCCGGCCGTGTCGGCCCCGGCTTTCTGGGAACCGGTTTTGCTGCTGTGTCATTTTGTACCGGCCCCTCCTTCCCCTGCTGCCCGCCGCCCCGTTCTTCCTGCGCCCCTTGTCCAGGATCTCGGTGTGTGTCCGTTTTCCTCGCGAAGCCCACCAGCCAAATGTCACAATGTCCCCGCGGTGCACGGGGGAAGGGAGCGGGCCGGGACTTAGCTTGGCCAAGCAACGGTAAACACCAAGCAGAGTGCGGGTGGATGCGGCTGGCGGTGGGGAAATAAAGTTCAAAGATGAAGACGCCGGGAAGACTGGACACTTTCAAGCCTGTAGCAGGCTGGGTCTAGAGGCGGCGATCGGCTGGGTAGTAAATCACACCGGTTTAAGCCTGAATCTACCGACTTTTATATGGAGTTGTCACTCGAGCAAGGTAAGGACATGAGATGGCTTTGTCAACTTCTACCTCACTCTTCTTAGACTAACTTTTAAAAAAAGACGGTAGAGGGACCCTGTTCGAAACCTTGAAATTCAGTGTGCTCATTGCGGATGGGTCTTTTAGGTCTTATGCTGTATTTGACAGGTATGGAATTCAGCTTTTGAATGGGTGATTATCATATCTTTCTGAAATTCACAAAGGTCACCAATTTAGGTTTTTGAAAAAATTCCGGTCTCCTTAGAAGCCTTGCAGCTCATGTTTTCTTGTTATTTCTTTGATGATTAAAAGAAATCTATGTTAGCCCTGACTGGGTAGCTCAGTTGGGTAGAGTGTCATCCTGATACACCAAGGTCGCGGGTTCGATCCCCGGTTAGGGCATGTGTAAGAAGCAACCAATGAATGCATAAGTAAGTGGAGCAACAAACCTCTCTCTCCTTCAAAAAAGAAAAAAAATCTGTGCTCTTTTAGTTATTTATTAAACTGCATGATAAGAGCAGGTGGGCATAGATAGATAACTCTGGGGTCTTGTTCTCAAGCAAGCTGTTTATTTTCACTGTTCATCCATGAACAGGATCAATACATTTTAAACGTAGTTGCACTTTGGCATCTTAAGCCAGTGACAAACTGGAAGTGACAGTGTTGGAGGACAGAAATGATCAGATGAAATTAAGTGGAGAGGAAAATAGTTCAGAACTTTGTTTTGACCGCAGTCTCTGCATGAGGATCAATGCCTGTACCTTACGAACGTGTCCGGGAGGTTAGACGTGCCTATGGAAATAGCTCATTCTGTCCAAGCAGGGCTGACAGTGGAGGAAAATGTCGGAGTTGGTGAGTGACATTAAAGGTCTGGATCTTGTTTTTCGTGCCTGAGATGGGCACAGTGAATAAAATGCATGCCATCACCTCAAATTGCTTTTTGGAAAGTGAAAGAATTTGGGGTTCTTTATTGTCCTTCTGTCGCCTTTCCCATGGCTTTTTTGCTCTTCAAAACAAAAATATGCCGGACTGGGGACCCCGCAGGTGGCGCGACTTCCTTTGGCGCGGCTGCCGGGCCGCAGGATCACCATTTTTCCTAGTGGGGTGGGAGGTCTCGGCGTGGGCTGTGTGCACCTCCCCGTGCATTTGAAGGTTGGCGGGGCCGGCGGGAGGTTTACCCGGATCTGTGGGTGTGCGCCTCTCGGGAGGGGAGGGCCGGGAGGGGAGGAGGAGGAAGGGGGAGGTTACCGGCGGCGGCGGCGGCGGCCGGGGCTGGGGCTGTCGGGGAAGCTGCTGAGCTGTGATGGTGATGACGAGGTGAAAATGGCGGATCTTTCGAAATACAATCCCGGCCCCTGACATACCAGAGGCGGCGGCAGCGGCGGCGGCGTCACCCGGGCTCCCTCTTCAGCCCCGGGTCCCCGGTAGCGCTCCACTTCGGACGCCCCGGGAAGGCTAGCATCTGGCCAGAGCTACCGTGCACGGGCAAAACAAGCACCGCCGGGCTCCGAACTGCCCGGGACCTGCGGGAGCCCCCGCCTCAGAGCCGGAGGCAGGAGAAGGCGGCTGCCGCTGGAGGTAGAGAAGGGGGTACCCGAGGGCTTCTCCGTCTTGAGATTCTTTATTTTGGAGGTGGGGTCGGGGCATAGAATTGTGTTGTGGATCAAGGAATGACTAGTCCTGAGTGCAAAGAATCAGTAGCCTCGTAATGACATCAACATTATTCTTTGAGTATTAAGAGGGCTCGAGTTTGCTCTGATACCTAAGGCTGCTGCTGAGGCCTAGAGGAACCGCTAGCACTTATCACGATTTTCTGATTTAATATTCAAAATATCCACTCTGGTGGGTATTGGTTTGACGATGTTCAGCAGTTTATGGGGTTGTATGTTTCTTTAGGGAGGCAGAGCATTGGCATTTTATTCTGCATGTAAGCTCTTGATTTAGATCATAGTCTATAACTTGTTTGGGTGTGGATGCCCACATTTTTTGAGCATATGGACCAGTTTTGTAAGAATTTAAAATGTTGCTTTTTCTTTTATGATTCTGTCATCTGTAGAGTTGACCCCTCTGGCCCTGCCATTGGCAAATAACAATTGAGATACTGTCATGTATGCTTTATAGTTTTTCCCTGTGGCGCCCCCCCCCCTTCCATTTCGTCAATTCAGAGAGTAAAGTTATGAAAGATTTTGCAGTAGATTTTATAATTCAAGTGAATCACAGCTCTGGGAGCTCTATTTTGGTTCACAAGTTTTGCCTTCATTGTTAAGGAAGTTGTGATAGCTTGATGCATGCATCTGATGTGAGTCATTAAGTTGGTAAAAATGAATTGAGAATTTTTATATCCTAAAATACTGGACACCTTTGTTTAAAGAGCTGGAGAATTAGATTGATTGACTTTATGACATCCATAATTTAATTTTGTTAGATTACCTAAAGATCCCTGTGTGTTTTAGATTGTGCTGTAGATCCCTAAGGAGTCTGTCTCCTTGCACACAACAGTAGTGTTACTGAAAAGTTACATATGAGTCAAAATTTTATGTTAGTTTCAAGCCCTGTTTTTTTCCAGCTTTTGTAGTAGAGGATTGGGTCAGTGACATTGAGTATATGAGAGGGAACAGAGGTAGATAATATTTAAGAAATGCCTACTGGTAATTTAATGATTACAGTAATTTTCCTTATCCAAGTTTCCTACAAAGAGATGATGTTATAGTATTTAATAAGTATCATACATATATTTTATTCAGAGGTAAAATATTTTGTGTGTATCTTGGACATTTGGCTTTCGTTCATTAGAAGGCTAAGAGACCAAAAATTTTTTTAGGGGTCTGAGAGGTACTCAGAATATTTATTTAATGAATTTTTAAAAATCATTTGTCTGATGTTCTTATATCTAGTAGAAATTTGATTCTGTGGTTTTTGTTTTTTTCTTGTTAAAGATTTTATGTTGCAATTATTTGGTCCATGTCAACCTAGCGGCTAGGTTAGTAGTAAGAGTAAGAATTTTTATTTATTTATTATTATATTATTATTTTTTAATCCTCACTTGAGGACATTCCCTCTTCCCCTAATTGATTTCTAGAGAGAATGAAGGGGGGTGGGGGGAGAGAAACATTGATATGAGAGAGTCACATCAATTGGTTGACTCCCACTTGCACCCTTACTAGGCCTGGGGAACCTGCAACAGAGGTGCATGCCCTTGACCAGGAATCGAACCTGAGACCCTTTGGTCTTCACGCCAACACTCTGAGCAAAACCAACTGGACAAGATTAAGAATTTTAAAAAGAATTAAAGATGGAGATGAAAAAGTCTTTTTCATTGGTTTTTTTATTTTTTTTAATCACAAAGGGCTGTTGTCATTTTGTGATTCTCCGTGATTGTCCTTAAAGACCAGTTTTTAGATTGTTGTGGTTGGAACAATTGTCTATTAATAATTAGAATTGTATTAGAAAGAAATACAGGAAAAGTTATGCCACTGGAGATAGTCCAGTGTCTTTATGGGGGGAGAGGAGCATTATACATTTCCATTATATTTTCCAAATAATACTATTGTTTATCTGTTATCTGTTGTGCTTTACATACTATGCTAGGGATAGGGGATACCTCAATATCATTGCCTCAGGGAATGTTTAATTTAGGAATCAGAGGTAGGTTGGAAGGGTTGAATGGGGCCTTAATGCATGAAGAAGGCTTTGAAAATTACAGAAATTTTTTAAATAGGAGAGTGACAGCCACAGAGATCTGGTAGTTTTTATGTGGGATGTGTTATAGATTAGAGGAGGTGACGGTAAAAATACATTGTAGGCTAAAAGCTTTGGAGATGTGGAAATTCTTGGTTGTAGTGGGAAGAAGACATTGTGATAAATCACTTAATTCTATAGAGAGACATCAAGGGTGGCAAGGCCTTAAACCCTGCTGTTTGATAGAATGTTGAATGCCATAAAAAAAAAAAATCAGAGGAAGCTAATTTAGATAGAGGAAAATAACTTTCATTTGAATTATAGTGTACCACATAACTGTCTTCACAGTTAACCCTGCCAATAAACAAGGCTTAGAAATTGTTGCTTAGGTTTATACATTAAACTGCTGAGAGAACCAGGATTTGGAAATGGGTATTTCTGATTTAAATCTCCGTGTTTTCCCCCCACTATGTTAGCCTTAAGCATGAAAAGGGAGGAAAATATTGTGAATTCCCAGTGTTGGCCTAAATAATTTTATTAAAATATTTAATTTTATATGTATATAGATGTAAATTCTTTAGGATTACTGCTTGTATGCAAGTAACAAAAGTAAATTTATAAATGAAATATAAGCCAAACTATAAAACAAGTAAAACAAATTAAATGTAGAATGATGGATGATGATGTTTTGCTGAAATGAAATCTTTCTTTGCATAGGAATAATATACTATTTATTGTCTGCCTTGGCAAGATGTGGGGTTTTCTATATATAATATATCCTTTATAACCCCATTTCTGTACTACTTTTCTGTATTTGAATGCTCACAGGTTAGGTGGTTTGGCTTTCACTTTGCGTAAATATATCATTTATCTTGTAAGACTGTTCTGTGTCTTTTTCTTTAGCTCACCCCAATTCTAGTACCATTGGTTATAGATATGAGGTTGTTATCCAGATGATCCAGAATATATTTTTTAAAGTATCAAAATGAAAATATAAACTTTAAAAATCTTCATCAGGACTCATGGCTTGTAGTCTGCTACTCCCAATTAAATTTAAGAAATATTGTTGTGTATCTAGTTTTTGAGTGTTGATGTTTGCTTTTAGAAATCAAAGCTAAAATTCAAATTTTATAGTGAACCAATGCTGATGGTAATCTCTAAGTACAAAAGTATAATTATTAAACGTAGATATTTCTGTCTAAACATCTGCAAATTACTCGCTCATCTGTAATACAGTGATAGGTCATCACTTCGTATTATTTATGTGCAAGAATGAAACAGTTGTTCACCCAGATTGTCTCCACCTGTAACTAAGAAAAGGACAGGTTTCAACACTGGTAATATTCTATACGAAACTCTTTAAAAAATATAAAACTGTAGAACATTTGTCATTTCTACCTTAACGTTATTTTTCATTTTATATTTAATTCATTTGTTTTCATTGTCATTATTCTAAGTCAGACCCTCCATTTATCTGTCTTGAACTAATTATTGTAATTGCCTTCTAACTGGTCTCTCTGCATCCAGCCCAGATAAAACATTAAGATGAAGTTAGACCTCCCAAAGTACAACTATGATCATGCTGTTCTTCTATTGATTTCTAAACTCTCTCTGTCAGGGCAAGGTCTTTGGTAAATTTCCCGTAATGCCTTCCACAAAGTTGGGAAGCAATTAGTATTTGTTAATTAAATGACTGATAAAAATCATAAGCTAGTTAAAAGCTAAGCGAACCTTGTAGATTTTCAGTGGGAATATAACTGCAGAGGATACTGGTTAAAAGCTAAATCAGTATTTAGAAACTTATTTGAAAAGGAGTTTCTTATTTATGACAGTATGTTAAGTGTTGTAAAGACTCAGAGTATTATATAATCCTATGTTTCTCAGATAGACAAATCAAAGTTATCTTTCAGAGTTCAGTGTAAATAATGCTAGAGTTTTAGATAATATCCCTTCTCCATGATTAATTTATTCATCCTTCAGATTTGTATTGAGAGGTTATCATTTGCCAGCTCTGTTCTAGGCACTGGGGAGAGTAGATACAGACCTTTTCTTGTTGGAAGTGGTCATAAAGACAGACAAGTCCCTGTCCTCATGGAGCTTGCATTCTAAAAATGGGGGAGGAAGAATCAGACTATAAACAAAGCTACTTTCAGATTGTGATAGATGCTATGATGGAACTACCCGAGTAAGGCTATGGGGTGCGTTAGGGCAGTGGATGTGAGAGTGGTGGTACTAACTTAGATTTTAAAAATGTAATACAAGTTAGACAAATTTATAAATCATTAAACTTTCTGAAATGAGTCAATTTTTAAGTCTCATTAGGCTTAAATCATTCAACCATGTTCAACTGTGAGGGGGGAACTTCGGTGTACTGACTTCCAAATTGTACTTTGCCTTTAGAACTTTGTGAGCAAAAATATTGGAGGCATAGGGAATGCATTGTATATTCTGCATTCTTTTCCTACCATACTTTCACAAATAAGCCCTTGTACAGCCAAAGTGAACCAGAGCTCCTCAGGTCTGTTGGCTTGTGATGATACTCTTTTTTTCTTGGAGTGGTCCTCCACACAGTGATGATGAGGTTGCATGTCCTATTACATATCTCCCATTCCTAAGGGATAAAATTAGAGTGATGATTCATGTAACTAGATGGCCATACCCACAAGCTCCTTTTGAGAGTTTCTTTTAGCATAAGCTGCTCGGCCTGTGACCCTGATTGAAACAGATACGGATGTCTAAATCATAAAGCAGTTATCATAGTCTGCTCAGTGGCTATGAGGTGTGTTGGCTCTAGGACTCTGCACAGCCCCATACTACATAGAGACTGGCTAAACCAATCAGATCTTTTCTTGTTGAAGTTTGAACTTTATTCCTAGTTCAAAAGGAGACTTCTAGCCCTGTAACTCCTAGTTTCTTTTAATAGGACAAGTAAAAAAACATAACAGAAGTAGACAAATCCATAATCATATTTGAAGATTTCAGCAGCCTTTCTCAGTAATTGACAGAAGCGGAAAAACTGAGAATATAAAAGATCTGAACAACACTATGAACCAACTTGACCTAATTGACATTTATAGAACACTATACTCAGTGACTACAGAACACACATTCTTTTCAGATGTACATGCAATGTTCACCAACATAGACCATATACTAAGCCATAAAACAGATCTCTAATTTCAAATGATGGAAATGTTATAGAATATTACATTCTCTGACAATAATAGGAGTAAGTTAGAAATCAATAATATGATAGCAAATCAACAAATATTTGGAAATTAAATAGCATATCTTTTTTATTGACTTCAGAGAGGAAGGGGGGGGGGGAGAGAGAGAGAGAGAGAGAGAGAGAGAGAGAGAAACATCAATGATGAGAGAGAATCATGGATCAGCTTCCTCCTGCACACCCCCTACTGGGGATTGAGCCTGCAACTCTGGCATGTGCCCTTGACCAGAATCAAACCCAGGATCCTTCAGTGCCCAGGCTGGCGCTCTATCCACTGAGCCAAACCGGCTAGGGCTAAATAGCACACTTTTTCTATTTTCCCAGTGTTAAAGATGAAATCATAGGAATATTAGAAAACATTTGAAGTGAATGATAATAAAAACATTAAACTATTAGCAGATAAAGAAACATTGGGGGAAATATTTAATATTAAGTGCTTATTTGAGAAAAGAAGAAAGGGTTGACAAACTTTTCCTATAAAGGGCCAGATAGCCCTGGCTGGTTTGGCTCAGTGGATAGAGCGTCGGTCTACGCACTGAAGGGTCCCAGGTTCGATTCCGGTCAAGGGCATGTACCTTGGTTGTGGGCACATTCCCAGTAGAGGGTGTGCAGGAGGCAGCTGATCGATGTTTCTCTCTCATCGATGTTTCTAACTCTCTATCCCTCTCCCTTCCTCTCTTTAAAAAAACAATAAAATATATTTAAAAAAATAAAATAAAGGGCCAGATAGAAAATATTTTAGGCTCTGTAAAAAAATTATATATTGTATATATAGTTGTTTAGAATGCCATCCCAATATGCCAAGATTGTGGGTTTGCTCCCTGGTCAGGGCACATACAAGAATCAACCAATGAGTGCATATATCTATACTAATAAAAGGGTAATATGCTAATTAGACCGGATAGACTGACATCTTCCGGACAAAGCCATGGTTGCGGGGGCCAAGGCAGATGCAGTTAGGGGCGATCAGGTCGGCAGGGGAGAGCAGTTAGGAGCAATTAGGCTGGCAGGGGAGAGCAGTTAGGGGTGATCAGGCCAGCAGGGGAGCAGTTAGAGCAGCCGTGGGCAAACTACTGCCCCAGGCCGGCCCGTTTGAAATGAATAAAACTAAAAAAAAAAAAAAAAAAGACCGTACCCTTTTATGTAATGATGTTTACTTTGAATTTATATTAGTTCACACAAACACTCCATCCATGCTTTTGTTCCGGCCCTCCGGTCCAGTTTAAGAACCCATTGTGGCCCTCGAGTCAAAAAGTTTGCCCACCCCTGAGTTAGAGGCAATCAGGCAGGCAGGCAGAGGCGGTTAGGAGCAATCAGGTAGGCAGGAAGAGGGGTTAGGGGTGATCAGGCAGGCAGGCAGAGGGGTAAGGGGCGATCAGGCAGGTAGGCAGAGGGGTTAGGGGTGATCAGGCAGGCAGGCAGAGGGGTAAGGGGCGATCAGGCAGGCAGGCAGAGTGGTTGGGGGCAATCAGGCAGGCAGGCAGGTGAGTGGTTAGGAGCCAGTGGTCCCGGATTGCGAGAAGGATGTCCAACTGCCAGTTTAGACCCAGTCCAGCAGTCGGACATCCCCCGAGGGGTCCCGGATTGGAGAGGGTGCAGGTTGGGCTGAGGGAACCCCCCCTACCATGCACAAATTTCATGCACTAGGTCTCCAATATATATATATACACACACACACAAACAAGCCATGGGTCTGATTTGGTCTATGGACAATAGTTTGCTGAGCCTGATTTGGTCTATGGACAATAGTTTGCTGAACCCTGTTTTATACTTCCATTTTAAGCTTCTAAAGAACAAATTAAACCTAAAGTAAATAGAAGGAAGGAGACAAAGATAACTCAATTAAATAAAAAATGGACATTTGACAAACTGCAGCGGGAAGGCCGGGGAGGGGAGGGGGGCAGAAGGGGTGGGTAAGAGATCAACTGAAGAACTTATATGCATGCATATAAGCATAACCAATGGACATAAGACACTGGGGGGTAGGGGAGGCCAGGGGATTGTCAAGGGTGGGGGGAAAAAGGAGACATATGTAATACCCTTTGTAATACTTTAAGCAATAAAAAAAAAAAAATGGACATTTGAGACTATCAATGAAGCCAAAATACTTATTTGAAAAGATCAATAAATTGCTAAATCTCCAGCCAGACTAGTAAAAAAAAAAAAAAAAAAAAGACAAATTGCCAAAATGAGGAATGGAGAGTTGGCATTTTTCAACAGAAATTAAAATAAAATAATATTATGTATAACTTTATGCTAATAAATTTGACAACTTAGAGGAAATAGTAAATTTCCTTGAAGGACACAAACTTTCAAATATCAAAAGTTACTCCAGAAGAAAGACATAACTTGAATAACCCTACACTTATTGAAGAAATTGAATTTATAGTTAAAAACCTTCCCACAAAGAAAATTTTTTTTTTAATTTTATTTTAACTTTTTTTTTTTTGCTTAAAATATTACAACAAGTAGTACATTTGTCTCCCCCCCACCCCCTTGACCTTCCTCCAGCCTCCCCTACCCCCAGTGTCTTGTGTCCATTGGTTATGCTTATATGCATGCATACAAGTCCTTTGGTTGATCTCTTACCTGCCCCCCCCCCCCAACCCTCCCCAGACTTCCTGCTGTAGTTTGACAGTCTGTTTAATGCTGCTCTGCCTCGGTATCTATTTTTGTTCATCAGTTTATAATGGTCTTTATTATCCATAAATGAGTGAGATCATGTGGTATTTTTCTTTCACTGACTGGCTTATTTCACTTAGCATAATGCTCTCCAGGTCCATCCATGCTGTTGCAAATGGTAAGAATTCCTTCTTTTTTACAGCAGCATAGTATTCCATTGTGTATATGTACCACAGTTTTCTAATCCATTCATCTACTGATGGGCACTTAGGCTGTTTCCAAATCTTAGCTATGGTAAATTGTGCTGCTATGAACATAGGAATTCATATATCCTTTCTGATTGGTGTTTCTGGTTTCTTGGGATATATTCCTAGCAGTGGGATCAGTGGGTCAGATGGGAGTTCCATTTTTAGTTTTTTGAGGAAACTCCATACTGTCTTCCATAGTGGCTGCACCAGTCTGCATTCCCACCAGCAGTGCACGCCTGTTTTTTTCTCTCCGCATCCTTTCCAGCACTTGTCGTTTTTTGATTTGTTGGTGATGGCTATTCTGACAGGTGTGAGATGATACCTCATTGTTGTTTTGATTTGCATCTCTCGGATGATTAGTGACTTGGAGCATGTTTTCATATGTCTCTTGGCTTTCTGAATGTCTTCTTTTGAAAAGTGTCTATTTAGGTCCTTTGCCCATTTTTTTTATTGGATTGTTTATCTCCCTTTTTTAAGTTGTATGAGTTCCCTATAAATGTTGGAGATTAAACCCTTATCGGTGATAACATTGGCAAATATGTTCTCCCATGCAGTGGGCTTTCTTGTTGTTTTGTTGATGGTTTCTCCACAAAGAAAATTTTATGTCTAGATAGCTTTACTGGTGAGTTTTAGCACATTTCAGGAAGATTTTTTCTGAAAATTGGAGAGGAGGGAACATGTCCTAACTCATTTTATTAGGGTAGCATTATCCCCAGACAGCCACTACAAGAAAAAAACTTACCAATATCCCTCATGAGTGTAGACAGAAATGGTTAACAAAATATTAGCAAATAGAAGTCAGCAATATCCTCAGATGGGATACAAGCCCCCTGACAGCACTGCATCTTCACGTCTGCTCTGTGGGACTTGGGCAGTGAAGGAACTGATACACACATGGTGCTCATGTTCCTTCTGTGCTGTGAATAGTAAGTCCTGCGTCTCTGACCTAAGGACTACTGTGTGGTCTTCCAGTATCCATGAAACAGTAATAGACTACTTTGGTTGCTTGCTTGGAGGGTTAAAAATCTCAAATTCCTCACAGTTCTTGACAGTGTTAGTCTTGAGGATGAGTGCTCACAGACATGGCTTTCTGAAAGAGGAAAGATGAGGGCTGTGTGGTCTGGGTTAGAGGATAGGACAAGACTCTGGGTATTGAATATTCTCACCCAAGTGATGGGCAAGGGTGACAGGGGCAGGGAGAATAAGAGTCCTCCAGTGGTCTACCTCTTAATGAACATTTAGGGGCTGAGCTGAGAGATAGCCCAAATGGTGCTTTGGTTGTTGTACATTTATCTCCATGGCTTCAGCTGAAAGACAGAGTGGCTCCAGCAGCTGAATCGAGTCCCCAAAGGTGAGAAAATTGTGTGGGAAATGAGGATATAGAGCTTTGGGTGGGTTGAAAATATTAAGAGTTTGTTTAGTTGAGATGCAAATGTGGGTACTTGAAATTTTTAAAGTAAATGCACTATCAGACCACTATCTCCCCTCATGGCCTGACCTTTCCCTCTTCCTATACCTGGAGTTCAAGTGCTTTAAGAAAAAAGATGAATAGGGGTTGGGTTGAGGTATCCCAATCCTTAAAGGGGAATCAAAGGCCAAACCCACATATCTAAATATGCTGGGGGAACTTTAGGCAGAGGAGAGAGTTAAACATTTATGGCTCTATGGGATAGTGGCACTCAAGTCATCATCCTACCTTATTCTGTGGGAGGATAGGGTGTTCAGATGCAACTGATGGGGTTTGGGCGTTTGCAGTAGGAGAGGAAAGGCAATGTGACATTTTTGGGGGTAGGGTCTTTGTTGTCTTGTACTATTGTGATTTCCATTGCTAAGGTATAATTGGTATTGATTTTATTTATGTATTTAAAAATGTATTTTTATTTATTTCAGAGAGATAGAAACCTCAATGATGAGAGAGAATCATTGATTGGTTGCCTCCTGCACTCCTGACATTGAGCCAGGAACTGTGACCTCCTGGTTCATAGGTCGATGATTAACTACCGAGCCACACAGGCCAGGCTTACATGCTTGTATTGTAAATGCCCATAAGTGCCAGAGTGGATTCTCCTGATCAGGAAGAGCCATATGTAGAGAAGTGCTAGTACTTTGGGGTCCCAAAAGCCTAGTGATTCTTTTGAGCTACAAGTTATTGTGACTGATGATTTTGCAGTATATATAAAGAACTCATCTAACTAAAGAAGACAAAAAAAACCACAATAGTATTTTAAGAATGGCAAAAGATTTTAACAGGCAATTTTCAAAAGAAAATATACCAAAAGGCAATACGCATATGAAAAGATGCTCAACATCATTAGTCATCTGGTAATTAAATTAAAACCACAATGAAATATCACTTTATACCGACTAGAATGGCTAAAATTATAAAGACTGACAATACCAATTGTTGGTGACGATGTGGAACAGCTGGAAATGTTGTACATTTCCAGTGGGTGTATAAAATGATACAACCAAGTTGGGAAATTGTTTGGCAGTTTCATGCAAAGTTTAAAATAAACTTACCTTATGATCTGGCAAGTTAATTTCTAGGTATTATTCAAAATAAAAGAAAATATGCATACATAAAAAATTTGAACTTGAGTCTTCATAGCAGAATTATTCATAAGAACTCAAACTGGAAACAATCCACATGTCCATCAGTTGGTGAATAGATAAACAAATCATGGTAGATTCTTACAAGGGAATATTACTCAACAATAAAAATGGACAGCCAGCACCGGTTTGGCTCAGTGGATAGAGCATCAGCCTACGGACTGAAAGGTCCCGGGTTTGATTCCGGTCAAGGGCATGTACCTTGGTTGCAGGCACATCCCCAGTGGGACATGTGCAGGAGGCAGCTGGTCGATGTTTCTCTCTCATCGATGTTTCTCTCTCATCGATGTTTCTAACTCTCTGTCCCTCTCCCTTCCTCTCTGTAAAAAATCAATAAAATATATATTTTAAAAAAAAAATGGACAGAACCAAGTGCAAGAGTAAAGATAAATCCCAACATGCTGAGAGGGAAGAGTTCATACCATATGATTTCCTTTATGTCATGAGTACATACATGTGATTCATTTATGTGAACTCCTAGAATGGGCAAAAAAGCAGAACTAATCTATAGTGACAGAATAGATCAGTTATTGTGTAGGGTGAGATTGACTGTAAAGGAGTAGACTTATTTTTTGTCCATTTAAAAATACCAGTGGTAAAACTTCAAGGCAATATAATTTTGTGATTAAAATTATGAACTTTGTTATCATAAAACATATCTTGAGTTTGAGTCCTAGCTCTTCCATTTATTAGCTTATGTGACCTTGGGCAAATTATTTAACCTAAGTTTCTTCATCTGCAAAATGGGGGTGATAATGTTATCATCTCAGAGTTGTTATGAGGGTAAATTAAATTGCCACCATTACTGTTTGATAGTAAGTGTTAGAAATGATGACTAATTTGGGCAGTATTAATATTTGTCAATGTTAATAATTATAATTTGTAACTCACGCCTGTTAATCTTGGAATGGGTATTGCATTTTTATATTTTAAAAAAGGGAAGAAGAATTATTGATTAGGTTCCTATGAATCTTTGATATTTACAGGCAAATAACTTAATGCTATTTAGTCAGTCATAAACATGATGTACTTTCTTTAATAAGTGAAGATAACTGACTCTTTTATTGGGAGTTCTGCATGACCTTTGACTAAAAGCATACCAGTTCTGATTTGTTCATAATCTGCTTTATTATTATTAACATTTTTTTCTTTAGGGAGACTGGCTGTATATCTCTCAAATGATGCTGTTTTTGATATTTTAAATGGCTGAGGAGGATTTGAGAATCTTTTTTCCAAATCAGGTTTTCTTTGATATGAAACTAATTGATCAAACTTGGGCCAAATAAGCCTTTTGATCTTCAGTTGCTGAGATGGATTACTCTAAAAACTCTTTTAACATTAATTTGAGTATTTAATGGATTTTTAGAAATGGTATAAATGCCATCATTTTAGGATCTAGCTCACTGGAGATTTGAAGATATTTTTCCAATATCTGGTTATATTTTAAAATCTTTCTTTGTGTGCTTCAGCAGTTTTTAAGTCTGTCAATAAGGAAAAAAAAATGGGAAGAAATAAGATGATCATCAGACATGTCAAAGATTTAAAAGTTTTATGAGTGGGCATTGGAAAGGAGTTTCCTATAATTATGTGACTTAGTGTTTCCTGAATGCAGTATACCTTTGAATTGAAACATGGTGAATGAGAATGTTGGCTTCTAGTTTTGTGTCTCATATGACTTATATTTCAGATTTTTGAAAGTTGAGGATATGTTAAAATGGTTTAACTCACATCCACATCAGGAATATCCTTTATTCAATTATACATCAATAAAAAATGTCATTTTAAATTTTGTTACTTGCATTTTTCTCAAATAATTTTGTTGTTCTCTTAAAACTTTTGAACCCTAGTAATTTTTTATTTTTCAACTTTCATTGCAGTGCCTGATCAGCTTTCTCGCAGGAGAACGACCATGGAGGTGGTGCCCGCTGAGGTGAATAGCTTGCTTCCAGAGGAGATAATGGACACTGGTATAACGTTAGTGGATGATGATGGTATTGAGGCTGTTATTGTTTCATCCCCAATCCCCATGGAGACAGAACTGGAAGAAATGGTCAACATAAATTCTACTGGCGACTCTGCAGCCACGCCCATTTCCACGGAGCCAATCACAGTGTACAGTAACCACACTAACCAAGTGGCAGTGAATACCACAGTTACTAAAGCAGATTCTAATACCACAGTGAAACCAGCTTTTCCAAGTGGCCTTCAAAAACTTGGTGCTCAGACTCCTGTGACTATATCTGCCAATCAGATTATTTTAAACAAAGTATCACAGACATCTGATCTTAAACTTGGCAATCAGACCCTTAAACCAGATGGACAGAAGTTAATTTTAACAACTTTGGGCAAGTCTGGTTCACCAATTGTTTTAGCACTACCCCATAGCCAACTACCCCAGGCTCAGAAAGTTACAACTCAGGCCCAGTCAGGAGATGCTAAGTTACCACCGCAGCAAATTAAAGTAGTTACCATTGGAGGGAGGCCAGAGGTGAAACCTGTCATTGGTGTCTCAGCATTGACCCCAGGAAATCAACTGATTAATACTACAACTCAGCCCTCTGTGTTACAGACCCAACAGTTAAAAACAGTACAGGTAAAAAGGGGGCTTATGAATTAAAATGCATGTTAAAAATTAAGTTCATTGGTAGTTGTGTTTGTAGGATAATTAAATGCTTAGCTGTTACTGAATTCTTTTGAATGTTGTGTTTAGTAATTGTGTGTGTGTATTGCGTTTTTTTCTGGTAAAGTTTGATATGTCTAATCCTTTGGATATTTTTGCTAGAGAACTTAGAGCAAACTTAATTTTGGTTAAATTCCAGATGAGTGTATTTATAGCTTTGTACTCATTTTTAAATGCATTTTATTCTTTGTAATAGTTTGATTACAAGGATGTTCTGCTGGTATAAAGATGCCACAATTGCTGATGGGCTGTCAGAAAATCATTCAGACATGATTTTTTTCAGTTAACAGATGGCCAAAGTCTAGGAAAACTTGCTGCTCTGAGAAATCCTTCGAGTCTGAAATAGTACATACTAGCCAGTGTGTGCCTTTCTTTGGCGTTTACTGTCCATTTTCATCACTCATGTTTACATATTGGAAAAGGTAGTGCCATGTGATGGAAGGTAACACATAGGCTTTAGAGTTGGACCAACTAGGTTTGAGTCGCCTCTCTGCTACCCTGACATCTGTGGAACTTTGGATAAGTTACTTATCATCTCTGAGTTTTTTACTTTAGCTGGTAGAAGGTTATGTGAGCATGATGAAAGTACTTGTAGTTCTCAAAACTTTGAGGATCCTTCAAAATGGTACCTATTACCAGTATGATAAAGACTTTAACAGAGAAGGTTAACAGAACATTTATTAAATGGCTTCCCATTTTTCATGCCCAAGTAGGCCTTTTTTTTGGTCACCACTACTCTTAGAAATATAATGATCCACTTAAGACCAGGGAACACAAATACATTCCCTGTTTGAAAGAATTGTCTTTTACAAAAAAGAAGAAAGGATTTAGAGAATTAAAGCAGGTGTATAAAGAAATAGGAAGGTTTGGGAAACTATCCACTCTCAGCTGATGTTAGAAATAATGTTTGGTTATTATGTCATGGGCTTTTTATTTAAGAACTTTGTAAGATTTCTCAAACCTTGTAATTTGCCCATGTCCCTTCTAGTACTATTAAATATTGTGTTCTTTTCTGTTCATTGTCATCTCACTTATCTCTGACTTCCTTTTATTTATTTTGATGAACGTCTCTTGAATGAGTTATCACCATCTAGCATCTTGTCCTCAGCTTTTAAAAAAATCAGTTTTGAAACTTGTTTTTTATTGGGGATGTGGCTCATAATCATTTCACAAGAAACATAATGTAAATCAGAATGTCATTTTTTTTTCATTTGCAAGAGCAATGTATACATACTGTTTTAATGACCAATTTACTTGTATCCACTAGTTTTTTACTATAATCACCTAAGTACTGACAATAAAAACAAAGACTGGGAACTAATTCTTACAACTTCTTTTATTGTTGTTACTTTTATAAACCATAATTCTGTTTATGAAAAAGAACTTTGGTTTTAAAAAAACACCACAATAACAAAAACAAAAGAAACCCCGTTTAGGATATTACTCTACTTGTCCAGTTATTTTTAGGCATCCCAAGTCCTTCTAACTCAAAAGTAATCTACAAAGCTCTGAAACACAGAAAAAATAATAAGCTACACATCTATATGTTTCCTGCTTAGGTACCAGAATATTTGGTTTATTATTACATGGTGTATATGATTCTCTGGTTTTTTTCCTAGACAGTCCTCAGCGTTGTCTTAAGTTTAATGAGTATTGAAACTGTTAGGGTATGGACAGCAGGTAAGGGTGGAAGAAGGAGACCCATCTTGAAAAATGAAGGAAAGAGGTGACAGTTGAGGCCAGAGGCAGTAACAAAGAGGTATAGTCACACTTAATTACAGATATATAAACACTTTCCCATGTTTCTTATGCATAGTATAATAAGAGAAATAAATAACTAGCAGTATGGAACAGCATTACTCCAAACTAGTTCCTGTACCTATACAACACAGTGCCAAAAATTAGCTGTATATATTATTTGATCAGATATTTGGCTATTTGTAAATTTCCTTTTTGATTCATTTTTGTCTTAATCTGCTGATTGGATACATTTGACATAAATGATCCTTCATGTTGTTGTTTTTTACTTAATAAAGTAATTTTGTTCTAGGGTAGTTTATAGAATTCATAATGTAAAAATTATGGTTCCTTAACTGAACTGGAAATCATTATTTTTCAGCAAAGCTCCATTAAAAAACATAACTAGAGGGCAGGTTGAGATTGTTCATTTGATAAATTATTGTGCTTTTGGTTGTATTGTTTTTTTATTGGTATGTATTCATATAGTCAGATGATTGTGAAAGTCAGTTAAAAATAGGTAAATAAGTTCCTAATCTTTATAGATAAGAGTTTTTATTTTGAGACATGGATTTTAAAAATATCAATACTTCTACCTCTTGAGATTATTAATACTAAGTCAATAGATGACATATTCTGACTCACTTTAGAGTTTAAAGCTTGTAAACACATTTGAGGAAAATATCTCCTGTATGTCTCCCAAATTGAATCAGTGTTTTTTAAAGTACAATTATGAATTTATTTGGGTATAAATAATTTATCAGAGTTTTGCAAGCTGGGTATTTTTAAATGTAGTAATTGATCCCATGTTTTTTAACAAAGTGATTTATATTTCATTTTGTTTTGTCAGTAATATGTTCTCAGTGTAAGAAAGTAATATATGCTAAGTGTAACAAAAGGTTTTATTTAGTTTAATTTATAGTTTGATCACAAGCTGATAATTTAGTTCAGCTTCTGGTATATTTGTGTCATTCAAGTTGGTCATGTTTATTCATTTTGAGTCATTATTTCCAATAATAAAAAGTACTTTCAAGGCCTCAATTTTTCATATCTGTCCAAAGATAAAATTTATATTTAATTCCCTTCCTGCTCTGAAAGTCTGTGATTTTTATTATATCTAAGTTTCTGCTTCTAACTTTTAGAAGAAGCTATGTCTTTGCATACATTGATAATTTCAATATAAAAACATTGGTAATTCTACCTTCTTTGACTTGTGAAGAATTTTAGTTCAGGTTAACAGTGTGCCAATATATAACCTAAGATCAGAGATGACTAAAATGTTCTCTCTTCAAGGAACTCATAGTCTTGTAAACAGTATCTAAGTAAGTAATATTTGAGTGGTTTTGCCTTTAGAATAGTCTTTGTTTTGCCCAAGATGGCTCTTTGTATCCGAGGGCATTAACTTATTCAGTTCTTCATTTATCTACCCCTGATATGTAGATCTAAAGCTGAACATATAATCATAAGCACATCTTTAATGTGTATTTATATTTTGTTTCCAAGGGTCAATCTAATTACATTTACACTGTTCTCTCTTAACTTACTTTGCTCCATCTTTTTATTGTTGAATAATTTGTTCTTTTGAAAAAGAATATTGCTGTGTCATAGTGTTTTATTATTACATGTTTTTAAAATAAACTTATTAAACATTATTTTAAAATATTAATTTGTTTTTTAACATATATCTATATCCCAGAGACTAAAATAAGGATATACAGTGAAATGCAAAGGTATTACTATATATTGGCCTAAGGGTGTTATAATAATATTCTAATTAAAGGCTATATTTTAAGTGTTTTTAACATTAATACTTAGATATATTTTGTTAAGTGAACTGGCTTCATGTGTACTTCTGAATACCAATCTTTTGTTTAATTGTGATTGCAAAGGTATCTTATAGAAACAAATGGTCTTCATAGTTATTTATATATTTCAGATTGCTAAGAAGCCTCGAACACCAACCTCTGGTCCAGTAATCACGAAGCTGATCTTTGCAAAACCAATTAATAGTAAAGCAGTTACAGGACAGACAACTCAAGTATCACCACCAGTCATTGCAGGTTATATTTCTTTATAGTTTATTAAGCTATGTATTTATCTTTCTCTTATGTTTATAAAAGGCTGTTCTATCACCTTGAAATGTATTAGTGAAATAAGCTTTCTATAAACCAAACTTGTTAATAAGAAATGTTTCACTTATTAAATGTGTGCTTCAAGCAAAATGCCTTATCTCAAAATTAGTCCATTACTTTAGTCTCCTTAGTTTGGGGTAGAATTTTACCATGAAAGTAGTACAAAGTCTTAAACTCTAATAATATTAGCTATTAGTGTTTATTATGTGCCCTGCACTGTTCTTAGCTCTTTACATATAGTGGCTTCTGTAATCCTCTGACAAATCTGTGAAGTAGATACTAATACCAGCCCTATTTTGCCATTGTGGAAATGGAGGTACTCATCTAGTAAATGGCCACCTGGAGTTTGAGCCTAGGCAGTTTGTCTCTAGAGCACATGTGCTAAGTCTAATAGTTTTAAATTAATACACATGGGAATATAGTATTTCATGGTTTCTGTTTGAATTTTTGGTTTCAGTATTTTAATATGTTCTATATGCAGTTTTCTATGAATAGAAAATTGTCACAATGATGCAGTTACTTAAGTGATAACAGAATTTTAGCTATATTTTGCCAGCAAATTCCATAATGTGACCCAATTCTCTTTTATTATATACTTTAAAATTTGTCATCAGCCTGACCAGCGTGGCTCAGTGGTTGAGCGTCAACCTGTGAACCAGGAGGTCACAGTTTGATTCCTGGACAGGGCGCATGCCTGGGTTGCAGCTCAATCCCCAGTAGTGTGTGTGCAGGAGGCAGCCCATCAATGATTCTCTTTCATCATTGATGTTTCTGTCTCTCTCTCCCTTTCCCTTCCTCTCTGAAATCAATAAAAATATTTAAAAATTTTTGTCATCACTCAATAACTGTAAGATCTCAGAAATCTTTTTTTTAAAAATTGATTTTATAGAGAGAAGAAGGGAGAGAGAGAGAAACATCGATTTGTTGTTCCACTTATTTATGCATTCATTGGTTGCTTCTTATATGTGTCCTGACCAGGGATCGAACCCACAATCTTGAGGTATTGGGACAATGTGCTCTAACCAACTGATCTACCTGTCCAGGGCTAGACCTCTTTCTTGATTTTATTATTTCATTCTCTTTATTCTAGATTATCTTCCTTTGTACTCCCAGTCTGGCAGTTCTTTGACTTTGAAATCTCTGATCCATTAACCCTCCCACTTTCTTATTAATCATCAGCCCATTCCTGTCCTCACAGTCTTCGTTATTCAACATGGAGTCCATGACCCATCATTATCAATCCCTTCCAAACACCATTGATTATCTTTTCCTTGTCTCTTTCTGTAATAGCTTGGTTAAGTCCATCTTTCTTCTTAACTCCTTGCTTGGCAAGCAACTCAGTATTTCTAGAGAAAGTCACAAAGCCATGGTGACTGGTCTTTAATTCAGAGTTAAACTGACATGACTCTTCACCAATTTAGAGCTCATTTCTAATTTCCATTGTGCTATAAGGAAGCACCTCTGGATGGTGGACTTTGACTAGAGAAGTTCAAATGCTAATTACCCATTCTATGTGTATTCTTTTTAAAAAATTTTCTTTTTAAATATATTTTATTGATTTTGTACAGAGAGGAAGGGAGAGGGATAGTGAGTTAGAAACATCGATGAGAGAGAAACATAGATCAGCTGCCTCCTGCACACTCCCTACTGGGGATGTGCCCGCAACCAAGGTACATGCCCTTGACTGGAATCAAACCTGGGACCCTTGAGTCTGCATGCCGATGCTCTATCCGCTGAGCCAAACCGGTTATGGCTCTTTTAAAAAATTTTTAATTAATTTTGGAGGGAGAGGAAGAGAGGGAGAGAGAGAGAGAGAGGGAAACATCATTTGTTGTTCCACTTATTTATGCATTCTTTGTTTGATTCCTGTATGTAACCTGACCAGGGATCAAACCTAAAACCTGGGAGCATGACACTCCAACCAACGGAGCTACCTGGCCAAGGTTCCTTTGTGTATTCTTGATGAGTGTGCTTCAAATTTTAACTAACTGTGGGTGGGAGAAGGGGTATAAATTGAAGCCACCTACTACTGTCTTTGGTAAGTTTACAGACAGCATAACAGTAGGCAACTCTGAAGTCAGTGGCCATGATTTGCCATTTTCTTGAGGTTTGGAATTGTGTGTAAGGAGGCTTCTCATTTTAGCAAATGAGAGAAGGCATAGAAAGATTGTGATATGAAGACAGTGTTGGGTGAGTGAATGCTTTCTTTCTCTTTTGTCCTCAAATGAGATTTGTGGTGGATATAGGAGGCTGGTGTCTTGAGGACTGCATGGGAGGCAGGTATAGCCCCAGAGGAAAGATTGGAAAGGATTGGGATTTGGAGCTGGTTTAGGAAGTGGGCTTCAGTTGGCTGAAAGTGAGCAAGGCTTGGATGTATTGTAGAAAAAGGGGCCTCCGGATTCCTCGGAGGTTTTTCATAGGTGAAACTGGTTAACCAGGAGAGGAATGTCTCAGTACAATATTCTTTACTGTTTTGGAGTTTGAGAGAATCCCTTAAATTTTTAAAATTATGTGGGAAAATTGTATACTACACATGTGGTGTCTGCAAAAGTGTCTGAATGTATTTTCAGTTAATGTCCTGGTTTCACCTCTTACATTTGATTATAATGTGACTATGTCATTGCTGGGTCTTTGGGTCATTTATAACATGTTGCACACCGACTATCGCTTCATCTTTAATTACAGAATTTATTAGCCCTACCACAATGCATTGAGGTAGACTTCTATTAAATTTCACTAGAATTGTTGATGTTAAAGTTCAGTTTGGAGGGATAATTTCTACTGTTAACTAGTTCTTTATAGCCTTTTAAATTAACGAAAACCAAATTTTAAACCATTGAAATAGGTCTTCTGTTGCATTGTCTTATTCAAGGAGACCTATCTTTATTTTGCAGCTAATGATCTTTCAAAGTACATTTAGATGTGTGTTTTTTTAAATGACTTTTGAGCTCATTGAAGATGGATATTTTTTTCTGTCAGTCAAGATAAACTTATGTTTGTAAATATGTGATTTTTCTGAAATGGAAATCTGATCTTGTCACACCCTTGCTTAGAATTTTTTGGGCTATATCCATTTCTGGGCTTCAATCCATTAGGATTAAGTTCAAATGCTGGTGCTTTCTTAGCATTAAAAACATTTATGATCTCATACATACCTTTTTCATTTTTACCTCCTGTCAGCTCCAGATCTACTGATTTAACTTATTTTAAGAGATTACCAAATGCGATCTTGGCACTTGTTCCTTTTACCTGAAATGTCTTTCTTTGCTGTCCTCATGGCTAACTCATCCATTTTATCCTTGGATTACCTCCTGTCTTGAAAGCTTTTGACCCATAGTCAAATACTCTTACTCTGACTATCTTCTATGTATTCCCATAAAATTTAATCATACCTACCAAATACTTTAATTAGACTTCTTTTAAATTTCACACTAGTTTTTTAGAATTTCTTTTAGTCATACTATATTATAATATTTGTCTTTCTTGTTTGTCTCCCTATTAAATTCATTATTTTTCTTTTTGTTAATTCTCACTCGATATTTTTCCCCTTGATTTCTTAGAGGGAGGGGAGAGAGAGGGAGAAACATTGATGTGAGAGAGACACATTGATTGGTTGCCTCCTGCACTCCTCCTGACTGGGACTGGGAATGAACCTGCAACCCAGATACATGTCCTTGAGCAGGAATTGAACCCATGACCCCTGGATCCCCAGTCAGATATCCTAACCACTGAACAACGCTGGCCAGGACTCATTATTTTTTTTATTTTTTTTAGAATATGTTTTTATTAATTTCAGAGAGGAAGGGAGAGGAAGAGAGAGATAGAAACATCAATGATGAGAGAGAATCATTGATCGGCTGCCTTCTGCACGCTCCCCACTGGGGATGGAGCCCACAATCAAGGTATATACCCTTGACCGGAATCGAACCAGGGACCTTTCAGTCCTCAGGCTGACGCTCTATCCACTGAGCCAAACCGGTTACGGCTCATTATTTTTCTTAATGGTAATTTTTTTTACCATCTATTTTTTTTAATTAATTTTTTAAGTTGTAAAATATATATAGCATAAAGTTGACCATTTTAATCATTTTTTTTAATTAAATCTTTATTGTTCAGATTATTACATTTGTTCCTTTTTTTTTCCCCCCCATAACTCCCCTCCTCCCAGTTCCTGCCCCACCCTCCGCCCTCACTCCCCACCCACTGTCCTCATCCATAGGTGCACGATTTTTGTCCAGTCTCTTCCCACATCTCCCACACCCCTTTCCCCCCCAAGAATAGTCAGTCCATTCCCTTTCTATGTCCCTGATTCTATTATAATCAACAGTTCATTCTGATCATCAGATTATTTATTCACTTGATTCTTAGATTCACTTGTTGATAGATGCATATTTGTTGTTCATAATTTGTATCTTTACCTTTTTCTTCCTCTTCCTCTTCTTAAAGGATACCTTTCAGCATTTCATATAATCCTGGTTTGGTGGTGATGAACTCCTTTAGCTTTTCCTTATCTGTGAAGCTCTTTATCTGACCTTCAATTCTGAATGATAGCTTTGCTGGATAAAGTAATCTTGGTTGTAGGTTCTTGGTATTCATCACTTTGAATATTTCTTGCCACTCCCTTCTGGCCTGCAAAGTTTCTGTTGAGAAATCAGCTGACAGTCGTGTGGGTATTCCCTTGTAGGTAACTGAGTTTCTTTCTCTTGCTGTTTTTAAGATTCTCTCTTTATCTTTTGCTCTTGGCATTTTAATGATGATGTGTCTTGGTGTGGTCCTCTTTGGATTCCTTTTGTTTGGGGTTCTCCGCGCTTCTTGGACCTGTAAGTCCATTTCTTTCACCAGGTGGGGGAAGTTTTCTGTCATTATTTCTTCAAATAGGTTTTCAATATCTTGCTCTCTCTCATCTTCTGGCACCCCTATAATTCTGATGTTGGTACGCTTGAAGCTGTCCCAGAGGCTCCTTACACTATCCTCGCATTTTTGGATTCTTTTTTCATTTTGCTTTTCCGGTTGGATGTTTTTTGCTTCCTCGCATTTCAAATCATTGACTTGATTCTTGCGCTCCTCTGGTCTGCTGTCGGGCGTCTGTATAATATTCGTTATTTCAGTCTGTGTGTGCTTAATTTCTAGTTGGTTCCCCAATATAAGATCGAGGGTCTTATTAGTTTTCGTGTAGATCTCATTAAGTTTATCGGCAGCTTCTAAACAGTTCTTGAGAGACCTTAAAAGTGTGGTTCTGAACTCTATTTCTTCCATTGACAATTTTGTCCTGTTTCTTTGTCTCCGCATTTTGTTATGCTTCCTTGGTGCACCCCCTAGTGGTCTTTGTTCGCAGTCTTATAGATAAATCTTGATTGTTGTAGCTAATTCCAGGGAGGGTTTGACCTCCAGGCCAAGTGGCTATGAGAATCAGCTATGAGTGTCAGCAGTGAGAGAACTTCTGTCCTCTAGGGAGGTGCTAATCTAGCCTTTGCCTGAGGCTATCCGGCAAATGCCTCTGTGCAGGGCTTGGGCGGGGCGGGTCGCACAGGATCAACAGGGTGGGCCTGAGAGAGCAGTTATGGCGGCTCTCAGTCCTGTCCCCAGGGGCTCTGCCTCTCTGAGTCCCAGCACCCGCTGCAAAGCTCGGTGAGAAAGCTGCACTCGCTCTGACCGAAGCCAGACAGTCCCGCTTCTCCCATTTGAGTCTGGGTCCCTAAAGACTCGCCCGGATCTGGTGCTCAGAGTCTGCGACTCCCTCCCGATTGAAAACGCCAACCGCGCCCTCCGCCGCCAGCCCGCTCCGCGCACTCCGCACCTCAGAATTTGACTTCAGCACTGCGCCTCCTCTGAGTGTCCGTATGCGTTTCTCTTTCCTCCTAGTTGTAGGACTTCCACTCAGTCAGCGTTCCTGTGGTTCTGGGTGATGTCCCTTCCGTTTTTTGGTTTCACTTTTGAAGTAGTTGTTCAAAGCAGCAAACTCCGGTGTTAACCTATGCCGCCATCTTGGTTCTCCCCATTTTAATCATTTTTAAGTGGATAATTCAGTGGCATTAAATATATTCACATCATTGTAAAACCATCACCACTGTCCATCTCCAGAACTCTTTTCATTTTGCAAAATGGAATCTCTGTACCTATCTATAATAATAAAAGCGTAATATGCTGATTAGACTGGATGACCTTCTGGACGGAGCCAAGGCTGTGAGGGAAGCCCAGGTCCCAGCTGCCAGAGGGAAGCTGGTGCTGGCAGCCGGGGGAAGGAAGGCCTACTCTTGCATTGAAGAATTTCATGCAGCGGGCCTCTCGTCCTGTATAATCAAAGCATAATATGCTAAGGGTCTGGTCGACCAGTTGGGCGTTCAACCAATCAAAGTGTAACATGCTAATGATATGTTAAGGTCGCTCAACTGCTCACTATGATGTGCACTGACCACCAGGGGCAGATGCTCCAAATGGTAGGTTAGCTTGCTGCTGGGGTCCATCTGATACGGACTGAGCAAAATGGGCTGGACATGTCCTGGAGCCCTCCCACGGTCTCTCCCCATTGGCCAACCTCCCATTTCCCTCCCCGGCTTCTATTGTGCACCGGTGGGGTCCCTCAGCCTGGCCTGCACCCTCTTGCAATCTGGGACTTCTCGGGGGATGTCGGAGAGCTGGTTTCAGCCTGATCCCTCAGGCCAGGCTGAGGGACCCCACTGGTGCACGAATTTGTGCACCAGGCCTCTAGTTAAATAATAACTCCCTATTCCTATCTCTTTCCAGCCCCAGCAGAGACTTTCTGTCTCTCTCATTTTGACTTTGTCCTTTTATGACTGGCTAATGGTCCATCTGTGTGATAGCATGTATGTACGTAGCACATTGATGGTAGTTCTTTCACCTCTGTCCTTCCAGTATCTAGCAGTTTCTGGCACAAAGATGTGTTTCAGTAAATGTATTTTTAAGTGAGTACGTATATCATAGAAGCAGTGCAGTGGTATGGAAGGAGCTATTGGGAGACTTGTGTTTTAGTCATGGCTCTTTCATTTTCTCTTTGATCTTGGGTAAATACCAAGTATCTGTTCATCTTATTTATGTTAAATGTTGATACCAACCACTGCACAAGACTTAACCATCTCAAAGATGGTTAAGTGAGATACAGAGGTCCTTATTATCAGAGCTCCCAAGGTACAAGGTTGCTACAGTGTAGTAAACTTCTTCATCAATGTGAAAATATTCACTAATGAATTAATCTCTGATAGAATTAGTCCTCGCTCAGATATGTTAGCTCTCTGTCCCAAACTGCCCCATCTGTAGCTTTTTGGAATATGTCTTTTGATTCAGGTGGACGACACCTGACTAGATTATAAATGCCTTGCAAGTTGACTTCAGGGTGAAATTGTATAACTTGCATACTTGCTTGCATTTGTCTACAGAGCTAAGGATAAAAAGGGATTTGGAGATTAGATAATCAGAGGTGCTATCTCGATGAAAAACAAGCAGGCCCCTCAGTTGATTTGATTATCCAGCACCTGCTTGAAACACTTTCAGTGACTAAAAACTCATGTGTTGAAACAGTCAATTTTAATTGGAAAATTTTGTTAGAAGTTTTTTCTTAGAGCTAAGCTGAATATTTTTATTTCTATGCATTAGTGCTGTGCAGCTGATGGTTCTAATCCTTCAACTTGACAGCCTGTTAATCTTGGTTTTCCTGCCATAATAAATAATCTCTAAATTCAGAAGTTTTTAAAAAAATATCCAATTTTTATTTTTCTACTTATACTTTATGACTTTCTGCATGTCCATTGTGGATTTAGAGAGGGGGATTCATCTCATGAGTCTCTTAGGACCCAGGCTGATAGGGGAGCCATCATCTCAAATGTGGCAGAGAAAAAGAGCTTTGAAAGGCCTTCCACAGGAAGTAAGTGTTCTGGCAAAGAAATGACACACCTCACTAATACTCATATTTCATTGGCCAGAACTAGTCACATTGGTCCAAATCTAACCACACGGAATGGGGAAGGATAGAAAGTGCAGTTCTACTAAGTCCCCAGAATACTTGATGAATGGCACCAATGACTATCACACTGTCTCATTTTTTATTTTAAATCTTCACCTGAGAATGTGTGTGTGTGTGTGTGTGTGTGTGTGTGTGTGTGAGTGTGTGTGTGTGTGTGTGTGAGAGAGAGAGAGAGAGAGAGAGAGAGAGAGAGAGAGAGAGAGAGAGAGAGAGACATCGATTGGTTGCCCCCTGTACATGTCCTGACTGGGGATTGAACCTGCGACCTTTTAGTGTACGAGATGATGCTCCAACCAACTTAATCACTTGGCCAGGGCATTACACAGTCTTTTAAGAATTTGGAGCTATATCATATCTTTGTATTCCTTTCTTGTCTATGATAAGAATTTTAGTATTTCAACTCATCATGATATGATTTCTAATTCCCTAAACTCTCTAGACACACTACAGTTTTTTTTGTGTGTTGTTGCTGAAGGGTGTTGTCTAGAAGTGAACACACTACTTCTGTATTCTTATTGGAATCTGGCCAGGAAGATTTTTTTTTTTTCCTTTTGGCAGTCTAAAATCAGACAATATTAAACCATACGGTGTTCAAGTTAGTTCAGTAACTATGTTTTATAGATGTGGATTTAGTCATATCCTGTGGTTTAAGTTCAAAGAGTAAGACAGCTGTAATATAGTTGAAAGCAGAGATTGAAATTTTAAGACTTCAAATACTGACTTTCAGGATCTGTGTCACACAGGGCATGTTGCTTAGTTGTCCTGAGCCTATTTTCTGATAGATTTATCAAGATTGATGAGAATGTGAGCAGCAGTGTTTTCATGGACTTTATTTTAAGTGGTATTAAGATACTAAGTGTTGCTAAGAAACACTGTTTTGCTTCTACTTAGGTTCATCACAATTCAGTAGGAACTCACTTGAGTGTTGAAGTTCATATGTGAATACACATGAAATAGTAAACATATACTACAGTCCTTGTGAGGTAGATCATCGTCACATACATTTTTATATTGTTAGTATAAAAAATCAAACTGATGTGCTGCCTCTCATTTGCAGGTAGGGTTCTTTCACAGTCTACTCCTGGGACTCCATC
This sequence comes from Myotis daubentonii, assembly GCF_963259705.1. Lineage (NCBI taxonomy): Eukaryota > Metazoa > Chordata > Mammalia > Chiroptera > Vespertilionidae > Myotis > Myotis daubentonii. Next base: position 179,032,572 of record NC_081840.1, read on the forward strand.
AAAGACCATAACAATATCTGAAAGTGGTGTTATTGGATCGACTTTAAATTCTACAACACAGACACCAAATAAAATAGCCATCTCACCTTTGAAATCGCCAAATAAGGTAAAAAATTTAATCACTTTTAATCACAAATGCCAAGTATTGTGGTCAATGCCTTTATTTTCTTATAGTCACTTCAGATACTTCGGTTTTAATATATTCCCAGGCAACTGAATAGACATTCAGTGAATACTGGGTTAATTTAGAAATCAAGGATACATGACATAAAACACGTACTCTATACACCTAGTCATCATTTTGCATGCTAAGAAGATTTTCATGGCCTATATGAATATGGGTACAACAAAACTCTTTTGATTGTGGTACATTATGTGTTTAGCTCTTCAGTTAATATTTGTGCAAAATTACTGTCTTTGGGTAAGTCACATGTATGTATAATGATATATAAATCAAAATTACTGTCTTTGGGTAAGTCACATGTATGTATAATGATATATAAATCTAAAATGTTTAATGTAACTTTTTTTTTAAGGAGCGAATGATGATTTTTATTTTTTTAAATATATTTTATTGATTTTTTACAGAGAGGAAGGGAGAGGGATAGAGAGTTAGAAACATCTATGAGAGAGAAACATTGATCAGCTGCCTCCAGCACACTCCCTACTGGGGATGTGCCCGCAACCAAGGTACATGCCCTTGACCAGACTCAAACCTGGTACCCTTGAGTCCGCAGGCTGATGCTCTATCCACTGAGCCAAACCAGTTAGGGCATAATGTAACTCTTTTCGATAAAATACTCCGTGTCTTCTACTTAAGCTGTTTTATGGACAGCTGAACTTTTGATCAGTTAACAGAGTACCCAGAGTACTAGAAACTGCCACCAAATGCTAGTAACCATATTATCAGAGTTTTGAAGTTTATGTTCAATTCATTCAAAGCTTTTCTTTCTTTTTTTTAAAATATATTTTATTGATTTTTTATAGAGAGGAAGGGAGAGAGATAGTTAGAAATATCGATGCGAGAGAGAAACACCGATCAGCTGCCTCCTGCACACTCCCCACTGGGGATGTGCCCACAACCAAGGTACATGCCCTTGACTGGAATCGAACCTGGGACCCTTGAGTCTGCAGGCCGATGCTCTATCCACTGAGCCAAACCGGTCAGGGCGAAAGCTTTTCATAATATGTTTTATTTTATGGTGGCAGAGCACCTATCATTTTACTCTTAGGTCAAGTAAGCAGTCTTAGCTCACTTTCTTAAATTATACAGATTTCTTTTTTTTTTTTTAATTAAATCTTTATTGTTCAGATTATTACATTTGTTCCTCTTTTTTCCCCCCCATAACTCCCCTCCTCCCAGTTCCCGCCCCACCCTCCGCCCTCACTCCCCACCCACTGTCCTCATCCATAGGTGCACGATTTTTGTCCAGTCTCTTCCCACATCTCCCACACCCCTTTCCCCCCCAAGAATAGTCAGTCCATTCCCTTTCTATGTCCCTGATTCTGTTATAATCAACAGTTCATTCTGTTCATCAGATTATTTATTCACTTGATTCTTAGATTCACTTGTTGATAGATGCATATTTGTTGTTCATAATTTGTATCTTTACCTTTTTCTTCCTCTTCCTCTTCTTAAAGGATACCTTTCAGCATTTCATATAATCCTGGTTTGGTGGTGATGAACTCCTTTAGCTTTTCCTTATCTGTGAAGCTCTTTATCTGACCTTCAATTCTGAATGATAGCTTTGCTGGATAAAGTAATCTTGGTTGTAGGTTCTTGCTATTCATCACTTTGAATATTTCTTGCCACTCCCTTCTGGCCTGCAAAGTTTCTGTTGAGAAATCAGCTGACAGTCGTATGGGTATTCCCTTGTAGGTAACTGAGTTTCTTTCTCTTGCTGTTTTTAAGATTCTTTCTTTATCTTTTGCTCTTGGCATTTTAATGATGATGTGTCTTGGTGTGGTCCTCTTTGGATTCCTTTTGTTTGGGGTTCTCCGCGCTTCTTGGACCTGTAAGTCCATTTCTTTCACCAGGTGGGGGAAGTTTTCTGTCATTATTTCTTCAAATAGGTTTTCAATATCTTGCTCTCTCTCATCTTCTGGCACCCCTATAATTCTGATGTTGGTACGCTTGAAGCTGTCCCAGAGGCTCCTTACACTATCCTCGCATTTTTGGATTCTTTTTTCATTTTGCTTTTCCGGTTGGATGTTTTTTGCTTCCTCGCATTTCAAATCATTGACTTGATTCTTGCGCTCCTCTGGTCTGCTGTCGGGCGTCTGTATAATATTCGTTATTTCAGTCTGTGTGTGCTTAATTTCTAGTTGGTTCCCCAATATAAGATCGAGGGTCTTATTAGTTTTCGTGTAGATCTCATTAAGTTTATCGGCAGCTTCTAAACAGTTCTTGAGAGACCTTAAAAGCGTGGTTCTGAACTCTATATCTTCCTTTGACAATTTTGTCCTGTTTCTTTGTCTCCGCATTTTGTTATGCTTCCTTGGTGCACCCCCTAGTGGTCTTTGTTCGCAGTCTTATAGTTAAATCTTGATTGTTGTAGCTAATTCCAGGGAGGGTTTGACCTCCAGGCCAAGTGGCTATGAGAATCAGCTGTGTCAGCAGTGAGAGAACTTCTGTCCTCTAGGGAGGTGCTAATCTAGCCTTTGCCTGAGGCTATCCGGCAAGTGCCTCTGTGCAGGGCTTGGGCGGGGCGGGTCGCACAGGATCAACAGGGTGGGCCGGAGAGAGCAGTTATGGCGGCTCTCAGTCCTGTCCCTAGGGGCTCTGCCTCTCTGAGTCCCAGCACCCGCTGCAAAGCTCAGAGAGATAGCTGCACTCGCTCTGACCGAAGCCAGACAGTCCCGTTTGAGTCTGGGTCCCTAAAGACTCGCCTGTATCTGGAGCTCAGAGTCTGTGACTCCCTCCCGATTGAAAACAACAACCTCGCCCTCCGCCGCCAGCCCGCTCCGCGCACTCCACACCTCAGAATTTGACTTCAGTACTGCGCCTCCTCTGAGTGTCCGTATGCGTTTCTCTTTCCTCCTAGTTGTAGGACTTCCACTCAGCCAGCGTTCCTGTGGTTCTGGGTGATGTCTGTTCAGTCTTTTAGTTTCACTTTTGAAGTAGTTGTTCAAAGCAGCAAACTCCGGCATTAACCTATGCCGCCATCTTGGTTCTCCTATCTCTATACAGATTTCATTATACCAGCATGACATTTTGAAAAGATATGTTTTAAAGGACATATTCAGTTGGAAACCCAAGCATTATTATTCTGTAAGATACCACCCTGTGATTCTGAAAACATACTTCCCTTTGTACCTGCCTTTTTCCTTAATTTGTTACTGTTCATAAATAGAACAAACATTAACATTTGCCTTACATTTTTAAAAAAGTCTAGCTATATTCTTGAATATAATGTATAAATATGATGTCTCTAGCAATTTATTAAAATGGGATTATACCTGCATAATAGTATAATTACTAGTATTTACTTAAATGGAATTAAATGCCTCTGTATGCTATCCATAGTGATAGGAACTGGGGATAAAAGCGTGAATCAGATAAGTTTTTAATTTTAAGTAATTCAATAGGAAAGTTAGATTTAAACATTAAGAATTGCCCTGCAGCCCTAGCCAGTTTGGTTCAGGGGATAGAGCGTCAGCCTGTGGACTGAGGGGTCCCGGGTTCGATTCTGGCCAAGGGAACATGCCTGGGTTGCGGGTTTGATCCCCAGTTGGGCGTGCAGGAGGCAGCCAATCAATGATTCTCTTATCATTGATGTTTCTATCTCTCTCTCCCTCTTCCTTCCTCTCTGAAATCAATAAAGAAATATATTATAAAAAAAAAGAAAAAAGAATTGCCCTGCAGAATCATTAACTATCACAGGTGTATTGATGAGCTCTGTTGTGTGTGTCAGGGAAGGTTTGTACAAAGGAGGCTATTCTTGAAAGGTATTAACCTTAAAGGTGGCTTGGGTCTTAGTTATAGGTGAGCAGAGGAGGATTTATGGGTTAAGGTAATACTTACACAAAAGTCTAAAAGTGTGGCCTTTTCAGGGAGCCTGTATTTGGTATTGTGAGAATAGAGGGTGCTAAAGTTAATAGAAAGTCATTACCTTCAGGGGAGTTTAGATTCTATTATTCTTAAAGATTTTCTGTTGCTTCCCATTGTTGCTAGGATAGTGGTTCTCAGCCTTGTCTGCAAATTGGGAATCACTGGGGGATCTTTAATACCATTGCCTGGTTCTTATCTCTGGAGACTCTGTTTTAATTGGTCTAAAGTTTGGCCTGGAATCAGAATTTTTGAAAGCTCTCTAAGTGATCCTAAACTACTCCTCTAGAATAATATGAGGTTTACATTTTTAAAAAGATGACTCTTGAAACATTATGAAAGATACCGGAAGGTAAGCCTAGATTCTGGGAGGGATACTTATGTTAGCAATTCTCAACCTTGGCTGCATTTCGAAGCACCTGGGGACCACTTGAAAAAACTAATGGCTGGACCCCATTTAAATCAGAGTGTCTAGGCTGGGACCTAGGAATTAAACTTAATATTTTGAAAGTCTAAAGTTGAGGCTAGAGTAGAGAATCACTAAGTTAGATTATTATAGTACTTCAAATATGAGCTAGACTAGTAATTAAGGGGCTAGGAAAAGATGTGTTGAAAGCAGTTCAAGACATAATGACTGGATGTTAGGGTCTTACTCCTAGATTCCTGAATTGAATAACAGAGTAGATGGTGGTACTGGACTAATATGACTGATATATGGGCTGTACCTGATAGCATAAAAATAGAAACTAGCTATTTTCTCTCATCCTTTATTATTATTTTTTACTGTATTTTAACTAGAAGCCCGATGCACGAAATTCATGCAAGAGTAGGCCTTCACAGCTGCAGCGGCTGCCTGGATCCCTCCCTCGCAGCCGCAGTGGCTTCCTCGATCCTGCCGCTGCAGCCCTGGCTTCGTCCAGAAGGATGTCTGGTCTAATTAGCATATTATGCTTTTATTATTATAGATTGATTTCAGAGAGGAAGGGAGAGGGAGAGAGAGATAGAAGCATCAATGACGAGAGAATCATTGATCGGCTGCCTTCTGCACGCCTCACACGGGATGGAGCCCGCTACCTGGGCCTATGCCCTGACCAGGAATCCAGCTGTGACCTCCTGGTTCATAGGTCGACACTCAACCACTGAGCCATGCCAGCTGGGCTCATTCTTTACTTTAGCCATGCCATGTTGGATCTTTCTTCCCTACCTCTTGACCAAAGGTTATTTTTAACTATAAATCTTACTTTGGTGATTAAATTTACATAGTTATGAAAGTCCAGTCAAAAGCTTATATCCTGTTGAAAGCTTCTTCTCTTTACTCAGATCTGAGTTGGCTCAGGGATCATGTAGTCGAGGAGTGTGATCTTCACTCTTTTTTTCCTAAAATATCCATTCCATGATGATATTATTATAACATAATTTTTTTTTTCCCAGAGAGAGAGGAAGGAAGAAGGATAGAGAGATAGAAACATCGATGAGAGAGAAACATCATCGATTGGGACTGTCTCCTGCCTGCCCCTTTCTGGGGATCAAAACTGCAAACCTGCAACCGGGCATGTGCCCTGACCAGGAATCTAACCGTGGTCTCTTAGTTCCTGGGTGGATGCTGAATCACTGAGCCACACGGGCTGGGCTGTTTCTTCATTCTTATCCCTTTCCCCCCATTCTGCTTTTGAATTCTAATTGGAAGGAAGATTAGAAAAAAAGGACCAAGTTTTATATGACTAGGACTATTGTATTGTAATACAGCTGCCAGTGCCCTCTTGTGACAGGCGTCCAAGTGTGGATTTTTAGAGTTGTGCATTTAGGAAGGTTTTTGGAGACTCCTGTGGGTATGTCCTCATTGTTCAGTTCTCTGTTGTGGTGTGATGCACACACCAGCTACCTTTGACAAACTCCTCCTGGCCCTCTTTATCTGCTGTAGTCCACCCTACAGCCTGTTACTGCTGTGTGCCCTTACTTCAGAAGGCATGTTTTTGGCTCACCAAGATTCTTTAGCCCTTCTGTAACATCTTTTATTTGGCTAATGGGAAACCTATAGAATAGTGATAGAAGTGCAGCTTGCCTAACTGCTGTCCTGTATATCCTTGCTCTACCTTTTTAAAAAAATTATCACTTTGGCCCTCTTCCGTGTGGCTTGGTTGGTTGGACATCCTCTGGTACACCAGGAGGTTGCCAATTGGATTCCCAGTCAAGGGCATATGCCTGTTTTGCAGGCTCGATCCCCAGTGGGGGGTGTACAGGAGGCAGCTGATGGATGTTATGGCAGCTGATGGATGTTGTGCTCTCACATTGATATTTCTCTCCCCTTCTCTTCCCCTTTCCCTTTATCTATAAAAATCAATGAAGTATTCCAAAAATATTTTTTCTTTTGTACTCAGTTCTGAAGGTAAGAACTTCGGTGATCTGGTGTTAATATTTGTACCCCAAAACCTGGGTTCACTAAAAATGAGAGAACTCATGGATAGGGAGGGATAACAGGGTGGTGATTGTGGGGGTCTGTAGGTGGGTGGGTGGAGGTGGAGGAGAGTATAGTGGGGATAAATGGTGATGGGGAAAAAATAAGTAGGAAAAAAGAGAACTAAATAGATGTTTGATAAGTGACATGAGAAGATCACTGCTGATGAGGGTATAATTAGTATAAAAAATTCATTGGTTCTGTTTTTAGTTCTGTGGAGTTTTCTAGTGGACCCATTGAAGGACTTTTTCACCTCTGGTAATTGTATTTATTTTATTTTCATTTGAATCTTTATATCTTATAGTTTCTGTCTCTTGCTGTTGTCTTCCTTTCCCACTAGGTTTGTTCATATTTTAAAGTCCTTATCTGATGGTTGCAACATCTAGGTCATTTCTGTGTCTGCCTTTCATTTTATTATTGGAATGACTATCTGGTGTCTTTTTTGTTATTGTTGTTTATTAAATGTGTTTTTATTGATTTCAGAGAGAGGAAGGGAGAGGGAGAGAGAAACATCAATAATGAGAATCATCAATCAGCTGCCTCCTGCACACCTCCTACTGGGGATTGAGCCGAACCCCTGGCATGCGCCCTGACCAGGAATCAAACTGTGACCTCCTGGTTCATGGGTCAAAGCTCAGCCACTAAGCCATATGGCAGGCTGGGTGTTTGTTTGTTTGTTTTTTAATTTTTGCATTTTTATGCTTATACACATCTGGGATGGGGAAATCATATTCTGTTCATAAAGGTAGGTGACTTAGCACAAAGAGTGAAGCTGGGCTGTTGATTTATATAAAATCTGATCTAAAGGCTTCAGGATAGTTGAACTTTTGGATAACTGAAGTTCAAGAAAAGTAAAGGTTACTTGGGGTGGTGAACACACAATACAATATATACATATGATGTATTATAGAACTGTACATCTGAAACCCAAATAATTATATTTACCAATGTCACCCCAATAAATTCAGTGAAAAAATTCCTAGTTATTGGGGGCGGGGGGGAGAAAGGTAAAGGTTCACAGAGCTTAGGTTCTGGATAATTAGATCAAAGAAGCAATGGTCAGAAATCTTGAAACACTTTTTTCTCATAAATTTGGTCTTAGAGTTAGTAAATATTCTTAAAATGTAAGGCCTGTCACACGTTATGTGATGTTGATGGCTACTTTTTCTTTTCCCACTTAATTTATTTCTTTTTTAATTTTATTTTTCAATTATAGTTTATATTCAATATTTTATATTAGTTTCAGATGTAATTTTTTCTTTAATGTTTTAATAATGGACATGAGTACATCTTCCAAATGTCCTACTCATTATTTTTGATAGTCTATGCAAGTTATCCTGGACATCCTTGAATTCACCTCATGTATACTTTTTTTCAGTTTTGCTTCCCTATCCAGGGAAGTGAGTACCCTTTTTTTGCGGGGGGGGAGGGGATGCAGGAAGGCTTTTATTTGGCAAGCAAATCTTTTATTTGCCCTGTCTTTGGTAAGTAGTTGAATCATCACATAGCTATTTAGAATGCAGAATGTACTCAGCTCCCATATGAGGAATTTCAGAGCATAAGCTATGTACAGATGGTTTAAGAAAAGTTCCTTTTCTAAGTTCTATAACTTTTTGAACTTTTCCTACTTCTAGGTCTTCTAGCTTGGGTAGAATTCTGTGTTGCTTTTGTAATTAAATGATAGATTCAACATGTTACTATAGTTGCTTTATCATTTATCTGTCCATTCCTCTATATCCATTAATGTGTTTTAAAAATGCATTTCAAAGTAAGTTGCACAAGTTCAATATACTTCTCCCCAAATATTTCATCTAGCATACCATTAACTGCATTCACTGTTTGGAGGTTTTTTCTTTTGAGGTAAATTTACATACACATACAGAAATATCCAAATCTTAAAAGTACCATTGGATGAATTTAGATACAATGCAGACATCTATGCTATTCAAAGATTTAAAAAACCTTATGCCCTGGCCAGTGTGCTCAGTGATTAGACTGTTGGCGCACATACTGAAGGGTTGCGGGTTAAATTCCTGGTCAAGGGCACATACCCAGGTTCGGATCCCTGACCCCAGTTAGTGCAAGTGTGGGAGGCAACCAATCAGTTCTCCTCTCTCTCTCCCCACCTCTTCTTCCCTTCCACTCCCTCTAAAAATCAATGGGAAATATCCTAAACAAGGCACCTATCATTTGATATGTTTTGATAACAAGCCTGTTTGACATATTTCTTAGAAATTAAAAAATGAGATTAATAGATGCTCGTTAAAAATATAGAAAAATCTGATTATTTTAAATACCCAATTATTTAAAAAAAGACCCAATTGCCCTGGCCAGTTTGGCTCAGTGGGTAGAGCGTCGGCCTATGAACTGAAGGGTCCCAGGCTCGATTCTGGTCAAGGGCGCATGCCCAGGTTGTGGGCTCGATCCCCAGTTGGGGGACTTGCAGGAGGCAGCCAATCCATGATTCTCTCTCATCATGGATGTTTCTCTCTCTCTCCCCCTCTTCCTTCCTCTCTAAAATCAATAAAAATATATTTTTTAAAAAAGACCCAATTATATACAGCTTATAAGAGTTGTAGCTTGAAATTTAGGATTTAGAAAAGTTGAAAGTAAAGAGTCGGAAAAAGGTACACAGTACTGTGCAAACTTAACTAAACCCTGTACTTGTGCCGTGCTATGTCTAGCTCCTAAAGTGGTTGCTAGATATAAATTAGATAACCTTACTTACGGTTTTTTATTTTTAAATATATTTTGATTTCAGAGGGGAAGGGAGTGGGAGAGAGAGATAGAAACATCAATGATGAGAGAGAATCATTGATTGGCTGCCTTCTGCATGCCCTACACTGGAGATCGAGCCCAAACCTGGGCATGTGCCCTGACCGGGAATCAAATCGTGACCTTCTGGTTCACAGGGCAATGCTCAACCACTGAGCCACTCCGGCCAGGCTACAGTTTTTTTTAAAGTACTATCTTGTGTACATATGACATTACCAATACACTTAACTGTTAAGTTTGAGGCACCTTGTTGCTTAAGGTGGTATTCCCCACCCACCCCCATTTTGAGCTGATAGAGCAGTGGTTCTCAACCTTCTGGCCCTTTAAATATAGTTCCTCATGTTGTGACCCAGCCATAAAAATTATTTTCGTTGCTACTTCATAACTGTAATGTTGCTACTCTTATGAATTGTAATGTAAATATCTGATATGCGGGATGGTTTAGGTGACCCCTGTGAAAGGGTCGTTCGACTGCCAAAGGGGTCGCGACCCACAGGTTGAGAACCGCTGCGATAGAGCAAGGATAGAGTATGTCTTACGCCATTGTACATATTTGTCTTATAGGTTGCTTGATTTTTTAGTAGCTCCCATATGTACACATTTATTTTATCCCTTAAGCTTCATATTTTCATTTAACTTACTGACTGCTATGGCTATTACCTCTTACTAGAAGCCCAGTGGATGAAATTCATACACGGAGGTGGGGGTCCCTTCCCCCGCGCGCCCCCGCCCCCGCCGGCCTGGTCGCCCCATGCAGACTGCTGTTCAGTCGTTCGGTCGTCCCTCACTAATCCCTCTGCCAGCCTGGTCACCCCACACAGCCTGCTTGTTCAGCCATTTGGTCATCCCTCACTAAGCCCCCTGCTGGCCTGGCCCTAGGCAGCCATCTTGTGAGGGTGGGAGGGTTAATTTGCATATTCCCTCTTTATTATATAGGATCTTTATTTTAAATCTGCTTTGTGGTACCTCTGCCTAATGATAACATGTGAATTATTTGATGCTGAAATAATCTCCTTTGACTGTCACCTATAGAGTTTCCAAACTAAATGACATTCTCCTTTTTTAATTTCCTGGGCTTTTAAAGAACTGTTCAAATTCTTTAGAATTATTTTTTATAAATTATTCATTTAATGAATATAGGTCTCCATCATGTTAATTGCCCTTTAGCATGAGGGGTTTTTGAAGAATAGTAGGGATGTAATTCCTTATAAAATAATTCTACAGAAGTAGTTGGAGAATCTTGTCAGGACCTTTGCTTTGTATGACAGTCCGTTATACATTGATTAAACAACATTGATTGGAGAAACTTAAAAGACGTTAGTTTTCTTCTGCCTCTGATGTTTCGCTTAGCTTTTTAGGAAGTCACATTAACTCTTTGTCAGACTGAAGGAGAAAATTAAAAATGATTATATTGACTCAGATCTGAATCACCCAAAATTAGTTTCCCTAGACAAAGTTGGTGTAATTCTGGACTAAATTTGGTGTCCTGCCCATATGTTAGTGGGTACATTTGTATCTGTGGTGTTCTAAGCCTTTCAGAAATGACTATACTTAAAAAGGACTTTTCTTTTGGGTTTCTTTTTCTTTTAGAACATGGGAAAATGAAATTTGTCATAGTTAATTTGGTGGGTAGTGACAAAACCAAATATCTTTATCCTTTTTTCTCTGTGTTGAATATGAAGCTTAATTCTTGGAGTTTTAAAATAATCTTTTTCTTATACATTTTACCTGATATGAACAAAATTGTATAAGTTTTTGTAATTTAAGTAATAACTTTTTTATAGCAAGTCATCTGACCTGGATTGTCAAGGAAGGTAACTATTAGAGATGGAAGACAAAACTCATTAATTGTGGTTTCACTCCTGTATTCATTGCTATTCTTTTCATTTCTCTTTGAACAGGTTGTCCTTTGAACAGTGTTTGATGAACTACAGGAACATGCTTTAACTTGAGTGATTGTCTTAAATTAAAAGGTATAGGAAAGTTAAATACCAGATTAATGATAGCCGTGTTGTATTGTTTAATAGGCAGTGAAATCAGCTGTGCAGACCATCACTGTTGGAGGCGTGAGCACATCACAGTTTAAGACAATTATTCCTCTGGCAACTGCTCCAAATGTCCAGCAGATCCAAGTGCCTGGAAGCAAGTTTCATTATGTCCGACTTGTTACTGCCACAACAGCCAGTAGCTCAACCCAGCCAGTTAGTCAGAATCCCAGTACAAACACTCAGCCTCTTCAGCAAGGTTAGTAATCGTTTTTTAAAATAGTAATTAATGCTTTGAACATTATTAAAAAACATCAGTCCTTTTCTTGCTGATCTGATTAATTATGGCATTTCAGCTGACAGTTTGAATTAGGAAGCAATGAAATAGAATCAGTTGTATATGACTATAGTATTTCATTCTGCTAGAAGTTGGTGCACAGTGTACTATGCTACCAGATAATCATAATTATTTGCGGTTGGCCATTTTATTGTTAGTTCAAAAGCCTACCACTTATGCCAGTGAGATAAATTTAGATGGAACCAAATTATTTATCTTATTTTCTTTCTTTTTTTTTTAAAATATATTTTATTGATTTTTTTATAGAGAGGAATGGAGAGAGATAGAGAGTTAGAAACATCGATGATGAGAGAAACATCGATCGGCTGCCTCCTGCACATCTCCTACTAGGGATGTGCCTGCAACCCAGGTACATGCCCTTGACCGGAATCGAACCTGGGACCTTTCACTCAGCAGGCCGACGCTCTATCCACTGAGCCAAACCGGTTTTGGCTATCTTATTTTCTAAATTATGAAGATGTTTGATACATTTTGGGTCAGTTGAAATAATCAGTAGGCAAGGTATAAATGATAAGTAAAAATTTATATGTCACTTTCATATTTTGAATCTGTAATTGCTAATAAAAAGTCATTAAAATATGCTTTTATTTTGCTCAGTTGTATTTTTTTCTGGAGGGTATTTTTGTTTACTAGTATAGTCCTTCCATTTTCTGTTTAATCTTTTCTGCCACCTAAAATACCCACGCACATAACCTTTCTTCATATTTACTTAAAAATTGAATGGTGTGAAAGGATTAGGACAGTTTATAGCTCAATATGTTTTTCCAAGGGCTTGATTTCCTATGAGTGATTTATTTATGCAAAAGAGAATTGGGCTCAACTTGTACATTTTCCCACCAAAGCCATACAAAAACTAGTATTCAAAGGCTGCATACTGTTAATTGCTGGCTGGATGGTAGGCAGCACTGTAGAAAGACCAGAAGAGTGCTTATTTAACCTTTTTAGAATATAATCTCCTACCATCTTGGTGAAGGAGGAAATCAGTATAAGAAATTAAAGTCTTAAGAACTTGCGGGTATGGTTTCTGAAGTTTGGAAGGGGCTTTCTAAAAGGACTGTTCAGAATTCCTGTTAAAAACAAAAAGATTGCCTAACCGGTTTGGCTCAGTGGATAGAGCGTCGGCCTGCGGACTGAAGGGTCCCAGGTTCGATACCGGTCAATGGCATGTACCTTGGCTGCAGGCACATCCCCAGTAGGGGTTGTGCAGGAGGCAGCTGATCGATGTTTCTCGCTCATTGATGTTTCTAACTCTCTATCCTTCTCCCTTCCTTTCTGTAAAAAATCAATAAAATATATTAAAAAAAAACACAAAAAACAAAACAAAAAGATTATGTCAGCTTCTATGAAAACTGCAGTAGTAGTGAAATGAGACTGCTGTAAAGATAAAGAGAAGGAGAGATAAGGACTGCTCACTTAGGTATAGAACGTTAATATGACGCCCCCCTCCCTAGGTAATTTAGAAGTGTTCTGTTTTCTTCATTCCCCAGCTTTCAGTTAAGATACAGAAAGCAGATGCCATGCTAATGGAAACCTAGAGTTCCCAAAGTTTCAAGCTCTGTGTGTGCTCAAGCACAGGGACAATTATCCTTCCTTTATTCTCCAAATAAGAATCATCAGAGTTTGTGGACAAGCCACACACCTCTTCCCCATTATTTCACAGACCACTAGGAACTTCTTGCATTTGTTTGTTTGTTTGTTTGTTTGTTTTTATTGATTTCAGAGAGGAAAGGAGAGGGGGAGAGAGAGAGAAATATCAATGATGAGAGAGAATCATTGATAGGCTGCCTCCTGCATGCCCCCTACTAGGGATCGAGCCCGCAACCCAGGCATGTGCCCTTGACCGGAATCGAACCCGGGACCCTTCAGTCTGCAGGCCAACGCTCTATCCACTGAGCCAAATGAGCTAGGGCTCTTGCGTTCTTTTAGTTGTTGGATTTGCTTCAGAATTGCTGCTCTGTGTGCAAGTGGTATAGGAAGCCCACTCTTTGGTGTCTCAAGCATGAATTCAGGCTTTTAATTCCTTATAGTATTGCTGAGACCAGTCAACAATGGTTATTAAAATTTTACTAAAAGATAAAGTAACTGAGGAGAATCAAACAGAACAGGAAGCTTTCAAATCAGGTATCAGATGTCACTGCTCCTATAATTCATGGTCATACCCTCTTTGTATAGCATCTTTATTGAGATACTAGAGGCCCAATGCACGAAATTCTGCCTTCCCCCGGCTGCCAGCACCGCCTTTCTCTGGCTGCCAGCACTTGCTTTCCTCTGGCACCTGGGACTCGGGCTTCCCTCGCAGCCCCAGCTTCATCCGGAAGGTCATCTGGTCTAATTAGCATATTATGCTTTTATTATTATAGATGATTCATATCTTCTTGCATACCACCTAGTGGCTTTTTGTATATTTAGAGACATGCAGTCATCATCATTAACTGTACATTTTCTGGACGTTGTCCTCCTTCCCCCTTCTCCCTGGTTGGTCACCTTGCTGCATGGGCCTGCTCCCTTTTAGGTCAGAGTTCTCTAATGTTCTTCCAAGACTCAACTTTTCCTCTTCAGCCATCAATCTTCCCAGCCTTTCTATCAAAGGAAGCCTTTTTTCTTTTTCTTTTTCTTTTTCTTTTTTTCTTTTTCTTCTTTTACAGTTCAGAGCAGTTTAGATCCCATTATCTCAACCTCCCTTTCAGCCAGGCTCAATCATTTGCATAAGTAAAAACCTAAGGGCTGTTCTTTCTAAATCCCTTTTTTAGACTATGGAAGTGGTGATAGTAGCACACATTGTATTTCTTTCTGTCCAAACATAATAGGTGTAGTGCCAGTCCTGAATTTTATCATAGCATTTCTCTATGTCAGATTTCATTTTCCCTCTAAATCAGCTCATCCTTGTATTTTTAGTTTTAGTAGCTGTCATTTTCCCAGTCACTTGAAAGCTTAGCAATGACTTTTTTCCCCTTATACCTGCAATTCTGCCATCCAAATGGTGGATAATTCATGCTCCTTTCACCTCTATCCTGTCTCTACAGCTGTTCTCTTCTTTCCATTCCCAGCACTGTCACCCCAGATCAGACCCTCATTTGTTGCATTCTTTTTAACTCTTCTTGTTTCTTGCAGCTCCATTCTGTTTTACGCATTTACACTTTCAGATACAGGTGTGTTTGTTTTTTGTTTTGTTTTCTTGGTTTGTTTGTTTTTTGTGTGTGGTTTTTTTTTCCTATTCCAAATAGTATTTCTGGAGTACTTCAGAATTGTTAGAAACTTCTCATTGCCTACTGAATTAAAAATAGACTTCTACCTTAACATTCAAGGTCTTCAAAATGGCTGCAATCTGATTTTTGCTTGTGCTTGCCTATTTTAACCCTCGGTTCCAACCAAACTGGTCTGTTCACCAACATTTTTGTGAAATGCTTTGCAGCCTCCCCGTTTCGAGCCTCCACTTCTCATGCTTCTGCCCCTGCATGGAATGTCCTCTTCCGGGCTGTGTGCCCTCTCTGCAGCCTGTCCACTGGTCAGGACCTGTCTCAGGACACTGTCCGCAGTGCATTCTTTCCATACTCCCATCCTCTGCCAATCACATGTATGTTCTGTCTCATTTGAATTCCCACAGCACTTTCTTTTTTAACGGGATTTATTTGATTTGGTACTGTCTAATCTGCTCTACTTAATGTAATCTCTTTCAGCAGGTGTCTTGTACTTTAGTTTCCCTGGGATGCTGTCCACAATGCCATTTATATAGTAGTAATGTTTGTAGTAATAACAACAGTAATAACGGCATCTAATATTTATTAAGCACTTAACTATTTGTTGGGCACTTTTTAAATAAATTTTTATGAGTTAACATATTTAATCCTTATACCTAAATTTTAAAGGAGTTACTATCTCCATATTGCAGATGGAGATGCAGACAAAGAGAGTTTAAGTAGTTGGAAAGAAGCAGAATTGGGATTAGAATCTCCAGGGTCAGATGACTTATGAGCCCACACATTCTTTTTTTAAAACCAGTTTTTAAAAAATATATTTTTTATTTCAGAGAGGAAGGGAGAGGGAGAGAGAGATAGAAACATCAGTGATGGGAGAGAATCATGGATTGGCTGCCTCCTGCACGCTCCCTACTGGGGATTCAGCTCACAACCCGGGCTTGTGCCCTTAACTGGAATTGAACCCGGGACCCTTCAGTCCGCAGGCCAGATGCTCTATCCACTGAGCCAAACCGGCTAGGTTGCCCACACATATTCTTAACCTTCATGTTATACTACCTTCTAGTAGGTACTTTGTAAATAATGACTTAAACAAGGATGATATTTTCTTTGATTTAAATACAAACATAGCAATTAGAAATAGTACAGAATAGCATTGTTACCCAAGCTCCTGAATGGCAGGTTTTTAAGTTTATGCAACGTTTCATCTGACTGTATTTAGTAGTGAATGTATAAATCATCTGCACACACATTGAAGTATTTTTAGAAGAATGTTTTAAATGAGAAACATACCCTCATAAAGTGACTATAGCTACCTGGCAGATGGGTTAAGGAATTTTGATAAAAGCTTCTTGGTAGATGGTTTAGGATTGCTCCAAATAAGAAACAGGTTGGAATTCTTTAAGCCCTTTCATGAGGCTATCTTGAGAGAGCTAAGAACCTTAAATGTTTTAAATATTATTGTATGGAAGTAAATTATACCTTTTTCCCCCCTTTTTAAAAAAGCAAAGCCCGTGGTTAGCACCACTCCAGTGCGGATGTCAGTTCCACTTACACAGACTGTCAAACAAGTGAGTATCACATAACTTCTTTTCTCAGTATCTCCCAAACAGACAATTTACTTTTAAAATTGAAAGTTAAGATATTTTTTAAAAATTAAGCTTTGGCCAGTTTTATTAAAGAAAAATGTCTGATTTACTTTTCACCAGTCTGTTCTTTGCTGCTTCTAATGATAGCAGAATCACCTGGAGCAGCGATAGCAGTGTGCATAACCTTCACATGCTGTGCCCAGTGCAGTGTCATTGCCACTGTAGTGATGGACACTAGGTTTGGCCAACATGGCATAGCACTCTATTTCAGACTTCCTAAGACTGGGCAGTTGCTGGTGAGGGTGATCAGTTTCACTTTGCCTTGTCTGATCATTTTTAGAGGCTGCTTATACCCCAGCACGTAATTCCCAGTTTTCATAGCAAGTTATAGCCTAGAATTGATTGACTCCAGCCACTTTAAAAAATATATACATATATATATTTTATTGATTTCAAAGAGGAAGGGAGAGGTAGAAAGAGACAGAAACCAATGATGAAAAAGAATCATTAATCGGCTGCCTTCTGCATGCCCCCCACCGGGGATTGAGCCCGCTATCCAGGCATGTGCCCTGACCAGGAATCAAACCTTAACTTCCTGGTTCATAGGTCGACACTCAATCATCAAGTCACACTAGCCGGGCAGCTTTTTAATCTTCTTTGCAGCCACCATCTTCCTGCCTTACCCATGGGTGAAAGTTAAGATTTAAGTATGAGAGATATATATTGAATTGGAAAATTATAAAATTTATTTTTGTAATTATTTGATCTTTCTATTTTTTAGGTTGTTCCAAAACCAATTAATCCAACTTCACAAATCGTTACTACTAGCCAGCCACAGCAACGGCTCATCATGCCTGCCACCCCACTGCCACAGATCCAGCCAAACCTCACTAACCTGCCGCCAGGCACGGTGCTGGCACCGGCTCCAGGAACAGGGAATGTGGGTTACGCAGTGCTTCCAGCTCAGTATGTTACTCAGGTATGAGGCAAAAATGAAGTCATTGCACTTCCAAAAGGATATTAGGTCTAAGATGGATAGCATTGTCACATTCTGAAAATGACTCAAACCATCTAACTCAGTATTAACACATTGTTTGCGGGTAGTTTTTATCGGGCGCTAACAGGTG
The DNA here is from genome assembly GCF_963259705.1 of Myotis daubentonii. NCBI lineage: Eukaryota > Metazoa > Chordata > Mammalia > Chiroptera > Vespertilionidae > Myotis > Myotis daubentonii. The sequence continues at coordinate 179,050,103 of NC_081840.1, forward strand.
GCACGGGCCATTTTTGCTAATTTTTTGCGCAAATGGCAACGTTCAGTAAAATTACGATAACTTTAGTTTACGTATTTATACGTTACCCGCATTCTACCGCTAGTCTATAAAAAACGTATTAATACGTGTCCCGCGCTCTACTACCAGTCAATGTAAAACGTATAAGTAAAATGTATAAATACGTTTCCCATATACAGTGTGTTAAGATGGCTCTTTCCAAAATCTTGAAATGTTAATGAAAACTTCTGAGTTTATTTTTGTGTATTCTTAACATTGAGAAATATAAAGCACAAGTCAAATATATAAGTTAGACAATTTGGAGCTGAGAGCAGGTTGATGAGAGGGCAAGACCATCTGTGATAATAAAAGCATAATATGCTAATTAGACCAGACAGCCAAACAACCTTCCGGATGTCCTTCTGGACAAAGCCACAGCGGCGGGGGCTGAGGTAGAGGGGTTAGGGGGATCAGGCAGGCAGGCGAGTGGTTAGGGGCAATCAGGCAGGCAGGCAGAGTTGTTAGGGCTAATCAGGCAGGCAGGTGAGTGGTTAGGGGCAATCAGGCAGGCAGGCAGAGTGGTTAGGGATGATCAGGCAGGCAAGCGAGTAGTTAGGGGTGATCAGGTAAGCAGGCAGAGTGGTTGGGGGTGATCAGGCAGGCGAGCAGTTAGAAGCCGGTGGTCCCGGATTGCGAGAGGGATGTCCAAGGGGTCCTGGATTGTAAGAGGTTTCAGGCTGGGCTGTGAGCCGCCCCTCCCTTCCCCCCGCCCCCCTGCACGAATTTTGTGCACCGAGGCCTCTAGTCTACACTAATAAAAGAGAAAAATGGTAATTGGCGTACGACGATACCCTTTTCATTGGCTAATCAGAGCTATATGCAAATTAATTGCCAACTATGATTGGCAGTTAACTGCCAACTAAGATTGGCAGTTAACTGTCAACAAGATGGCGGTTAATTTGCATATGTAGGCACAATGCAGGGAGGCGAAAGGGAAAGCAGGAAGAAGCCCCCTGCCCCTGACAGTGATCAGAAACCCAGGGGGGAGCTAAGAGCTGGGGGGCAGGGCAAAGGTGGCCCCGGGGCCGCCTTTGCCCTGCCCCCCAGCCATGATCGGAGAATCAGGCGCCTTTGCTGCCCTGGCCAGTGATAGCAGGAAGTAGGGGTGGAGCCAGCGATGGGAGCTGGGCACGGTCGAAGCTGGCAGTCCCGGGAGCTAGGGGTCCCTTGCCTGGGCCTAAAGCAGAGCCCACGATCGTGGGGCCGCTGCAGCTGCGGGTCCCCACTGCCCAGGCCAGACGCCTCAGCCAGAGGCGTTAGGCCTGGGCAGGGGCAGAGCCTGCAACTGCGGGGAGCTGGGGGTCCCCTGCCCAGGCCTGACACCTCTGCCGGAGGCCTCAGGCCTGGTCAAGGGGCCGATCCGGTGATTGGTGATCGGATGGTGATGAGGGTCAACTCCTCTGGCCGAGGCATCAGGCCTGGGCGGGGGGCTGAGCCAGGGATTGGGGGGATATGATGGTCCCCTTGCCCAGGCCTGAAGCCTGGGTCAGAGGCATCAGGCTTGGGCGGGGGGTGGAGCAAGCGATCAGAGGGAGATGGGGGTCCCCTGCCCAGGCATGATTCCTGGGCCAGAGGCCTCAGGCCTGGGTGGGGGCCAGAGCCAGTGATCGGGGGGAGATGGGGGTCCCCTGTCCAAGCCTGACACCTCTGGTGGAGGCGTCAGGCCTGAGCAAGGGGCCGATCAGGCGATCGGAGGGTGATGGGGGTCAACGCCTGAGGGCTCCCAGTATGTGAGAGGGGGCAGGCTGGGCTGAGGGACACTCCCCCCCCCACACACACCCAGTGCACGAATTTCGTGCACCGGGCCCCTAGTATAGATATAAGAGAAAATAAGATGAAGTTAAATTATCAGAGTCCAAATCAATTCAGAAAGGACTGTGACCCTAATAAAGCTCTTCTTCATCTATGAATATAAAGCCACTGACTTGTTCTTGGAAAATAGACTGTTAGTTAGATGGATTTCCAGGTGACATGCCTTGAGTGATCTGTCCAGACTCATTTTGTCCATCTTTATTATTTTATTTTATTTTTATTGATTTTTTACAGAGAGGAAGGGAGAGGGATAGAGAGTTAGAAACATCGATGAGAGAGAAACATCAATCAGCTGCCTCCTGCACACCTACTGGGGGTGTGCCCGCAACCAAGGTTCATGCCCTTGACCGGAATCAAACCTAGGCCCCTTCAGTCTGCAGGCCGATGCTCTATCCACTGAGCCAAACCAGTTAGGGCCATTTTGTCCATCTTTAGATCAAAGCCACAGATTATCCAGTTGGCTGGCTTGGATTAGGTGTGCTGCTTCTAGGAAGCAGAAGTTTTCTTTTTCATATCAGAGTCAAGCAAATTTGCCCGGTCAGTGTTGTTCAGTGGTTGAGGTTTTGGGCTTAATCCCCAGGAGGGGCTGTGCAGGAGGCAGCCAGTCAATTTTTCTCTCTTGTCAAAGTCTCTATTCCTCTCCCTTTCTCTCTAAAATCAATAAAAACACTTTTAGAAAGTTAAGAGTCAAGCAAATTAGTACCATGTTCTAAGCCAGGGGTGGGCAAACTTGTTGACTCGAGGGCCATAGTGGGTTCTTAAACTGGACCGGAGGGCCGGAACAAAAGCATGGATGGAGTGTTTGTGTGAACTAATATAAATTCAAAGTAAACATCATTACATAAAAGGGTACGGTCTTTGTTTTTTGTGTTTTTTTTTAGTTTTATTCATTTCAAGCGGGCTGGATCCAGCCTGCGGGCCGTAGTTTGCCCACGGCTGTTCTAAGCTATTGAAATTGTTGATTTATTCAGCTTGTAAGAGGAGAAACAGAAACCTGTCTGTACTTTAATGAAATGTACTTTGGTGTATGGTGTGTGGGTACTAATTTTTAAATACCATTAATGTTCTGTATTTTTATCATTAGCATCTCTTTTATGTTTAGAAATCAGTGTAAAATAGAAACTTAATTATTGTGCATGTAAATTCTCATTTTTTATAACTTGCAATGTGATGAATGATCAATATAGTAAATTTTATTTACATTGCATTTTTCTAGCCAATACAAGAGATTACAGTACTTTTAGGGAATTTTCTAATTCTAATAAGATACTCCTCTATGAAAAAATTTATTATACAGGCAGTCCTTGGGTTACGTCGGACTCAATGTATGTCGTTTCGTGGTTATATCGCCATCTCCCATTTACAGTATTTATTTTTTAAAAAAGTTCCGTCATTTTGACGTATGTGCTTTATGTTTTTTATTATTTATTTACCACAAGTAAAGGTCAGGAATTGTTATCTTCCTTTCAATTTTTTTTTTACTGTTTCACTTCGTTACTGCTGTGTATGTGCTCCATGTGAGTGACGTAGGTGCTTATGTAGTGGGTTCTGATTTACGGCGAAAATCGCGTTTCGTTGCGCTGTAGAAATGGATCCTCAATGTAACCTGAGGACCTACTGTATTTGTACCATGTTGTACTTTAAAATGTTCACATTGTTTTTACCTCTAATATTAGTTTGGATCTTTAGAAAAGCTGCCTTGAGGTAGTATGTTTGCATGAGATTTTTCATTTTATTTTTTCTGTTTTAGTAAATGAATTTGTGCTTCTCACTGATAACTATATCTGCGACTATTGTCCATTTTTGTAAATATGGTCTAAAATTATCTTTCTTTACATGTAGCTACAGCAGTCTTCATATGTGTCTATAGCAAGCAGCTCTAACTTTACTGGTACATCAGGTGTCCAGACCCAGGCAAGGCTTCCATTCAATGGGTGAGTATTTGGAAAATATGTAAGTTAAATTGTTGGATCAGGTTAAATGCAGCATCAAATATATATATTTCAAGATACATTTATTTGATTTTTCCCCCCTTAAAGCTATGTGAGATAGTCAAAAGAGCTCCCAAATATCTTATTTGAGGGCCATCCCTTGAGATGCCTGTTCTAGTTTTGACCTATCCAACACTGTATCAGTGCCAACCCAGGGCTCCCCCCTCTTCCCCAGAGGCCCTCCATCTCCTCCATCATTCCCACACATTGTCTTGCCACCAAGTGTGAATAATGATATTTTTGAAAACCTGGAGAATTCCTTCTCCTCCCCTACAAACCAAGCTTTCTGCTCAGGATGAGTTTCCAGCTGAGTCTGGAGGCCGTTGGAATTTTCCCAGGCATGGTGTCGGGGATTGAAGGGGGGTTCTTGGTGATGTGTGGGTGGACTTTTTAAATTTTAAGAGTCATTTATTTATTTTCATGTATTAAATATATGAGTAGCTCATCCAAAAAATAAAAGAGAAGTCCCAACTTTCTTTTTCTTGGATATATTAATTTTTCCACATGCTTTATTCTCTCTCTGTCTCCCCTCTTCTCTCCTTTTCCCACCCTGAATATATTTTTTAAAGGATATTGGTTTTTAAATTGTTTTGTTGGGTCCTTGCTTTTTTTGTTGTGTGTGTGTGTGTTTAATCTGTTGTTTGTTGCCTTTGCAGTGTTGGATGGAACTAGTCTTACCTCTCCCCTCCAAAATTCCAGCTCCATGAGCTCTTTTCTACTCACTATCTTTTATAATTAAGTCTGAAAAGTTTTGGGGAGATTTAAACTTTAGTTCTCTGAAGGAAGAGTATTTTTTGGAATGTTCTGTAGAAGTTATTGATAACGTTCTTTTTTTTAAAGGGTTTTTTACTGACTTTGAGAGAGAGGGGAAAGGAGAGAGAGAGAGAAACATCGATTTGAGAGTGCTCACCCCGCACTGGGGATCGAGCCTGCAACTTGGGCATGTGCCCTGACCAGGAATCAAACTGGCAACCTTTTGGTGCACAGGGATGATGCCCAATCAACTGAGCCACACTGGCCAGGGCCGATAATGTGCCCCCCTCCCCCCCTCATATCTTGACTCTCTGCCTATGTTTTCATGTTACAACTTGCTTTTGAACTTAATGTAAATGGAACAACATAGCAAACTTTTATTAGAGATTTATACATTTGTTAAAGCTTTGTCTTAGGAGGAATTTACAGGTCCGGGAATTTATTAATTTTGAATACTTTTAACTGATTAAAATGTGTATCTTTTTTTGTGTGTCTGTATAGTATAATCCCATCAGAGTCTGCCAGTCGGCCCAGAAAGCCCTGTAATTGTACAAAATCGCTGTGTTTGAAATTGTAAGTCTTTTTGCTACTGTTTCCTCATTTGATATACCCAAAAATGCTTTTAAAAATAAATATAGTTAACTAAAATTTCTTTATAGACCAATTCCGTAAGTCTAAGTAATTTAAAGAAGCATACAAGTGTGAATGTTTGAGAGTATGATAGTGTGAAAATACTGTTTCATTCATTCAGGAAAAAATAATTGTAGGGTCTTTACCATAGATGAGGCACAGGAGTAGGAGTTAGGGACACAGCAGCAGGAGACAGACGTAGTCTCTGTACTCATTAATAATAAATTTGATCTTATTTATGACCTTTATCATTTGGTGTCTTTGAATGAGGTGAGACTCTGAGTAGTCTTAAAATTATTGGATGATTAATTTGCTTATTAGTACTGAAGTAAGAGATTTGACATGAAACAATTGAATGAACAGCACTGGTCATGTGGGAGTTCAGAATCCAAAGAAGCATGGCAGTAGTTCAAGTGAGCAGGCTCCACTAACAGAATATAACCCATATTTCTCCTTTTTCGTGATTTTGAAATAACTTACCTTGGGGGCACACAGAATCGTGTAGCTCTAGTGTGGACAGCTGTTACTACTGGAACTAAGTTTCTAAAGTAAAATTCTAGGAGCCAGTGACTTTAATTTTGAGCTTTATCATGTAGTTGACAGTATATGTTAACTCTAACTGGGCAGCACTGAGTACATTTCTAAAATGTTTTATCACGTGCATAATGCTATTAAATCAGATAATTTATAGTTTTATTTTTAAAATGACTTTTTTAATATAACTTACACCAACTTTTACATTCCAGATATTGTGATTGCTTTGCAAATGGTGAATTTTGCAACAACTGCAATTGTACTAATTGTTACAATAATTTGGAACATGAAAATGAAAGGCAAAAAGCAATAAAGGTGATTATTTTTTATTTCATTTAACTGATGAAAATTTTAGTTTTCACCTGTTTTATGTGGAACTCTTTGTTTTACAAGGAAAATTAACTCCTCTTTGCAGGATTTAAATTTAATTTCCTGTGATTTAACATCACTTGGTATGTGCTCTGTTTTGATAGGCATGCCTTGACAGAAATCCAGAAGCTTTTAAGCCTAAAATAGGAAAAGGAAAGGAGGGAGAATCAGATCGACGTCACAGCAAAGGATGTAATTGCAAACGCTCAGGATGCCTTAAAAACTACTGTGAATGCTATGAGGTGAGGTGCTGGCTGGGGAAGTAATGTGGCTATCTTTTGAAAATCACGTTAGAAAGAGCATACTATAAAATTTCACTTGAAAATTGGGAGATTGCTTTGCTTTTGGAGTATGAAGATAGGCATAGTTGGCCCAAGGGCCCTCATTTGAGGAAGACCTTCTGGCCTCCCAAGCAAGGCTCAGAGAGCAATACAGGCCTACCTCGTTTTATTGCACCTAGCTTTACTGTGCTTCACAGATGTTGAGGTTTTGGGTTTTTTTTACAAATTAAAGGCAAAACCCTCCACAGCAAAAAGATTACAACTCGCTTGCAGTGGTCTGGAACCAAACCTCCAATATCTCTAAGGTATACCTGTGCTTTAGTACAGTTTGGGATCTCATTAGCTGCTTTACCAGTTCATAACTTCTTGATCATTATACATGAAAGTATCCAAATCAGATTTTCAATAAAAATAATAACGTCAGAGTGGATGGGAAACTCTATAGTGGTTCTCAACTGAAGGTCAGTACTACCCAGTCTGTCCCCCATGGGCTTTTAGGAATATATATAGATGCAAAATAGCCTGCATTTCAGGGTATAGTCCTGAAAATAAAGATTTATATTGCCAATAGTGCACTGTTGAAGAACACTGCTCTGTGGAAAAGTAAATTATGTTAAGAAGTTTGCTTTGATAACATAAAAACAGGAAAGGAGGAATGTAAAATATTGCTGGAAAAAGTGATTGGTCATTGTGAGGTGATTGCATCTGTTTTTACTCTTTATCACCTCACTCAACTAGCTGTTTTTATTTATGCATCAGGAATCTTTTTTTTTTAAATCCTCACCAGAGGATATATTTTTATTGACTTTTAGAGAGAGAGAGGAAGGGAGGAAGGGAGGGAGAGAGGCAGGGGAGGGGAAACATCCATCGATTACCTGCCATTTGTTCCCGGATGGGATGGAGCCACCACCTTTTGGTGCACGGGAAGACACTCCAACCAAATAGCCACCCGGCCAGGACCCAGGCATCTTTTCTGAAGAACGTAATTGAAACTCCTTTGACAGATACCATGTAAATCATCCTCTTGTTTCAGAGAAAGTACTATATAGTTTATTATTTTTCTATTCAAAGGTTAAATACAAGAATCTAGTCATGCCAGGATTAGTTCTTCCCTCCCTCCCACCCTCTCTCCCTCCCTCCCTTCCCTTTTTCTTTCTTTGTTAGAGAGAATCATCAATGTGAAAGAGAAACATTAATTGGTGGCCTCCTGTTTGTGCCCCGACTGGGGATTGAAACAGCAGCCTAGGTATATGTCTTGCCCAAGAATCAATCCTGTAAACTTTTGGTGACTTGGACGATGCTCCAACCAACCCATCCATCTGGCCAGGGCTGTAATTGATTTCTTGGTGCACCTGAAACTCTTTAATGAGATTCTTTGGAGTTGAGTCATTCCTACAGTTGGCTCTTCTCATCTGATATATTTTTATTCTTTCAGATTTCACTTTATTTTTAGTTTTGGCAGAAGGCCTAGCCTTGCACTTGGTCAGGTAATACCACCAAGGATTGCACTCTCCCCTAGTAAGGTTTGCTCTGCTGCAGGAGTATGCAAGATTTGTGTACTGCCCCGGACAGTGTGGCTCAGTTGGTTGAGCATTGTCCCATGCAACCAAAGGTCACTGGTTTGACTCTTGATCAGGGCACATGCCTGGGTTGTGGGCTTGATGTCCAGTAGGGGGCATGCAGGAGACAGCCGATTGATGATTTTCTCTCATCATTGATGTTTTTCTCTATCTCCCCACCTTCCTCTTTCTCTAAAAATCAATTTTAAAAACATATTTTTTAAAAAAGGTTTGTATACTGAATTCCTCATTTATGTATTGCATAGGTTAAAAAAAACCACTCGGGAAATATAGGAAAGTAAATTTTGTTAGTCCTAAAGCCAGTATGAGTGAAAATTGCATATAATCAAGATTATTTTTTAAAGTCTCTTAAAATCTGAGTCCAATAAGCCAGTTTTTCATTCAGTGTTGGAAGAGATTAACTCTTTTTTTAATTTTATTTTATGTTTGTATTGATATTAGAGAGAGGAAGAGAGAGGGAAAGAGAAATAGAAACATCAGTGATGAGAGAGAATCACTGATCAGCTGCCTCCTACTGGGGATCAAGTCCATAATCCAGGCATGTGTCCTGACTGGTAATCAAGCCGTGACCTCCTGGTTCATGGGTCAAAGTTCAGCCACTGAGCCACACTGGCTGGGCTTGACTCAATTATTTGTTGTTGTTTGAATACCTGATCAAATGGGTGGCTTCCGCTAGTAAATCATATCATATAAAAATTATCATGAATATGTTAAATTGTAAGCCATAAAACCAAGTCCACAAAAAGAGAGAAAATGGAAATTGATGTAAAGCTAGGTCAGAAAGGCAAAGAAACCCTTTCGTTGGTGTGTCAATGAACAATCATGTTATTCAGACAGATATGAACTAATCATTTAATTGAATTGTTTAGCAAATCTGTGAATCAGTCATCTTGTGTGTTGGAGTGATGGTCAGTTTGCATATTACCTCTTCATTATATAGCATATTAAAAGTGATAGACATATACGCCTTTTACATAGGAGGATACAGGATAGTTAATAGTCAGCAGTTAACACAATAAAAATAACAATGAGAAGATTTGTAGACTCTGCTCTGGTGCATAGATTGTGCTCTGAAGGTCTGGAACAAAAGGCAAGATACCCTGACTTTCCAAAGGTAATATATATATATATATATAAACTGCTTTTTATTAAAAAGTTTTCATTTCAGTCTGACCAGTGTGGCTCAGTGGTTGAATATTGACCTGTGAACCAGGAGGTCATACTTCGATTCCCCATCAGGGCACATGCCTGGGTTGTGCCCCAGGGAGAGCGTGCAGGAGACAGCCAATTATCAGTGATTCTCATTATTGATGTTTCTCTCTCTTCCTCTTCCTTACTCTCTGAAATCAATAAATATATATATATTTTAAAAAGTTTTCATTTCAGACCATTCTTGAGGTTACTTTAGGTCTCTGAGTTTGCAAGGCCGCCATGCAGGCCTTCCCTGAGCTTATCAGGTTAGCATGTGGCCTCTTTTCAGTCCATATATTTTATAGAAATAAAAACATTATATATACAAAAAATCTTTTTATGCATTGTTTGTGGTACTCATGAGCTGGAAGCAAATGGCCATCAAACTAAAAAATGAAAAAGACTTTAGGATTTGTGAGGTAGTATATGTATGTGTACATAATATCTATGTTTTTTCATAAATATACATATACTTACATATTTTTTATGATTTAATATGGGCTATTGAAGGGTTTGAGGAATCTGGAGAAGGGAGTTCAAGGCGGGAGATATTCATAATAAAAACAGCAACTATGAAATCCTTTCCGTGTGGTATTGTGTGTTTGCATAAATGGGAGGTCACCAACATGTTAATGATGACTTGATTGAGGTGGTTCGATTCTATGTGACCCTTATTTTTTTTTTTTAATATATTTTATTGATTTTTTACAGAGAGGAAGGGAGAGGGATAGAAAGTTAGAAACATCGATGAGAGAGAAACATCGATCAGCTGCCTCCTGCACATCTCCCACTGGGGATATGCCCGCAACCCTGGTACATGCCCTTGACCGGAATCGAACCTGGGACCTTTCAGTCCGCAGGCCGTTGCTCTACCCACTGAGCCAAACCGGTTTCGGCTGACCCTTATTTTTAATATTGTAATGAGTCATTCATATTCTTTATAAAGAACATGTTTTTCATATCAGGAGGAAAATCTATAGTGGTGGTGGGGGGGGGGAATGAACTCAAACAGAAACATTGCATAACCACTCTCAGACTTAAGAATACCTACCTTGCCGAAACCGGTTTGGCTCAGTGGATAGAGCGTCGGCCTGCAGACTGAAGGGTCCCAGGTTCGATTCCGGTCAAGGGCATGTACCTGGGTTGCAGGCACATCCCTAGTAGGAGATGTGCGGGAGGCAGCAGATCGATGTTTCTCTCTCATCGATGTTTCTAACTCTCTATCTCTCTTCCTTCCTCTCTGTAAAAAATCAATAAAATATATATTTAAA